>NC_134105.1:124341666-125080000 GCF_040939455.1 Microcebus murinus | reverse complement strand
GAAAATATATAAACAATAGTTTACAGATGTTGAATAACGGATAGTGCAAAACTGAGAGGTGAGCCTTGAACCGTCCCACCTTACAGCCTGGAGAGTTTTTAGAAAGAAGTAATAGAAACAAAGCCTGGTGGTCTAGATGAGTTGAGGAGACATCAGAGTTTGGGAACAACAAAGATGCTAAAGTTTACAGAACTGAGTGTGCAGAGGAGAAGTGGTACAGAGAGAAACAGCTCTGGGGTTGTGCAGAGGAACGCCCTTAAGTTTCTGATGAATACTGATCTATGGAAATTGGAAGAAGTTCTTTGAAGCTGGGGAAACAAACAACAAGAAGCAATAGGACAAACAATACAGAGCTTACACAGGGCTTGGAAAAATGCTTCCACTAGACAGTTAGGAGTATCTCTTAAACACATTGAGTCAAATCCTTAGAAAGGTAATGCCTCAGGGGTAGGGCCAAATTAGCCCTAGACTAAAGGCTATTCTGGACCCACAGTCTTGGTCTGTTCAGGCTGCCATAACAAAATATCATAGGCAAGGTAGCTTAAAACAACTGAAATTTATTTTCTTACAGTTCTAGAGGCTGAAAAGTCCAAGATCAAGATAAAGGCTGAACATCCCAAATGTAAAAATGTGAAATCTAAATTGCTCCAAAATCTGAAATTGAGTACCAACATGGTATCACAAATGTAAAATTCCATACCTGACTTCATGTGATGGGTCACAGCCAAGAGTCAACTGTTTCATGCACAAAATTATTAAAAATATTGTATAAAATTACCTTTAAGCTATGGACATAGGGTGTATATGAAACATAAGTGAAAGGTTATTTGAACCTTTCTCATCTCCAAGGTACCATTTTGTGCATAAAAATTCAAAAAAATCTGAAATCTGAAACTTTCAGACCCAAGCATTTTAGATAAAGGCTATTCAATCTGTTCTACCCAAATGGTTCCTGGTGAGGACTGTCATTCTTGACTGTAAATCTTCTTGCTGTGTGCTTGCATGGCCTTTTCTCAATGTGTCCACATGGAGAGAAAGCTAGCTCTCTAGTGCTTCTTTTTATAAGGTCACTCATCCCATCATGAGGACCCCACCTCTATGACTTTATCTAACCCTAATTACTTCCCAACATATTGGAGGTTATGGCTTAAACACACAAATTTTGGGAGAATTCAATCATAGCACCCATCCTGATAAAGCTTAAAAAATAAAAATTCAAAATGATCAAACTGAGTCCAAGTAACTTACTATGTAAAACCAATAATGAAAAATTCACAACCTCTGGCATCCAATCAAAAGCTACTAGCCATGCAAGAGGTAAAAAGATATGATCAGGCCGGGCGCGGTGGCTCACGCCTGTAATCCTAGCTCTTGGGAGGCCGAGGCGGGCGGATTGCTCAAGGTCAGGAGTTCAAAACCAGCCTGAGCAAGAGCGAGACCCGTCTCTACTATAAATAGAAAGAAATTAATTGGCCAACTGATATATATATAAAAAATTAGCCGGGCATGGTGGCTCACGCCTGTAGTCCCAGCTACTCGGGAGGCTGAGGCAGAAGGATCCCTCGAGCCCAGGAGTTTGAGGTTGCTGTGAGCTAGGCTGACGCCACGGCACTCACTCTAGCCTGGGCAACAAAGCGAGACTCTGTCTCAAAAAAAAAAAAAAAAAAAAAAAAAAGATATGATCACATCACGGAGGAAAAAGACCCAGAAATGACACAGATGATAAAATTAGGCAAGCTCATTAAAACAGTTATTATAAATCTCATAAATAATATCACATATATAAGGAAAGCATGAATACAATGAAGAGAAAAATGGAGGATATAAAAAAGACTAAGTGTTAACAAGACACTGAGGAAACAGGAAAACAAAACAAAACAAGAAAACCTAAGTGGAACATCTAGAGATTAAAAATGCAATATCTAGAACGAAAAATAATCTGGATGGGATTAGGAGGTTAGATTCTTAAGGAAAGATCAATTAATTTGAAATTAGCAACTGAAACTATCCAAAATGAAACACATAGTGGGGGAAAAAGAGAATTACAAAGAAAGAAAAAGAAAAAGAGCACCAGTCACCTCCAAGAAAATAATAAGCAGCCTAAAATAGGTGTAACCCTAGAAGAAAAGAGAATATTAAAGAAAAATTTTCCAGATTTCATGGAAATTATAAACCCATATGTAAGAAGCTCAATAATACAAGAAGCTTAATGAATCCCAGGCAGGAGAAAAATAAAACTATACCAAGGGACACTAGAATTGAATTGCAGAAAACCAATCACAAAGAAAAATCCTGGAAGCTTCAGAGGGGAAAAAACACACCATGCACAGAAGAATTACTATGGATTTATAATCAGAAATCATGCAGCCAAGAAAACAATACAATAACATCTCTGAAGTGCTAAAAGGGAGGGGGAACTATCAAACTAGAATTCTATACCCAGCAAAATTATATTTCAAAAATGAAGACAAAAGACTTTCAGATAAATAGAAGCTGAGAATATTCACTACCAACAGATTTATCTTAGAGCACATGTTAAAATTTTCCAGGCAGAAAGAAAATTATACTAGAGGGAAATTTGGACACAAAGGATTCAAGAGCATCAGAAATAATAAATGTGGGTAAACAGGGTTTTTTTTCATTTTTCATTTTATAAAAATTGACTTTTGGTCAGCTCAGTGGCTCATGCCTGTAATTCCAGCATTTTGGGAGACCAAGGCAGGAAGACTGCTTGAGGTCAGCAGTTTGAGATCAGCCTGGGCAACACAGCAAGACTCCATCTCTACAAAAAAAAAAAAAAAAAAATTAGCTGGGCATGGTGGAGGACTCAGGAGGCTGAAGTGAGAGGACCCCTTGAGTCAGGGAGTTTGAGGTTGCAGTGAGCTCTGATCATGCCACTGCACTCCAGCCTGGGAAACAGAGTAAGACCCTGTCTATTAAACAAATTTACTTTTTTCAATAAATATTTTATTATTAAAATAAGTATTATTTAAGGTAAGTAAAAATATCTTTGAAGCAAAAACATTTAAAGACACATATCACATTAGAATTAAAACATATCAAGCAAAAGATGGAAGAGAGGAAATTCAAATTTACTGTCGTAGGTTTCTTACACTATCAAAAAAAAAAAACAAAAACTCAAACAATCCCATTAAAAAGTGGGCAATAGACATGAACGAAAATTTTTCAAAAGATGACAGACTAATAGCCAACATACATATGAAAAAATGCTCAACATCTCTGATCATCAGGGAAATGCAAACCAAAACCACAATGAGATATCACTTAACTCCAATGAGAATGGCTTTTATCAAAAAGTCTCCAAACAATAAATGCTGGCATGGATACGGAGAGATAAGAACACTCATACACGGCTGGTGGGACTGCCAACTAGTACAACCTCCATGGAAAGTTATATGGAGATACCTCAAAGAGTTAAAACTAGAACTACCATTTGATCCAGCAATCCCATTACCGGGCATCTACCCAAAGGAAAAATAGACATTCTTATGAAAAAGACATCTGCACTAGAATACTTACAGCAGCTTAATTCATAATTTCAAAGATGTGGAAACAACCCAGGTGCCCATCAATACGTGAGTGGATTAATAAAATGTGGTATATGTATACCATGGAGTTCTGCTCAGCCACAAAAAACAATGGTGATCTAGCACTTCTAGTATTATCCTGAATAGAGCTGGAGCCAATTCTACTAAGAATCACAAAAATAGAAAAACAAGCACCACATGTACTCACCATCAAATTGGTATATACAAATCAATGAACTAGTAAACAGAAAAAGAAAAATATATCAATAAAACCAAAAGCTTGTTCTTTGAAAGATATAGTCATGCATCACTTAACAATGGGGATATGTCGTAAGAAATGCATTGTTAGGCAATCATAATAGAGCATTCTTATACAAACCTAGATGGTATAGCCTGCTACACACCGAGGCTATTTGGTAAAGCCTGTTGCTCCTAGGCCACAAACCTATACAGTATGTTTGTTGCTGTACTAAATATTGTAGGCAATTGTAATACAACAGTAAGTAAGTATTTGTGTATCTAAACTTATCTAAACATAGAACAGTAAAAATATAGTATAAGAGATAAAAAATGATACAAGGCACTTACTATGTATGAAGCTCGTGGGACTGGAAGTTGCTCTGGGTGAGTGAGTGGTGAGTGAACGTGAAGACCTTGGACATTATTGTATGCTACTGTAGACTTTATAAACACCATATACTTAGGTTACACTCTTTATAAAAATATTTCTTCAGGCCGGGCGCGGTGGCTCACGCCTGTAATCCTAGCACTCTGGGAGGCCGAGGTGGGCGGATTGCTCAAGGTCAGGAGTTCAAAACCAGCCTGAGCGAGACCCCGTCTCTACCATAAAAATAGAAAGAAATTAATTGGCCAACTAATATATATAATATAAAAATCAGCCGGGCAAGGTGGCGCATGCCTGTAGTCCCAGCTACTCGGGAGGCTGAGGCAGGAAGATTGCTTGAGCCCAGGAGTTTGAGGTTGCTGCGAGCTAGGCTGATGCCACGGCACTCACTCTAGCCTAGGCAAGAAAGTGAGACTCTGTCTCAAAAAAAAAAAAAAAAAAAAAAAAAAAATATTTCTTCAGTAATTAACCTTAGCTTACTATAAATTTACTTTATAAACCTTGACTTTTGTAATAACACTTAGCTTAAAACAAACCCATTGTACAACTGTACAAAAATATTCTTCATATACTTATTCCATTAGTTTTCTATTTTTTAATTTTTTTTACTTTTTAAACTTTTTTTGTTAAAAGCTAAGACACACATATTAGCCTAGGCTTACTCAGGATCAGGATTATCAATATCATGTCTATCACTATCACAGATGTAAGGCATAAATATATACAAGCCTTATGCGCTGAAAGTAAAACATCACAGAGAATTTAAAGACCTAAATAAAGAGAAATACCATGCTCTTGAGTCAATGAGCTCAATATTGTTAAGGTGTCATCCCCCCTACCCGAATTTATCTATAGACCCAATGCAATTCTAATAAAAATCACAACCTTATTTTTAGTAGAAACTGACAAGCTGACTTATATCAAATTAAAGGAATATGGAAATGCAAAGAACCTGCAGCATCCAAAGCACTTTTGAAAAAGAAAGTCACAGGATTTAACCACAGCCAAGTACTGCGTAATGACAATTCAGTCAATGGACCACATATATAGTAGTGGTCCCTTAAGATTATAATACTGGGCCGGGCGCTGTGGCTCACGCCTGTAATCCTAGCTCTTGGGAGGCCGAGGCGGGCGGATTGCTCAAGGTCAGGAGTTCAAAACCAGCCCGAGCGAGACCCCGTCTCTACTATAAATAGAAAGGAATTAATTGGCCAACTAATATATATAGAAAAAATTAGCCGGGCATGGTGGCGCATGCCTGTAGTCCCAGCTACCCGGGAGGCTGAGGCAGAAGGATCACTCGAGCCCAGGAGATTGAGGTTGCTGTGAGCTAGGCTGACGCCACGGCACTCACTCTAGCCCGGGCAACAAAGTGAGACTCTGTCTCAAAAAAAAAAACAAAACAAAACAAAACAAAAAAAAAAAAAAGATTATAATACTGTATTTTTGCCATACAGTATACTTACTTTTTTTATGTTTGGATATGCAAATACTTACCATTGTGTTACAACTGTCTACAGTATCCAGTACAATTAACACCCTCTCTACAGCTTTGTAGCCCAGGAGCAATGAGTCGTGTAGCAAGCTATACCACCTAGGTTTGTGTAAGTAAACTCTATGATGTATGCACAACAATGAAATTGCCTAATGACATATTTCTCAGAACGTATCCCTGTCATTAAGTGACACATAACTGTATATGATTAAGATATTATAAAGCTACAGTAATCAAGACAGCATGGTATTAGCAAAAGGACACAAGGTGGAGATAAACAAACAGAGTTCTAAAATAGAATGACACATATATGAGGTCAACAGATCTGACAGAGGTGCCAAAGTAATAAGGTAGTCCTAGAATAATTGGCTATTAATACATGCAGAAAACTTTGATCCATACCTGGTACTTTATATGAAAATTAACTTGAAATGGATAATCCATTTAAATATAAGACTTAAAACCATACAACTTTTAGAAAAACACACACAAGAACGTTTTTGTGACTTTGGATTAAGATCTATTCGGCAGTCAAGAACCATAAGAGAAAAATATGAATTAGACTTCATCAAAAAAAGACTTCTCCACAAAAAACAAGATTAAGAAAATGAAGAGGCAAACAGGGAGAAAATATCTGTAAAACATATCTCTGATAAAAGACTTAGATCTAGAATATACAAATTCTTCCAATAATACAACCCAAGGTTTTTAAATGAGCTAAATATTTGAATAGACACTTCAAAAAAGATATACAAGTGATAAGTATGCATATGAAAAGATGTTCAGAATCATTATTATAATCCAACTTAAAACCAAAATGAGATCGCAATACATATCCATTCAAATAGCTGACATATTAGAGATTGACAATACTAAATGTTAAAGAGATGGAGCAACTAGAACTCTCGTACGTAACTTATAGGAAAGTAAAATCATAAAACCACTTTGGAAAATAGTAGTAACTTCTTATAAGTTAAACATGCACTTACTATGACCCAGTAATCCAATTCCTAGGTATTTACCTAAGAAAAATGAACTACATTCGTACAAAGTGTATGCTTAGCAGCTTTACTAGTAAAGGCCCAAACAGGAAACCACCCAAATATCATTTAATGGGGAATGGACAACAAATTGAGGTATATCAGTACAATGGACTACTACTAAACAACAAAAGGAAACAAACTACTAATATGCACAACTTGGATGAATCTCAAAAGTATCTTACTAAGTTAAAGATTCACAATTGCAAAGATGTGGAAACAACCCATTGATACATCAGTGGATTAATAAAACACGGTATATGTATACCATGGAGTATATTCAGCCACAAAAAACAATGGTGATCTAGCACCTCTTGTAATATGCTAGATAGAGCTGGAGCCCATTCTGCTAAGTGAAGCATCACAAGAATGGAACAAAAAGCACCACATGTATTCACCATCAAATTGGTATTAATTGGTCAACACATATGCACTATGGTAGTAACATTCATCAGGTGTCAGGCAGAGGGGAGGGGGGAGGGGATGGTTATATTCACACCTAATGGATGCAGTGCGAACCATCTCGGGGATGGACATGCTTAAAGCTCTGACTCTGGTGGGGCAAAGGTAATATATGTAAGCTAAACATTTGTACCCCTGTAATATGCTGAAATAAAAAAAAATTAGATGTTTCATTCTATCTATATGAAATTCTTGGAGAGTCAAAATTATAGTTGTAAAAAGCAGTGGTTATCTGTGGCTGCATTTGGGGAAAGAGACTACAAAGTAGCATGAAGGAACTTTTGGGGGATGATGGAAATGTTCTGGATTTTTTTGATGGTGATAATATGACTAGATATTAGTCAAAACTCAAATGTACATTTAAAATGGGTAAATTTTACTACATGCAAAGTATGCTACTGAAGCTAATTTTAAGTTATAGAAATAAGGCACTTTTATGTCTTGGTCTAAATTTCCATGTGCTTATTCTGAGCTCTATTTAACCTGGTAATTTTATCAGGTCTTTACTGGCTATATTCTATTAGTTTTTTGTCAAAGTCCTTCAGAATTACAGTTACAGAAAAATACCAGGATTGTGGTGCTCAGGGCCAGCCATTCAGGTGAAGATATTCATGAGGTAAGTTGCAAATATGTTTCTATAACTTTAGTGATTAGCTGGAACTAGAGATACAGATTTGGGAGTCATCTGCAGAAAACAGTAGAAACCATCCAATTGATAAAATTGTACTTTTCCCTCACTGACACCTCTCACTACTTACTAATCCACAGAACCAGAGGAAATGCTTAGGCAAATCTGAAATAAATGCCTTCAATTTTTAAGTCAGCCTTCCATCAGATCTAAGTGATAACACCACAGAGCTTAAAAAAATATTTTAAAGTATATTTATATCCCTAAACTCAGATATCTCACCTGGTTTAATTTTGCAGTGTGATTCAGTCTTGAAGTCTCCACTACATTTAACTTGGCAGTCTTTTCCATGTTCAGTATTTGCTTCGGTGGTCCCATGTTTGAAGTAGGCTGTGAAAAGCGTGCCTTTGCTACTGGGAAGCCTGTGGAGTATGACCCTTGTTTCATTCTAAGTGGCTGGGTAAAAATTTTGCCTTTCGTGAGTAATAGAAGAAGAAAGAAAAATTGTCAATAGCAATTTCTAGTTTATTTTCTGGTGGTTATTTTTAAAGGCTAGTGTGTACTAACTGTCCTCAACCTAGAAATAAAAATTAAGGAAAGAAAGCTTACATTTTTATATTAAACCAATAAAACTTACATACAGTACCAGTGATTAGTCAGCCACAGAAAGCCAAGAGATATGTTTATTACAGAAAAAACTGGGACTAAAACTCACTTCCTGTCACCTGAATATAGTTACAGAGCGGTAGGCCTTTAATTAGTAAAAATCTAAAAAGCTGTATCCCATTTAGGAAACCAAAAAGTCTCTTAAGTAATGAATCTGCTTAGAACTATGCTTCTCCAACAGGACAACCACCTACTAGTATGGGGTGGGGGGGGGCAATGAAAAGCTACAGATAAAAAGATATTGTTCTAGGCCGGGTGTGGTGGCTCACGCCTGTAATCCTAGCACTCTGGGAGGCCGAGGCGGGCGGATTGCTCAAGGTCAGGAGTTCAAAACCAGCCTGAGCAAGAGCGAGACCCCGTCTCTACTATAAATAGAAAGAAATTAATTGGCCAACTGATATATATATATAAAAAATTAGCCGGGCATGGTGGCGCATGCCTGTAGTCCCAGCTACTCGGGAGGCTGAGGCAGCAGGATCGCTCGAGCCCAGGAGTTTGAGGTTGCTGTGAGCTAGGCTGACGCCACGGCACTCACTCTAGCCTGGACAACAAACCGAGACTCTGTCTCAAAAAAAAAAAAAAAAAAAGATATTGTTCTAGAGTATAAATTTCTTTCTTCAAGATTTATAGGAAGGGGAAATACCACTGTAGAAGTGTATTCTGTTGCACGACATGAAAGATATATCACTGGACGCACCATGGCCTAGCTCTTTCTTTACCCTAAGGTCAAGTTCACACACAAAAAAAACCAGTTACTTGAAAGGTATCCTGATGATAGGAAGGTGGTCCCATGGATAGGGAACATGAGCAATCCAGTCACTTAGAAGGAATATCCACCCTCACTATTCAATAAATTGGCAAACTGGTTTATAAAAAAAAATCAACCTCTTGTAAATCTAATAAATATTATGAGTTAATTTCCCTAAATTTGAAAACATCAAGAACATTTGAAAACATCAAGACAAGGTTGAAGTCAAGACTTGAAACACTTAGTGGCCTCCACAGCCTTCCCTGATCAAAGTATATCCTCAAACTTCATTACCCACCACAGTGTAAATATTGGTTTGTTAAACTTGTGACACATTATCATAGTTCACCTAAATTAATCTAAATGCAGATTTTGGAGAATAAGAAAAAAAAAATCACTGAAATAGGCATAGAATTCTCCCAAATAGGTTCCCCATATGCTCAGTGTATAAACTCTGTATCTATAGGGAGATACTATACAAATGATCATATTGGTCTTTTGAGCCTTTAATAGATACAACAAATGGGTCAAAAAGCACTGGATGAGCAGTAATAAGAGCTTGGTATCTAACCCCAGCTGTACCACTTTGCTAGCCATGTGACTTTGGAAAAGACATTTAACTTTCCTGAGCTTTGGTTTCCTTAGCTATTAATATTAGGAAAGGTTATTCACTCTACTTAGTATGGTAATAAGAATCCAAGATAAAATTCTATACAAATAAGGTGGTTATCATTGCACTATATAAATTATTTAAGTGCTTCCTAGAATATACCCAGTGATAGCAAAGATCAGATGGGCTAATGCTAATAATGTTTTTCTTTTAGTATTTAACATTTCATCTTCTATATCTTGTTTACATGAACATATAGTCATGTAAAGTTCATTTACAGTGTTTGAGAGCTGATATTTTGTTTTTAATAATAGCTACCACTTATTATGAGCTTACTAAATTCCAGGCACTTTACAAACTTCATGTAAGGTCCTCAGCACAACCCCAAGAGGCAATTATTATTATTTCTACTTTAGAGATAAAGGAAACTAAGACTTAGACAAATTAGGTAACTTGCCTGAGATCACTCAACTAGAAAGTGGTAGGGCCAGGTTTCAATTTTAACAAACTCATGGAGCTTAGCCTTTACACACCTCTATATGTGCCAGATTGCTCCAACATCTACTGATCCACAGTACAATCATTAAAGCTAACATGCTTACCTGCTGACCATCCTCTCTGCTTGTCCTCTGGTACACTCTTCTTTAGTGTCAACAAAGAACCTGCTCTGGTCTGCTCTACAGAAATGATATCCGAAGCTGCATTCAGCACTTCAAACATAGAGAGGAATCCATATTGCACATATTGGAACGATCGTCCAAATCTCTTGGCAAATGCCTTTTCAAAATCAGAAAGGAGAACAGGAGATAACGCCAACAGGTCTTTCAACTCACTCTTCACAACAGCGGGAAGAATAGGGGGAACCCTTCCTCGGTAAGGTACTCGCCGACGGGAGCTTGCCCCGGAACACACACTGGCCCTTCCCTTCTGCATGGAGCTTTGAACCTTATGGCTGCTCCTCTGTTTTGCAACTAAACTTGCTATTCCTTTGGTGGATTCATCTGGAATGGCTAAGGAGATGTGAAAAAAGAAATCATAGATGAAAAACTTATTTCCTTCTTTATCCTCTGTATCTGTGCTTATGCAGTTAACTTTCCAAGAAACTGTAGCACAACAAACATGAACCCATGATTCCTCCATTTACTGCATTTTGGGCAACAACTTACTAGCTCCATTACCAGCTGATGAACAGAGAACCCATGTATCATCCCTACAATGGTTTTTTTGTGCTTCATGGAATTTAAAACATGTTTTTATAATTAAGAAATTCTATTGTTATGTCTCTCCGACTTAAGGTACAATAACCTGAAATTACATGCAAATGTAGTTTCTGTGAATGCACATTTGTATGGGGAATGGTTTCTCCATCTTGCTAAGGCTCTAACTTTGTCCACAATTTCACAGGTACCTATGATTTCCTCCTCCCCCAGCAAATTAAAATCCTCTGCCTGGGATAATTGCAGAACTAGAACAATTCTTTACTAAGTGATTATTTTTATTACAAAGTTTATAGACCTTAAAAAATCTTAAGCCTACCTTTTAATATTACAGTACCATCCACACAGGGGCAGACACTAACAACATCAGGCATGTCCAACACCAGCTCCATAGTGGACCGATACCCAAGGACTCGAAGTGGTAGATGGCTGCCAACCATCAAGAGGTACTCCTTTTCCAACTGCTGTGGGGTCAAACCATCTTTAGTGGAAATGAGAAGTGACCTTATTTCTTTCCTCAGGCATTCTTGTATACGCTCTTGTTCCGACATTGCACCCTACAGGATTTAAGACAGACACATTGCTCATGAGGAACAGCAGGCAAACCCATAAAAAAAAATTTTTTTAACAACCTATAGTGGAATGTAAACGACTGAGATGAGAGTTTTGAGATAAGGCAGAAGCAATACTGTGAGGGTGGCCCCCACACAATTCAAACCCTGTGTTGGTTACCCTACATGTGTCTAGAGCAATCACTGCCACTAGTGTTTGAGGCGTCATTCTCCAATGTAAACTTGGACACTAACAGACTCTCCTCGACTCTTTGGGAAGAAAGAAGCGAGGCAAACACAATACCACCTACGCCAATGCAAGGAGAGGGCCCAACGTAAAGACTCCCCTTGCACACTTTCTCCACCGCCAACCGACGGGAAGGCTCCCCGCTTCTTCTTACCGAAGTCAACAACCAGGCTTCGCCCGCCCTCTCCCCACGGGCCGGGACAGGGCTCCCCTTCCAGGCCCCCAACGTCTCTCACCGCCCCGAGCGAGAGTGGGGCGTGCCCCTCCGCCTGCCTCCGCGGCTGGCCGAGACCTGATGGGAAAAGGCAGGCGGGAGGGCGGCAAGTAGTACCCCTTTCCCGCCCAGCACTGTCTTGCTGTCCCTAACCAGTGTCGCCCCTGCGCCGGCGCTGCCGTTGCGCGCTGAGGAGAGTCGGGGGCGCTCTCCCGCGAGCGGCGGCGAAGAGTAGCCGCCGGCCAGCCGCGCCTGCGCACCAGAGCCCTAAGTGCCGCGGGCGTGCTAGCCGCAGAGTTCCGCTGAGGGCACGTGGCCGGTGAGACTGTTAGGCAGGACTGGCTGCTGAGGTGAGGTGTGGGGCCTTCCTAGTCGCCAGACCGCTTGGGCTGGTTCCTAGGAGGCGTGGGCCACCTTCTGGGATCACCCCCAGCTCCTCCAGCGCGGTTCAAAGATGCGAGGTGGGGCCGGGGCACGTGGAACCCTCACCACCCCCTCCCTGGACAGGGACCCGGGCTGCGGCCTCCCACCTTGGGGCAGGCGGCGGGGAGGGAAGGAGGCCGCGTGGTTCTTAACCAGAGTGTTCCTAGAATCACCTGTGGAGCTGGTTAAGGGGGAAAAAAGAAGCCCAGGTCTGATGAGCAGAGATTCTCATCCAGTTAGTTTGGTGGAATGAACCAGATTTATAAACTCCTTGAAAACCAGAAAACAGTAGTTTAAAAGATAATAGAAATAGGCATAGTACAAAAACATTTACCTTAAAATGCATAATTAAGGAAGCAAGACAAACCAAAGAATCTGAATCAATTAAGAGAACTGAGGACACACGTCTACCTTGTCTTCTGCCTAAAATCCCATGACATAATAAAAAAAATTTTAAAGTCTGAACTAAAATAAAATTTTAAGGCTCACCCCCCACCCCATGGCTGACGAAATGGACCCCCTCATGGCCAAAGGAATATACTAAAACTAAATTATCTGCCAGGAGGAGGGAGGTCAGAAATGCCTCATCATGCCCCCTTCCCTTCTTGGGGACATCCTTTGTAACCCATTAACAGGCCTAGGGTATGCAAGACACACCTGCAGGTCCTCAATTTACACAACAAATCTATGTCAGGTGACTTATCTCTAATAACAGCTCCTTATGTTAAAACATTCCAAGCCTTTAAGCAAAGCTTCATGTCTTTAACCAATTACAAGCCAAAGAATCTTTAAACCCAACTATAACCTGTAAGCTCCCCCCTCCTTAGAGATGGCCCACCTTTTCAGGCCAAGCCAATGTTTGCCTCCCACGTATTGATTGATGACTTTACCTGTAACTCCTGTCTTCATGAAATGTATAAAACTAAACTGTAACCCAGCCATAGCGAATCCACTTGCTCAAGGCCTCTTGGAAGTGGCTCTGGGTCATGGTCCTCAAATTTGGCTCAGAATAAATCTCTTTAAAATTATTTTACAGAGTTTGGCTTTTTTTCCATTGACAAATTGTGGATGGAAAAAATCCAAACTCTAAAATATTTGAAAGAAGTTTATTCTGAGCCAAATTTGAGGATCATGACCCAGAGCCACTTCTAAGAAGCCTTGAGCAAGTGGACTCGCTATGGCTGGGTTACAGTTTAGTTTTATACATTTCATGAAGACAGGAGTTACAGGTAAAGTCATCAATCAATACGTGGGAGGCAAACATTGGCTTGGCCTGAAAAGGTGGGCCATCTCTAAGGAGGGGGGAGCTTACAGGTTATAGTTGGGTTTAAAGATTCTTTGGCTTATAATTGGTTAAAGACATGAAGCTTTGCCTAAAGGCTTGGAATGTTTTAACTTAAGGAGCTGTTATTAGAGATAAGTCACCTGACATAGATTTATTGTGTAAATTGAGAGCCTGTAGGTTTGTCTTGCATACAGTTAGGCCTGTTAATGGGTTACAAAGGATGTCCCCAAGAAGGGAGGGGGGCATGATGAGGCATTTCTGACCTCCCTCCTCCTGGCAGACAATTTAGTTTTAGTATATTCCTTTGGCCATGAGGGGGTCCATTTAGTCAGCCAGAGGGGGAGGTGAGCCTTAAAATTTTATTTTAGTTCACAAGTCCAAGGGAACAAAATGTCCCATCAGTGAGCCAGGAGTATTGAGGAATCCATGAAATACAGAAAATAACAAGATTTGTGGACTGGTTTATAGCAGAATAGGCAGAGCTGAGTTTACAAATTAACAAAAAAGAAAATTATAAGACATGGAAATGGATCCAGACATTGCAACATCTGAATAACAAAAGTTAATAGAAACAACTGAAAGAATGGCGGTGAGGGTTGGGAGGTTAAATATAAGAAAATGTCCTAGGTTTAAACAAAAACACAAGTCTTCAGATTAAAAGGGCCCACTTGAGTCCTTAGAATGACTAATGAAAAAACATTCAATCCTAGGAGAAAGGGAATCAAGAGATTTTATGTAGAAATGTTACCTATAAAACAAGGGAAGTTAGATTGCCATTGAACTTCTCAATGGCAATATCTTCCAAGCTGAACCTGGAATCCTTTAGGCAAACCAGCATTAAAGTGGGAAAGTAAAAACATTTTCAGACATGCAAGAAATCAAAACGTTTATCAACTAATGACTTGAAAATAAGTCCTACAAAATGAACATGAATCAAAAAAAAAAAAGAAATCCTAGATTCTCATCCTCAATTATCTGAGATGATAACAAGCAACAGATATTGAGCACTTAGTATGTGCTCTCTACATAGAGTATCTAATTTTCTTCCCATTAAGTCTGAGAAAGGTACAATTATGATCCTCATTATATATATATGACAGTGTCTTGCTACATTGCCTAGGCTGATCTCCAACTCCTGGGCTCAAGCCTCTCAAGTAGCTGGGATTAGAGGTGTGAGCCACTGCATCTGGTTTGATCCCCACTTTAAAGTGAAGAAACATACATAGACATGAACAAGGGAATAAGAAAGTAAAAATAAAATATAAAATTTATGATTAAATCAAAAAGTTACTGATACATAATATGAAAAAGAGAAAGATTTTTAAAAGGTATCTGGATCTAAGTCCCAGATCAGTAACTACAAATCAACTGTCAGGAGCTCTTTGAAGTTGCTTCATTAAGGAAACCCCAATGGGAAGAGTGGCTACCATTGGAGTCACCACTTGATTGGGTTTACTACAGTAACCATGACCCATAATGTCTTCTGTGGTGGCTGACCTGTGAAGTTAATGAGAATGAAGTGGGGACCATCACAGCCCCATCTTTCTCTCCTTTGGTGGTGACACTTACTGTGTTTCCCGAAAATAAGACCTACCCATAAAATAAGCCCTAGCAGGATTTCTAAGCATTTGTGAAATATAAACCCTCCCCCGAAAATAGGACCTACTGACGGGAGTGGCTACGCAGCAGATGTATTTTGTCGCCGGGAGTGGGGGGGGGGGGTGAAAGATCAGCAGCCCTTCTCATCTGCCCCATCATGACAGCTACTATCCTAGAGGTGACCCACCAACAAGGTTGGCTCCCCCTGTCAGGTCCCAGCCATCCTTTGTGTGCTGCAAGCTGAGGCTTTGAGGGGAAAATAACACATCCCCTGAAAATAAGCCCTAGGTGTCTTCTTGAGGAAAAATAAATATAAGACCCTGTCTTATTTTTGGGGAAACATGGTATCTCTGCAGTTCTCCAGGGTTGTGATCACTGCTTTCAATGTACTGTTTTGCCATCCCACTTGGTGCTTCCTACCAGAATAGCCCTTACTCCGTGCATGAGTGTGCCAATGTAGGAATTGTCAGTTGCTAAGATTACCTATTTCAGCTAGTCACTTGGCAACTCAGATCCATAACTATAGGATGAATTCACAGTCTCTCTAGCGCTGCCCCAGGGTGAACTTGGGCCAGAATTCAGTTCATAAATTCACCTAACCTCTATAAGCTGAAAATGTTAATGGCAGGCAGTGACATTTTGGGTCCCAGACCTTAGTGTTCATTTGGAATTAGCAAGTGATAGTCACTAAAATGTTTAGGAATTTCCTTTTCTCCTGAGTAGTTATCTTTAAAGATCACATGGCTTTTGGGGAAAGGCTGAGATGAAAATGTGCATGCATTCTTAGATACAACATTCCTACAGCAACTCTCTTCAAGAATATTTGGGCTGTGCTCAGAAGTCTCTGAGTCTGGAGTCTGACTTAGTGCTGGGAATAGGGTAATAAGTTGTATCTCTCACTCCTAAGAGGCCTCTGCTCCCCAGACCTAGAGCTGTGTGTTTTGTTTTTTCTTTTGGTTTGTTTTTGTTACACAAATCAAAAAAACTTAGTGGGTTGTTTGTTAAGTTCATTCCTTGGGATCCTACAATTAATTAACCACAACCAGCAAGCTCTGTGGGTCAGCCCAATGTGCTTTCCACCTTGCTGCCTATTCTGATGACCACAGCCCACTTTTCTTCTGATAATTAACTGCCTCCACATGGCCTTCTCTGTTCCCTGCTTGCATCTGGGAGTATATTTTAATTGCAGTTGCTCCCACCAGCATTCCTGCTTTAGAAAACAGCCAGTAATGAGGTGTGTGTGTTTAAAACTTCTGGAGCCTTATGACAAGGATAAGAGAATCTTTTGAAGAATGATTGGGAATGGTGAGTTACAAGCATGTGGTAGAACCAATAGAACATTCCTGCCTCCCAAAGTTTTTTTTACCATTATGCCCAATCTGAGGCCATGTGATGCCATTGTTCAAGTTCATTTCCCCCAGCAATAACTGTGAGCCTTTGCCATCACTCTTACAAATCTTACCCAATTCCTGTTCCTAGCCCCAAAGAAAATGGAGGCTGTCATACATGAACCCCCCCATCTTCCAGCTAAGGCCTCTAAACTAGCCCCCCTCCTGTCTTTCCCTCTGGTCTCAGTGGGTGAGGTGTCATCCATCCTACTGTTGATTCTATCCCCCCAACTCCTCTAGGACCATGACTCTGTCCTTTGGTTATTATGACACAATCCTGTATGTTCATCTCTTTACAGATTCCTTTCCTATAACAAAAAATTATTCTCTGATCCTTTTTATCTCTCTCTCTCTCACATACAACACAGACACAGGGAGAGGGAAGAGTAAGAGAAACACTTTCTCTGGACTCACATCACCCTCTAGCCTTTCCTTTGCAGCCAAATCCTGGAATCAACTGTTTATGCTCTGTTTTTTCCACTCTTTCATCCACCATCCACTACTCAGTCCAAAGCAATTGGCCTGCTACTCAGGACGTCTTTCTTAAATTACTTTTCCCCAAATCATCAATGATGAATCCTCTAATTGATGCGTTTCATGGACTTTTTGGTCTTTCATCTTAGATGATTGCTACTGTTTACTGTAGTTGTCCCTCCCTTTCTGAAAATCTCTTTGTGAGTTTCTATGATGCTGCTGCACTGAGCTTGGCTCCTAGCCGTGTGTTCTATTGCCTACTTTTGTTACTCGGTTAACTGTCTGTGTACATTTAATAGAGGGTCTGTCCTTGGCTCTTCTTTTTACTCTTCCCCCTCTTCCTGGGTGACCTTTTTCACTCATGGTTTCAGCATTAGCTGATGCCTTCCAAAACTTACATTTATTTGAGCACAAATATCGTTTAGCTTCTACTACGTGCCAGGCACTGTCCTAGAAGATAGGACTATAACAGTGAATAAAACAAAGGTCTTGTTTTCCTTTGCTTGCCAAGGACAGGCACTAAGCAAATAAAATATATAATGTCAAGTGATAAGTGCTCTGAAGAAAAATAAAGTAGGATAAGACAGTGAGACTGGGGCTGCTTTAAATGGAGTATTTAGAAAACACTTTTGTCTGTCTCAGAGTGGTTCTCAAAGTGTGGTTCTGGACCAACAGCATCACCCGGTAACTTGTTAGAAACACAAATTCTCAGGCCCTATCCCAGACCTGCTGCATCAGAAAGCGCGGTTGTGGGGATGGAGCCCAGCAATCTGTGCTTTCACAAGCACTCCAAGTGACCCTGATGCGTGCTCTAGAGCAGTTTCCCACCTCTCCTGCCCTGAATAGATTACAGATGGGCAGTCTGTGGTTTTTCTCAGCCTATAGGGCCAGCTTGGGGGTCAGGAGTAACCTCCAGAACAAAGTAACCTCCACCCAGACTACCCAGGAACTTCAGAAGCCAACCAAGTGGGGTCAGCAGGCATGTCCGCAGGCCTCCAGATGGCTTGATAAAAGCCATCCAATAATCACTGATCTGCGCAAGAAACTGCCAAAATTCACTTCTGCTTCCGGCCTGATCCGCAGTGAAGTTGCCCACGGAGAATGCACAGGGCAGCGCTCGGTGCCCGACCTCGCCCTGCAGTTGCTCCTGCCTGCCCCCCCGCAGCTGTGCCTGCCCTCCCCCCGCAACTGTGCATGCCCCCCCAATTGTGCCCCCGCCCCCCGGCAGCGGCGCCCGCGCCACCCCACAGCGGCACCTCCCCCCCACCCCCCGCAGCGGCGCCTGCCCCCCCCAGAGGCGCCTGCCCCCTCGCCCGCCCCCGCAGCGGCGCCTCCCTCCCCACCCCACCCCAGCAGCGCCTGCCCCCCCTCAGCAGTGCCTGCCCCCCCCCGCAACTGTGCCCCCCCCAGCGGCGCCTGCCCCCCACAGCTGTGCCTGCCCTCCTCCGCAACTGTGCCCCCCCACCCCGCAGCGGCGCCTGCTCCCCGCATTGGTGCCTGCCCCACCCGAGGCGCCTGCCCCCCCCAGCCCCCGCAGCGCCTGCCCCCCCCAGCCCCCGCAGCGGCGCCTCCCTCCCCACACCCCCCAGCGGCACCTGCCCCCCCCCACAGTGGCATCTGCTTCGGCGCTTTGACGCTCTCATCAATGCACTTGCTAGGCTGTCTAGCGCTTGGTCATTGGTTTGTTAGGAAAAGATTATTAGATTTGAAACCCATTCTTATTATCACAAGAAATACCACAATTACATTTGTTGATGAAAGAAATTAGATTTTTTAAGTTCAACTGTTATGAATTTTTAAGTGATTGTAAAGATGCTTTTACAACTTTTTAAATTGTGTAAACGCTTGTCTCATCAATGGTAACAAAAATTTAAAGAGCTTATTAAAAAGTCTTGACTAGAAATTTCATGTCGCTATTTCAAAAATAAAATTTATATTTGTGGAAGCAAACTCAAGACTCCATTTAAAATTTTAAAAGTATTTGTATACAAATTTAGTTTATTAATATTGAATTCCTAATACTTTTTAAAACCATGATTATATATCAAAAATGAAATTTTCTCACTAAACCCTATATAGATGCCCTCAAATCCCCTTAAGTTTGCCCCAGTATGCCACTCAAATAGTACCATTTTCTGTGTTTGCCTTAATGGGAAAATACTGGAAGCACTGATCTAGGATCCATGCCCCTACACCCGCCTCTCTCTCCCCAGCTTCTTCCACCCCAACCCCCTTGATAACATTGAGACTGACAAGGGACAAAGGGTCACACAAGTCACACAAGCCACCAGAAATAGAAAATGTATCTTTAGTGATGAGAACAGGGAGATTATAAATAAAAGTATTGGAGCCCAAGCTGCCCTGGATCACTTTTCCATGTGCAATTTCTTCTTTCAGTGGTTTTCTCTCCTGAAGACCCAGAAGAGGATGCTGTGGCCAGAGTCAGATATTTGTGAAAGATTCTAGATCTTGGCCACAGAAACATGACCCCTTCTGAGCCTCAAACCTAAATATTGTCTACTGTACATTTCTAGACAAATATCCTGTAGACACTTCTAGCTCAATAACTCTGAAACTGAACTTACTGTGCCCACCTATCTTTAAAAAAAAATCTGTTTCCTCTCTTGTATTCCCTCAGTTGGATGCCAGCCCTATTCTCCAATTACTTTGACCAGAGTCCCGAGTTCATCACCCTTTCCTCTGAACATAACTAATAACCTCCCTATCACCTGGATGCTTGTAAGAATCTCCTCGCTAGTCTCTCTCCATTCTCTTCCTATTCCACCTCATTCACAAAATGTCTCTTTTCAATTGCAAATCTGACCACATTATTCCTTGCTTACAGTGCCTCAATGGCTTCTTTGGCCTGTAAGATAAAATCCATTTCTCTTATATGGTGTAAAAGGCTTCTCATTTCTTGAGCTGGTTACCTCTCTCATCTCCTCTTTTGCCAATTTGTCAAGCCACTGATTGACCTGCCATATATGAGGTGCTATCTTTTGCACTGCTCCCTATGGCTGGAAAGCCCAGTTCTCAAAGTTCTCCTGGGAGAACCCACTCATCTCTTTAATATAGCCCAAACTGGATCTCCTCTGACTCTACTCAGGTAGAATTACTCCCTTTTTGCAACCTCACAGTATACCATATAAATCAGTGGTTCTTAGCCAGGAGTGATTTTGATGCTATGGGACAGACATTTGGCAATGTCAAAGACATCTTTGGTCATCACAGCTAGGGATGGGGTGCTACAGGCATCTAGTGGGTAGAGGCCAGGGATGCTATTAAAGATCCTACAATGCACAGGACAGCCCCTGACAACACAGAATCACTGGGTCCAAAATATCAATAGTGCTGAGGTTGAGAAACCCTAGTGCACAACACTTTATCACACTTATCTGTTTATATATGTCTCTCCCTGTTATAAGTTCCTTAAGGGCATGCACCATGTCTTACTTTTATGTCCTCAGAGGTGGGCAGTGCTAAACATATAATAGGTGCTAAGTATTGGTGGGGTGAATTAATGATACAAAAGTCAAATAAGTCTATCTCACCCCAGCACCTAATAGGCCAACATTTGCATATCCAGGCAAAAAGAGCGGGAACATAAGATGCTTAGGGTCAGTACAGCTAGGGGAAGTGGATCAGCCAGAGGAGCTGCAGTTATGCCCAACTGCTCAGCCTAGTAAGGCCAAAATCTCCATCTTTCTCAATTCCTCCATCCCCTCAAGGCCCCCACTCCATAACCCCACAAGATCATCAAATTCTGTTGATTCTGTCCCTCAGAAATATTTCCTGAATCCAGGCCATCCCCACTGCCAAAGCTGCAGATCAGGATCTCATTAGCCTCACTTTCCTAGTCCACTGTTGTGTCCTCCTAGTTGGTCTCTCTGCCATCTACAAATTGAGAAAGTCAAATTTAATAAATCCCTATAGTTTCCAGCTCTAAAATGATAAGATATGCAATTTCATCTAGTGCCAATGAATTTTAGCTTTTCCATTAAATAATCCACATAAGTCGGTGCTCATGCCTTCATTTATCCATATGGATATAAAATGTCAACACTATATGGGAATAAGTATAATAATTTAGAAAGCCCTGCAATGTTTCATGACCTTTCACCTTGGAAACACAAACTCAAAAATTAACAACTTTAATTGATCTTCCCCTTCTTTCTAGTAACTGGGTTCCCACAGACATCAGTCTCTTAAATCCAAACAAGGAGTAAAGCATTAAGACTTTAAAAATATGTGCATATAATATTTTCAGCAAAGGGATGAGCAACATTTTCAATTAAAAAGGAATCTAAAAGAAAACAGCAGCATCATTTTAAGAGTAGCGGAGGCCAACCAGCTACACTCATATGCTGACTCAGCACTGCCCTCCCCAACTCCTCCGCCTTCCAGACACGCCATGTTGGCCTTCTTATCATGCAATGTGACGCACCTTCTCAGAGGTTGTCATTGTCTTTTCATAATCCCAACAGACCTACATGAAAAGCAGGTACTTATATTGGTGTTATATGTGGAAATAGAAAATGAAGAATGATTATGTGACTTGTCAGTGGTCAAAAGAGCAAAGGAGACTGAGGACAAGTGCCCAGCATGGGCTCCAAACCCAGTAGGGCCTTTTCTCATTAGTTTTTCTCCTATAAGAAATTTCTCTGCCTTATTGGGAGACAAAGTACAGTCTGGAGAATAGCATTTGGCCAGATATCCTGATTCATTCTTAGAGTGAAAATTGAGGTGCAACTTTGGTATAAGAATCTATAGCTAGGAGCATAGATCAAGTTAACTCATGAAAGGCTGAGAAAAAAAAATTGACAAATGCTATGAATAATTTCATTCTTTTCCTAACAGGGAAATCTCTACAGGATGATAAAGAAACTAGTTCTGTTAAGTAGCAAATATTAATTTGGGGAAATACTAAATAATCATGATACTATTTCCTCTATGGGCCAAATGCAGCTTCAGAATTTTTCTCACTGTAGTGTTTTAGGCAGGACCTATTAATTGAGGCAGGCACTTGAGAAGAAACATTTGTCCTCCCTCATAAAACCCATGTTATAATTAGATTTAAAGAGTTAAAAACAAAACTATTTAAATTACTTTATTACTAATCTTTTAATTACTTTATTCCCAGTGGCCTAATTTGGAACACATTAAAGTAAGTAGTGGAATAGTTTTTCCAGACCCATTTGAGTTACTTCAGGTCTTCACTCTTTAATAAGGTTTTTGAAAGGAAAAACAAAAAAAGCTATTACTGTGTGAACTCAATAAATATTGAAAAATAAAAAATAAGTGAAACTTATTACCATTGTGTGATCTGAACTATTTGGGTGGAGTCATAAATCTTCTGTGATGGATTATTTAGACCAAACTCCCCATTCAGTGAGAAATTATTAACAGAAAGTAAAAGAGAAACCTATTCAATGTTTCAAGTCCCTCAGAAGCAGGTGGGCCAGACAGCTTCGCTGCTAGATCCAGCCTGGCCAGTGAACCTTGAAAGAGCAAACTCCAGCCTTCATCAGGGAAGCAAGGGAACAGGGCCTACGCAGGGACAAAAGTCCCTTTCCTAAAAACAGATTAAACCTGATCCCTCCCCTTCTATAACCTTCAAGAAGCATTATATCAACAACAGGTTTAAGCATTAATAAAAAATAAAGAAACATAAATAATGACAGAGAGAGAGAGAGAGAACTAATCTCAAAGACCATTTTCTTTCTCTCCTTTTAAAACGTAAATACTCCCAGCAGCAGTCAGGCAAAGTAGAAAAAAAGAAAAAGAAAAAAGTAGGGAAACGCCCCTTTGAAGGACTCCAAGGGGGAAAGGGAGGGTTTGAGGAGAAATTTCTAATTTTACCTTAAAGTCACCCTAATTCAATGGCCTTTTGTATCTTCCTAAACCCTCTGGCATTATTACACTTAGGAACAGGTAACTTATTCCTTGCCACTTTTACAAACCATAAAACAAAGCGCCATCACCCCTTCAGCGATTTGCGGGCCTCCGTGGCATTTCAAGTCACTGAATCTTTTTACAGCTCAAATCTTCATCTACAGAAACCCACGTTAAAACACCAGGCAGCACGCCCTGGCACAGGGCTCCCACGCCGCACTGTCGTCCGGTCCGCGCCACACCGCCTCCGGCTTGGCGGGCGGGTCGAGTCCGGCTCCGCCCGACGGTCACCACAGCCCCGCCCCACCCGACCCCACCACACCCGACGGTCACCACAGCCCCGCCCCACCCGACCCCACCACACCCGACGGTCACCACAGCCCCGCCCCACCCGACCCCACCACACCCGACGGTCACCACAGCCCCGCCCCACCCGACCCCACCACACCCGACGGTCACCACAGCCCCACCCTGCCCCGCCCCACCACACCACACCACACCACACCCGACGGTCACCACAGCCCCACCCTGCCCCGCCCCACCACACCTATGGTCACCACAGCCCAGCCCCGCCCCGCCCCGCCCCACCCCACCACACCACACCCGACGGTCACCACAGCCCCACCCCGCCTCGCCCCACCACACCTACGGTCACCACAGCCCCGCTGCCCCGCCTCACGGTCACCACAGCTCCGCCGCCCCGCCTCACGGTCACCACAGCCCCGCCGCCCCGCCTCACGGTCACCACAGCCCCGCCGCCCCGCCTCACGGTCACCACAGCCCCGCCGCCCCGCGCCCCCTGCGGGCGGCTCCGCGGCGATCGCGCTCCCGGCCGAGCCGCGTCCGCGCCTGCAGCTCGGGCCACCGGCAGCTCCGAGCATGGAGAGCAGGGCGCGGAGCTCTTCACGAGAGGCCCACGGGCGAGGCGGCCGGTCCCCCGGCAAACAGAGCAAGAGGGCCACGGCCGAGAGGGGCGGCGGAGGCCGCGGGCGCCGGGAGGCCAGGCCCGAGCGGACGGGCTCCGGGCGGGCACGGAGCCCGGGCGAGCGCCGCGCGCCCGCCGCCACCGTGGTGGACGTGGATGAAGTCCGCGGCTCCGGCGAGGAGGGCGCCGAGCTGGTGGCGCTGCTCGAGAGCGAGCGGCCCGAGGAAGGTACGGCTGCAGACAGGTCGCTCCGCGGCGGGGAAGCCGCCTCCCGGCCCCCGGGACGCCCCAAGGTGGGCGGAGCCGCCCCGCAGGAGCCGCCGCAGCCAGAGCGCCCGCCGGACGCTCGGGCTGCCAGGAAAAGAGGGGCGCGAGTGAGAGCCGCTACCTGCCAGGGTGTGGTGCGAAGTAATCAAAAGAAATCCAAGTAGCGTCACTACATGCCTCTGTTCTCAGGCCCAGCCGCGGACGGACATGGGAGGCTGTGAGCCCGGGCTGGGGCCGATCGCCAGGGTAAAGGGACCTCGAAGCTGGTCTTTGCGGCCCTGGAAGGGCGTACGGGCGGTCGTCTACTTTCAGTAAAGACTTGCATTAGCTGAGTGCTCTGGGCCATTACTGTGGCTTATTCTTCTTTCCTCTTCCTCACTCCTCAGTCTTACCTAAGTATGTTTTAAACTATTTTTGGAGATGTTAATTCTTTAAATAATTTTTTTTTAAAAAAAGCAGGTGCAGAAAAGCCAAGTGGAAGAGCCAGACTTGAGTTTATATCACAGCTTAACTGGTTGCTGGCCATGTGATCACAGGAAGGGCCTTAAGTATTATCAAATAACAACAGTAGCTGCCTCAGAGAGTAGTGAGGATAAAATTAGAAAAGGCATCTAAAGCACTTTTTACAAAGCCTGTAGCAAAAAACATGCTCCATTTTAGCAGGATCCTTGCAAGCTAAAAAAAAAAAAAGGCAAGTTAGATCAAAGGAGGGAATGTAAAGAAAGGTGTCTCTTTTGCTTCCGTAGGTGAAGCAGCTCTTAGGAATAAATTTATCTACCTCCAGTCCTTTTGAATGGAAGGAAAAAATCATTTCAATTTAAGTAGTAGCATGACAGATGTTTAACAGAAAATAAATAAAGAATAGTGTGTATATTGCTTTCTGCTGGCTACAAAGTTTTAACATTTCCTGACTACCAGTAATGAGGTACAGGCTGGATCACTGAAAGCTACAATTTGAGAAAGATTTCTGTACTTGGGATGTAGTTCAAATGCGCCATGTTAATATTGTTTTGCCCAGTTGATGCCCTTTCATCAGTCAGAAAATTCTAGTCATTAAAGAGTTGTGTTCAATGCTATAGCAATGTCGCGATTAGAGGGCTCATAGCTGTTGTGTGGCAGATCACAGTGATATGGTAGGCAAGGAAGGGAACAGCCATCTATGGAACCCCTGCTATATGCCAAGCACACACTAGATGTTTACTGAGTTATCTAATCCCTTGTCATTCTCTTATTACAGATAAGAAATTAAGTAACCAAGTCCCATAGCTGGGAAGTGGAAAGCCAGAATTCCCCCTTGCATGGTGCTGCCCTTGATTTCTGGTCATGGTCCCAGCTACCAACTAGCTGTGGTCTTGGGCACCTTTGTGGGCCTCAATCTCTCCAGCTACAAAGTATCTAGAGCAAGAGACCCCTCCAAAATGGGTGAGAAGTCCCACTAAGGATGAGGCCGCCTTTGTGTCAGAGAGGTTTGCCCTGTTCCCAGGGAATAGGGAGCAACAGCACCTCCTTTTTCTCACTTAGCGCCTCTCCCCCATTCGCAGGCTACTTGAGACAGGAGTCACCTTTCTAAAATTTGGGGGATTCTTGGACTATGTCTAAAGGCTTTTCCTGCTTCAACTTTTAATGTTTCGCTATTAACTTAAACCAAACTGGATATTAAAGCAACTTATTCCAAGAGAATAATATTTTGTGAGTAAAGCTTTAAGTTAGCTTCGAGTATAGAAATCAGTTTCTATTCACATTCCTAACTACTGTATTAAAGAATTTGAGGCCTTTCTACACTTATTAAATGTAATTTGGTCTGTATGTGCATTTATTTTTACTTGCCATGGCTACCACTGGTAACTAATTAAAAATGGCAGTTAGTATCTTGAGATTATAAAAATTAATATGATGTTGGCAGAGCAGCATTTCCCAAGTGGATTCCGAGGGGAATAAGTTCCATAGAACATCAATGAATGTTCCTTGGAGAAAATATTATCTGGTCAAATGCTTCAAAACATTAAACAAAGCTAAGAATGATTCTTCACTGCAGAGATTCTCAGAACTTCAATATATTGACAAGCATTGGGAACTCCAGGAATGGGATACAGTGCCCAGTACTTTCTAAACTCATTTGCCCAGGAAACTTTTCCTTTGTGGGGCAGCTTGTGGGATTAGTATTCTGTGGGGACAGCCTTTGGAAATGCCATACTATGACATTTAGTGCTGATTTTGCTTTTGTGCTGGTGCAGCTTATATATCTGTCCTCTTCAAGTGATCTGCACATCAATTTGGTGATGATCTTTCCAAGCATGAATATCAAATTTTCAGGCCTACCAATTACTTATCCTTTTCCTCCCCATCCCTTAAAAATAAGCTTTTTACCATTTCCTAATCTTTAGTCCTCTACAGCAGTCCCCACCCTTTTTGGCACCAGGGACCAGTTTCATGTTAGACAGTTTTTCCACAGATGGGGGTGGGGTGGTGGAGGCGGAGCTCAGGCGGTGATGCGAGGGAAGCGGGGCAGCTGTAAACACAGATGGAGCCTCCCTCGCTGTGCTCCCACCACTCACCTCCCGCTGTGCAGCTGGGTTCTCCTAAGTTTCATGGAAGCCCTGGGCAGGAGTTTCATGGGTTTTCCATGTGCAGGGGTTGGGGGAGTTGGAGGGGAGGCGGCACAGTGGAACTCTACGGCCCCATCCTGGGGGTTGGGGGCTGCAGCTTTATTTATGAGATTTTTAAACTGGCAACTAGTGTCACTTTGGCCAGTTTTCTAGTACCTGAAGATTAAAATTCTTCAGATTTTCATAACTATTACATTTAATAAATCATTGTCACTATCCACTTCTCCTTTTTTCCTACATTCAACAAAGATTTATTGAGCATCTATATTGTGTCAGGAACTATTCTAAGGCCTGGGGGCACAATGTCAACAAGATAAGCCCCCAAGAAGCTTGTGTTCTCGAGGCTGACTTTCCTTGATACCATTTCATTTATCACCCAAGCATCAAATGCACCCCAGTTCCTTATAACTTTTTTTACAGACATTAGTCGGATACTATTACCCCATATACATGATTTTCAGAGACTTGTCTGGAGATCAAGACCTTCATCCAAAGAGGGGCTCTAATGGAGTTATTTCAGACATTAGGGCAGATACTGGAAGGGGAAGTTATTTCATGAAATATGAGCCTCTGGACACATGTGGTTCAAATCATTTCAAATACCAAACAAAGCTGACAGATGTAAAGCACAGTTCAGGGCTTTTTATGTGTGTATGCCATTTTATCCTTATGCCAGAGATAGGAGATATAACTCATGAGCCAGTTATTATGAGATAGTTATGAAATATTAGTATCTGCATTGTACAGTTGGGAAAACTGAGGTTTGAAAAGGTCATGCGCCTTGCTTAAGGTCATATGGATATGAAATGGTAGAGCCAGAACTGCAACCTAGACCTTCTTCCCATTCTGTGCTGTTGCAGTGTGCCCCACCACCTTTCTAGGAGCCTGTTTCCACTTTCTATAAGCTCACACAGACAACACCCCGGGCCTTGGGAATTCGGATGACTCTGATTCTGGCTCATTCTAATATTTCCAGGAAAATCTCCAAGCTTCTCTGACCCCAGTACCAAGAACTGGACCAACAAGTGCTAGTCAATGAATATGGTGAAGTTTCAATATAATTATTATTTCTTTTTAAGGCATCAAGACCTCTGGTTTAGGGGCCTGTGAGTGGCTTCTTGTCCTCATTTCCCTGCTCTTCATCATTGTGACCTTTCCTGTTTCCATCTGGTTCTGCATAAAGGTGAGATTCCATGAGGACCCAGTAGGAAATTTCCTGGTGCCTCTCACTCACTGCACCATGCCCATTCTCATCTCTGTGTTTGGTACATGTCATTGCTCTGTATGGAATGCCCTTACTCCCAACTCATCTTCCAGGAGAGCTTGTACTCCTTCAAAACCTTGCTCAAATGTAGCTGTGAAGCCTTCCTTGAGTCCTCCAGACTATCATTCCCTTCCTTGTGCTCCTGTGTCACACTGCTTTCACTTGGTTCTAGCACTTACCACACATATTATATTTGTTGACACCCTATCTCTCCCATTAAACTGAGAGGCCCTTCAGGGCAGGGGCTACATCTAGTTCATTTGCACACAAAGATTGGCCCAGACTGGCTCATGACATCCTCTCCTCACACTCCCAGGAAACTTCTTTGGCTGCTTCTGTAGACCATGAGTGATGGCTATCTTTGGCCCACAGGCAGTTACACATGATTGCCCCCTAAGTAAATGAAGACATGTCAGTTCAGGAAGCACACACCAAGATTGAATTAGAAGAGTAAGGAGTTTATTGGGAGGCATTGCCTGTGAAAGATTAAGGGGAGAGAGAACAAGAGTAGACTGGGGAAGTCTTTAGACAATGATGCAGATCTGACACTTGTGATGTGAGAAGAAGAAGAAAAAATTTGGCAGAAAGAGCCTCAGACTGTTGTGCAGCTTTAAGAAAGTCTTGGCCAGCCCAAAAGGAACCCTCAGAGCAAAGTTTGCTTCATAGGAGTCCCACAATGGGCAAAAATGGCAAGGACCTAGTCTTACAAACGACTCCAGCAAAGGATGTTCTTAGTCATTGGCTGGAGCTGTCAAGGAAGAGCATGTCCTTGATGAAACACTACAGATGCTGCTGGGACTGGTGTTGGTTGTGCTCATTGGCAAGCAGAGGCTTCTTCCGCTTCCTGTTCCCTTCCCTACCACTCCTCCGCCTCCCCTCCTGCTCCTCCATGAAAGGGTGTTGAATTTTGTCAAATGAATTTTCTGCATCTGTTGAGATGATCACATAGTATTTGGCCCTTATTATATTGACATGGGCTACTTATCCATTAATTTTTGGATATTAAAATCCCACTTGATCATGCTGTATAATCCTTATTATATGTTACTTGATTCAGGTTGCTAATAGTTTGCTGAAGATTTTGGCATCCATTAATATATTCATAACAGATACTGATCTGTATTTTTCTTGTAATGGTTCTGTCTTGTTTTGTATCAGGATAACACTGGCCTTAAAGAATGTGTTGGAAAATTTCCCTATGTTCTATATTTTGGAAGAATTTGTGAAAAATTGGTATTAATTCCCTTTTTTTTACTTGAAAAACTTTGAGGTCATGTTGCAGCAGCAATTCAAGCTTCTCTTGCCTTCACATTCAAGTCCAAGTAAAAACTATTGATTCCAAGTTAGACTTCAATGTACCCAATAAGGAAAAATATATTATTGAATCTCAACCATCAATACTAAAAAATATTATAACCACAAATCCAATTACTGGCTAGAAGTATTATAGCACCTGTTGTGGACTCTTAAGAGCCACTGTACTGCACCATTTGCTTTTTCTTCTTCCAATAGAAATAATAATGCAGACAATGTTTACAAAAAGCAACCAATGTATCAGAAAAGTTATTCCCATTCAGATTGACTTAAAAGGTCTAAATCTGTGCTAAATAAAACTCTGAACGAATGGAAAATAAGAGATGCTGATGTGAACTAAAATGCTCAACCCCTACCGGCTGACTAAATGGACCCCCTTGTGGCCAAAAAAATATTCAAGGGCAAAGTTGCCTGCCAAGAGGAGGGAGGTCAGACAGGCCTTATCATGCCCCCCTCCCTTCTTGGAGACTTCCTTTGTAACCCATTAACAGGCCTAAGGGTATGCAAGACAAACCTGCAGGCCTTCAATTTGCAACAAATCATGGCTTATCTCTGGTAAACAGTTTATGTTAAAACATTCCAGGTCTTTAGACAAAGCTTCATGTCTTTAGCCAATTACAATCTAAAGAATCTTTAAACCCACCTATAACCTGTAAGCCCCCCCCCTTTGAGATGGCCCTCCTTTTTGGGCCAAGCCAATGTGTGCCTCCCACACATTAATTGATGGCTTTACCCATAACCCTTGTCTCTAAAATGTATAAAAACCAAACCATAACCCAGCCACAGCGAGTCCACTTGCCCAAGGCCTCTTGGCAGTGGCTCTGGGTCATGGTCCTCAAATTTGGCTCAGTATAAATCTCTTTAAAATTATTTTGCAGACCTGGCTTTTTTCCGTTGACACTGACAAAATGTTACCACCCAGCTGCCAGCTATCCATGTAGATCACACAGTGCCCCAAGCATTCTAAAAGCAGATTGCAATTCGGCATTCAGATCAAATTATAATTCTATTTCCTAAAAGATGACTATTAAACTGCATCCCAAGCATCCTGCCTTGGGTCTCCTCATCCCCTCTGCCTTCTTCAAGTTTCAGCAATAGAGGTGAGGCTATCAAGGGTCCCAGGCAGACTAAAACTAAGAAATCAGGTCTGACTTTCTCTCCCTAATATTCCTTGGATGCTGTTTAAGAGAATCTTTAACATAAATATTTAATTAAGTCCAACAAATAATGAGAAAGGCATGATAAGGAGGTGGCGGGGGAAGCAAGAAAAAAAAGGCACTCGGCCTTGCGTGGTGGCTCACGCTTGTCATCCCAGCACTCTGGGAGGGGGTTGGGGGGTGGATTGCTCAAGGTCAGGAGTTCGAAACCAGCCTGAGCAAGAGCGAGACTCCTGTCTCTACTGTAAATAGAAATAAATTAGCTAAAACAACTAAAAATAGAATAAACTTAGCCGGGCATGGTGGCGCATGCCTGTAGTCCCAGCTACTCGGGAGGCTGAGGCAGGAGGATCGCTTGAGCCCAGAAGATTGAGGTTGCTGTGAGCTAGGCTGACACCACGGCACTCTTGCACTCTAGCCCAGGCAACAGAGTGTGGCTCTGAATAAAAAAAAAAAAGGCCCTAAACCACTGTGTCCAACGTGCAGCAGCACCTTCTGCCAATTAGAAAGATGAGAGGAAAACCCCACGGGAGGCCGGGAGCAGAGACAGCGCGCTCCGCTGCCCGGTGCCTCGTGGAGGCAGGAGGCGGCGGGGCTGCAGCGCCGCCAAGCCTGGGAAGCCGGAGGCCAGCCTGCGGGCAGGGGAGAAAGACCGGTAAGCCTCCCAGAACATTCCATCGCGAACCTTTACTCTGAAAGAACTTTTTCTACAAAAGAAAGAAGGGCCCCGCAGTCTTCCCCGTGCGCCCAGACCGAAGCCCTCCGGGTCTGCCCGCCCCAGGCCGCCCCGCCGCCCCGCCCCGCTGCCCCGCCTCCTCGCCCCGCCCCTCCTCCTTGCGCCGCCCCCTCCTCGCCCCGCCCCGCCCCGCCTCCTCGCACCTCCCCGCCTCCTCGCACCTCCCCGCCCCGCCTCCTCACACCGCCCCGCCTCCTCACACCGCCCCGCCTCCTCACACCGCCCCGCCCCGCCTCCTCGCCCCACCCCGCCTCCTTGCGCCGCCCCGCCTCCTTGCGCCGCCCCGCCTCCTCGCGCCACCCCACCCCGCCTCCTCGCGCTGCCCCGCCCCCTCGCCCCACCACACCTCCTCGCCCCGCCCCCCGCCCCGCCTCCTCGCACCTCCCCGCCCCGCCCCCTCGCCCCGCCCCCTCGCCCCGCCCCCTCGCCCCGCCTCTTTGCACCCCCCGCCCCGCCTCCTCGCACCACCCTGCCCCACCTCCTCGCCCCACCCCGCCTCCTCGCCCCGCCCCCTCGCCCCGCCCCGCCTCCTCGCCCCGCCCCGCCTCCTCGCCCCGCCCCACCTCCTCGCCGCCCCACCCCACCTCCTCGCCCCGCCCCACCCCCTCGCCCCGCCCCGCCCCCTCGCCCCGCCCCGCCCCGCCTCACCCCGCCCCACCCCTTCGCCTCACCCCGCCCCACCCCCTCGCCTCACCCCGCCCCACCCCCTCGCCTCACCCCGCCCCGCCCCTTTGCCTCACCCCGCCCCGCCCCTTTGCCTCACCCCGCCCCGCCCCTTTGCCTCACCCCGCCCCGCCTCCTCGCCCCGCCCCACCTCCTCACCCTGCCCCACCCCGCCCTGCCTCCTCACCCCGCCCTGCCTCCTCGCCCTGCCCCACCCCGCCCCGCCTCCTTGCCCTGCCCCGCCTCCTCACCCTGCCCCGCCCCGCCTCCTCACCCTGCCCCGCCCCGCCTCCTCACCCTGCCCCACCCCGCCTCCTCGCCCCGCCCCGCCTCCTCGTCCTGCCCCGCCTCCTCACCCTGCCCCACCCCACCTCCTCGTCCCGCCCCGCCTCCTCGCCCTGCCCCACCCCGCCTCCTCGCCCCCCCCCGCCTCCTCGCCCCGCCCCGCCTCCTCGCCCCGCCCCGCCCCGCCTCCTCGCCCCGCCCCACCTCCTCGCCCTGCCCCACCCCACCCCGCCTCCTTGTCCCGCCCCGCCTCCTCGCCCCACCCCGCCTCCTCGCCCTGCCCCACCCCGCCTCCTCACACCGCCCCGCCTCCTCGCACCTCCCCGCCCCGCCTCCTCACCCCGCCCCGCCTCCTCACCCCGCCCCGCCTCCTCACCCCGCCCGGCCTCCTCGCCCTGCCCCACCCCGCCTCCTCGTCCTGCCCCACCCCGCCTCCTCGTCCTGCCCCGCCTCCTCGCCCTGCCCCACCCCGCCTCCTCGCACCTCCCCGCCTCCTCACACCGCCCCGCCTCCTCGCCCCGCCCCGCCTCCTCGCACCTCCCCGCCTCCTCACACCGCCCCGCCTCCTCGCCCCGCCCCGCCTCCTCGCCCTGCCCCACCCCGCCTCCTCGCCCCACCCCGCCTCCTCGCCCTGCCCCACCCCGCCTCCTCGCCCCGCCCCACCTCCTCGCCCCGCCCCACCTCCTCGCCCCGCCCCACCCCACCCCGCCTCCTCACCCCACCCTGCCCCACCCCGCCTCCGAGTCCCGCCCAGGGCATGCCCCACCGCCGCCCCGCCCCCACACCGCTCCGTCCCCACTCCGAGTCCTGCCCACGGCGCGCCCCGCCCCCGCCCGGCCCCACCCGCCTCCTGGTGCCGCCAGGCCGGGCCCCACACCGCCCCCGCGACCGCACGGCACCGCCACACCTCCTCGCGCCGTCCGGCCCCGCCTCCGAGTCCCGCCCACGGCGCGCCCTGCCCCTGCCCCGCCCCGTCCCCGCCCCGTCCCCGCCCCGTCCCCACCCGCCTCCACCCCGCCTCCTCGCGCCGCCCCGCCTGGCCCTGCACCGCCCCACACCAGCCCGCACCGCAGGGCACCGCCACACCTCCTCGCGCTGCCCCGCCCCACCTCCGAGTCCCGCCCAAGGCGCGCCGGCCCTCCCGAGCCCGCCATCCGCCCCGCCCCGCCTCCGAGCGCTGGTATTAATTCCTTGTGAGATGTTTGGCAGAATTCACCAGTGAATCCGTCTGGTCCTGAGCTTTTTCTGTGCGAAGTTTTAATTTTTTTAAATCTTTTTAAATTTTTCCCCCAGCTTTATTGAAGTATAGGGGAATAAAAATTATATATATTTAAGGTATGCGATTGGTGTTTTGATAGACATATATTGTGAAATAATTACCATAATCAAGCTAATTAACCTATCAGTTCACATAATTGTGATCGTGTGTGGTAAGCGCCCTGGAGACCCAACTGTCCTCGCTATGACTCCAGTCAGCACACCGTGCTTAGCTCCCAGAACGTGCTTTTCCTGCGTAACCGAACCCGCGCCCTTGAGCAGCACCTCCTCCCCCGCCCCAGCCCTGGTGACCGCCCTCCACTCTGCTTCTATGGGTTCAGCTTTTTCTGATTCCACATAAAAGTGCAAGCATGTGCTAATTTGTCTTTCCGTGTCTGGCTTATCTAACTTAGCATAATGTCCTTCAAGTTCATCCATGTTGTTGCAAATGGCAGGATTTCCTTCTTTTTAAAGACTTAATAATATTAATGTTCATGTATATGAACATACATATATATACACACACCCCTGTACATATATGTATATGTGCATACATCACATTTTCTTTATTCATTTGTCTGTTATTAATGGACACTTAGGTTGTTTCCATATCTTGGCTATTGTGAATAATGCTGCAGTGAATATGGGGCTGTATATCTAAGATACTGATTTCATTTCCTTTGTATATATATTCAGAAGTAGGATTGCTGGATCATGTGGTAGTTATATTTTTAATTTTCTGAGGAACCTCCATATTGTCTTCCATAATGGCTGTGTCAATTTATATTCCCACCAACAGTGGACAAGGGTTCCCTTTCCCCACAGTGTGGTCAGTTTTAAAAGTACTAATTCAGTCTTTTACTTATAGGACTTTTCAGTTTTTCTTTTTCTTCCTGAATTAGTTTTGCTAGTTTATGTTTCTGTAGGAATTTATCCATTTCATCTAAGATATCTAATGTGTTGGCATACAGTTTTTCCTAGTCTTTTTCCCTTATAGTCTTTTCTTATCTCTGTAAGAGATGACAGTAGTAACGATCCCTTGTTTCATTCCTGATTTTGATAATCTGAGTTTTCTCTCTTTTTACTTCATCAGACTAGCTAAATATTTGTTAATTTTGTTGATCTTTTCAAAAAATCAACTTTTGGTTCTGTTGTAAACCAGCGGATCAAGGGGACCACCAGCATACAATCAGCCAAATTAGTTTATTGATACCTGCGCAGGGGCTGTCACCACTCCATGCAAGGAGGGAGAAGCAGCAGCGAACAAAGCCTTTGCGATTTTCTTATACCTCAGGGGCTGGCAGCTAGGCAAGCGAGCAATCACAGAAGCAGAACTTTGCAGTTAGTCGTTAATCAAGTGAACAATGGAAAGGTACATTGAGGGACAAGGGACTTTTCTTGGAACAGGACCTCTCTATTCTTTTTGGGAACAGGTCTCCTTGACTCCCTCTTCTGGGAACTTCCTCTGGGAACTTTTTACATGGTCGGGACCTTTTACTAATAGAGCAAGACTGACTCCATTTTTAGATTTATAGGAGCCATCTTTGGTCTATCTACTTCAGTTCCATTGATTTTCTCTATTATTTTTCTATTCTCCACTGCATTTATTTCCACTGTAATTTATATTATTTTCTTCTTTCTATTTGCTTTATATTTTGTTTGCTTTTTTATTTTTAGTGTTTTAAGGTAGATTAGGGTATTATTTTGAGATATTTCCTCTATTTTATTATAGACATTTACAGCTATAAATTTTCCTCTATGTACTGCTTTAGTTACATCCCATACATTTTGGTATCTTGTATTTTTGTTTTCATTCATCTCAAAATATTTTCTCATTTCCCTTGTAATTTCTTCTTTAACCCATTGGTTAGAGTGTGTTGTTTACTTTTCATATATTGGTAAATTTCCCAAATTTTCTTCTGTTATTTATTTCTAGTTTAATTTCATTGTAATCAAGGAATATCCTTTATATGATTTCAGTCCTTTTCAATCTGTTTAAGTTTGTTCTATCACCTAATATATGATCTGTCCTAGAGATCATTCATGTATGCTTGAGAAGAATGTGTATTCTGCTGTTGGTGGTGGGATTATGTATCGATGTCTGTTAGTTTTATTTATTGATAGTGTTGTTCAAGTCTTCTGTTTCTTTTTCATCTGTCCAGTTGTTCCTTCCACTGTTAAAAGTGGAGTACTGAAGTCTTCAACTCTTATTTCTACCTTCAGTTCTTTTGGTTTTTGCTTCTTGTATTTTGGAGCTCTGTTTTTAGGTACATAAGTGCTCATCATTATTATACTTTCCTAATGCATTGGCCTTTTTATCATACAGTGTCTGTCTTTTCTTTTTTTTTTACATTTATGTATCCAATTTTATTTAGTTATTTTTTATTTCAGCATATTATGGGGGTACAAATTTTAAGGTTATGCCCTCTCCCCTCAAGTCAGAGCTTCAAGTGTGATCATCCCCCAGATGGTGCACATCTCACTCATTATGGATGTATATACTCGTCCCCTCCCTCCCTCCCCCACCTGCCCAACACCTGATAAATGTAATTCCTATGTGTCTACTTAGGTGCTGATCAGTTAATAGCAATTTCTGGTGAGTATATGTGGTGCTTGTTTTTCCATTCTTGGGATACCTCACTTAGTAGTATGGGCTCCAGCTCTATCCAGGAAAATACAAGAGGTGCTATATCACCATTGTTTCTTAGAGCTGAATAGTACTCCATGGAATACATATACCACATTTTATTAATCCATTCTTGAATTGATGGGCACTTGGGTTGCTTCCACAGTTTTGCAATTGTGAATTGTGCTGCTATAAACATTCAAGTGCAGGTGTCTTTATTGTAGAATGTCCTTTGTTCTTTTGGGTAGATGCCCAGTAGTGGAATTGCTGGATCAAATGGTAGATCTACTTGTATCACTTTACAGTATCTCCATATTGCTTTCCACAGAGGTTGCAGTAGTTTGCAGTTCCACCAGCAGTGTAGGAGTGTTCCTATCTTTCTGCATCCATTTATTGTTTTGGACTTTTTGATAAAGGCCATTCTTACTGGAGATAAGTGATATCTCACTGCAGTTTTGATTTGCATTTCCCTGATGATTAGAGATGTTGAGCATTTTTTCATATGTTTGTTGGCCATTATTCTGTCTTCTTTTGAAAAGTTTCTGTTCATGTCCTTTGCCCACTTGTTGATAGGGTCGTTTGATTTTTTCTTGCTGATTTTCATGAGTTCTAAGTAGATTCTAGTTATCAGTCCCTTATCAGATGTGTAGAATGCGAAAATCATCCCAGGGATGCAGGGATGGTTCAACACACCCAAATCTATAAATATAATTCACAACATAAACAGAAACTAAAACAAAGACTATATGATCCTTTCAATAGATGCAGAAAAAGCATTTGACAAAATTCAACACCCTTTTATGATAAGAACACTTAATAAAATAGGCATAGAAGGGGCTTACCTAAAAATGATACAAGCCATATAGGACAGACCCACAGCCAACATCATACTGAATGGGGCAATGTCCCTCTTTATTGCCAGTAACATGTTTGCTTCTTTGTTTTAAAGTCTATTATGCCTGATATTAGTATATCCACTTCTACTCTCCTTTAGTTTCTGTTTGTGTGATATAGCTTTTTCTTTTACTTTCAGTCTACTCATATCTTTGAATATAAAATATGTCTCTCCTACAGACAGTGTATAGTTGGCAGCAGGCTCTTCTTGAAGGGTTATCTGAGTACCTGTTTGACTGCCACAAGATCCAACACTGATTGGTGGAAAAGGCTCTCAGATATGGTCACTTAAGATGGTAAAGCCTAAGAAGCCAACTGAGTAAAAGACAGTAGTAGAACCAGGCAGTTACATTTGACCAAGGTCTTGAAGGAGTAAAACTCCCGACTTTATCTCTGGGAAGAATTTGTTTCTTCCAATACAAGCAGAAAAGAAATAAGTACTGCTAGGAAACCAAGCAACTGGGAATTGCTGGGGTATACTCTGGAAACCAAACTCTATCATTTGTTCTTACTGTTCCAACAAGCAAGGCAGTGTTCTGGCGCAGGAGTTGTAAGCCTCAAAGACAAGCAAGACATGGTTCCTAACTTCAGCGGACTTACAGGTAGTCGAACCTGTTACCTTAAGAAACAAACTACAAAGTGTGTTTATTTTGGTCTCTATTATGTTTTTATATTTGGCTTAGTTATTCAATGGAGCTTTTTAAAGTATAGGGAGAATGAAGAAGGAACATGACTGTCTACAGTCACAAATTAAGCCTTTCTTCATTATTTATTGAACACTTACTATGTATCAGGCATTTTTTTAGGCATTGAGAAGAAATGATTTATTTCATATTATCAAGGAGTTCATACTCTGATAGAATATATATAAAAATAAACAGACCAACAAGTTAATGATAAACAAGCAATAGAACTCAGATTTTGACACTGGGCCAGAAAGTGGAGTTTATTTTCAAAGTAGTATGCAGAAACTTTCTTATTTCTACACAGACAAACATTTCTACACAGAGATCTCTTTTTGTCACTTAAAAATACCTTCTACACACTTTCAGGACACACCCAATTTTTCTAAATCTATCACCAATGAGAATTGACAAATGAAAATCCAATAGAAGCCGGGCGCGGTGGCTCACGCCTGTAATCCTAATATAGGCGTGGGAGGCCGAGGTGGGCGGATTGCTCGAGGTCAGGAGTTTGAAACTAGCCTGAGCAAGAGCAAGACCCATCTCTACTATAAATAGAAAGAAATTAATTTGCCAACTAATATATATAGAAAAAATTAGCCGGGTATGGTGGCGTATGCCTGTAGTCCCAGCTACTTAGGAGGCTGAGGCAGCAGGATCGCTTGAACCCAGGAGTTTGAGGTTGCTGTGAGCTAGGCTGACGCCACGGCACTCACTCTAGCCTGGGCAACAAAGCGAGGCTCTGTCTCAAAACATAAATAAATAAATAAATAAAATCCAATAGAATAATTTTGAAGCACTCTGAGAAAAAAATTGCAGTTTGAAATAAAATATCACAAGTGATATTAAAATATATTCCCTCTTTCTGTTAAATAGCTAATGAGTGATATAATTGATATATACAAGCTAATAATGCAGAATTTATTGTAAAATACAAGATCAAACACGCCCTGATAAGATTTCTTTGATTTATGGAAAGTTGGACATAGTAGAAACATTAGTTTTTAGATAATCATGAGTCTTTAATCAAAATTCCATCCTTGCACTCAAAAATTAACGTGGTACTTTTTCATTGGTTTCTGAAATTGTACTCTTACTAAATATAGATTTTAGAACTTTATTAATAGAAACTTTTTCTTGGTTATCAAAACAAAAGATTTCTGATACCTAGGATTACTCTTATGCCAAGGCCTTTTGAAGACTTTGTTTTTCTTTCTTGGAGTAATTTGAAAGTATTAAATTTCTCTTTAGGTTGTACAGGAGTATGAAAGAGTAATTATATTCCGATTGGGACATATGCTTCCTGGAAGAGCCAAAGGCCCTGGTAAGAAACACCCTTTCTTTTTTTTAACACCCCACCTCCTGACTTGCCAATTTCTTTGATTCATGCGTATTTGTGATATGGACTTCAGGTTACATGAAGTGACTTGATTCACGATATCTGCATCTTCCAATCTGTTACCTATAATACAGGTTATTAAGAAATTATTCAGGGAGCATAACTACCAGGTCACAGATGGCCAAGAGAAAGAAAGAGAGTCACATGCTAGGACCAGACTGGCTGAAATAGCAAGTCAGTTTAGGACCCATGGCTGGGACTGGTTTGAATACAATGTGCGTATGATCAGACTCCTATGAATTCTCAAACAAAAGCTTAGCTACTGCAGAAACCTGGGGGTCAGATCAAATCATGGGAGATAGGAAAAGTTCAGCATCTAAGTAACAAATTGGTCTTTAGTTGGTGTGGTTTAAGAAACATAGATTGAGCACTTCTTGTGTTTCAGAGACTGTACTATCAGGGATACGAATATGGATTAATGAGACATGGTCTCTTGATCTCCAGGACCTTAAAACCTAGTGGAGGTGCTATCCCGAAGTCCAAGCTGTTAATGGGGCACAGATAGTAGTGTAGTTAGTCTGAAGCACAGTAGCACAGTTAGTCTAAAAAGTCTAGTAGTTGCAGTTTGAAGTTCGAAGCCAGCCAGAAAGGTATGAGAAGAAACAAAGTCCCATTGTGCATGTATTGGATAGGGTCTAAGTTCCAAACCAGGCCTACAAAACCAAGTAGAAAATAGAGACCAGACTAAGAAACATAAATCAGAGTTTGAGGCCGCGCGAGGTGGCTCACGCCTGTAATCATAGCACTCTGGGAGGCCGAGGCGGGCTGATTGCTCGAGGTCAGGAGTTAGAAACCAGCCTGAGCAAGAGTGAGACCCCGTCTCTACTATAAATTAAAAAAGAAATCAATTGGCCAACTATTATATGTAGAAAAAATTAGCCGGGCATGGTGGCGCATGCCTGTAGTCCCAGCTACTCAGGAGGCTGAGGCAGCAGGATCGCTTGAGCCCAGGAGTTTGAGGTTGCTGTGAGCTAGGCTGACGCCACAGCACTCACTCTAGCCTGGGCAACAAAGCGAGACTCTGTCTCAAAAAGAAAAATAAAATAAAAAAAATAAATCAAAGTTAGAATATTTAGAACCAATAGATGCGTCCATACAAAAGTGGAACCAGATCCTGTAGTTCCAAGGGTCTACTTCTTGGATGTCTTGGAACTTGGATGTCTTCTTCCGTCCCTGGTTTTGGGAACCTTCTTGACTGGGGCTGAGAAAGGCTAGTAGCTGGGCTGCTCCCCAGATGGATCCTGTGCTCTGTGAGGTTCTGTTTCTCCCAACAAAGCTTTGGCTCTTGTGGGAGCCCACAGCAACCAATGGGCTCTCAGAAAACCTCCATAAATTAATATACGGATGTGTATTACACATTGACCATGTATATTATATTGCCTGGGTGAGGACTAGCCAATGAGAAGGCTGGTATCATGATATTGCTATTCTAATTAATTTTGGAATTCACTATTTTTTTTTTAAGAGATGAGATTTCACTCTGTCACCCAGGTTGGAGTGCATTGGTCTGGTCATAGTTCACTGCAGCCTCAAACTCCTGGGCTCCAGTGATCCTCCTGCCTCAGCCTCCTGAGTAGCTGGCACTACAGGCGCACACTACCATGCCCGGCTAATTTTTTTCTTATTTTTTGTAGAGACGGAGTCTCCTATGTTGCCCAAGCTAGTCACAAACAGGAGTTCACATTTTAAGAAATATCATAAAGATGTTGCTGGCTCTAAAATTTGACACCTGGGTACACTCGTGGATTCAAAAAAAATTTTAAAGAGCACCTAATAGGCCCTAAGTCAGATACTAAGACTAACAATAATGCATAGGACATTCTACTTAGACAGCTCCTAGTGAAGGGACAGACATGTAACTGAGATCTGGAGGGCTGTACATGGTGACTAAAGTGATCACACAGCCCAATCTGCTGGGGATAATCCACTTTTACACTTGTCCTGGAGCAAGTTGTAATAGTGTTCTTCTTTTACCCTCAAAAGTGTCTCAGATTGAGCAACAAATTATATGGTAACCTCAGATACAACAAAGATAGTGTAGGGGTGGAGGTGGGACTGCCCAATGGTTTGTGTGTAGTTGGAAGCCAAAAACAGCAATGCAGCATACAACTTGACCCTGAAAAAGTGAACCCCAAACATCTCATCCTAGCTATTCACCTGTCATTTCCCCCTCCCCTTCTTCTAGGTCTTTTCTTTTTTTTGCCCTGCCTGGATACCTACCACAAGGTTGATCTTCGTCTCCAAACTTTGGAGATACCCTTTCATGAGGTAAGCCAAAGGGTGGATTTTGCTTTTTCTCTACATTTTCCATTGCCTACTGACCAACACTGGCCCAGGGAAAAATGACTAATTATGTTTAAAAGTAGGAAAGAAAAGTGGGGATATGGACTACATCAGAATTAAAAACTTTTTGCATCAAAGGTAACAATCAACAGAGTGAAAAGGCAACCTACAGAATGGGAGAAAATACTTGCAAATGATATATCTCATAATGGGTTAATATCCAGGATGTACAAAGAACTCATACATCTCAATGACAAAAAAAGCAAACAACCTGATTTAAAAATGGGCAAAGGACTTTGTGATGGTTAATCCTACGTGTCAGCTTGGCTATGCCATGATCATTTGACCTATATTTGGCCAAACACATCTGGATGTTATTGTAAAGGTATTTGTTAAGATGAGATTAACATTTAAATCAGTAGACTTTGAGTAAATCAGATTATCCTCCATAATGTGAGTGGGCCTTATCCAATCAGTCGAAAGCCTGAAGAAAAAACTGACTTCCTCTTGAGGAAGAGGGAATTCTGCCAGTAGACAGCATCAACTCTTCCCTGGCTCCAGCCTGAAGATTTGGGACTTGCCAGCCCCCACAATAACATGAGCCAATTCCTTAAGATCAATCTCTCTCTCTCTCTCTTTCTCTCTCCTCTACATATGTGTGTGTGTGTGTGTTTCTCTGGAGAACACTGACTCATATTGACTTCAACAGACATTTCTCCAAAGATGACATACAAAGAAGGTGAAGATATACAAATGGGGCCGGGCGCGGTGGCTCACACCTGTAATCCTAGCACTCTGGGAGGTTGAGGCGGGCGGATTGCTCGAGGTCAGGAGTTCGAAACCAGCCTGAGCAAGAGCGAGACCCTGTCTCTACTATAAATAGAAAGAAATTAATTGGCCAACTAATATATATAGAAAAACTTAGCTGGGCATGGTGGTGCATGCATGTAGTCCCAGCTACTCGGGAGGCTGAGGCAGGAGGATTGCTTGAGCCCAGGAGTGTGAGGTTGCTGTGAGCTAGGCTGACGCCATGGCACTCACTGTAGCCTGGGCAACAAAGCCAGACTCTGTCTCAAAAAAAAAAAAAAAAAGATATACAAATGGGCAACAAACAGATAAAAGATGTTCAACATCACTAGTCACTAGGGAAATGCAAATCAAAACCACAACAAGATACCATTTCATACCCATTAAGATGGCTACTAGCTTTAAAAAAAAACAGAAAATAACAAGTATTAAAGAGGATGTAGAAAAATTGGAATCCTTGTACACTGTTAGTAGGAATGTAAAATTGTGCAGCCATTATAGAAAACAGTATGGCAGCTCCTCAAAACGTTAAAAATAGCATTACTATATGACCCACCAATTCTACTTCTGTATATATATTTAAAAGAATTGAAAGCAAGGTCTTGAAGAAATATTTGTAAACTTATGCTCATAGCAGCATTATTCACAATAGCCAAAAGGTAGAAGCAACCCAAGTGTCCACTGATGGCTGAATAGATAAACAAAATGTGATATATAACCTATGATGAAATATTATTCAGCCTTGAGAATTCTGACATATTCTACCCCATGGACGAATCTTGATGATATTATGTTAAATGAAATAATTCAGTTTCACACTGTATACAAAAGAACAAATAGTTTATAATCCTACTTATATGAGGTACCTAGAGCAGTCAAAGTCACAGGGACAGAAATTAGAATGCTGGTTGACAAGAGACAGGGGGAGGAGGGATTGGTGAATTGTTTAATGCGATTCAGTTTTGCAAGATGAAATGAATTCTGGAGGTTGGTTGCACGACAATGTGAATGTATTTAACACTACAAAGTGTACACTTAAGATGGTAAATTTTATGTTATCTATATTTTACCAAATTAAAATTTTTAAAAAAGAAAAATAGAGATAATATACAGATTTTTCTAACAGTGATTCAGATTTATAAGTCTTTCCTAAATTGTTTCCCGCTGAGGTTCTTTCTCATTCTTTCTTTGGGTAAAAAGAAACTATGTTTTTTTTAAAAAAAAGCTTAATTTAGATAATAAAACAAAAGAAATAAATAAAACTACACAGATGTTCATGGCAGCATCAGTCACAACAGCTACAATGTGGAAGCAATCCAAGTGATCATCACCAGATAAATGGATAAGCAAAAGGTCATACATACATACAATGGAACATTATTCAGCCCTTAAAAGGAAATTCTGACATACACTACAACATGGATGAACCTTGAATACGTTATGCTAAGTGAAATAAGCAGTCACAAAAAGATAAATCCCACATGATTCCACATATGTGAGGCACTGTGAGTAATCAAAATCACAGGGACAGTAGAATGGTTGGTGGCTGGAGGAGGAGAAAATGGAGAGTTATTATTTAATGGGTGCAGAGTTTCTGCTTTACAAGATAAAGAGAGTTATGGAGCTGGATGGTGGGGACAGCAGTCACAATATTATGAATGCATTTAATATCACCGAACTCTACACTTAAAATGGGTAAGATAGTAAGTTTTGTGTATTTTAACACAATTTAGAAAATGCAAAAAAATCTTACCCCTAATCCTACTACCCACAGATAACTTGATATTTGGAGTGTATACTTTCAGACTTTTCTATGTATGTGGTTATATTAATATTTATATTAAATAAATATTTAATGTAATATTTTACAAATAAAAATATTGATATATATTTACGTATGTGTATAATATATACACATATATATGTATTGTATCATACCATATATACTATTTTGTTTTTTTTTGTTTTTTTTTTTTTATGCTGAAAGTACTTTGAAATATATACTATTTTGTAACATGCCTTTTTATACAATATATTGTGATTATCTTTTCCTATATTAGCTATATTTCTACTCCTTTAAAGAGACACATAGCATTTTATTCTGTGGCTGTATTACAATTTATTCAACCAATTCCCTATTGTTGATGTTAAATTCTTCCCATTTTTTAATTCCAATAAGGAATATGTGAATAATATCATTCTAGCTAAATCCCTAAAATATGACCTTTTTGATAAATATCTGCAAATGGAAATGTTAAGAATATGCATCTTTTAGAGCTTTTGATAAGTGTCACCAAATTGCCCCCTAGTGCACAGTCTGGCAAGCAATGCATTAGATTGCTTGTTTCCTAGAACATGTTTCTCTTTTAGCAGATATTTTTTTTTGGCATCAGTTTACAAAGACCTGATACAGAATCAAATGAATGTTCTCAGAGAAGAAAATTATTCCTGAATTTTCTAACAAAAGGATTATAACAGGATTCCTTTAAATTGTGAATTCACTAGTGTATTTAATAAAAATTCCATAATTTTCAGGTAAGGCACAGTGGCTCACACCTGTAATCCTAGCACTTTGGAAGGCAGAGGTGGGGGGCTCGTTTGAGCCCAGGAGTTCAGGACCAGCCTGGACAATAGCAAGATACTGTCTCTACTAAAAACAGAAAAATTAGCTGGACCTGGTGGCGCATGCCTGTAATCCCAGCTACTTGGGAGACTCAGGCAGGAGGGTCACTTGAGTCCAGGAGTTAAGGCTGTGGTGAGCTATGGTGACGCCACTGCACTCCAGCCAGCCCAGGCAACAAAGAGAGACCCTATCTCAAAAAACAAAAAATTCCATAATTTTCAAAAACATGTCTATTTTGAATGAAGTGCAGGTCAACTATTCTTTTTTTTTCTTTGCTATAATCTTACACTGAGAAAATTATCTTTGAATACATTTAGTTCCTTTGTCCTCTCATGGGAATGGAGCCCAAGAATTAAGCCTGTCATCCGAACATTTTTCTGCCTAGGTTGTGACCAAAGACATGTTTATAATGGAGATAGATGCTGTTTGCTATTACCGAATGGAAAATGCCTCTCTTCTCCTAAGCAGTCTTGCTCACGTGTCCAAAGCTGTCCAATTTCTTGTGCAAACCACCATGAAGCGTCTCCTAGCACATCGATCCCTCACTGAAATTCTTCTAGAGAGGAAAAGCATTGCCCAAGATGTAAAGGTACATACATAAATGTAATATTAAATATGTTGAAATATATTTTATTCATTTGTTTATTGGCCATTTGTTAAATCTTCCATGTGCCAGGCATTCACTGTTCAAGATACCATTCCTTAGGGAGCTTATAGCTAGTTCAGCGGTTGCCAAATTGACCCTCAGTCAATTACAGTCACTAGTACAGCATTGGCGAGTCAATCATTGTCACAATTTTTGCTCTCAACTCTCCCCAAGTGACTTTAAATTCGTTGTGAAGTAGTCACATAGCACAGTGTTGGGAATGGTTGTTGACAGGAGTGGTGGGCGCTGGTGGGGAGGAAGGGTTGATGGCACACAAAGCTGAGAAGGCATGGTCCCTGGGAACTTACATTCTAGCTGGGGACACAAGCATAGTGTGTGCTAAGTTAAATAACGAGTTCAAATAAGACTTTCAGATAAAAAGAGGTAAGATGTCCTAGACTCTTGCATGATTAACTATCCAATCAATTGTCTAGATTTAATTGATCTGGAATTAGGGAAGAAGAGCAAGGTGCGGCATGTGGCCCACAGGCAGTAAGCCCAGCAATCTCTCCATGGCCAGGGTAGGCTTCTTTGATTCTTACCAAGACAAGTTGGGAAAAGTATTAATATTAAGAAGGAAGTGAGAAGAAAGCAGGATTCCAGGCAGCAGGCCAGTCAAGTGACAATGACCAGCAGCTCTGCAGCCTGTCATTGAAGCCATGGAGGAAGTCAGGCGCAGAACTGGACTAGGAGATTGTGAATCACGTCTAGCGGGAAGGAGGACCTCAACTGGAGGGACCCTAAGAATTATAAGCATTGATAATGATTCTGTCCCATGAAGGACACCCCCCTTCACCCTCTCTTCCTTATTTATCCCTCTCCTCTAAAGAATAAAGTCCAGATGCTTGGCATTCAGGCTTGCCCTTGTTACATTGAATTATATTAATAATATAGATAGATGGATAGATAGATGATAGATAGATAGATGATAGATAGATATCCCTCAACTTACAATAAGGCTGTGTTACAAAAAGGCCATTGTAAATTAAAAATATCATAAGTTGAAAATGCATTTAATAAACCCATCATAAAGTAAAAAAAAAAAAACATAATTTGAACCATCATAAGCTGGGGATGGTCTATATTTACACGTTAGTCTTCCCAGATTATAAACTCCATAATGGCAGAGGCCCTATTTTATCCATCTCTTTGTCCTCAGCATGGGCTTGTCAGACAGCAGACAGATAATGTTTTTTGGATGAATGAAGAAATGACCCAACTGTAGTAGCCTCACCTTTTGCCATCCTTCCTCCACTGAATCTAGAACTCTACTTCATGTTTTTCCAGCATTCAGCACTTATACATACACTTCCATGCCTCTTCTGGGGCTATTTCCTCTGCATTGACTACTTCCCTGTCTCCACTGGCAAAATCTTATTTGCCCTTTAAGATACTAACTCCTCTGTGATGTTTCTGTCAACTTTCCTACTCTCACTAATCCCCCAAATTAGTCACTCTTCTAAAGGTCCTCACTGCACTAATCTCAGGATTTATTAAAACACCCTATGAATGAAAGCCATTTGGAAGAGAGGCAAGAAACGCTGGCTATCTAATAAATGCATTTTAAAACAGATTAAACAAATATGCCATCTGTATTAATTCCTGTTGCTTCTGTAACAAATTACCACAAACTTGGTGGCTTAAGACAAAAACAAAAAAAGTTATTTTCTTACAGCTTTGAAGACCAGAATCCAAAATCATTTTCACTGGGCTAAAGTCAGGGTGTCAGCAGGACTGTTTCCTTCTGGAGGTTCTGCGAGAAGAATCTGTTTCTTTGTCTTTTTCAGCATCTAGTGGCTGCCTGCATTTCTCAGTTTGTGGCCCCTTCCTCCATCTTCACACTGCATCACTGCCGTCTCTGTTTCCGTGTCACATCACCTTCTCCTCTGTAGTCCAATCTCCCCTGCCTCCCTCTCATAAGGACACTTGTGACTACATTTAGGGCCCACCTGGATAATCCAGGATAATCTCCCATTTCTAGATCCTTTAACTTAATCACATCAGCAAAGTCCTTCTTGGGGTAGCAGTCACAGGTTCCTGGGATTGGGACATGGGCATCTTTGGGGGCTATTATTCAATTTACCACACCATCTTTTTTTTATTTCAGCATATTATGGGGGTACAAATGTTAAGGTTATATATATTGCCCTTGCCACCCCACCCCCCACAAGTCAGAGCTTCAAACGTGACCATCCCCCAAACGCTGCACATCTCACACATTGTGTTTGTATATACCCATCCCTCCTCCCCCCTCCCCCCTGCCCGACACCCGATAAATGTTTTTCCTATATGTCCACTTGGGTATTGATCAGTTAATACCAATTTGCTCATTACCACACCATCTTTAATTCCACATAAATTTACTGAGTGGCATTATGCAAGTTAAACAGCTCTTCACAAGGGACTTCACAATGAAGTTAAACAAAACAAAGCAGGCAAATAATGTTCTTTGAAAGGAAATGTTCTTAGTACAGAACAGTGGCCAACAGTGCTTAGTTAGACCTGCTCTGCTCACACCTGGAGGCTCTCACTGACATCTGAACTCTTCCCTCCACAGGTTGCCTTGGATTCAGTGACCTGTATTTGGGGAATCAAAGTGGAGAGAACAGAAATGTGGGTAGGAAATTAACTGGGAAGAACAGTATGATAAAGGAAAATATTTGGTTTAATGTTAAATTTTTCATTTGAAAAGTTATTTTTATTGAGCATTAATTATGGCCATATTAGCATAAATTTGGAAAAAGAGAAAAAAATGACCTAATATCTCATAGCCCTAACACAAACCCTGTAACATTTTTTTTCTTTTTTTCAGACAGAATCTCACTCTGTTGCCCAGGCTGGAATGCCGTGGCGTCAGCCTAGCTCACAGCAACCTCAAACTCCTGGGCTCAAGCAATCCTTCCACCTCAGCCTCCCGAGTAGCTGGGACTACAGGCATGCGCCACCATGCCTGGCTAATTTTTTCTATATATTTTTAGTTGGCCAATTAATTTCTTTTTATTTTTAGTAGAGACAGGGTCTCGCTCTTGCTCAGGCTGGTTTTGAACTCCTGACCTTGAGCCATCTTCCCACCTTGGCCTCCCAGAGTGCTAGGATTACAGGCGTGGGCCACCGTGCCTGGCCTCCCCTGTAACATCTGAGCAAATTATTCTCATGTTTTTTTCTCTATGTATCTAAAAATTTTTTTAGATAAGATTCACATAAAATTTACCACTTTAACCATTTAAAAGTGTGGTTTTAGTATATTTACAAAGCAGTACAACCATCACTACTATCTAATTTCAGAACATTTTCATTACTCCCCAAAGAAAGCCTATACTCACTAAGTGGGAAACCCCCCTTCACCCCTCAGTGCTCAGGCCCTTTGCAGCCATTACTTCAGTTTCTGTCTCAATGGATTTCCCTATCCTGGACATTTCACATAAACAGAATCATATAACATATGGCCTTTTGTGTCTGGCTTCTTTTCACTGAGCATGATGTTTTCAAAGTTCAGACATAGTGTAGCATGAATCAGCACTTCATTATTTCTGATGGCCAAATAGTATTCTGTTGTATGGCTATACCACAATTTGTTTATCTGTTCATCAGCTGGTGGACATTTGGGTTGTTTCCACTTTTTGGCTATTATGAATAATGCTACAATGAACATTGATTTGCAATTTTTGTGCGTGAATGTGTTTTCAGTTCTCTTGAGTTCATACCTAGGAGTGGAATTACTGAGTCATATGGTAACTATATTTAACTTTTTGAAGAACTGCTAAATGGTTTTTCATATATACATTTTCATAGTTATAATCAGGGAAAAAAGACAAGTTTATATCTTTTAGACAATGCATTTAAGTATTTTTATTTGGTCAGTTCTGCCCTTTTCAAAATCAATCCTTCTCTTTTATAAACTTAGATGAATTCCTCTTATCTTTGTTATTTAATAGTATAGCTCTTCAAGATTGTTTTTCATTGTTCAAATTTAACAGTTGTAGTTTAGATTAAATCCTAAGCGGGAAAAATGAGCACAACTTATCAACACAAACTTTGCTGTGCTTCTAAAGAGAAAATGATAGCTCTGCTGCAGCATCAGCAATAACATGAACCTACAGCTGAGCCACCAGCATCTGAGATGCTCTTCTCTGTGTACGTTCTGCCTCGCAGGTCTAGGCACTGCAAAGTCTGTTAACTCGAGTTTGCTCCTCGGCGTGAGAAAACAGCAGAGAGAGTTGCAAGTCTGTGCAAAGCCCTGGCTCCTGCTCCACTGCTGCACACCTACACGCCTATGTTCTTTCTTTTTCAGTAAGGATGTGAGGCTGCCGGCTGCGCTTCAGCACTCGCTGGCTGTGGAAGCCGAGGCTCAAAGACAGGCCAAAGTGCGGGTGAGCCAGTGCTGAGCACTCTTACCTTCCCACCGAAACTGCCCTTCAAAGAGCACCCGAGAATCCAAAAGAAGGCCTGCTCATGGAGAACATTTCCCCTTTGCTTCTTTACCTTGTATTCAGCCGGGCACAGGGCAGGATCTGGTGCATTTCCTTACCGCTCTACTAAATTACTCTCTTAAAGTGTGTTAATAGCTTCCTAACCGACTAATGCAACCTCTCTCCTTCTCTCTGATAACAGTGACCACCTCCTCCTTGACCCTTGCCTTCACTCCCTCTCCTTAAAGGCATCTCTTCCGCAAACATCATCCCATCCCTCTTCTCTAGTGCTGGCATCTTTCCCTGAATAATAATCTCAGTCACTTATCATGTCTAGGTTCATGACTTCTAGGTTAGCCCAGAACTATACGCTAGCTTGGTGCGAGTTTTAGAGCGACAACCATGATCAAGGCCCAATGCCCTCAACGCCAGGGCCAAGAGAAGGCTGTGCTACGCATAGCCCCTACTCAGGCATGCCAGTGAGAAACAAAGATCTGGCTGCCAACAGCTTCTCATAATTGAAGTATGGCTGGGTGGGTGCTGGGAAGAGGAAAATGAGGAATCAGGGGAGGCAGATTTCTCTCAAAGAACAGAAGTAGGTAAGGAAAAAATCCTAATCATTTAAGAGGACCAATAACTTTGGGGCAATGAGGAGACTGGGAAGAGGAAAGAGAGAAAGTGGTCCCCAAGGCAGAGTTACTTTTAGATCTTGGAGCCTAGCCCTCGAGGACTTGCCTACTTTCAGGCAGCATTTCGTTGATGATCCTGGCACATTCTCTCCTGAAGAGTTTGTCCATTCATTTTGCCCAGGTTGGGAGTCGCCTTTCTTAATTCCATGCCTTTGCCTGGGATGCTGGCCAACTTTTCCTCTATATTGACAAAATATTACTGATCCTCCAAGGCCCACCAGGCATTAATAAGTCCCCTTCATTTATGGCCCTTAACAACTTCTACCTTAAATTACAATTAATAGTTTAATCTATCTCCCTAGCTCAAGTCCTTCAGAAAAAAGGCCGCACCTGTTCTGTGCCCAACAATGCCTGCCACACAGTGGATGCTCGGTGCTTGTTCGCTGGGTCACACTGAACAGTGATTAAGACCTTCATGGAATGAAAGACGATGACTTTGCTTCTCTCCACATCTGTTTCCTAGGTGATCGCTGCAGAAGGGGAACGGGCAGCCTCAGAGTCCCTGAGGATGGCAGCGGAGGCTCTGTCGGGCGCCCCAGCTGCCGCCCAGCTTTGGTGTCTCCACGCCCTTCAGTCTCTGTCCGCAGAGAAGCCCCCCACTGTGGTTTTGCCCCTGCCGTTTGACCTGCTGAGTCTCCTGTCTTCTCCCAGCAATAGAGCTCAGGGAAGCCTCCCCTTCCCAAATACTTCCCAACCTGCTGCGCCACTAAACCCTAAAAAGAAGGACTCTCCCATGTTATAGGGGGGATGGGGCAAAGGGTAATGTGAGTGTAAAGGGGCCTGCCACATTCCTTAGTGAAGTCCTCTGTCCTCACTTCCTGTCCTTCCTGTGGCTGCCAGCCACAGGGAGTGCCCTGGAAGGCATGAAGCCACAACCCAGCAACATACGTGACAGGACAGTCAGATGACGTAATGACAGAGAAGCCATGCAACGACTTTAGATGGACCATCTAATCAGAACAATTATGAGAGAGAGCTTTAGTCAACATTTTACTTTGGAAAGGATTTTCAGTCTAGATGTGGTTAAATTTTGACTTCTCAAGAATTTAGTTCAGATGGCCTTTTACTGCATGGCCGCAGCCCCTTAGGCAAGGTCATTGCAGCTCCCACAGCCCTTTCTACGAGCTCCTTTCCTTGGCTTGTCACACTCTACTGTAACTCTGTGCTTCAGAAGCAGGCTTCTGGCCAGGCGAGGCTCGCGCCTCTGATCTTAGCAGAGGCCTAGGTAGGTGGGTCGCTTGAGCTCAGGAGTTTGAGACCAGCCTGAGCAACAGTGAGACCTCGTCTCTACTAAAAATAGAAAGAAATTAGCTGAACAACTAAATATATATATACACACACAATACACACACATATATACATATATATATAATTAGCCGGGCATGGTGGCGCATGCCTGTGGTCCCAGCTACTCGGGAGGCTGAGGCAGGAGGATTGCTTGAGCCCAGGAGCGTGAGGTTGCTGTGAGCTAGGCTGACGCCATGGCACTCACTCTAGCCTGGGCAACAGAGTGAGAGTCTGTCTCAAAAAAAAAAAAAAAGCAGCAGGCTTCTTTCCAACTACACTGTGCTACCAATTCTTCAAAGGTGTGCCCTAGTCACGTGTCCCCACCACACTCACTCCTTTCGTTCCACCTGTATTTCCTGCTGACCCTGATAGTCACACCACAGTGACACTTAAATGTTCCTGAGTGAATGGAAGGAAAAAGAGATGTACTCAGGTAATTTACACCTAATTAAAGAATTTAAAAGGAATTCTTTTTATGGAGACTTTTTTAAAATAAAGAAATAAAAGGACAAAACATTTATCTGATACACGTTGCTTAAAATCTAACAAGAATTACAATAAAAGGAGAGCTAAGAGTAATGTATTTTCAGTATTTACCAGCTTGCTTATTTCTTCAAACAGTAACAACACTGTGTAATCTATACATGCCTTAATGTATTCTTTTTCTTGTACATTTATTGATATAAATGCATTCCTGCAAGACTTATTGCCATTAATTTGCCTTATACAATTAGAAATGTATATCTAGACTGGGCGCGGTGGCTCACGCCTGTAATCCTAGCACTCTGGGAGGCCGAGGCGGGCGGATTGCTCAAGGTCAGGAGTTCAAAACCAGCCTGAGCAAGAGCGAGACCCCGTCTCTACTATAAATAAAAAGAGGCCGGGCGTGGTGGCTCACGTTTGTAATCCTAGCACTCTGGGAGGCCGAGGTGGGCAGATTGCTCAAGGTCAGTAGTTCAAAACCAGCCTGAGCGAGACCCCATCTCTACTATAAAAAATAGAAAGAAATTAATTGGCCAACTAATATATATAGAAAAAAATGAGCGGGCGTGGTGGTGCATGCCTGTAGTCCCAGCTACTCAGGAGGCTGAGGCAGCAGGCTCGCTTGAGCCCAGGAGTTTGAGGTTGCTGTGAGCTAGGCTGACACCACGGCACTCACTCTAGCCTGGGCAACAAAGCGAGACTCTGTCTCAAAAGAAAAATAAATAAATAAAAATAAAAAGAAATAAATAAAAAGAAATTAATTGGCCAACTAATATAAATAGAAAAAAAAAATAAGCTAGGCATCGTGGCGCATGCCTGTAGTCCCAGCTAATCAGGAGGCCGAAGCAGGAGGATCGCTTGAGCCCAGGAGTCTGAGGTTGCTGTGAGCTAGGCTGACGCCATGGCACTCACTCTAGCCTGGGCAACAAAGTGAGACTCTGTCTCAAAAAAAAAAAAAAAAGAAAGAAAAGAAATGTATATCTAAAGAAAAAATAAGCCAAGTAAATAAAAAAGCGTATCTAAGTTTACAGCAAATTCTCTATAAACCTAAAAAAATCATAAAACATTACTAACATTACTAAAACATGACTAAAATAATCTTAGTGAAATGCTACTTGGAATGGAATCTCCATGTTGCTGGCACAGAGAGAGGCAGCGGTCACTCACCCAAGTGCCTCACTGTTTGGTTCTCTCCCCACCAAACTGCCTCTGTGCTCATGCTATCTGACATTATAATTTCATATTGGAGATGTGTTCCTGCTATCCACAGTGGGAACTTAAAACACTTTCCATGAAAACACCCATAAAGGATTTTTATTTATGAATGAGAGCCCATAAAACTCTGCTGAACACAATTTCAGTGAGAAAATGCGACTGAGCTCCTGGCAACGACCCTAGGAACTTTTGTAGCGTTTTGTCTGTTGAAGACAGATTGTTTCCCACTATGTTAAGTAACAAGGCCCAAGAGATGCATGCTTTGCCTATCCTCTCTCTCTCAGTCCCCTCAACATTCCTTCTCTTTGCCATCTCCCTCTCCCTCCAAAAAAAAAAAATCACTACCATTATCTTGTGAAATGATGCCAATCTCAGGGTCCTCTCTGTCGTGTGTCTCTAGGCCGCCCCCTTACCTCTGTCTAAGCTGGCAGACACACACACTGTAGGCTGGTTATAAGCTGTTCTTAGCCCAAACTTGTTATATCCTGGGACTTTAGCCAAGCAATGGATCTTCCCAAGTTCATGCAGGACTATCTGATAATTTTAAAATCTACATTTTCACATAACCATGCCAAATTCATTTATTGATATAACAATCTACTTATAAGGTTACTATATATTGGGATAATTTTCAGTTTTGTTTCAAAAGGCTATTTCATCCAGTTCTGAAAAATATTTCCGTATCTTTTGAGAAGAAAAATCTTCCCAGTCCCTTTCCAAACTAAGGACCATACTTGGTTATGAGAGTGTGAGAGTGCTGAAACCCACAGACTGAGCAGCCTCTGCTGGAGGCAATGGGAGATTCTGAAGCCAGAGGAGCAGCCAAAGCTTTAAACCATGCAGAAGTGCCAAAATACAAAACATGGACTCTGAAAGGCTGCCAGACCCAGGAGCAGGTGTCAGAAAGAGGAAAGGAAACACGAATGAAGCAGCAATAGATAGGATGTGGGCTGGGGAACTCACAGGTGATTTCCTAGAAAGACTAATCTGTTAGGATTTGCAGCTTACTTTTATGGACCAGCCAGGGCATGGTCACAGATGGCTCAGCCCATTTAAAGTGCCAGTGGAAATTAGAACATTACTAAAGTTGGAAGTATTTCTCATCACCACCGTGTTGGTCCATACTCATCCCAGCGTTATTGGTAAATGGAGTTCAGTTGGCATCGAGTGTTGCTGATCACTTTTTATACCATATATAATGGTTCCTGATTTCAGGTTAGCAAATTTTGGCATGAGTAATGAAGGAGATAGTCATGTTGGGTCAGGAATATCAAAAGCCAGAAATAGAATAGCTGGCAGTGAATTCCAGGGTAATAATGGCTTTTATGAGTCTTCGTAGTTCCTTAGAGCACAGTTCTTTTTGACAAAGTCAGATTCCACTAATATGCCTGGGAGCACCTATGGCATCTCCCACTGGTTGGTCTTCTCTGATGTCTGGCACTGGTCAATATTTAAATTTCTCACTGGCATGCCAGTGAGAAGGCATCTTTCATGTCTGTTTGAGTGGCCTGTGGTGTTTCTCAAGTTAACCAGTTGTTGGGGTGGGTTGGCTTGATGGGAGAGAAATAACAAATAACAGGGATGAGTTGCTATGAAACTGTTCTGGGTGAAAAGGTATAGTGAAGAGTCAAAGGCAAGTTCTTCAGAGACTAGCTAGGTGAGTTGATAGCGCTGTTTGCAAGGTCTCAGCAGCAGAAGTCTTCTCTTGAACCCCAGGTGCTGCATTTCAACCGATTGCTGATTTTTTTTTTTTTTTTTTTGAGACAGAGTCTCACTTTATTGCCCAGGCTAGAGTGAGTGCTGTGGCGTCAGCCTAGCTCACAGCAACCTCAAACTCCTGGGCTCAAGCAATCCTCCTGCCTCAGCCTCCCGAGTAGCTGGGACTACAGGCATGCGCCACCATGCCCAGCTAATTTTTTCTCTATATATTAGTTGGCCAATTAATTTCTTTCTATTTATAGTAGAGATGGGGTCTCGCTCTTGCTCAGGCTGGTTTCGAACTCCTGACCTCGAGCAATCCACTCCCCTCAGCCTCCCAGAGTGCTAGGATTACAGGCGTGAGCCACCACGCCCGGCTGATTGCTGATCTTGAAGTGATGGGTGAACAACAACTAGACAGTACAAATCCAAAACTACAATATGTTGTGGGGAATGTTTTTTTTCTGGTATTTAATTTAATATTAATAGAGTGGCAGTAAGCTGATAAAGGAGAATAAGAGGTTCCAATTTGGTGTTGGAGTCCACCATGACCAAAATTACATGGTCATGAGAATGGGACAAGTCTATGGTACATTCTATGACAATGGCATGTGGGGGTTGACAGTGATGTGATAACCCTTTGATCAGTCTAGACTTGTATTTATTTTGCAGGCAAATGGCTTAAGGTCTAGTGGATTGCAGGTTGCTGGATTCAAAATCACTAGAAAGGTGCCCTAAAGAGGCTCTGAAGGCCCATTTTAGAATTTCAAGGGTCACCCTAGCTCACCAGTAGTATAAGGGTTGAGCTGGGGCTCTGCAGTTTGGAATCTCCTACCTGGAAGGCTCAGTAGGTCATTGCTCTTGGCCACTACAGTGTTCTTTGTTAGAGGGTCTACTGGGACTATGAGGGTTTCAATGTCCTCTAAAATTCTGGCTTTTGTGTCAGTGCATTTGATCAGTAGTTGAGCTGAACATTAAGTAGAAAATGTGGAAGTCAATCCTTTGAAAGAGGGATCATCAACTATACTTCCAGCTTTTGCTGAGCTTAAAGAGGCATTATAGCACTATAGTTGGGAGCTTGGGCTCCGTTGTCAGACATCCTAGATTTGGTTCAGGTTCTCTCTCTCACTAGCTGTTTAACCTAGGACATGCTAGTAATCCTGAATATAAATAGGGATAAAAGTAGAACCTACCTCACAGAGTTGTGGTTAGATGAGATAATGTGTGAGACATGCTTAGTGCAATGCTTACATACGGTAAATGTTTAATAAATAATGGCTATTACTATTATTCTGGTTTTACCCCAGTGGCAATAAATGACAGCAATCAGGCTGCATTCAAACAGGAGCCTGGCCCCCCCCAAACATTGCTTTCATACTTCAAAGGTAGCCCTGATGGCCAGGAGTGCCTGCTCCCAGGGTGGCTGTTCCAGGACTGAACCAGAACTTACACACGTGGTCTCCTGTGTTTGAATCCCACTGTGATAGTCCAAGCATTTGTTTCAAAGTGCACACCTGTTTGGGATCATAGCAGAACAAGAGCAGGACAGAAGAGTTTTTCCTCTTGGTGGGCAACAATTACAGCCCCAAATCATACAATCTCCTTCTTTCTTTTTTGCCTAGGTTTGACTATGTGTATGACAGAGAAGAAAATGGGAGACATATTACTAAGAGTACCTTGTGAACTCCACAATCTGTTGGACATCTGGGTTAGGAGTGGGAGTGGGAGTATCTTGCCTGCCAAAAAGCTGTTTGCCTTGGCAAGACAGATCATGGGAGCTGTTAATCTCATCTTCAGACTTTTGAAAGTACCTCTCATGGCTGGCCTGGAGGGAGCCTAAGTGTGCCTCTGCCAGATCAGGGGCTCACGGGGCTCAAACCCTGCAAATACAAGAGAATGCTCCGAACAAACCCAAGCCACTGCGGTCTTGCAGGAGCCCTTTCATCAGACATTCGAGAACAGGAGGACTGTCCAGGCCAAGTGGCGCTGCTGTATACTGGAATTACTTAAGGAACTTCTGGGAGGCTGCCTTCCATTGGTCATATTCTTAGATGCACCATTTTAGACAAGCTGCATTTCTTGAAAATCTGTACACTGCAGAGTTAATCTCGAAGGTTGGAAAGATTGGTGGACCTGTTTAGCAATCCTGAATGGGAGACTGATTGCCTTAAGGCTGCGGCAGACCTGGCTAGCATGAGCTCTCCATCTTTGCGAGGCAGAGACGCAGTCCCAGTGAATTCTAGGCACTACTTCATACCAGTATGCCTACAGAGTGTCTCGGCCTCAGCCTCGCAGAGCTAACATTTGTTTTATAGGTAAGCAGGGCTACAACAATTATATTCGTCATTTTAGAGAAACTTCTCTGCTTCACATAGGAAAATACTTGCTGGTAGATGGGACATTTATTTGGAGTCTAGAAATGGGCAGGCCTGCAAACAGAACTCTCAGCAGTCTTTGAAAGTGAAATACAAGATATAGGTTTCCTAGACCATTGACTAACCATGGTCAAATCTGTGTGACCAATTGTGTGAGGAGGACCAGATCTCTCAGGGGAGACTATCATGGTGCCCACGTGCATGGAGAAGGCATGGTGTGTGGGGAAGGTCCAGGCCCGGTGGTCTTGCCCACCAAATTTCCTAAGGTCCCTAAGTGCACTACGCATGCACTTTGAAACACTACCACTTCGGCTTCACAGGGACATAGAGCGTGTTGCCACTGAGACTGGGCGCTGGGGCACAGAGGGGTGTGACTAGGCCAGCCAGCTTCTTCTCTACTGGATAACTAGGGCAGCTTTCCAGAGACGAGGCCAGCATGGCTCTGTGTGGACGTCTGGGCAGAGTGGCTGGTCTCCCACAACGCGAGCACAGCAGCCTCGCCGTGCAGCCTGGCGGCCGGCAGCGAGCACCAGGAGCTCCTGCCTGGCTCTGCTGGGGAAACCACCTCACAGTCGCCTGGGCTGTGCAGGGTCTCAAGGACCATCCAAAACTTTCCACAAACCGCTACTTGGCAGATGGAGCTGCCCAGGCTGACTTGCAGACAGCAACAGTGCAGATGTCCTCCGTGCTGCGCACTTCTCTTTAAGACCACCTTTAGGCATTCATTGTGCCTTCCTAACCCAGCCCTGATTTGGGGGACATTTTCTTTCCCCATATTGTGTTCCATCATAGTAGAACAGTATAGCAAGGTGCCTTTCCTTCCCTTTAAGGAAGCTAGAGAGCTCACTGAAGTCTTCTCACCATCCCTGGCACATTGACAGGATGGTTTGTGAGCATGAGATACACTTTCTTTCTCTTGGGATTTTGAGACTCTGGCAGAAAAATGTAAGGATGAAAGAAATTATTGGGGTTTGTTGGGTGGTGGCACTGAGGTGACATGGTGAAGCAGTCACTGTGCCTGAGGTCACCTACAACTACTTGGTTCCTGTCTGTTTCTAGCCTTCCCTTCAATTCCCTGAGCTCCCTAACGTCCTTTCAATAAATTATCCTTTTACTTGGGTTTGCAAGAGTAGGTTTCTGTGGCATGTAACCAAACCACCTCAACTAACGTAAGTCCGTGATACTAAACGTCTCATTCCAATTGTAGTGGCAGCAGACATAGAGTCTGAGCCTTCCACCAGTGGAGCTGACATGGCAGTTGACATATTCTGAGGTACAAGGGTCTCATGTTCAGGGATAGGGGCTACTGATTTGTATGGAAATGACCACTCATTCCGGTGAAATGGAAAATTAACAAAAATTATTCTGTAACCCCACAAAAAAGCCCCCAAATTTGCTAGAGTCATCCAGGAATTTCTCTGGAAAAGAGAAAACATAGAGCTGCCCCTGCTCCAGCAACTGCATGAGCCAGCAGCTTCAGCTCTGCCTGTGAGTCGGGTCATAAACACAGCCCAGTGTGGGAAGAATTTCACGTTTTCTTTCCCCAGAGATAAAGAGTGAAATTGACCAGACTTCATCCAGTAGGCTTAGGTATATCCTAAGCAGCGTTGAAACCCATCCTTCACACTTTGGTGATGGTTACCAGCAGGTCTGGCCAGGGTGTTGCTTAAATAAAGCTGGGGGCTCAGGAGTCAGGGGATAAATCCAAAGGAATACCAAATATGTGGAGCCAAAGCAGGTGCTGAAATCTCGCCATATGTGTTTAGAAATAAAAGCAAATGCAAGCAATCCAGGAGCAGTGAGGTAGGAGGGAACCCCTGCTGAATGATTGCCTAGAACATCTGTTTGTCATCTGCAACTGATTTTTGCAGGTTAGAGTCTATCTCTGGAGCCTGGATGGATTCAGGGTCATATACAGAGCAGACAAATGAGGCAATAAAAGCAAAAAATGGATATTCTGGGTGAATCTTCAGTAACACAGGCCCCTGTGAAGGAGACTGTCTGAGCAATGGCCTGGTGGCCTTCACCATTGTCAAACAGTCTAGACATGAGTCCAGCGAGCTGGGGGCTCTGACACTGACCAGCTCTGTGACTGCTGGAAGTCTTAAACCATTCTGGGCCTGTGTTTCATCTTCTGAGATATGGGGATAACAGTATCTTCCCCACCTACTTTGTAAGGCTATTCTGAAGATCACATAAATCATAAGCATGCCCAAAATGATAAGAAATCCAAAAATGCTGTAAGAGTCCAAGGGCATCATCAGAATCCTCTCTTGTAAATTGAAAAACTAATGCTTTTTATTTGCCAGTCTTCTCTGCAGAGTTCAGTCTTCAAAAAGCACTATTTTCTTGATAGAAACCAACACTTCTCACAGACTTCTGTTAGGAAATCAACTGAAGAGGTTTCCAAACTTTTGCACAACCTATTTTTAATCCGGGAAGTGAGGCTAGCGCACTGACTCCCTATAGCTATCACTGCGACTTTTCAAGAGAAAATGCCCTTGGGTACGTTGTGGCTTTTCTAATAGCCGTTACAAAGAGAGTTTTTCAAATTGAGCCACATGATCAAATCCATGGCATGGCTATATCTGGGGTGTGTTCAGTGGATACAGCCATTTTAAACCCCAGTGCCCTGTGGATGTTACTTAGGTTTCATACTGTGAATCTGAATTCACAGTATGAATTTGAATTTTGCCTGGATTTTGGATTTAATGTTGAGAGTACCTTTCTTGTGTGGTACCTCTAAAAAGACAACATATTTAGAGTATTGTAGTTAACATATTTACTAAAAGCTTTTTTTTTTTTTTTTTTTTTTTGAGACAGAGTCTCGCTTTGATGCCCAGACTAGAGTGAGTGCCATGGCGTCAGCCTAGCTCACAGCAACCTCAAACTCCTGGGCTCAAGTGATCCTTCTGTCTCAGCCTCCCAAGTAGCTGGGACTACAGGCATGTGCCACAATGCCCGGCTAATTTTTTTCTATATATATTAGTTGGCCAATTAGTTTCTTTCTATTTATAGTAGAGACGGGGTCTCGCTCTTGCTCAAGCTGGTTTCGAACTCCCGACCTCGAGCAATCCGCCCGCCTCGGCCTCCCAGAGAGCTAGGATTACAGTTTACTAAAAGCTTTTAACTTTACAAAGTAGTTTTTACTTTTTTTTTTTTTTTTTTGAGACAGAGTTTCACTCTGTTGCCCGGGTTAGAGTGAGTGCCGTGGCGTCAGCCTAGCTCACAGCAACCTCAAACTCCTGGGCTCAAGGGATCCTCCTGCCTCAGCCTCCCAGGTAGCTGGGACTACAGGCATGTGCCACCATGCTCAGCTAATTTTTTTTACTTTTAGTTGTTTGTCTAATTTCTTTCTATTTACAGTAGAGACAGGGTCTTGCTCTTGCTCAGGCTGGTCTCAAACTCCTGAGCTCAAGCAATCCTCCCGCCTTGGCCTCCCAGAGTGCTAGGATTACAAGCATGAGGCACCACGCCTGGCCTACAAAGTAGTTTTAAAATCTCATTCTGCCTAAGTAACCCCTAAGCTACAAATAAGCTATGTGCAAAAAATTGACTCACATTGGTTACTGGGATTCATAATTCATTTCCCAAAGTTTAAATGTGGTCAGTTTATTGTCTGAGTTCTGGGTCTTAGGGCAGGAGACTATGTGGTCAAGGAGTGAAGAAGGGCCGGGCGCGGTGGCTCACGCCTGCAATCTAACACTCTGGGAGGCCGAGGCGGGAGAATTGCTTGAGCTCAGGAGTTCGAGACCAGCCTGAGCAAGAGCAAGACCCTGTCTCTACTAAAAATAGAAAGAAATTAGCTGGACAACTGAAAATATATAGAAAAAATTAGCCGGGAATGGTGGCGCATGCCTGTAGTCCCAGCTACTTGGGAGGCTGAGGCAAGAGGATCGCTTGAGCCCAGGAGCTAGAGGTTGCTGTGAGCCAGGCTGATGCCGCAGCACTCTAGCCCAGGCAAGAGAGCAAGACTCTGTCTCAAAAAAAAAAAAAAAGGAGTGAAGAAGAAAAAGATGAAGAACATTTCTTCCTTCTTTCTTGTACACATCCCAAGCTTGTTGAAAAAAAAAAATTTTCCAACAGAGTTATTCTTCAGAATCCTCTCTTATCCATTCCTGTGCCCCTCTACTGTCTTCCCATCCTTCCCCCATCTCCTGCGCACAGACCCTACACAAGCCCACCCCCAAGATGCGTGCAGGAAGCCTCTGGCTATCAAGGCTGCTCTCCCTGACATGCAAGTGAAAAGCGGCTCCATGGAAACCAACTTCCCAATTTCAATTCTTCAGAGTGACTGCTGCCACCTCCACCCTACACTTGGTTGCCTTTGTTCACACTTTGTACTACTTTTAGTGTATCTTCCCCACACCCAGGTGTAGACCCATTGAGATCAGGGCCTAAGCCATACTGACCTTTGTAAACTCCTCTCTCGATTCCCTTCTTCACTCCCAGTTAGTTCAGAGCACAGTGATTTGCTAATTATTACAAATATTGACTTTATAAAAACAAAAATAAATATGTCCCTCTACTCTGCCTGGGTATTCTCTTTACTCAGCATTCACAAGGCTCCTTCCTTTACCATAATATAATTTTCCAATCCTTTACTTCATAATTCTCAGGAAAAAAGTGATTTGTTGATGCTCTTACAAATATAGCAGCATCAAATTGCTCCAGAGGTGTTTGCGTTTTTTCAAGGGGCTACGTACTAACCCTAAGAAATGTCTAAGTTACGGATTTTCTGGAGACTCTCTCTGTTCAGGTCACCTGCAAGGCGTGAGCACTGCTCTGCTTAGGAGCCAGCTCTTCTAAGCTTCTCAAGGCTTCTATCCTCCACTTTTGAGCTCCCAGCAATGACTTTAATGGTGGTGCAGGTGGGGAGAAGGGTGAGCGAGGGAGAGAAGGGTGACTATGTGTTTGTGTAGGTTATTGTTTGCAGGTTGCGGACTACATATATTAATAGTTATCCCTGGACTGACGCGGTGGCTCACGCCTGTAATCCTAGCACTCTGGGAGGCCAAGGTGGGCGGATTGCTCAAGGTCAGGAGTTCAAAACCAGCCTGAGCAAGAGGGAGACCCCGTCTGTACTATAAATAGAAAGAAATTAATTGGCCAACTAATATATATAGAAAAAATGAGCAGGCGTGGTGGTGCATGCCTGTAGTCCCAGCTACTCGGGAGGCTGAGGCAGAAGGATTGCTTGAGCCCAGGAGATTGAGGTTGCTGTGAGCTAGGCTGACGCCATGGCACTCACTCTAGCCTGGGCAACCAAGCAAGACTCTGTCTCAAAAAAAAAAAAAAAAAAATAGTTATCCCCTACCTTAAATCGTTAAAACTTCTCAGTTCTGGATTTAACCTAATCCTGAAGACCTTCATGGGAATGGACAAAACTAAGGACGCTCATTCCATATTGAAGTACTCTCTTTAGTTTAATAAGTAGGCCTTTCATATGGTTTGCATATTTATCTTTCTAAATCTAGAAAAGGTCTAGTTTTCAAATTATTGGGATAAAACTATATCCAGAATATGATAGGATAAAATTTTTACAATTCATGAAAACCATCTCATATATATTCAAACCTAAAACTAATGGATTGTCACACTTGGAACAAATAACATTTTCACCAGTTCAAAGTAGAAAGAAATAGAGAAAATGAGCTCAGACTCCTCTAAACAGTGTCGATGCCCCTATATACAGGGCCTGGGGCTGTGAGAGATTGACTAACTTTGTTGTTTTTGCTGGGGAGGTCGGCATAGAGAGGTAGGGGTAATAGAGAAAAACACAAAGTATCTTTCCAGTACTATCCCTTGCACCAGGAGTTGTCATGGGAACAGGCCACAAGGTGGAGATGAAAGCAAAATTAAAAAATAGCCTTCAGTATTGGGAATATTGAGAACTACTTGTGGGCAGATAACAGTACTAATTAGAAGCAAGCAAACGAAAGTTAAATCCCTCTTCTTGTAGAAGGTATTTTTAATCATAGAAAATCCAAGTATCAAAAAATAAAACAAAGACAAAATTCTCCATAAACCTCCATCACTCAGAGACAATATCTGTCAATATTTGGACATATTTCTTTCTGGTTTGTTTTCTAGCTTTAAAAAATTGTGTCATATCCCTGTTTCTTGTATTTGGTATTTTAACATAGAAATTTTCTGTATCACTACAAACTCTTTTTAAACACCATTTTAATAGTTGTACAATATTCATGTATGTTGATATAGCATAATTTACTTAATCTTTCTTCCATGATTAGACAGGTAAGTTGGTTCTATTTTTCCCTATCATATACAATAATATACTAAACATATTTGCACATTAATTTTTTTCTGTATTTAGAATTATTTCTTAGATTCTCAAATGTGAAATTATTAGGTCAAAATATATACATGTTTTTAAGGAATATTGATGCATACTATCAAATTATTTTCTAAGAGAGCTGTTATATCTGTTCATCTATCCACAAGTATTATCTGTAAAACTAACTACTGTATGTTGCCACTTCTGATCAGCATTGTGTTTTCTTTTATTTTCAAAACATCTTTTCCATTTTGTAAATAAAAATTGTATTCACAATTGTCAGTCATTTGGTTTTCCTTTTTGTGAATAAGACAATTATTAAATGTATGTGCATTCCTATGAGAAGTATAAACCAGTATATCAGCACTAAAGTATTGATGCTCTTCTAAAATATTCGTGGCCCAGTCAAGTTTTCTTTCATAAATATAACCTAAGTAAAGAAAAATGAGAAAGTAAGCCTTACTTTTATTTACAGATTTTGAAGAACCTTCTGCTGGCCTGCCTTCTCCGTCTCTCTCTGTTTTATTTTCTTCTTCTCTTTCAGGTTCCTTTTTTCTAGATGTCCCAACTATTTCCTCTAATTCCTTCTCCAGATCACTATTTCTTATAAGGGTATAATGGAGTTTCTCGTTTGCATCCTCAAACTTCTCCTCTGCCTGTCTGGCTCTGTTTTCAACCTCCCTGATGTGGACAAACGCATCAGAGATACACAACAAAATAAAAATGGTCAAAAAGTATCTTTGGCATAGAAACTCATTGTTTAATACAGGCAATGGGATTAGACAAATGTGTCTGAAGAGGAGAAGGGAAGCAGAAGAATCAATAATTAACCAAGAATTGGGGGCCCAGGAACTACTCAGGATGTTAATCTCAGAGTAGCAATCATGTTATCATTTAAGAATACAACATATTTATAATTTCTTAGTAAAATCTGACTTTTGGGTATTTGGAATTTTCTATCCATTACCTTTTTTTTTTTTGAGACAGAGTCTCACTTGTTGCCCAGGCTAGTGCCCAGGCTAGCTGCCGTGGCGTCAGCCTAGCTCACAGCAACCTCAAACTCCTGGGCTCAAGCGATCCTCCTGCCTCAGCCTCCCGAGTAGCTGGGACTACAGGCATGCGCCACCATGCCCGGCTAATTTTTTCTATATATATTTGTTGGCCAATTAATTTCTTTCTATTTATAGTAGAGATGAGGTCTCGCTCTTGCTCAGGCTGGTTTCGAACTCCTGACCTTGAGCAATCTGCCCGTCTCGGCCTCCCAGAGAGCTAGGATTACAGGCGTGAGCCACCACGCCGGCCTATCCATTACCTTTTAAGAGTTAATTTTAGTTTATTTTAATTGATATGATCCAACAAAAAAAATCCCAATAACATCCCTTCTTTTCTAGCACCTCTAAAACCAGACTTTACAATCAAGAAAACTAGTTTGGGACGTGCTTCTTAATTACTACAGCACATATTATATGTCTATATGGCTATAGTCTTTTCTTGGCATCCTCAGCCATCTCAACTATATTGTCCTTCCTACTCTTTGGGTTATGTAACATTCTTTCTCAAGCACAATAGTTTTTCCTAGTTCCATTTATTTCCCTAAGTCATCTCTTAGAAATATACTGAATTGGATCACTCCTAATAATTCCCCCCCACACATACACATATGGTTCTTTGACTTCCTCCAGTTCCACTGTGGGTAAGGATGGATGTTCCCATCACACCAATATAGTTCATTGCCTTTAGCGGAAAACTTGGAGATCCCCATCCCACGAATGAGGATAAAGTAGGAGAGCCAAAGGTAAGCCAACACACGTGGATTTCTTGGCCAAACCTCCTGGCCAGCAACATTCATCCTCTTACCATCGTGGTGCCTTATACTTACGTCAACTTATCTTGCATATATTCAATTACAGCCATTGCTTCAAGATACTTTTGGGCCAATGTACCCTGGCTAGCTTCTTTTCTCTGACAAAGGAAATATGCGATATAAATAAACTGAGAGTTCCAATAACTAATACTCTACTTTTTCAGGATGTTCTGGATCAAGCCTTCTGGAATATTCATTTTCTACTGCCTATATTTATCTGGCAGATGGTTAAACACACCCTTAATACCAAAAAAGAATAGGGAATGCCTGTGGCCAAATAGCACAGTAGCTCCAAATTATTCATGCTACAGGTGGACATGAATTTGATTACAGCTGTAAAGGAGACGCAGGGAAAACAATAACAACACAAAGACACAAAGAAAGAAAAGAGATTTAAAGAGAAGGGTCAACATGTTTCTCTAATTAATCAAGTTAAAGATCAAGGAAATTAACTTGTATATCTATTGTACTAATAATTTAATTATACTAAACATACAACACTACAAAATCCAATAAGATCTCTAAATTCCTTAGGCAACTTCATAAATATCAGTTAAAAGTATAAATCTTGCCAGGCGGAGAAAATATGAAATAAAAGGAACCTCTTTAATTTATTTTGACTTCAGATATATTCCCCAAGACAAAATAAAAGGGAGGTAAGAGAGGAAATTTAGAGAACAAAAAATATTAGCATATTTTCTAATGAATATTATGACATTTTCCCAGAACCATGTACTTTTAAAAATCTCATTTATCCATATTTCTCAATCAGAAGCAAGTACACGGTCAACTCTACATGACGGATGGAAAGAGACGCGAGAGGGCAGGCGCCTGCCTGGCGCAGCGTGGCCACGGGGCTAGAGCAGCGCCGTCCAGGCCTCTCATCCCCAGTCACACATCTCATCACACTGCGCTTCCTTTTTCTAACAGAAAATCAGAGAAAAGAAACTGTGTTAACTTTTTCACTTTATTCTAGATATCTCTCTGCTTATTTTCTCTGTCACATATTTTTCTCTTTCTGTTTTGCATGTAAATACTGTCATTTCTCAGCCTACATTAGCAGCATGTGATGTGGCTGTGCCTATACACACAGTAACATGCTACTAACTTCTGTGATTTTTAACAAAATAAAGGTTTCATAGCAGAGGCTTCTAGAACTGGAATTTCACACATGGTTTTAAAGCCCTCTGGAGCAACTATAACTATACGTGGAACCCAAAGCAGGACCATACACTGTTAGCTGCGTCTGAGCCTTCTGACGCTCTCTCATTCCATCAATAACTATATATTTAGTTACAATGTGCCAGGGAAATGCCCCTCTGTTTTGAAACTGACAAGTATAATGTTTTGTGGTCCATTTAAAGCCTTTCATGGGAAATTCCCATGGTCTGAAATGCTGTCCTTTGGGCTGCTGGCATCTTCGATGTGAGCAGGGTGGTGTCACCCACACACTAATGCAGATGACTCGAGGCTAATCGCAGGTACTGTCATGGCCATCTTCTCATATTCTTAACCTTCCTCCTCCTGTTACGCTCTTTCGCCCACTGTGTGACAGGGACAAATATGGCTCTTGGTATCATTTGCATTAGACCCTCTTCACTTGTGCTTATCTGCTGTAGCTTCAAGCTAGTCTCTGTCTGACTCCAATTCTGTCTCTGGCCTTTTTGGCTTGGTCTTCCTGGGCCTTAACTTTACCAGTGGGTTTGGGATTGGATGAACCTCTTTTGCTTGGGAGTGCCTCAGGGAAGGTCTGGCTCAGGCTCAGCTCCTTGGGCTCCAATGCTCAGCACTGAACTCCTAGCTGGACTTAAGGCTCCTACCAGTTTTTGACATATTTTCTAGAGTCACCAATTTCAAGGGACCTTCCCTGTTGCTGTTATAAAAAGGGTAAATGAATCACTGCTCTTAATACTTATGCCTGGGGTACATGGTAGTGCATGAAGAAAACGCAGATCTCCAAGGGCCTCTTTCAGCCTAAATGACAGAGGTAAAGGCAGAATGTCTAATCTTGTATTGAAAATACTGCTGATCCCCCAAGTATTGCCCCTGCCCTCATTTCCAAAGGAGCTCATAGGCAATCCAGCAGAATTCCTGATCTTCCCTATACATTTATTACTCTTCATGTACAGTCAGGACTCATGGTTTTAAGATGAGCCTGAAAGAGATTGTTTCTAATGTCTGCTTGTTAGGGTAGCTGAACTATAGCCAACCCTGTTCACACAGCCGAGCACCTACCTGCATTAGGGTCCACTGTCGCTCTAAACATTTTTAGTACTCTCTGGGAGAGCTTGCTGAATTAGTCAACCCACATTTCCACTGGTCAGATGAAATGTTAAAGAATTCAGGCAGCTTGCCCTACGGGGACAATATTGGAATGACTGACTCAGAGAAGACCACAAGGTTTCTGTTCCTAGAACTGATTAAATGAGGCCAGACCTGAAGGCAGACTGGTCATCCCCGAGAGGCCCAGGCAACGTCAGTGCTGCTCAGCGGGGCCAGTGAACCAGGCCCAGTGCCACCCTGAGAAGCTGCACTTGGACGCGGCATGGCAGGCTGGTTTGGTTCAGAGATGCCTGCTTTGAGCACAACGCCCAGGAATTCCCATAAAGCCCTGTCTCCCAGCTAAGTGAAGAGAGCTTTGAATAAGGAATTGTCAGACATCTGCTATGGTGGACTCTAGAGCATCAGGTAACAAAATGAATGAGGCCCTGATTGATCAGGCCAAGCAATTAGCCTACCCAACCTGATGGTGACTTACTACCACTCCTGTTGCAATATCACTCATATCTCAACTCCTAGCAAATCCCCTACAGTAGTCATTTGCATGAGGGAACACAAGGAGTAACTGAAAGTCTCCATGCTCAGGTCCCTAGCCCAGCGGTCTGGAGCTACTTCTCACCTAAAACCTAGGACCCAGCTATCTCTTTGAGCTCTGATGTTCTACAACTCAGCTCCCAGAGACATGCAAGTTATACCTGCAGACCACAAGGTTTCTGCTTCTCTATCCTTTTCCTTCCTAATGAGATAAAGCCCATCCATAGACTCCTAAAGTCAGGGCATTATATAGGCAGTGAGATATTAATCCAGAGCTGACTAAAGCCTACCATGGTCCTAGAATGAAATTTCTGTGGAGAAATTTTAAATCTGCTTTCTTGATGTGTTTCCATAGCTACTGTCTCTAAGTTTCCAATTTCCCAATAATTCTTGTGGTTAGAGGTCTGTGCTTATTATCATAGCTCTCAATGAAGTCTACTTAATATTTAAAAATTGCTGGATTGTCAAAAATGGAGGACTAGGGATGACCTCCTGGCTCTCTGCTCTTGGAGTGGGAGGTGAAGAAGGCGGCCTGAATCACTCGAGTGGGTAGGATCAGCTTCACGGAACTGCAGGGAAGCTTCAAGGGGCAGCAGTGCCGGGAAAAGGAAGAAAGTGACTCAGTGGATTTACTGTGAAGTTCTGAGAATCCGAGTGGTACTGCGGGGATTGAGTGCAAGCTGGCCACGCTCAGCGGCAGCCACAAGGCTGTGTGATCCATCCCACAGGGGGACGACTTCTCCTTCACCGACCTCCATGCCCACACAAGCAGGGAAGGGCCTGTAGACAGCGTGAAGAGGTAGCATGGACGGGCAGGCAGGTTGGTGAGGAGGCAGGAGCGGAAAGTAATTTGAAATCTCCAGGGCATGGTATAAGGTCGCCTTTGCTAGGAGATCTATAAACACCAGAGGCTTATGCCTCGCTTGTGAAAGGACAGAAAAGTGAGACAGATTGCTCCTTTGACTGAGTTGCCCGGCCCAAGCGTGGCAAGGGAGGGAGTGGAAGAGGGGAGTGAGAGCCATCCTCCGGGACCCTCCCGGGGTCTCCAGCAGCACAAGCCCCCCCCTCCTCCCCCCCCACCAAGGACGCGTGGATAGTTTTTGCCCCTTGGTGGAACTTGTCCGCGGTTTCCAGCCCTTTGAGCTCTGCCGGTGAAGGGACAGAAGGTGGAGTGAGAGCCATCCTCTGCGGACCCTCCCCAGAGGTCTCCTGCGTCCCATGCCCCGCCGCTGCAGGGACGTGCTGATAGTTTTCAATCCTCAGCGGAACTTGTCTGCAGGACCCCAGCCGCTTGAGCTCTGCCAGTGAAGGGACAGAGCAGGGCACAAGAGCCATCCCCGGCAGACCCTCCCCAGGGGTCTCCAGCTGTCCACACCCCGCCACCGGGGATGGAGACGTGTGGATAATCTTCACCCCTCGGCGAAACTTGTCCCCGGACCCCAGCCACTTGAGCTCTGCCAGTGAAAGGGTAGAAGGGGGGACGAGAGCCATCCTCTGTGGACCCTCCCCAAGGGTCTCCAGCAACCCAAGACCCGCCACCGGGGCGCAGAAAGTTTTCACCCCTCAGTGGAACTTGTCTGTGGATTCCAGCTGCTTGAGCTCTGCCGGGGAAGGGGCGTAAGAGGGGTCTAGCGCCATCCTCCGTGGATCCTTCCCACGGGTCTGCAGCGGCTATAGCTCCACTGGTGACACGCGGAAAAGGGATAGTCTTCAACCCTCAGTGGAGATTCTCAGTGGTCCCTGGAAGCTCAAGCACCTCTGATTTTAGCTCATAATCCATTCCCTGCATCTCCAATCCTCAATAAAGCGTCCAGATGAGAAAGAACCAGCAAAAGTTTACAGGAAACATGAAGGACCAGAGAGAAAAGTCACCTCCAAAGCAAATACTCATTTTCCATCGTCTGACACCAACTTACATGATATGAGTAAACTGACAGAGGAAGATTTCCAAATATGGATTGCTACAAAACTGAATGGAATTGAAGAGAAAATAGAATCACAACATAGAGAAACCACAAGAACAATACAGGAAATGAATGAAAGATTCTCCAAAGAAATTGAGACTATCAAGAAAAACCAAACAGAAATTCTAGCAATGAAGGAAACAATCAAGGATCTCCATAATTCAGTAGAAAGCCTAAAGAACAGGATGGATCATGCAGAAGAAAGAATCTCAGAACCTGAAGATTATGCCTATGCTCTAAACAAAATCAGAGGAAGAAAGGGAACACAGAAACAAGACCAAAGTTTACAGGAAATGTGGGATTATGTTACAAAACCAAATATCAGATGGATTGGGATTCCGGAAGGGGAAAAGGAACATTCACAAGGGCTGGAAAACTTATTTCACGGAATACTGGAGGAAAATATGCCAGGCCTGGCCAGAAATCTTGATATCCAAATACAAGAAGCACACAGAACTCCTGGGAGACTCAATGTGAAAAGGCAATCACCTCACCACGTGGTTTTTAGGCTGACCAAAGTAAACGTGAAAGAAACAATTCTCCATGCAGCAAGACGAAAGCAGCAAATGACCTATAAAGGTAAGCCTATCAGACTAACAGCAGACTTCTCATCTGAAACCTTACAAGCCAGGAGGGATTGGGTACCTATCCCTAATCTTCTAAAACAGAACAAAGCTCAACCTAGAATTCTTTATCCGGAAAAATTAAGTTTCATCTATGAGGGAGAAATAAAGTCCTTCTCAGACAAACAATCACTGAAGGAATTTGCAAAGACCAGACCATACCTACAGGAAGTTCTTAGACCTGCATTTCTAACCGAACAGGGCAGTAGACACTCCTCAAAGTGAAATTGTCAAAGAATTAAAGTTTAGATCTCGAACTAAATGATGGCCCAAGGAGTAAGACAAAGCAACAAGACTCCACCCAACAATATGAATGGTAATCTTCCTCCAATTTCAATCCTCTCAATAAATGTAAATGGCTTAAACTGCCCTCTGAAAAGACATAGACTGGCAGAGTGGATAAAAATTCACAAACCTAGCATCTGTTGTCTACAGGAAACATATCTAACCCACAAAGATGCCTGCCAGCTGAAGGTCAAGGGATGAAAAACTATCATCCAGTCAAACAGAAGTCAAAAGAAAGCTGAAGTAGCTATACTATTTGCAGATAATATAAGCTTTAAAATAGAAAAAGTAAAAAAGGATAAAGATGGCCATTATATAATGGTGAAAGGGAAGATCCAACAAGAAGATTTAACAATTCTTAATATCTATGCATCCAATACAGGAGCACCCAATTACTTAAAGCAAACCTTGTCTAATATAAACACCTTGTTACATAACACTACCATAGTAGCAGGGGACTTCAACACTCCATTGAATGATCTGGATAGATCCTCCAAACAGAAAATAAGCAAAGAAATAATAGACCTGAATAAAGCCCTTGATCAAAAAGGTCTGACAGATCTCTATAGAGCATTCCATCCAAACAAACTTGAATTTACATTCTTTTCAGCAGCCCATGGATTCTACTGCAAAATTGATCACATCCTAGGCTGCAAATCAGATCTCAAAAAATTCAAGAAAATAGAAATTATACCTTGTATCTTCTCTGACCATAACGGTATAAAATTACAGTTTGATTCCTATAGAAACACTCAACCCCTCACAAAATTGTGGAAACTAAACAATCTATTATTGAAAAATTATTGGGTAAAGGAAGAAATTCAGAGGGAAATCGAGAATTTTTTCAAACAAAATGATAACGGTGATACCTCTTATCAAAACCTGTGGGATACAGCAAAAGCTTACCTGAGAGGAAAACTAATAGCAATTAACACTCACATCCAAAAAACAGAAAACTTAGATACTGACAACCTAATGAATAAGCTCAAGGAATTGGAAAAAGAAGAGCAAACAATTTCCAATCCTAATAGAAGAAAAGAAATAACAAAGATCAAAGCAGAAATGAATGAAATGGAGAACAAGAGAACTATACTAAAAATCAACAAAACAAGAAGCTGGTTTTTTGAAAAGATAAACAAAATCGATGGCCCTCTTGCTAGATTGACAAGGACCCAAAGGGAAAGGACTGTAATAAACTCAATAAGAAATGAAAGAGGAGAGATCACAACAGATACCAAAGAAATACAAAACATTATATTTGACTATTATAAAAAACTATATGTCCAAAAACTACAGAACGAAGATGAAATGGACAAATTCTTGGATTCATACAACCTCCCTAAGATCACGCAGGAGGCAACAGAATTCCTAAACATTCCAATCTCAAGCTCGGAAATTGAAGCAGTAATTAAAAACCTGCCCAAACGGAAAAGTCCTGGGCCAGATGGCTACACTTCAGAGTTCTACCAAACATACAAAGATTAACTCATACCTATACTACAGAAATTATTCCACACCATTGAGAAAGATGGTATCCTTCCTAACTCATTCTACGAAGCCAATATCACCTTGATACCAAAGCCAGGAAAGGACACAACAAAAAAAGAAAATTACAGACCTATATCCCTCATGAATACAGATGCAAAAATCCTAAATAAAATTTTAGCGAATAGAATTCAGCAGCACATCAAAAAAATAATTCACCATGACCAGGTGGACTTTATTCCAGAGATGCAAGGATGTTTCAACATACACAAGTCTATAAATGCAATTCACTTCATAAATAAAATCAAGAACAAAGACCATATGATTCTGTCAATAGATGCAGAAAAAGTATTTGACAAGGTCCAACATACCTTTATGATAAAAACTCTTAACAAAATAGGCATAGATGGCTCATACCTTAAACTTATCAAATCCATCTATGATAAACCCACTGCTAACATCATTCTAAATGGAGAAAAATTGAAATCTTTCCCCCTTCGATCTGGAACTAGACAAGGGTGCCCACTATCTCCTCTCCTATTCAACATAGTGCTTGAAGTCCTAGTGATAGCAATCAGACAGGAGAGGGGTATTAAGGGCATTCAAGTAGGGGTAGATGAAATCAAACTCTCGCTCTTCGCTGATGATATGATATTATACCTAGAAAACCCCATGGACTCTTCCAAGAGACTCCTAGACTTGATAACTGAATTTGGTAAAGTTTCAGGTAATAAAATCAATATACACAAATCAGAAGCTTTCATATATGCCAAGAACCATCAAGCAGCAACTCAAATCAAAAACGCAATACCCTTTACTATAGCCCCAAAGAAAGTTAAATATCTAGGAGTATACTTAACGAGAGATACAAAAGATTTATACAAGGAGAACTACGAAACACTAAAAAAAGAAATTGCAGAATATTTAAACAGATGGAAAAATCTACCTTGTTCATGGATTGGTACAATCAATATAGTTAAAATGTCAATATTACCAAAAGTGATCTACAGAATCAATGCAATCCCTATCAAAATACCACCAGCATTGTTTACAGATCTAGAAAAAATAATTATTCACTTCATATGGAACCAGAAAAAAACCTCATATAGCCAAAGCAATCTTAAATAAAAAGAACAAACTGGGAGGCATCAGTCTTCCTGACTTCAAACTGAACTATAAAGCAATAATAGTTAAATCAGCATGGTACTGGCACAAGAACAGAAGCATAGATATCTGGAATAGATCTGAGATACCAGAGATGAAACCATCAGTATACGGTAATCTAATCTTTGACAAAGCTGACAAAAATATACATTGGGGGAAAGAATCTCTCTTCAATAAATGGTGCTGGGAAAACTGGTTAGCTACATGCAGAAGAGCGAATCAGGATACCTACCTCTCAACTCTCACAAAAATTCACTCAAGATGGGTAACAGACTTAAACTTAAGGCACGAAACCTTAAGAATCCTAGAAGAAGATGTTGGGAAAACCCTATCAGACATTGGCCTTGGCAAAGAATTTTTGAGGAAGACCCCCAAGGCAATCACCGCCCCATCAAAAATAAACAAATAGCCGTGAGTGGTGGCTCACGCCTGTAATCCTAGCACTTTGGGAGGCCGAGGCGGGCGGATTGCTCAAGGTCAGGAGTTCGAAACCAGCCTGAGCGAGACCCCGTCTCTACCAAAAATAGAAATAAATTAATTGACCAACTAAAAATATATATACAAAAAATTAGCCGGGCATGGTGGCGCATGCCTGTAGTCCCAGCTACTCGGGAGGCTGAGGCAGGAGGATTGCTTGAGCCCAGGAGTTTGAGGTTGCTGCGAGCTAGGCTGACGCCACGGCACTCACTCTAGCCTGGGCAACAAAGTGAGACTCTGTCTCAAAAAAAATAAAAAATAAAAAAAAATAAACAAATGGGATCTGATCAAATTAAAAAGTTTCTGCACAGCCAAGGAAACTATCAGTAGAGCAAATAAACAACCCACAGAGTGGGAGAAAATATTTGTTCTCTACACCTCTGATAAAGGCCTAATAACAAGAATCTATCTAGAACTTAAAAGAATAAACAAGAAAAAATCGAACAATCCCATCAAGAAATGGGCAATGGAAATGAACAGAAACTTCTCCAAAGAAGACAGAATAATGGCATGCAAACATATAAAGAAATGCTCAACTTCTCTAATTATTAGAGAAATGCAAATCAAAACCACAATGAGATACCACCTAACCCCAGTGAGAATGGCCTATATCAAGAAATCCCAAAACAACAAATGCTGGCGAGGATGCGGAGAGACAGGAACACTCCTACACTGCTGGTGGGACTGCAAATTAGTGCAACCTTTGTGGAAAAGAATTTGGAGATACCTCAAACAGCTAGAAATAGAAATACCATTCAACCCTGCAATAGCATTGTTGGGCATCTACCCAAAAGAGCATAAGACATTCTATTATAAAGACATCTGCACACAAATGTTTATAGCAGCACAATTCACTATTGCACAGTCATGGAAACAACCCAAGTGCCCATCAATTCATGAGTGGATAATTAAAATGTGGAGTATTACTCAATCCTAAGAAATGACGGTGAGCTAGCACCGTTTATGCTATCCTGGATTAAGCTTAAGCCCGTTATCCAAAGTGAGGTGACACAAGACCAGGAAAATGGGCTCTACATCTACTCTCCATCAAATTGGTACTGACTGATTAAAACCATGGTTTTCAAATGGTGGCCATGCTCACCAGGGATTCAAGGGTTCATCCTTAAGATTCACTAATCTTAGGGATGTGGTGAGCATTTTGGAGGGGAAGGGCATAACTCTAACCCTTCTTAGGGAGAGGCAAAGATATACAATGTAACCAAAATGTCAAAAAAAAAAACCTTTTTATCAGGTGGTGGGCAGGCGGGAGAGGGGAGGAAGAAAGGGGTGTATGGATTGGACACATCAGGGGGAGTGAGGGGGGATAGGGGCAATATTTGTAACCCTAACAATATTTGTACCTCTATAATATGATGAAATAAAAGAAAAAAAAATTGCTCAAATATTGACCAAGAGATTGTAAAACTAAGTAAAGGGATGAAATAGTGATATTAAATTGAGATTTAAAGATTCTTGAGAATAAGAGGTTTTTGTACAGTTAAGGTAAAAAAAATAAGAGTTTTCCAGGATTATGCTGGAAGAAAAAATATGTAAAATACATTACTTAGGAGCTCCTGGTCCTCTTGGAAGGGCTAAAAGTTATGTTAGAGCCATAGACTTTTCATATACTGTTAAATAATTTTGAATTTTCTAGTTGGGTTCAAATACATACCCAGGAAGACAACTCATCTGTACGTAATAGAGGTTTGGGATGAATATTTTCGTCTTCTCCAATGAATCGAATGAGTTTTTCCTTCTCTGTAGATGTTGAAAGTTGCTGGAGCAGAGAAACACCAAAGGTCTGTTAGTGAGCCAGTGTGTGACACAGTGGCACATCAAGTCACCTCACACCATGTCAGAAACTTTAATATTCTATTTGTCTTAATCACTCAACGAGCATTTTTGAAGACTTATATACAGCAAACACTATGGGAAATGGATGGAGATGAGAGAGTGGGGATAAGGGGCCATAACTATGGGAAAAACAAAGAGTATTTCTCCCAGACTCTAGGAACTCACAGTACACCAGGGGAAGAGATAACAGAAGGAATAAGCATGGTACAACGTGATTACTGTTAGCATTCAGGTGCATTTCAAGGGCTATGTGCACCCAGAAAAGGGCCCTGTATTCTGCCTAAACACTTCAGGAAGCGTTCATGAAGAAAATGATATTTGAAGGCTGAACAGGTGCTTGTATAATAGAGAAGAAAAGGCCTGAACTAATTCCACAGACAAGAATGACAATAATAATAATAATAATAATCGTGGTTTCCATTTATTCTGTGCCTTCTATATACCAAGCACTTTATCAGAAATAAAACAGAAAATGCTGGTCAAAAGAGGCTTGGGTGTTGCACAATTTTTTTGTTCTGTTGTCCAGCCTGTACAGTGAGTAGAAGGCCTTGGACAGAGCCTGGGATCATGCTCAACATTTAAACTCTATGCAAAGAAGGAACACATCAGGGATGTAAACTAAGACATTGTAGAGAGTGTTAGGCAATCATGAGTTCTGGAAGCCAAAGGTAGTGGTGGTCAATCTAGGAATTAGCAAGGGCTTTTATGCCAGACTTATCGGAGTTTGAATGTTGGTTCTGCCACATATAGCTGTATGAATTTGGGTAAGTCACTCAACCTTTCTGAGCTTCTGTTTTCTTATCTGTAAAATGGGGGCAATAATACATACACCAAAGCTGTGTTGTGTAGATAAGAAATGACATGAGCAGAGACTATTGCTCATGATAGGCACTCAATTATTGGTAGTTATTATTTTACTATAATTATTTTTAAAATGCCCCCAGAAGTGCTGTTATTATTACAAATATCCCAGCAGGTGTGAAGACAGAGTAAGGGAAGGAGAGGTGTGGAGACTGACCAGGACAGACAGTGCAGAATGGGTGCTAAAGAAGTAAATATATGGAGTTTTAAACTACTATTTGAAAAATATGGCAATGAAGGGATAAAAAAAATAGCACCAGGGTGAGAAGTAGATTGTGTAGTTAATAGGAATATAGATGAGAAGAGACTAAAGGGAAATGGCTGGATTTAGAAAGGAAAATAAAATGACAAAGATAAGTATGTCTGCAGGTATGGTTAAATCTATATGAGGAAAACTAAATGCAATTGAAGAGTTCATTCCAGATGATCTCTTTTATTCTTTTCTTTCTTTTTTTTTTTTTTTTTTTTTTTGAGGCAAGTTCTTACTCTGTCACCCATGCTGGAGTACAGTGGCTTCATATAGCTCACTGTAATCTTCTACTCCCAGGCACAAGCGATCCTCCTGCCTCAGCCTCCCAAGTAGGTCAGACTACGGGCATGCACCACCATGTCCGGCTAACTTTTTAAAAATCTTTTTTAGTAGAGACAGGGTCTCACTATGTTGTCCAGGCTGGTCTCAAACTCCTAGGCTCAAGCAATCCTCCCACCTCAGCCTCCCAAAGTGCTGGGATTACAGGCATGCGCCACTGTGCCCAGCCCAGATGACCTACTTCTATTTTCCAGTGTGTGTGTGGGTGTGTACTTCAGAAAGATAAAGAGAAAGGAAAAAATACTACTAAATAATCTTACCTCTTCTGCTTTCTCTTCTTCATTTTCCTCCTCAAGTTTCCTATCCTCGTCACTTTCTTCTTCATCCTCTTTAAAAGACATGTCTATTTCAGGCTCAATGAATAATTTTATAGCTTCCTGTGAAATGAAATAATATAATCATAGTTTAGTATATATAAATAATAATTATTCATTCAAAAATATTTAATGAGCACTAACCCTATAACTGGGTACTGTGCTAGTGGTAATGATACAAAGGTTAATAAGAATTCTCCTTGCCCTTAAGAAACTTACAATTTCATGGACAAGAAAATGCTATGGATGCATACAGTCCCATGGTAAGAGCACCTAACCTAGATCAGGTAATGGACAGGGGTGAAAGAAGAAGTTGGTCAGGAATATTTCCTGAAGGAGATAATGTCTGAGTTTCTTCTTGAAGGATTAAGAAGGGAAAGAAGAAGGCATAAAGGACTCCTAGGCAGAAAATGTTCTTATGTATATGACTGGTTCTGAGAATAAAATTATTAATAGTTCGATAGGACAGAAACTGAGAGGCAAATGAACAGGGCACAGTCATAGGGGAAAGACTTGATTGTTATGCCAGGGAGGCTGGTTTTTATTCTGAAGGCATCAATAAATTGATTGATCTGCTTTGCATTTTAAACAATCACTCAAGCAATAAGAGAGTATATTTAAAGATGAGGAAGGACAGGAGGGAGGAAGGAGAGGGGAGAGAGAAGAAAAAAGGGAGAGAAGCAAACACAAGGAGGGAATGAACCACACAGAAGTTGTGGGAATGACTAGGATGAGGATTAAAGAGCTATTTAAGAGGTAACTCTTAGACATGTGATGGTTGGGAAAGGGTGCATTTTTAATGACATATGGTTTATGGTTTAGGCCACTAGATAGATGATGGTGTCATTTCCAAAGATAATGAACAAAGTTAGATAAGCAGGTTTGGGGAGAGGGATGAGTTCAAATTAGGCTGTGTGAGTTTGAGGTACCACTGAGATACCCAAGTGGAAATATCTAATATGAAGCCATATATTAATGGATCCGAATATATGGATCTGGAGTTTAGATGGAGGGATTTGGGGTAAAGATAGAGATTAGACAGTTATCTGCATTTAGTTTAGAGTTAAGAAAGTAAATTATATCCCAAAAGCAAACATGTGAAGTAGCAAGAGGACTAGACCTCGAGATAGGATTGTAGTCACATAAAGCACCAGGGAAGAAAGAGGAACCAGCAAAGGAGGCCAAACGTGCCTCAGAAGTGTGAGAGAGCTACTGGGAAAACCAAAAGAGAACAGAGAAGTTAACAGTATTGAATGCCTCAAAGGAGTTTACTCAAATAGTGACTGAGCAAGAGCAAGATGGCGGAATAGAAGCAGCTCGCACACACCACTCTCAAGGAGAGGACCCAAAGTTGCAAGTAGATGCTCACCTACAGATGGTACTTCTTGGAGAGAGCATGGTGAATCATCAGAGAAGCAATGGAGCACACTCAGAGTGAAGGAGAGGGTGAGGGGGTGATCCACTTGGCAAGACTGAAAGGTACCTAGGGGAGGCATCCACATGTAGGGAAAAATAGGAGGATAGAACCCTGAGGCTCCATGTCCCCCTGTGGACACTGCGAGCCAAGCTGTGAGGGGCCCACAACCACTGCAGACCTTTAGACTGATCAAAGAGCTGAGTGGAGTCTGTGCTACAACAGTGCACCAGAGAGTGGGCCAGCAGGGACCCGGCACCTTCCGTTCCTGGGTGGCTGCAACTGACACTATTCTGAGCTCTTAGGCACAGAGCATCTGGACTACACAGGGCTCGGCTTTGCTGCAGATGCCTCCACATGGCCCCAGCTTGGCTGGGGAGGGAGCAGGGAAAACAAATGCACTCGTGCACACCGTGACTGGGAGCTGGGCACACCTCCACCCCACAGGGGCTGGAGTGGAATGGGTACCACCACCAACTCCTGCCTGAGAAACACTGTGGTGGCTGCCTCAGTGGGACATGGGCAGGGAGAAAGCCCCAGCTGCCCAGCCCCTTGCCCCATGCCCTCCCCTTGACATGGTTCCTATGCTGCCACCCAGTTCCATGGCCATGCTGCCAAGGCTCCCATGCTGCTGCTGGCCCTACGGCCCTACTCTCGAGGCTCCCAAACTGCTGCTTGGCCCTGCAGCCCCACCCTCTAAGCTTCTGTGCTGCTGCTATGCCCTGCAGTGCCACCCATACAACTCCTGAACTGCCATCAGGTCCTACTGCTCCGCCGCCCCTAAAACTCCTATGCTGCCGCCCTGCCCCATGGCGCTGCCCCCGTGGCACTTGTGCTGTCACCTGGACCCTGGTCATATTCCCATGGTCCCCACATGCTGACTGGTAGGAACCCCCATGGTCCAAAGCTCTGCCAAGGAATCACTATCCAGGAACCGCCACTGCACCTGGACCCAGGTGGAGTGGATGCCCACAGCCCCAACACCCCTGCAACCACTGCCTAGATAGCCTTGCCCAGCAGTCATTACTACTGCCACCCCCATGGCAAGACCCAGGCAGAGCAATCTCCTGTAATGCCAGCCTACATGAAGAGGGACTCACCCAGGCCCCAACGTGAGCTTCCAACAGTGGCGTGGGAAACAACCCACCATTCCACATGAAGATCATCCACCACCAGCTGTGACTGTGACAATCATGGGGGAATGGGACAACAGGGAACAGCTACATTACAGGCTGTCAGTGCATCCATCCTGCTGGGTCAGTCTTCTGGAACAGGCCACAAAAACCACATCTAGGGACCTCTCCTTCTTCTCACTAAGTAGTAGAGTTCCAAGCAAAAGAGAATAGAAACCTATCTGCCCTGAGCTGAGAAAAGAGGTTTCAGATGAGAAGACACCACCAAAAGAACTCTGGCAACAGGAAAAAACAAGTAGTTTGACACTCCCAAAGGATCACAATAGATCCATAGCACTGGACCTCAACTAAAAGGAAATTATTGAAATGTCAAAAATGGAATTCAGAATATGGGTGGCAAATAAGATGAATGCAGTTGAAGAGAAAGTTGAAAACCAGCACAAAGAAGCCAAAAAAATATTTCAGGGCATCAGTGAAAAAAATGAAAAGTTGCCAAAGAGGCAGGCAACATAACAAAGGATATAACAAAACTTAAAGAAAAGAAAAGGCATTTAGGGAATTTCAATATATATCAGAAAGCTTCAACAAAAGGCCAAACCAAGAAAAAGAAAGAGTCTTAGAGCTTGAAGACAAGGCTTTTGAACTAAACCAGTCAGTCAAAGATGCATAAAAAAGAATAAAAAAGAATGAAAATCACACAGAAACATTTGAAACTATGTGAAGTGAGCCAAAACACGAATTATAGGTATCCCTGAAGGATAAGAAGAAAAAGTAAAAAACATGGAAAACCTATTCAAGGGAATTATTGAGGAAAACTTCCCTGGTACCACCAGAGATTCAGACATCCAAAACACAAAATTTTTAAAAAAGTAGTAGTATAAAAGGAGACAAGATCAAGGGACATTATTTTTTAGGATGGGAGAAACAACCACATTTTAGATGTTTTAAGATTAATAAAAATGGAATTATTAGAGAGGAAGACATTAAAGATACAAAGGAGACTGGAACCCATTCTACTAAGTGAAGTATCCCAAGAATGGAAAAATAAGCATCACATGTACTCACCATCAAATTGGTTTCACTGATCAACACTTAAGTTCACATATAGAAATAACATCAATCGGGCATCGGGCAGATGGAAGGGGGGAGGAGGGGATGCATATATACATACACAATGAGTGTAGTACGCACCTTCTGAGGGATGGACACGGTTGAAGCTCTGACTCGGACGGGGGGGGGGGAGGGCAACACACGTAACCTAAACATTTGTACCCCCATAATATGCAGAAATAAAAAAAAATCCCTCCAGCAAAATAAAAATTAAAAAAAAAGATACAAAAGAGAAAGGACACTGGACATGGAATTAAGTGCTCAAAAGAAGAAATAACCTTGGGTGGGAAGACTGAGAGTGGAAGGGAGGCAGAAGGGGGAGAGCAAGTAAGCAAGTAAGTCTGCTTCAGGGAAGTGGCAGGGAGCTCCCACCTGAAAGCCATTCTTTCTTTTATAAAATCATCTGCTAAGAAAGTGAGGAAAGGTGTTTGGGTGGATGATTCTCTTCCTTAAAGGGGAGAAGAGCTGTCAATACTCTTGGTCAGAACCAAAACTCTCTTCTGTTAAAGGAATGAGGATTAAGAGCATTGTTTGGAAAAAGTTGCTGAACCTTATTTACTGAAACACAGGAAGAACATAAATAAAGGACCAGTGCTAACATATTCTTCAAGTAAACCAGTGCAAATACCTCTTCTCCAAGTAGGTGCTCTATTTCTTCATATGTAAACAACTTAATTTTTCTGCCTTTAATATCCGAAAGGAGGTAAGAGCATGTGTTGATCCATTCATAACATTCTCTCTGAGAAGAGATAAAGGATTACTAAGTAGAAAAAATTAGATTATGCCAAATCATTTGTCCACTCACTCCTATTAAGGAGCTCCTAAATATTCTTCTAAATATAACTCCATTCAATTCACTATTGTATCAGTTCAGTTCAAAGATTTTTGCAGAGGTGACTTACTACGAACAAAGGACTAAATCATATTATCTCTTACTGACAGGGTTTGGGATCTGGATTGTCATGGGACAGGGAGAGGTGAAGTGCCACAGAACTAGAGAAAGATTGCTAGGTTTACTGACACCTAAATGGTCTGTCCTAATAAATTTTATGCAAGTGACCAGGTCACCCAGGTCAATATCATTATGCTTACATAATAATAATAATAGAAATAGCAAATACTTAAATGGTACTTAATTATACGCCAGACTATTCTAAGCATTGTGTATATTAATTCATTTGATCCTTAATATGAGATATAAACTTTATGATACTCTTTTTTTTTTTTTTTTTTTTGAGACAGAGTCTCGCTTTGTTGTCCAGGCTAGAGTGAGTGGCGTGGCGTCAGCCTAGCTCACAGCAACCTCAAACTCCTGGGCTCGAGCGATCCTTCTGCCTCAGCCTCCCGAGTAGCTGGGACTACAGGCATGCGCCACCATGCCCGGCTAATTTTTTTTTTATATATATATCAGTTGGCCAATTAATTTCTTTCTATTTATAGTAGAGACGGGGTCTCGCTCTTGCTCAGGCTGGTTTTGAACTCCTGACCTTGAGCAATCCGCCCGCCTCGGCCTCCCAAGGGCTAGGATTACAGGCGTGAGCCACCGCGCCCGGCCTATGATACTCTTTTTAGATGAGGAAACTGAACAGTTCAATATCTTGTACTACGTCATACATAGATATAAATATACAGTTAAGCATGATGCTTGGATTCTAATCTAGGTGGTCTGTACTCTTAACCACTATAATAATATTATTCCTTCTGCCCCAAATAAAGGGAATAAATAAAGATTTGAGAAAGACTGTTTTGGAAAATGTGCTCACCCCTTATCTACTGAGATACAGAAAAGGTCTACAGCAGGCCTCATCCACTTCAAGCAAATAGTAAAATTGTATTTACTTTGCCAAGGTCTCCCAACAGCTAAGATCTAGTTTTAATGTTTAAAAGGTCCGTTATTCCTTATTAGTGAGTAAAAGCAGCGAGAACTAGGAAACATTGTCTTCTCTAGGAAAAGAGATCTGGTTACCTTATTAAAACAACTGTACTAGCTGGACACAGTAGCTCACACCTATAATACCAGTGCTTTGGGAGGCTGAGACAGGAGGATTGCTTGACCCCAGGAGTTAGAGCCCAGCCTGGACATGGCAAGACCCCATCTCCACAAAAAAATTTAAAAAATTAGCCAGGTGTGGTGGTTTATGCCTATAGTCCCAGCTACTAAAAAAAGATTTTTAAAAAATTAGCCAGACATAGTAGTGTGTACTTGTAGTCTGAGGTACTTGGGAGGCTGAGGCAGGAGGGTCACTTGAGCCCAGGAGTGGGAAGTTGCAGTCAGCTATGATCACGCCACTACACTACACCTGGGTGACAGAATGAGACCCCATCTCCTAAAAACAAGCAAGCAAAAACTTGTTCCATGCGGTAAAGTAATGACCCATTTGAGGCTACTGAAATCAACCATAACAAGCAGTAATATACCTTATATTCCTCTCATTAGTAGACTTATTTTTAATTGTGGAATTATTATAAAATGTCAGTGCCAAAACATTTTCTAAATCAAATCAAAACCCAATCTTATAGATAAGGAAATTGACGCTATAGCAGTAAAGAAAGTTTACTACAGCTTTGTTAATGTTACTGATGTATAAATTCTGGATTCAAAGGGTTAGGATGATATCTTATTGCATATTAGGAAGAGGATGAAAGTGTTGAGTTTTAGTCCTAAAGTCACCTAATTAATTGTGAGTTCTTTTTTTTGGAGACAAGAGTCTCACTCTGTTGCCTGAGCTGGAGTGTCGTGGCGTCAGCCTGGCTCACAGCAACCTCAAACTCCTGGGCTCAAGTGATCCTCCTGCCTCAGCCTCCTGAGTAGTTGGGACTACAGGCATGCGCCACCATGCCCAGCTAAGTTTTTCTATATATTTTTAGTTGGTCAATTAATTTCTTTCTATTTTTAGTAGAGACGGGGTCTCGCTCTTGCTCAGGCTGGTTTCGAACTCCTGACCTTGAGTGACCCACCTGCCTTGGCCTCCCAGAGTGCTAGGGCTACAGGCGTGAGCCACCGCGCTCAGCCTAATTGTGAGTTCTTGAGTAAATGCTTCTATAGGTGACCGCTATGCGGTGGTGAGCTGGTAAATGTTTAACAACCATCTCTGAGGGGCCATGGGGAACCCTGATTTGTAGCATTTTCTGATTTCCATGATATAAATCCTCCCACTGTGGCAATTTCAATGATTTTTATCAATTCAGTATGTTATCACTGAATGTGGAGTTAGCAAAGTGTGTACATAGTCAACTCTTGTGAGCCGGTGTGAATCTCTGTCATACCACTGCCCCTAAAGATCCTTTTAGCTATAAAATTTGATGAATATACTACTTAACCTCCTTTATTGTACCTAGAACAAAGCATTCGTTAATTTTAAAAAGAGTAACAACTTTTTAAAAATTTTATTTCTTCAGTTAATTCACCATTCACAAGAAACAATTCAACTAGTCTCTAGTTAAATTTGCATACTATGAAACAGATACGAGTCATTTTCTTACAAACTTCTCAGACATTGGAAATGGGGAAAAATCACTAGGAGTCTTTTGATGGAAGTTTTACAATAATCTGTAGAGTTAATCAAGTTTTCCTTCAAAACCTTCAACATCATCTTTATAGACCAGGATAGCTTGGCTGCTAATCAATACATGTGGATCTCTTTCCATGAATACTCCTCTTATTTAATTCTAATAAAATCTGACTCAAGGCTGTGTTAATAAATGCTTCTAGTGTGAAGTAAAGGACTAAAATTCAACTTTGATGTAAAGGAGAATTTAAAAAACAAGGGATGGTTCTAAATGTCAAGCTGATTATAGTTGATCAAAAGGAGAAACAGAAGGCTGTAGGACCTAGCCTTTTATATGGTGTCAGTGTTAAGACAATGGCTGGTAATGGAGTTATTAAGAATCCAACATCCCTAAACCGCCCTAGAAGTGGGGAAATCTGAGGCTTCCTTGAGCTTACCTGTTGGAACCCCATGTGAGGCAAGTTCCTAGAACCTCTCTTCAAAGTCATACTTTGGAGGACCAAATCCTAGAACTGGCAGTGGTATCTTAGGTAACATAAAGGAGGCTACTTTAGCTCAAAGTGGATGGCAGAGTCTTGTGAGATTACACAGGGCAGAGATGAGAATAAACGGCAAGGAGGTAGTCAATTATAGCTAGAAACCAATTTGAATAGCCCCAGCTAGAAGTTCTCATTTCCATTATGATGGGTATTTCTTTGGTATTGAGAGGAGATATTTCCTTCTCATACGTTCTTAACACTGTCAGGTGCTCATCAATGTGTTTCTTTTTATTGGTGTTGGCCTGCTAAAAGGATATCTCAGAGATCTTTCCAGGAAATCAGCCATTTGTTCAGATTATGACTATCCTGCAGTGTATCAGGGATTCTAATTCTATGTGCTTGAAACACTAGAGACAGTCAATCTAAAGCAGTTCAAAAAAGACATCTAGCTTATTGGAGACTATGTTTCCAGGTTTTCAGCGGTTGCTCCAGGCTGTAGTAGTCCAGCATACACTTACTGAATGCCAGGACCTGACACAGAGCCTCCAAGTCTCAAATAAAGACTTATGCACAAGCAATTCTCACTCCCAAGTGGGGACACTGAAACCAGCTTTTTTCAGAAATGGGCACAGAGGCAAGGATCCCAAGAACTGAGTTCTCTTGGAAAATGGCCTCCCACATTTAACTAGAGCTCAGCTCTGTGAGGTCAGACTGGATCAAGATATGCCAGAATCAGGTGGAAGGTAAATACAGTCTTTAGCCACTAGACTGCCTTAGTAGTCTCTTGGTCTTGGGGAACTAAATAACCCCCATCTCTTCTTCTTTTTTTTTTTTTTTTTTTTTTTAGACAGAGTCTTGCTCTGTTGCCCAGGCTAGAGTGCTGTGGCATCAGCCTAGCCCACAGCAACCTCAAACTCCTGGGCTCAAGTGATCCTCCTGCCTCAGCCTCCTGAGTAGCCGGGACTACAGGCATGTGCCACCATGCTCGGCTAATTTTTTCGAAAGTATATTTATTTGTCCAGCTAATTTCTTTCTATTTTTAGTAGAGACAGAGTCTCACTCTTGCTCAGGCTGGTCTCGAACACCTGAGCTCAAATGATCCTCCCGCCTCAGTCTTCCAGAGTGCTAAGATTACAGGTGTACCGCGCGTGGCTCCCTATCTCTTCCTGAAGAAGCAATTTATCTAGGCTGTTAAGATGAAAAAGTGAAGTAGAAGCCATCAGTAAGAGTGATCAAACACTCCAAAAGATGTTTATGTAGGAGATTCCTACTTCAGAACCCCATCCAGCAACATGCAAATATCCTTTGTAGAAAAGGAGCCCAAGGAAACATTAGCTATGAGAAGCTATCACTAACATTATCCAAATATCAGTCTAGTAGGTCAAGGATTGTTGCACGAGCCATAAAGAACCACCATATACTGATGTCAGTTAGACAAGGCTTCTCTGGAAAATCATCTTCCACTTTTCACCTTATGAGATATGAATGAGGTCATAAGAGTCCTGATGTCGTAAAGATTTAGGTGCCACGGAGGTTATCTAGGAAATCAGGGCAAGATGGTAGCAGTCAAGGATGGCGATGAATTTGAATTTAACATGACACTAATGAAGGTAGAACTAACCATGTTTTATAAACAGTGCTAACACTCCCACAGCAATGGGCAGCTTGTTGAGCTCCCTACTACAAACTAGTTTGATACACCTGTGAAAGGCCTCGGGCTTAGAGAATGGGCACATGCATTTGGTTAGGAAAAAAGGCCCAAGCATGGGATCAGTTACCAGTCTTACTTCTGGTGTGGGAGCAGATTCTCAGCTTTCTCTGATAACATTTCCCAGTTTACTTATCTGAAATCACTAGAGAAGGGTTAGTAAGTTAGTAAGAGCTTAACAGAGGACCTAAGTAGCACTGGTGGAAGTCTCAGTCCATGAAAGAATAGTTGGGTCATGGACCTCCAGTCAGGGCCTGGGATAGAAGAGGCAATGGATGGACATAGCACAAGGCTTTCACAAAATCTCCCAATATGGATGGTTTCATGTAGGTCCTCAGGGTTCCCTCAGGAAGGGCCCCTCACAGCAGTGTCCCCCATATTACTATAGCCTTAACTTTTATAGGAAGGTATACCTTAAAGCAACTTGAAATCCTCATTCTAAAATTGCCTTTACCTGGAAACATGGTCTCACCACACAGAGCTCTACCTATCCCCTTTTGAGTAAATAAGGACGAAGTATCACGGGGCTGGCCAGTGGGTTCCCACCAGCATCTATGGCAGGCCCAGCCTGCCAACATCAGGATCCCCTCCACACCTGGGGGTGTGCAGCAGTAGAGGCAGGTCACAGCAGGCCTGAGAAGACAGGAACACATTTCTAGATGTACAGTGACGGCTCCAAGCTCCAAGAGACTGCTCCGTTCAGAGGCACATCAGTCTGTTGTGAAGAACACCTCTGAAGCCCTCCCAGAACCTACACTGAAACTCAGACATTTCATTAAACTCTTAGTTGGTAAGTGATATATGATAACACATTTTCAAATAGCAAAATACTCTTACTCCCCTGACATGTACCCTAACTGTTCATAGTGTTTTATTCTTTTCGTTTTCTACTGAATGAAATGTGCTATTATAAATTTGGATTTAGCATCTATTTATGAGGCTTATTTCCTCCATACTAATTAGGAATTTATTGGGATTTTTTTAGAACTTTGCTAGCTGTTGGAAATAAACAGAAAAAAACTTTCAGTTATTATCTATGCTCTTAAATTATTCATATAACATGGGGATTACCTGCTCCTTGAAAGTCTAAAAACACTTATGTGTAGAGTCCAGGCAAAAGTTTTAGCTTTTTTTTTATCCCTTTCCTAATGCATCTGTTTATTTCTTCCCTGAAAATTGGCAGATTTTCTCCTTCTAGAGGCAATGTTACTTTATATTTTCTTTAAAAAGCCTCTATCTTCTAGATATTTTTAAATTTCTTAGCAAGATGTTGTACATAAAATTTTTTATAATATACTGTTTAAAAATTGTGAGATCTGTCACACATACAAAGGAGTATAAAATACCTATGTATGGTAACATCACACAGGCCAAAGAGCAGAAAATTGCCAGCACCCTATATGCCAATGCTTATAAACTATAATGTTCATAATACCTATCCCACCGTTTATGGATATAAACAGTGTATGGACACTTTGGAGATATGTTTAGAAATATTCTCAGACTATTCCCATATATATCTCTCAGTTTAGTGCACTTATATGAGAGTTTCTATGGCATATAGACCAATGAATGGAATTATTATGTTACAGGGTGTCTGCAACAGGGAATCTTCAAAGTTAACAAATAGTGTCAACTGATTTCCAAAGCAAATGTACAAATTTACATTCTTACCAGCAGTGTAGAGAGTATCTGTTGCATCCCCATTCTTAACATTTCCATTGTCAAAACTTTTAATTTTTGCCAATTTGGTATGTAATGACATTGATGTTTTAATATATTTCCCAAAGCATTTATGAAATTGAGCATCTTTTCATACATTTGTTAGCCATTTGAATTTTCTCTTTTGTGAAGTATACATTCAAGTTTTTGCCCATTTTTCTATTGGCTCATAAATTTTTATCATACTTTTAGAGACAGTTTGTCAAGTAAAAAAGAAACTATTGGAAACTTGATTGTGACTCTCTAGATCAGTGCTGTCTCACAGAACTTTCCACAATGATGGAAATGTTCTGTATCTGCACAGTCCAATATGGTAGCCACTGGCTACATGTGCTATTCTGCACTTGAAATGTGGCTAATGTGACTGGAGAACTGAATCTTACATTTTAATTAATGCAAGTTTCAATAGCAATATGTGGCTAGTGGCTACTGTATTGGACAGAACAGCTGCACAGCATTACTGGGAGAATAGACCTCTTTATAACATCAAGTGTTCTCCATTTATTTAGGTCTTTTAATGTCTTTCAAGTAAAGTTTCAAATATACTTCAGAAAGTGACCAATTTTTATTAGATTGATTCCTAAGTGTTTTATGTTTTTGAAACTATTGTAAATGTTATCTTTTTCTTATTTTATTTTTAAACTATTTAATGATGGCATATATATAGACCATTAATTTTTATCAATTAAATTGTATTTTGAAACCTTGCTAAGCTGTTATGGATTCTAATAATGTATATGTGGGTATTTTGTATTTATATTTACATTCATATCAATTATGAATAATGACACTCTCATTTCCTTTACAAACCTTATATCTTTTATTCCTTCTTATTGCACCAAGCTCTAGAAAAATTTTGAACAGAAATAGTATTTTCAAGAACCTTTATGTTGTTCTTGATCTTAAAGGGATTGCTTTTAATGTTTCACCATTAAATATGATGTTTACTATTTTTTTGCTGACATATTTTATTAGATTAAAGAAGTTCTCTTCTATTCCTAACTTGATCAGGTCTTTATAATAAATAATAAATTATATGAAAGCAATTTTTCTAACTGTATTGAGATGATAAAGTAGTTCTTCTTTAACCTGTTAATGTAATAGATCATATTAATTGATTAATGTTATACTACTAACTTTGCATTCCTAGAATTAAAAGTTAACAAGTTCATAATATGTTCTCCTTTTCATTTATTATTGGACTTGGTTTGCTCATATTTTGTGTTTCACATGAGGAAGACTGGTCTATAATTTCCCTTTCCTGTACAGTCCTTTCTGGGTTTTTGTATAAAAAGTATTTCCTCTTTTTCTATACCCTGGAAGAGTTTGTATAATAATGGAATTATTTTGGCCGGGCGCTGTGGCTCACGCCTGTAATCCTAGCTCTTGGGAGGCCGAGGCGGGTGGATTGCTCAAGGTCAGGAGTTCAAAACCAGCCTGAGCAAGAGCGAGACCCCGTCTCTACTATAAATAGAAAGAAATTAATTGGCCAACTGATATATATATAAAAAATTAGCCGGGCATGGTGGCACATGCCTGTAGTCCCAGCTACTCGGGAGGCTGAGGCAGAAGGATCACTCGAGCCCAGGAGTTTGAGGTTGCTGTGAGCTAGGCTGACGCCACGGCACTCACTCTAGCCTGGACAACAAAGCGAGACTCTGTCTCAAAAAAAAAAATAAATAAAAAATAATGGAATTATTTATTTGTTAAATGTTCGATAGAGCTTGCTGTGGAAGCAGTCTATACCTAGAGAATTCTTTTAGGGGAAGTTTTTTGACTAATTCCTTTAATGGTTATAGGACTACTTGAGTTTTTATTTATTCTTAAATTTTTTTGGTTATATTTAATTATCCATTTCATCTAAATTTTCAAATTTTGTGATAAAATGCTTCATAATATTTTCCTATTATCTTTCTTATATTTGCATCATCTGAGTTATTCACTCCTGATATAATTTTTTTGCATTTTCTTTTTCTCTTCGTTAATCTTGCCAAAAACTTGTCAATTTTATTGTTTTGACAAACCAATTTTTGGCTCTATTAATCATCTCTTTTTTAGCTAGGTTTTTTAAAACACTTTTTGAAATATAATTTATAAAATATATGAATCATTCATTTAAAGTGTACAATTCAATGATATTTAGTTGTTCACAAAGTTGTGCAACTATCACTATAATCTAATCCTAGAATATTTTTATCACCCCCAAAAGAAAGCCTGTAACCTTTAGCAGTAGTACATTCCCTATATCTCCTGCCTCTTAGGCAGCCACTCATCTTTCTGTCCCTACATATTTGCCTATTCTGGGCATTTCATTAAATAAAATTATATAATATGTGGTCTTTTGTGACTGACTTTCACTTAGCATGTTATCAAGGTTTTTCCATGTTGTTGCATGTATTAGCATCTCTTTTTTATTGTTGAATAACGTTCCATTAAATAGATATGCTACATTTTGTTTATTAAATCAGCAGTTGATGTACATTTAGGTTGTTTCCACTTTTGGGCTATTATGAATAATGTTGCTGTGAGTATTTATGTACAAGTTTTTATGTGGAAATATGTTTTTATTTCTCTCAGTATATACCTAAGATGATTATCTCTTTTTACATGACTTTTTCTTTTCATTAAATTTTGGTTTTTAACTTTATTATGTCCACTCTTTTATATTTTGTGGTTTATTTTGCTTATTTTTCTGAAATCTTGAGATTGAGGCTTTATTAATTTTTACTTTTTCCTAACATAATCAATTACGCCTATAAATTTCCCAATAAATTCTCCTTTATTTGCATTCCTCAAGTTTGGATACATAATATTGTTATTATTTGATGCAAGCTATTTTCTAACTTCCATTGCAATTTATTCTTTGACCCATTATTTAGAAGTGTGTTTCTTAATTTACAAACATTAGAATATTTTCTAGTTATCTGATATCAATTTTAGGCTTTTTTGCATTGTGGTTATAGAATATGCTGTTTATGATTTGGGTCTTTTGAAATTTGTTGAGACTTTCATTATAATTTTTTATAGTATAATGTCAATTTTATATAGTATAATATCAATTTTTATACTATAATATGATATATACTATTATATATTACATTATACTATAGTATATTATACTATATGACATATTTAATACTATAATACTATAACATTATATTGTGTGACATTATACTATAATGTCATGTCATTTGAAGGATATGTGTGCTTAAAAAGATTGTGCATTCTACAGATGTTGGCTATAGTGTTCTAAATATGATAGGTCAATTATTTTTAATCATTGTTCAAGTCTTCTATACCATACCATTTCCTACTTGTTCTACCAATTAATGAGAGGTGTGCAGAAAAATCTCCTAATGTGTTTATGGATTCATGTAGCTCTTCTTGCAGTTTTGTCAATTTTTGTATTTGCCTTGTGTAATTTTATTCCATCCTCTTTTTCCCAATATTTCTTTGTCTTCATATTTTAGATGTGTCACTTATAAATAAATAGCATATGGCATTTTGCTATATTTAATCTAACACTCTTTGTCTTTTACCTGGAGTATTAAGTCTCTTGAATTTAATGAAATGACTGATATAAATCTACCATCTTATTTTATGCTTTCTGTTCTCCCATGTTTTCTATTATTTTTATCCATTATTGCCTTCTTTTGGATTGTTTTATCATTCATTTCCCCTTATATATTGGAAGTTATATATTCTATTTTTATGCTTTTATTAATGTTTGTCTTAGAACTTACAACATGCATATGTATCAATAATCACATTTAATGTAAAAGGAAGAGACTTTGAGATTGGATAAAAAAGCAAGACCACACTATATGCTGCCTATAAGTAACCTACTTCATTATAAAGACACAAAATAGGTTACAAATAAAAGGATGGAAAAGATATACCATGCTAATATTAATTTTTAAAAAGCTGGAGTGGCTATGTTAATAGCAAAGTGGGTTTTCAAGGAAAAAATATTATTAGAGATAAAGAGAGTCATTTCATAATGACAAAGGGTCAATTTATCCTAATGTTTATGTACCTAATATCAGAGCCTCAAAATACATGAAGCAAAACTGGCAGAACTCCCCCAAAATAGGCAAACCATGATTACAGTCAAGGTTTCAATACCCCTCTCCTAATAAATGATAGATCAAGTAGGCAGAAAATCAACAAAGATATAGGACACTCGAATAAGACTATCAACCAGTTTGACCTAATTGACATTTATAGAACACTCCATCAAATAATAGAATATTCTTTTCAACTGCACATAGAATAGTTGCCAAGATAGATCAGATTCTAGGTTCTAAAACAAGTCTTAGCACTTTGAAAAGGATCAAGTGTTATCAAGTATGTCAATAACAGAAAGATCTCTGGAAAATATACACATATTTAGAAACGAAATATACTTCTATAACCCATGAGTGAAAGAAGAACCCAAAAGGGGAATTAAAAAGTATTTTATTTATTTATTTTTCTTATTTTGGCATATTATGGGGGTACAGATTTTAAGGTTTCAATAAATGCCCTTTCCCCCTCCCCCCACAAGTCTGAGAAAAAGTATTTTAGATGAATTAAAATGAAAACATAACATATCAAAATCTGTGAGATGCAACTAAAGCAGTACTTAGAAATTTTGTAGTACTAAATGCCTATATGAGGGGGATAAAAAGGTCTCAAATCAACAATCTCAGCTATACCCTAAGAAACTAGAAAAAGAACAAATGAAATCCAGAGTAAGTAGGCAAAAAGAAATAATTAGTGGAAATTAAGTATATGGAAAACAGAAAAATAGTAGAAAAAAATTAACAAAATCATAAGCTGGTTCTCTGAGATAAAGAAAATTGATAAATCTTTTAATAGATCAATGAAGATAAAAAGACTCAAATTTTCAATAATAGGAATAAGAGAGTGGACATCCTATAATTATTAAGAGTAATAGGGGAAGATTGTGAGCAATTCCATGCCAATAAATTAGACAACTTAGATGAGATTATAAATTCCTTAGAAGACAAAAGCTATCATGCTCACTCAAGAAGAAAGAGATAATAGCTCTGTATCTGGTAAAGGAACTTCCTTAAGCCTATTAGAGAAATTGGATAGCCCTATATTTGAATAGCTCTATATTTGTTAGTTAAAAATCTTCCCACAAAGCCCAGATGGCTTCATGGGCGAGTTCTACCAAACATTTAAGAAGGAAATAATATGCAATTCTACACAAATTGTTCTAGAAAATAGAAGAATAAGAACTCATTCTAAGAGGCCAGTATTACTCTGATATCAAAAACAAAGATATTGCCGGGCGCGGTGGCTCACGCCTGTAATCCTAGCACTCTGGGAGGCTGAGGTGGGCGGATTGCTCGAGGTCAGGAGTTCGAAACTAGCCTGAGCAAGAGCAAGACCCCGTCTCTACTATAAATAGAAAGAAATTAATTGGCCAACTAATATATATATATATATATATAATTAGCCGGGCGTGGTGGCGCATGCCTGTAGTCCCAGCTACTCGGGAGGCTGAGGCAGGAGGATTGCTTGAGCCCAGGAGTTTGAGGTTGCTGTGAGCTAGGCTGATGCCACGGCACTCACTCTAGCCTGTGCAACAAATAAGACTCTGTCTCAAAAAAAAACAAAAAACAAAAAAAAAAAAACCAAAGATATCAACAAACAAAACTATGTAATCAATATCTCTCATGAACATCAATGCAAAAATTTAAACAAAAATTTAATCAATTGAATTTGTAATATATAAGAAAGATAACACATCATGATCAAGTGGAGTTTACCACAGGAATACAAGGTTGGTTTAACATTCAATTCGAAATTTAATCAATGTAATTCACCATATTGACAGACTAAAAAAGACAACTCATAACCATAATAGGTACAAAAAAAAAAGAGAGAGTTTGATAAAATCCAACATCTATTCCAGACTAAAAAAAAATTCTTTTTTAGCAAACATGAAATAAAAAGGAATTCTTTCAATATGTTATAAGGTATCTATGGAAAACCTACAGCTATCATTATACTTTAAAATGACAGAATAAACACTTTTTCCATAAGATGGAACAAGGCAAGGATGTTGTATTCTCACCTTTTTATTCAACCTGGTACTGGAGAGTCTAATTAGAATAATAAGGCAAGAAAAGTAAAAAATGGATAGATTGGAAAAGAAGAAATAAAACTGTCCCTATCTGTAAATGACATAACCATGTACGTAGAAATCCCAAGGAATCTGGAAAAAAAATTCTTAGAAAAAATAAGTGAGTTTAACAATGTCCACAGGACATGAGACCAATGTATTAAAAAATACACTGTAATTATATATATTAGCAATAAATAATCAGAAATTAAAATTATAAAACAATACCATTTGCAGTAGCACCAAAATATGAAATACTTAGGAATAAATCTGACAAAAGATGTGTAAGATTTATACATTGAAAACTATAAAACTTTGCTTAAAGAAATAACAAAGAATTAAATAAATAAAAAGATATATTATGTTCACAGATCCAAAGACTCAATATTGTTAAGCTGTCAATTCTCCACAAACTGATCAATAGACAAAATATAAGCCCAATTGTCGTGGCCCACTTACAGGATGGAGGATGAACACGGAACATAAAACAAATGCAGAACACAAAGAAAAATGCAGACACACATACAGACGGTTGACTAGAGTCCTAATACACCAGGTCAGTTTTACTTTTATACTCTAAAAAATTAAAGTTAGTTCCTCATACGTAACCACCCAGGCATTTCAGCAATGGCCATAAATTCTGGAATACATAGCCTTAGGGAAGCAGATATACCCTGACTCAAGGTTTCCAAGTGGTTGCTCTAGGCAATAGGCATAGATCACGGACTGAGATTAACAAGGATGGGCAAGGCAAGCCACAGGGGGCATTTCTCATCTGCAGCTTCTCTTAGGGTGATCCCCTAAGATCTTCGGCTGAACCCCAGTGGCTGTACATAGCTTAGGTCTCCCCTCCCTTGAGGGGTCTTACCCGTCATTGACTAACCGGCCATCTTATGGGATGTTTATCATGTGTCCTCTAGACCCCCAATGCCATGGGGCGGAGCAGCTCTTGCGTACTTGCAGCTCAGGTCCTTTGTTATGCCTCTAGGCAACAGCTTTGTTTATAACAGGGAGCCTGACTGGAACACATTACTTTCAAATGCTCTGGGCAGAACACATACATTACTCACTTTAATTCTTAAACTAGGAAAATATATGTCAGTCCCATACACCCAATGAAACTTCCAGCAGGCTTTTCTGGAGAAATTTATAAGCTGATAATAAAATTCATATGGAAAACAAAGGACCTAGAATAACTTGATTTTGACAAAGAACAAATTTAAAGGATTTATGCTACTTGATTTCAAAACTTATTACAAAACTACAGTAATTAAGAGAGTTTGGTAATGGTGATAATGTTGACAGATACATCAATAGAACACAATAAAATGTCCAGAATAATACCCACACATATATGGTCAACAGATTTTCAACAAAAATTGCTGTGGTTTGCTTTATTTGACCCCTCCAAATCTCATGTTGAAATTTGACCCTCAGTGTTGGAGGAGGGGCCTAATGGGAAATGTTTGGGTCATGGGGACAGATCCCTCATGAATGGTTTGGTGCCATCCTTGCGGTAATGATTGAGTTCTTGTTCATTTCCATAAGAGATAATTATTTTTTAAAAAGTCTTGCATCTCCCACCCCTTGCTTCTTTTCTCACAGTATGATCTCTGCACATGCTGGCTCTGCTTTGCCATCTGCCATGAGGGGAAGCAGCTTGAAGAGCTCACAAGAAGCAGATGAGGATGCCATGCTTCTAGTACAGCTTGTAGAACCGTGAGCCAAATAAACCTATTTTCTTTATAAATTACCCTGCCTCAGGTATTCCTTTATAGCAACACAAAATGAACTAAGACAAAGATGCAAAGGCATCTCAATAGAGAAAGGACTATCTTTTCAACAAATTGTCCTAAAACAATTGGATATCCAAATGCCAAAAAATGAACTTCAATCCATACTTGGCACCATATATTTAAAAAGTTAGCTCAAAATGGGTCAAAGACTTGATTATAAACCTAAAACTATAAAACTTCTAGAAGAAAACATAGGAGAAAACCTTTGTGATGTTAAAAAAAGAAAGATTGAACTTCATCAAAATTAAGAACTTCCCTGTTTGAAAGACACTATTAAGAGAAGAAAAGACAAATCACAGACTGAGAGAAAATCACATATCTGATAAAAGACTTGGTATCCAGAACACACAAAAAGCTTTCAAAACTCAATATAACAAAATAAACAATAAATAAGCCAAAGATTTGGATTTGAACAGATATTTCACCAGAGAAGATATATGGATGACAAATAAGCACATAAAAGAGGTTCAACATCATTGTTCATTAAAGAAGTGTAAAGTTAAAACCAAAATGACATATGAATACCCACTTTTTAGAAAGTCTAAAATTAAAAAGACTATATCAAAGTGTCAGTGATGATATGAAGCAACTGGAACCTCATACACTGCTAGCAGTAGTGTAAAAATCATTTAACGACTTTTTAAAATATTGATATATCATAGCTGTACATATTTTGGGGTGTATATGTGATATTCTGATGCATGTACAAAGGGTAATGATCAAATCAGAGTAATGGAGATATTCATCACCTCAATATCTTTGTGTTGGGAACATTACAATTCTCTTCTAGCTATTTTGAAATATACAATCAATTATAGTTAACTATAATTTCCCTACTGTACTCTAAAATATTAGAACTTATTCCTTCTATCTGACTGGATTTTTATACCAATTAACCACTTTGGAAGATAGTTTGCCAGTTTCTTTCAAAGTTAAACACACACATTCCATATGACTCAGCCATTCCATTCCTAATATTAACTAAAAAGAAATGAAAGGATTTGTCCATTTAAAAATGTGTACATGAATATCCATGGAAGCTTTGTAATGATCAAAAACAAGAAACAATTTAAATGCCCATTAATAGAGAATATATAAATAAATTATATATATGTCTCTACAATGAAATAATACTCAGAACTAAAAAGCATAAACTTTTGATAAAAGTAACAATATGTGTGAATCTCAAAGTGATTATGTTTAGTCAAAGAAGTCAGACAAAATAAGAGTATATTCTATATAATTCCATTTATATAAATTCAAAAAAATGAAAAATAATCTTTGTATTAGAAAGTAGATCAGACATTGCCTGGGGACAGGAAGAGGAGGCTAGAAGGAGAGAATACAGAGAATTACAAGAATATTTTGGGTACGCTGGCTATGTTTTATATTTTTATTGAAGTGATTATTTTTATAAGTATATACGTATTTTAGAACTTATAACATTATACACATTAAATATGTACAGTTTGTTTTATATCTATTAAACCTAAAAAATCTGCTAAAACAAATAAAACAAAATTAAGGGGAAGACAGAATTATTACCTTCATCCTATCTAGTTCGTGAAGCTCCTTAGCAGCACCTTTTTCTGAGTGAAATGCTTTATTCAGAGCCATTGTTGTTACCAGCCCTTTGCAACAACTGCAGAAGAAATAATAAAAATTAAAATTGTTTTGCAAAGCATACACACACTCAGCATGACCTGCTTATTGTTGGCTCCTCATTCTAAGTGTTTAAAATCCAAAAATCCACAGTCGAAGTTTACCATAATGATTCAGCTACTGCCTAACCAAGAAAAATAATTTGTCCCTTTATCAATTTCTCCCCCTTCCTGTTTCACCCCTCCATCTCTCTCACTCTTGACCATTGGTAACATTAAATTGAAATGAAGGGGAAAATGTCTAGATTGTAAAAGCTACTTCCCAAATTTAAAGTAATCATAGTGACTATGTATCTTAGTTAATAGATTATAATTTTTTAGACCTCATCTTTATTCAGTGGAATTTTCTAGCTTTTCAGATATAAGGGTTTTTTTCATTTTTTAAAAGAGATGTTTTTGGCCGGGTGCAGTGGCTTATGCCTGTAATCCTAGGACTCTGGGAGGCTGAGGCAGGTGGATTGCTTCAGGTCAGGAGTTCAAAACCAGCCTGAGCAAGGGCGAGACCCGTCTCTACTATAAAAATAGAAAGAAATTAATTGCCCAACTAATATATATAGAAAAAATGAGCCAGGCATGGTGCCACATGCCTGTAGTCCCAGCTACTCGGGAGGCTGAGGCAGCAGGATTGCTTGAGCCCAGAAGTTTGAGGTTGCTGTGAGCTAGGCTGACGCCACGGCACTCACTCTAGCCTGGGCAACAAAGCGAGACTGTCTCAAAAAAAAAAAAAGAGAGAGAGAGAGAGATGTTTTGCATATTTAGTGAAGCACATAAAAGTATACATTCAGCTTTGTGTGTAATTATACAGGAAACTAGAAGCTGCTTCTTAAATGCCCCTCAAGTATGTGCAAAAGCACAGGATGTTTCATCTTATTTAGAAAGTGAAGTTTTTTTTAACTAATTCTCATCCCATATACATATACTTCCCATCTTGCCTATGTTAACACTATTTTCAAAAGAATTCTAAGGCCATTGGGAGAACACCAAAATCTCATATTCTAACTGACTATAGTGTTGCAGCTAGTTGAAAAATTCAACTAGTATTTCTTTCAAGGTTTTAAAATAACCCTTATTGCTGCTACTACACTGCTTTTCTTTTCTCTGCTTTATGTCACATTTAATCTTCAAAGGGGAAGCAATAAAATAACCGGAGTTTCACCTGCTCAAATAGCTGGAGTATTGGGCCAGCTTTTTTGTCAGTGCAATTGCATCTAATTCTAACTGTGCAACTCCTATGTCATGTTTCTCAGCGCTTTCCTCCTCTGACTTTGGAAGAGTGTCTTCATCAGTAAAGTCAGGTATCATCACAATCAGCAGATTCACCATCCACTGGATCATAGATATATGCAACTCATCTATCTGTTACAAAATGATTATAATACAAATGACCAATTTTAAATAAATCAAACAATAAAAGCCACACCAAATTTAAAAATAGAAATGACCATACCTGTGCCCAACTTGCAATAGCACTATAATTCTTAATGAAATCAAATCATCACTACTCTGCTAGTGTGGCCTTATTTTCTTTTGCTCACCATACCACATTAAACTAATCCCTCTTCTTTAGATTGGCTAAGGGTATTAACCATCAAAGGTGCAGTTCCCAAATTGTGTGCCAAGGCATTCCAGGGCTGAACAGCAAACTCACGAGGATATCATGGGATCTTAAATTGAGGAAAATAACACTGATATGTGACATCTGCCAGACACAGCATGAACTTAACATAGTTCACAATTTTCACTTTCTTTTTTTTTTTTTTTTATTTTTTTTATTTATTTTTTTTTTTTTTTGAGACAGAGTCTCGCTTTGTTGCCCAGGCTAGAGTGAGTGCCGTGGCGTCAGCCTAGCTCACAGCAACCTCAAACTCCTGGGCTCAAGCAATCCTGCTGCCTCAGCCTCCCGAGTAGCTGGGACTACAGGCATGCGCCACCATGCCCGGCTAATTTTTTCTATATATATTAGTTGGCCAATTAATTTCTTTCTATTTATAGTAGAGACGGGGTCTCACTCTTGCTCAGGCTGGTTTCGAACTCCTGACCTTGAGCAATCCACCCGCCTCGGCCTCTCAGAGAGCTAGGATTACAGGCGTGAGCCACCGCGCCCGGCCCACAATTTTCACTTTCGATGATGTATCTTTTTTGAAGCTGGCTTGCATGGTGGTTGTATGATACAGACAAGTACTCCATGAAAGTAACATGGAACAGGAAATGAAGATGGTAGTGTTCGATCTGATTCCACGGTTGGAGAAGCTGTACGATGCCCAACAAGCACATGCATTTCATTTTTATTTTGATTAAATGAGAATTAAAGTATTTTTCTTTCAATATATGTGTATTACTTTTCTAAACAGTTATTAAATTGTTAGGACATTAAATATTTAGCAAGTTGTTTGAACTTATTTACTTGATGAACTTAACTGTGAGGTATTTCTTTTGGTGTAGGAGTATGAAAATACTAGAACCCAAAGGGCACCATGAACAGAGAAGGTTTGGAAACCTCTGCATTATAACATTTGCTGACTCTTGGTCCCAGAAATAAAATGCAGAAAACCTTATAAAATGCAAACATCAGACACACTATACTCTTTAAATGCCCTTTTCTCTGTTTGGTCAGTTCCTAAGTATTTCTCTATGCTTAAACATTATCTACTCTGAGAAGACTTTTTAATTTCCATTGGCTTTAATTTGCTTCCTTTCTCTTGTTTTGTTAGTGCTTTATAAATACCTCTATTATAATCATTTGGAAATCTGTATCCTCAATTAGCTTGTGTGTCTCTTTAAGGAATGAGCTATCATTTTACCCCTCAATACCATACATAGCAGGGAGCAAAGGCTTAATATCAATAAATGTTTGTTTAATGAATGAATAAAAATAAAACACCCAAACTTCTTGCCTCTTAATTTGAAAGGAAAAGTTGTCAATGGCTAAAGCAATGTTGATTAATGTGTTTTACATCTGAATTAACATATCTGGAAAAAACGACAATGTTTTCCTGAGGAAAAAGACAAGTCTTTTTCACAAATCAAAGAGACCTCCCCAGCACATTCCACTAGCTATGCTCTTACTGCTTCTCAATGAAAGTTAATAAAATCCTAACTATTCTTTCATATGGCAATAGCCTAGATTATACTGTCATTAAAATAACTCATTTTTGCTTAAATAAAATATTAACCAATCCTTGAACTACCCCTATGAAATAAACACAAATAGATGCTATTATCTTCATTTCAAAATTATATTAGAGAGTTTCAATGATAGAGTCAAGGTCATGTTCAGGAGAGTCTGGGTGACTTAAAAAAAATCAAGGTTATGCAAAAAATCATATGTAAATTTAAAATTAAAATCAAATTGAACACAAGAATATCTTTTATTTTCACAAGGATATACAATCATTTTTAATGAGTTGGAAAGTATGATAATTTTTATACTAAAAGAGAGATTTACTTGATTCTGATATAAAATTCTTAAAAGGAATTTTAAGATGAATTAAGTGCTTTTCTTTTATGTGTTAACTTAAAAAAAATTAATCAACAAGGTTTATACTTTGGAAAAAGGAGAGCTTTATTTTTCATATAAAGGGTAGCAGCCTGTTGGGTGGCCATTCCAACAGGCTGGGAAGCAGAGCCCCAGGCACACGTGCTTCAAAGAACAAAAGGAACAAGATTTTATATTGAGCCAGGGGTCAAATATACATATTCAATAAGCTGTAGGAGTAGTCATGAATATTTATTAAGGGAACTGATATGCATGTAATTATTTATCTTTCCCATCCCTGTCAAGGCTGGGAACTCAGTTTTAAGGTATTTCTGGGGTCCCCTTGGCCAAGAAGGGTCCATTCAGTTAGCAGAGGACTTTAGGATTTTTAGTTCACATATGAAAAGACTTGTTCCAAATTTACTAATCTTTTCAGGGACGACAAGTGGCTACTTAGTCATTTTTTAGCTGATATTAAAAAGAATAAAAAAGCATACTTAATTTGTCCCTTCAAAATATAAGTGAAGTTTAACAATGAGTAAAAGAAACTTATGCTATGGAGAGATCATTTTGAAAATGGATAGTTGGTAATATTTCCATCTTGGTGTGAGTTTGTGGCTGAAAATGATACACAGTTCACCTTTTAAAAATCAAACGGTACAAAAGTAATTTATGTGACCAAACATTTGTACTCCCATAATATCATGAAATTAAAAGAAAAATTAAAAAATTTTTTTAAAAGAACATAAGGTAACTTTGCAGATAATCAATTGAAGAGGGAGTTTACCACCACTTGGAAATAGAGAAGAAACTTCCCAAAGTACATGAAAACCAGCCATATAGGCCGGGCGCTGTGGCTCACGCCTGTAATCCTAGCTCTTGGGAGGCCGAGGCGGGCGGATTGCTCAAGGTCAGGAGTTCAAAACCAGCCTGAGCGAGACCCCGTCTCTACTATAAATAGAAAGAAATTAATTGGCCAACTGATATATATATAAAAAATTAGCCGGGCATGGTGGCGCATGCCTGTAGTCCCAGCTACCCGGGAGGCTGAGGCAGAAGGATCACTCGAGCCCAGGAGTTTGAGGTTGCTGTGAGCTAGGCTGACGCCACGGCACTCACTCTAGCCCGGGCAACAAAGTGAGACTCTGTCTCAAAAAAAAAAAAAAAAAAAAAAAAAACCAGCCATATGCATCAGAAGTGTGACCCTACTGGAAGAGGATAGAAAGAACCACTTCCTTCCTTCGAAGATGAATTATCTATCAATCATGAGGGGGAAAAGCACAAGAAAGTAGGGTGGCAGCTCTGTTGACTGAGAGAAAGCTCAATGAGCAAAAGAAAAGAAGATGGTCACAATAGGCAAAAACTGGCTGAAGCAAAGTTTAAATTCTAGCTTTCTGCAAGTGGCTCCTGCTGTTCCACATGTAGCCCTAGGCAGAGACCCAAGAGTACCAGGGAATCCCCTGGATCATGACATCAGGTCCCTGAGAAAGGAGGACAGGTAAGCCATGAGGGCTCAGGGATCCAGGTCACCTGTAGGTTTGATCCAGGTTTACAGAGGACCGCTGGACAACCCCAAACACAGCAGGACATCTGTGTTTTCTCTCTTTAGGAGTAATTTTGATTTATTTCTTTTTAGTTTAACTGCTGTTATTTAATTGATGTTACATTTATTCTTATTGCCTAAAATAGTGTTTTTCAAATATAGATGGTTTTAATGTAATTTCTATGAATATATTATTTCTACTTCAAATCTATTTCCTCTAGAATTAGAAGCTATAAATATTTTGATTGGAATACAAAGTTCACTATATTTAAACCATAACTGAAATTTGACATGACTGGCGAAAAATTCTGAAACAATAAAGATTATATGCAAAACTTAAAAAAATAAAATCTCAAATGTATATACTCAAAAATCTGGAAGTAAATTTATAAACTGTTTTAAAATCTTATAAATAAAGTATTTCAATGGTCTGAAAATACTTTGTTAAAATACAGAAATGCTCTACTGTCTAATGTTTGCAAAAACAACTGATTGACATTATGATATATAAGAAATTTTACTCGTCAATTAAAATACTTTTGCATAATTGACTGATAGAATTGAAAAATGAGTATTATCACTCAATAAATACAGCCAATTGTTCAATTCGGATTCATATTTCTTTGTTACATGGATTTTAATAACAGCAATAACAGTCATTAAAAACAAGTATTAAACAGAACTTAGAAGCAGATCTAATAGCTTTATCACTAAATATTAACCTGTGATTATAAAAAATTATGAAGCTTATTCAATCACATTAGTTTTTTGAATCATTACTAAAAATTATTTTAAAATCTGTTTATTTTATTGTTTGACATTTTGCATATGTTTTATAATGTACAAAATATGTCAGTAGAGGAGATTGTGAAAAATGGCGGAACAGGGCTGACCTCTTGGCTCGCGGCTCTCAGGGTGAGGGGTGAAGAGGACAGGCAACCACACAAGCCATCTGCACCTGCTCTGGGTCAGCTTCCCAAGACTGAAGAGAGACACCGGGATATGGAAATTGTGGACAACAATCAAAGGTGAACTGAAATTCTTCCACTAAACCCGGGGAGTCGGAAGTAGAGTGGGGAGGGAGCACCCTTCCCCCACAGGGAGACGTCCCTGCCCTGCCCACCCCGGCCACGCAGGAGGGCACTGCCTACGGTGGTGGGGGCCGGGCGTGGCAGACGAGCGGTGTGCAGGGAGTCTGGAGCAGGCAGCATTTTGAATTCTCCGCAGCGCCCCGCTGAAGCAGGAAGGGTGCGGGAAGGGTCTGAACCCAGCGGCCGCTTCCCAGCCCCGCTGCCCCGCGGCTTGGTGACGCCGTGGAGGGCGGCGCTGGAGGTGTCTTTCCGGCATCCCCACTACTCTAGGCCAGCCGAACTGTTCGCGCTTCTGGAGAAGGCAGCTCCTTGAGTTCCCAGCGCTCCGCTGAAGCGGTACTAGGTGGGGAAACAGTCCAAACCCAGCAGCCGCCCACCCGGCGGCTTGGAGACACGGAAGGCCACGCTGAAGCCGTTTTTCTGGGCATCCCCTCTACCCCAGGCCAGCCGAACTGCTCGCCATTTGGAGAAGGCAGCCTTTTGAGTTCCCAGCGCTCTGCTGAAGCGGTAGTGGGTGGGGAAAAGGTCTGAACCCAGCAGCTCGCCCTGCAGCTTTGAGAAGTCCTGGAGGGCCGCGCTGGAGGCGATTTTCAGGCATCCCCACTACCCTAGGCCAACTGAACTGTTTCAGATTCTGGAGAAGGCATCTTTTTGAACTCCCAGAGCTCCACTGAAGCAGTAGCAGGAGGGGTAGGGTCCGAACCTGCAGCCGCGTCCCAGCACCACTGTGCTGCCCCATAGCTTGGAGACGCTGCGGGGGCCACGCTGGAAGCATTTCTCTGGCACCCCCTCTACCCTACACTGGCTGAACTGTTCAGGCTTCTGGAGAAGGCAACTTGCTGAGCTCCCAGCCCTCCGCTGAAGCAGTAGCGGGTGGAAAAGGGTCCGAACCCAGCAGCCACTTCTGGCTCCGCCGCGCAGTTCCGTAGCTTGGAAACGCTGTGGAGGGCTGCGCTGGAAGCGGGCTCAGGCGTCCCCTCCACCCCAAACAGGCTGATCTGAAACAGCTTCTGGAGAAGGCAACTTTTTGAGCTCCCAGCACTCTGCTGAAGCAGGCGCAGGAGCTGAACCTACAGGTGCTGAACTCAGCGGCCGCCTCCCCGCACCCCAGAAACGAGTGCTGAATTGGGCCTTCCACCTCAGGATGCTTTCAGGTCCAGGAAGTGGGGATTCTACCTTAAAGGAGGCTTGGCCTTTGGATACCATTGAAGCTTTGACTGGTGCTTGGTAGACAGAGGGCAGTTCCCCACACATAAACCACTGGGTCCCTGCGAGCGGGGGAATTAGGGAGTGCAGTGGTCGTTTGAAGCCAGCCTGCCAAACCCAGCCCAGTCTTCTGCCGAACAGGGAACCTGCGGTGTCAGTGCCACCAAAGCACACCACCACCACCCCATAGATTGGAAACGCTGCGGAGGCCTGCCCTGGTAGTGAGCTCAGTCTTACCTTCTGCCCTAACCTGGCAGGTGGCCTCGGAAGCTGAATTTAAAAGGGTGGAAAGGTGAGAGCAGTGTTTTGTTCGGCGGCTATCTCGCAAGTTAGAACCTGGGTGGTTTCTTGCTGCATTTAGCTATTTGCGATCTGTGCTCAGAGAGCAGAGCCTATCATAGCAAGGCGGAGTAGTGATGGAGGCTGCTATTCCTGAGGACTCAAGGAACCCTTGGGAGTGGCAAAACATTCGTTTAACACTGAGATACCTGTATATCCTATTTAGAGACTTAGAGCGCAATACAAAGATCTTGGGATACATTGATAACTGACTCCTTCCCACAAACCACAAAGAAAAAAAGAAAGAGTAAACTCAGTGCTTACCACAGTACCCCCCACTTCAACCTAGTGGTAGAAACTGGTCTCCATCTCACTAGAGTGAATGATCCCTTGGATGTCTAAGCAAGGGACCCAAACCCACTAAACTCTGTGGACAGAAGGTGAAGACATTAGGTCAAAGATAATCCAACAGGCTCAAACTCCTCTTAGATGAAACAGGACCAGAGCACATAGTCCACAACTCTTCCAAGGATCATTCCTTTGGAACCCAAGAACACAGCTCATAATCGAGTTCCAGCACCTCTGGTCCTCAACAAAGTATCCAGATGAGGAAAAACCAGCGAAAGACATCGGGAATCATGAAGGATCAGAGAGAAAAGTCACCTCCAAAAGAAAATACTCATTCCCCACCAACTGACACCAACTTACATGATATGATTAAACTAACAGAGGAAGAATTCCAAATATGGGTTGTTAGAAAGCTCGACGGAATTGAAGAGAAAGTACAATCCCAACATAGAGAAACCACAAGAACAATCCAGGAAATGAATGAAAAATTCTCCAAAGATATAGAAGTAATTCAGAGAAACCAAGCAGAAATTCTGGCAATGAAGGAAATATTCAAGGAACTCCATAATACAATGGAAAGTCCCAAAAACAGGATAGATCATGCTGAGGAAAGAATTTCAGAACTTGAAGATTATACCTACATGCTAAACAAATCAGAGGAAGAAAGGGTACACAGAAACAAGAGACAAGACCAAAGCTTACAGGAAATGTGGGATTATGTAAAAAAGTCGAATCTCAGATTGATCAGGATTCCAGAAGGGGAAGAGGAACATTCACAAGGGTTGGAAAACTTATTTTACGGCATACTGAAGGAAAATATGCCAGGCCTAGCTAGAAATCTGGATATCCAAATACAAGAAGCGCACAGAACTCCTGGGAGACACAACATGAATAGGCAATTGCCTCATCATGTGGTTATTAAGCTGACCAAAGTAAATGTGAAAGAAGCAATCTTCTGTACAGCAAGGCGAAAACAACAAATAAAGGAAAGCCTATCAGACTAACAGCAGACTTCTCATCTGAAACCTTACAAGCCAGGAGGGAGTGGGTGTCTATCCTTAATCTTCTAAAACAGAACAAACCCCAACCTAAAATTCTTTATCTGGCAAAATTAAGTTTCATCTATGAGGGCGAAATAAAATCCTTCTCAGACAAGCAATCGCTGAAGGAATATGCAAAGACCAGACCAGCCCTACAGGAAATTCTCAGACCTGCCTTCCACGGTGAACAGGGCAATAGACACTCCTCAAAATAAAGTCCTCAAAGAATTAAAGTCTAGACCTTGAACTTCATGATGGCTCAAGGTCTAAAACAAAGCAACAGGACTTCACCCATCAATATGAACAGAAATCTTACTCCAATTTCAATCCTCTCAATAAACGTAAATGCCTTAAATTGTCCTCTGAAGAGACATAGGCTGGCAGGGTGGATAAAATTCCACAAGCCTAGGATTTGCTGTCTACTGGAAACACATCTAAACCATAAAGATGCCACCCAGCTGAAGATCAAGGGATGGAAAACTATCATCCAGGCAAATGGAAGTCAAAAGAAAGCAGGGATAGCTATATTATTCGCAGACAACATTAGATTTAAATTAGCAAAAGTAAAAAAGGATAAAGACGGCCACTTTATAATGGTGAAAGGGAAGATCCAACAAGAAGATCTAACAATTCTTAATATTTATGCACCCAATACAGGAGCACCCAATTACATAAAACAAACCTTGTCTGAGCTAAATATCACTTTAAACAATACTACCATAATAGCAGGGGACTTCAACACACCACTAAATGAACTGGAGAGATCCTCCAAACAGAAATTAAGTAAAGAAATAAGGGACTTAAATAAAGCTATTGACCAAAAAAGTCTGACAGATCTATACAGAACATTCCACCAAAATAAAGCTGAATTTACATTCTTCTCAGCAGCCCATGGATCCTTCTCCAAAACTGATCACATACTAGGCCACAAAGCAGATCTCAAAAAATTCAAGAAAATAAAAATAATACCATGTGTCTTCTCTGACCATAGTGGTATAAAATTAGAGTTCAATTCTAACAGAAATACACACCACATCACTAAGTCATGGAAACTAAACAACCTACTGTTGACTAACTATTGGGTCAAGGAACAAATTCGGAGGAAATCAAGAATTTCTTCGAACAAAACAACAATGAAGCCACATCTTACCAAAACCTGGGGGATACAGCAAAAGCATATCTGAGAAGAAAACTAATAGCAATAAATGCTCACATCCAAAAAACAGAAAGAGTAGACACCGACAACCTAATGAATAGACTCAAGGAACTGGAAAAAGAAGAGCAAACCAATTCCAATCCCAGCAGAAGGAAAGAGATATTTAATATCAAAGCTCAACTAAATGAAATGGAAAGCAAAAGAATTATATGGAAAAACCAGAAGCTGGTTTTTCAAAAAGATCAACAAAATTGACAGCCCTCTGGCTAGGCTGACAAGAACTCAAAGGGAAAGGACTCTAATAAACTCAATAAGAAAAGAAAAAGGAGAGATCACAACAGACTCCACAGAAATACAAAACATTATGTTTGACTACTATAGAAATCTATATGCCCAAAAACTACAGAATGAAGATGAAATAGACAGATTCCTAGACTGATACAACCTCCCTAAGTTCACCCAGGAGGTAACTGAGTTCTTGAACAGACCAATCACAAGCTCAGAAATTGAAGCAGTAATTAAAAACCTCCCTAAACAGAAAAGTCCTGGGCCACATGGCTACACTTCAGAGTTTTGTCAAACATACAAAGATGAAATCATACCTATACTACAGAAACTAATCCACACCATTGAGTAGGATGGTATTCTTCCTAACTCATTCTACGAAGCCAATATCACCTTGATACCAAAGACAGGAAAAGATACAACAAAAAAAGAAAATTACAGACCAATATCCCTCATGAATATAGATGTAAAAATCCTAAATAAAATTTTAGCAAATAGAATTCAGCAGCACATCAAAAAAATAATTCACCATGACCAAGTGGGATTTACTGGGATGGAAGGCTGGTTCAACATACGCAAGTCTATAAATGCAATTCACTTTATAAATAAAAGCAAGAACAAAGACTATATGATTCTGTCAATACATGCAGAAAAAGCATTTGACAAAGTCCAACATACCTTTATGATAAAAGCTCTTAACAAAATAGGCATAGATGGCCCATACCTTAAATTTATCAAATCCATTTATGACAAACCAACTGCTAATATCATCCTAAATGGGGAAAAATTCATTCCCTCTCCAAACCGGATGATATATTATATCTAGAAAACCCCATGGATTCATCCAAGAGACTCCTAGATTTGATAAATGAATTCGGTAAAGTTCCAGGGAATAAAATCAATATACACAAATCAGAAGTATTCATATATGCCAAGAACCATCAAGCAGAAATTCAAATCAGAAACGCAATACCCTTTACTACAGCCCCAAAGAAAATTAAATACCTAGGAGTATACTTAACGAGAGATACAAAAGATTATACAAGGAGAACTACAAAACACTAAAAAAAGAAACTGCAGATGATTTAAACAGATGGAAAAATGTACCATGTTCATGGATTGGTAAAATCAATATTGTTAAAATGTCAATATTACCTAAGGTGATCTATAGAATCAATGCAATCCCCATCAAAATACCACCAGCATTGTTTACAGATCTAGAAAAAATAATTCTTTGCTTTGTATGGAACCAGAGAAAACCACGTATAGCCAAAGGAATCTTAAGTAAAAAGAACAAACTGGGGGGGGGGGGAGTGAATCAGTCTTCCTGAGTTCAAGCTGTACTATAAAGCAATAATAGTTAAATCTGCCTAGTACTGGCACAAGAACAGAAGCATAGATATCCAAGAACAGAAGCATAGATATCTGGAATAGATCTGAGATACCAGAGATGAAACCATCTGTATACGGTAACCTAATCTTTGATAAAGCAGGCAAAAATATACTATGGGGAAAAGGTTCTCTCTTCAATAAGTGGTGCTGGGAAAACTGGTTAGAAACATGTAGAAGAGTGAATCAGGATCCCAACCTCTCACTTCTCACAAAAATTCACTCAAGATGGATAACAGACCTAAACCTAAGGCATGAAACTTTAAGAATCCTAGAAGATGTTGAGAAAACCCTATCAGATATTGGTCTAGGCAAAGAATTTATGAGGAAGACCCCAAGGCAATCACCGCCCCATCAAAAATAAACAAATGGGATCTGATCAAATTAAAAAATTTCTGCACTGCCAAGGAAACGGTCATTAGAGCAAACAGACAACCCACAGAGTGGGAGAAAATATTCGCTCTTCACACTTCTGATAAAGGTCTAATAACAAGAATCTATCTAGAACTTAAAAGAATAAACAAGAAAAAATCAAACAACCCCATTAAGAAATGGGCAATGGAAATGAACAGAAACTTCTCCAAAGAAGACAGAATAATGGCCTGCAAACATATAAAAAAAAGTTCAACATCTCTAATCATTAGAGAAATGTAAATCAAAACCACAATGAGATACCACCTAACTCCAGTGAGAATGGCCTGTATCAAGAAATCCCAAAACAACAAATACTGGCGAGGATGCGGAGAGACAGGAACACTCTTTTTTTTTTTTTTTTTGAGACAGAGTCTCACTTTGTTACCCAGGCTAGAGTGAGTGCCGTGGCATCAGCCTAACTCACAGCAACCTCAAACTCCTGGGCTCAAGCAATCCTGCTGCCTCAGCCTCCCAAGTAGCTGGGACTAAAGGCATGTGCCACCATGCCCGGCTAATTTTTTTCTATATATATTAGTTGGCCAATTAAGGATTGGCCAAATAAGGCCAAATAAGGTCTATATATATTAGTTGGCCAAATAAGGATTAAGCTTAAACCCATAATACAAAGCAAGACGACACAAGATGTGGAAAATGGGCTACACATCTACTCGCCATCAAACTGGTACTGACTAAAACTATGGTGCTTAAAAAATGGTAGTGTTCAACAGGGATTTGATGGGGGAGACCCACATCTTAAGGAAGTGGCGAGCATTGTGGGGTGGGAAGGGATTACCTCTATCCCTTTTTAGGGAGAGAGAAAGATACATAGTGTAACCAAAATGTCTAAAAAACAAAATCTGTAATCGGGAAGTGGGCAGGTGGAAGGGGGAAGGAGGGAAAGGGCATGTACTCACATGGTGGGTGCAGTGTGGTGCTCACTACCTGGAGGCTGGGCACACTAGAAGCTCTGGCATGGTGGGGTGGGGAGGGGGGACAGAGGCAAGATATGTAACTGTAACAATATATGTACCCCCATAATATGAGGTAATAAAAAAATTAAAAAATATGTCAATAGAGTAATTCTTGCATGTAAACTATAAATAGTAAGTTGGAAATGACTTGCTCAAAGATCTTAGGGGAGAGTGGTACTTGGATAAACAATATTTAGAGACTACTGTTTGATACAGCCATCTAGTACAAATGAGTAAGGGGACAAAAGAAAAACAACAATAACTAGAGGTAAGAAAATAAATCAGAAAGGAAAATAAATGGTAGATGGAAAAAAGACAAACTTTTCCATTTTAAAATACTTATACCAGTAAATATGGATACACATAGTTCCTGTAAGAGTTAACAATCTTGCAAGCTTTCTATACAGATTAATTATACCATAATAATTCAGTATTAAAATTGCCCGGCTAGCTCAGTCGGTAGAGCATGAGACTCTTAAAATAGAGGTATTATAAAGGTACTTTCTAAATAATCCTATATCATAAAAATTAAATTCCAAAAATTAACTATATGATTAATTATAAATTATATAATTATATAATTTATAAATAATTATAATAAATTAATTATAAAATATGATTAACTATAAATTAATACCAAAAATTAACTATATGATTCCATGGAGATAAATTCCTGATGGTATTTTGCCAAAAAAAAGGTTAATGTAGTAGCACCATGAGACACCAACAATGCTGGAATGTTCTTCCTAATTTCATTCAACAAACATCTATTGAGTCCCACTATGTGACAGGCATTCTGCTATGCTTTTTCTTCTTCATATTGGTTGTCATAAGAATTTCTCCCAAGCTTTGGGATCCCTTGGATCTGTACTTCTAGCCTTAATATAATTACTCCTCAACTCTTGGTAACTGTATGTTTATAATATGCTAATAGAACTGTAATATAATGTAATGTTTCATTAGTAATATTCCCATATAACATGATGTCTCTGCCTTTCAAATTTCTAATTTAAGAAATATTAAAATGAATCAAATTCATGTTAGCAATTTTGTAAGATAAAATATTTGCACGTTAAGTTTACCTATAATAATAGATTCCCGTGTAAATTTAGATTATAAATAAGAATAGGAAGTGGGAGTAAATGAAGTAAACTAAGACATCCTATGGAAATTATTATTTCACGTTGTGCTGGTTAATAAGTCCACAAGTTCAACTCTTCAGAATTGTGGAATAATTCTATTCATTCCGGTAATTATAGACCAATAGTATTGTGGCATCTTCTCTTTCCTGTTAGTAACATGTTTCTGCCCTTATTGGCTGAAGGGATGCAAGAAACATAATCTGACATAAATCTTTAAAATGGTCACATCCAAGATTAATTTCACTGAGGAAAAAATTTCAGCATACTAAAAGTAAAGGGTAAAGATAATAATTAGAATTCAAAAACTACTGATCATCTCAAAAACACCACTCCAGAGGCAGGAACTTTCTGTACTTAAAAAAATCTACTGAGGCCGGGCGCGGTGGCTCACGCCTGTAATCCTAGCACCCTGGGAGGCCGAGGTGGGCGGATTGCTCGAGGTCAGGAGTTCGAAACCAGCCTGAGCAAGAGCGAGACCCCGTCTCTACTATAAATAGAAAGAAATTAATTGGCCAACTAATATATACAGAAAAAATTAGCCGGGCATGGTGGTGCATGCCTGTAGTCCCAGCTACTCGGGAGGCTGAGGCAGGAGGATCACTTCAGCCCAGGAGTTTGAGGTTGCTGTGAGCTAGGCTGACGCCACGGCACTCACTCTGGCCTGGGCAACAAGTGAGACTCTGTCTCAAAAAAAAAAAAAATCTACTGAAAATCACCTGAGAAATTATAGTATAAGCTTCCATTTTGCCCTTCCCCTCCTGCCTCAATTGGATAGGGAGGGCCTGGTTTTTTCTTAAAGAAAACCCCCGGACAAAGCAAAATATAACCTCACAAATCCTTATAAGTACATACATGGCGCTGAAGTTCAAGGTTACCATTGTTAATTTCATTGCCTATCTTCAAAAGCCATTGTTGCATCATGTGAAATATATTTTCTTGGAGTGCCCTGAAGGAAAAATCAAGTAAAATAAAGATAAATCATTTCCTTACAGCTGCGGTCCCCAAACCCAGTACTGGTCTGTGGCCTGTCAGGAGCTGGGCCGCACAGCAGGCGAGCGCAGGCGAGCGAGCGCCGCTCCACCCGCCTTGCGGCCGCTCCCTTCACTCGCGTCGCCCGGGCTCCGCGCCTGTCAGAGCGGCAGCAGCGTCAGAGTCTCACAGGAGCGAGAACCCTACTGTAAGCTGCACATGCACGGCATCTAGGCTGCGCGCTCCTTGTGAGAATCTAGTGCCTGATGATGTGCGGTGGCACCGAGGCGGTGACGCTAGTGCTGGGGAGCGGCTGCAAATACAGACCATCAGCAGCAGAGAGGTCTGACTGCACAGTAAATGTGATGCGCTTGAATCATCCCAAACCATCCCCCGACCCCCAGTCCATGGAAAAATTGTCTTTCATGAAACTGGTCCCTGTGCCAAAAGGTTGGGGACCACTGGCTTAGAGTATAAAAGTAATTATCAGTTAAGAGAAAGAGTTTTATTTGGCTAGACATAGTAAACTTAGGTGTGACAATTTCTTGAGAACTCAGGAAAAGGTGAGTAAAAGCCCTGAATTATCTGGTATGACAGCTTAGTCACTGACACAGCTTTCCTAACCTCCAGGCATTATGAACTTTGGACAAAGTAGATCTTACCTGCAACATTAGCTCTCTGTTGTAAAAACTTAACGCTCTTTATGTTTACTTCTAGGCCAGTAGGGTCTTTTCACATAATGAGAAGAATGAAATTTTAAAAGTCTCTCGATGATTGAGAGAATAACTGTGTGAGCAGCGTGAGAAGCGAGGCTGGCCAATTCTCCAGTGAAAATGGTGAAAATTATTATTTAATAAACCATTTAAAGCCTCTGGAAATGGCACTAAAGATAAACACAAATGGCAGAAACATCTACTGAAGAAGATCTTTGAAGATTCAGTAAAAAAGGCAAGAATCTATGGTATTTGAAACAAGCTTTCTCCCTCTCTTCTTTAGCTTACTGAGGCAGAAACTCCACTCCAGAATGCTGCAGCCAAGAGCACAGGGCTCCCTCTCCCTCCAGCTCCCAGATAACTTTCATCCCAGGGGAAAGAGGACATCAAGGTTTCTTATCTTGTCCCCAGCTATTGGTTACTTGGTCTAGGTACTAGGCAAATGCAGCTGAGAAGTGGGAGTGCTCTTCCTCCACCCAGCCCGTACTTACATAATAGAGGGCTCTCCCTTAGGCACAGCGTGCTGAGAATACTGGGGCCTGATGTCCTGGGTTTGGGAGGCAGTAGTTCCACTCCAGGAGAGAAGACCCAAGAAGACCTGGGGCTGCTACTCTCCCCTATAAAAAGTACTCAGCTCTTACAAATAGTGTGTCACTCGGAGGAAGGTTGCCATTGTTCCCACACCCAGCCTCTAGAGGCCTGCCTCAGAGATTTTGCCTGCAGGGAGAAGAAGTCAAGAAAACAGAGCCTAAACTATAGGTAAACTACTTAATAGTTTTCAGGAAAGAACCAGGGAACAAGACAGCTGGGAGGAGGCCACTTGGAATCAGAAAATATCAAACACTAATCTCAGGAACTATTCTTTCCAAGGAGCCAGAATTAAAGAGATTGGTTTGTAGAGCAATATATGTCCCAGAGAATTATTGAAAACAATAGAGCAGTCAAACAGAAATTAGTGGAGTTTAACGGCTGGGTGTCACAGAGAAAAAGAAGAAGAGAGCCTTGACAAAACACGGTCCCTAGGCCGGGCGCGGTGGCTCACGCCTGTAATCCTAGCTCTCTGGGAGGCCGAGGCGGGCGGATCCTTTGAGTTCAGGAGTTCGAAACCAGCCTGAGCAAGAGCGAGACCCGTCTCTACTATAAATAGAAACAAATTAATTGGCCAACTAATATATATACAAAAAAATTAGCCGGGCGTGGTGGTGCATGCCTGTAGTCCCAGCTACTCGGGAGGCTGAGGCAGAAGGATCACTTGAGCCCAGGAGTTTGAGGTTGCTGTGAGCTAGGCTGACGCCACGGCACTCACTCTAGCCTGGGCAACAAAGTGAGACTCTGTCTCAAAAAAAAAAAAAAAAAAAAAAAAAAACACGGTCCTTGCAGAGTGACTGTGGGCATAGCCAACGCTGCACCTCCCTAAGAACAACATCAGAGGCTTACCAGGAGGAAGAGGGGGGCAGTAACCAAAGTTGCTACAGTATATTATCTAACATGTTCAATCTCCAACAAAAACTTATAAGGCATGCAAACAAACAAGAAAGTATGACATATACATGAGAAAAAAGCAGGCAATAGAAACCACCTATTAGACTGACCAGACATTTGATTTTTCAAAAACAGACTTCAAAGTAGCCATGATAAACATGTTCACAGAACTAAAGGAAACCATAATTAGAGAAGTAAAAGAAAGTATGATAACAATATTGCAGAAAATAGAGAATATAAATATATAGATTGGAAAAAAGAAACAAATATAAATTCTAGAGTGAAAAAGTACAATAAGTGAAATTTTAAAAAAATCATTAGTAGGGCTCAACTCTAAATTTGAACTGACAGAAGAAAATAATTGAACTTGAAGATAATTTGATGGAGATTATACCAGCCAACAAAGAGAAAAAATAATGCAGAAAAATGAAGATGACCTCAGAGAAATATGGGATAACAGTCAGCAAACCAAAAACACATAAAAGCAGCACTGGAAGTAGAAAAAAGATAAGGAGCAGAAAAAAATATTGAAAGAAGCAATGGCTAAAAACCCATTGAAAAACAAACAAAATTGATTGAAAAACAACAACACACACTCATGAAGCTTAAAAATCTCCAAGAAGGATAAACACAAGGAGATACACAAGCAGATACATCAGAGTAAAAATGCCAGAAGTCAAAATAAGGAGAAAATCTTGAAAGCGGCAAGAGAAAAATAAAACATAACTTATAAGGGAAATCGAACATGATTAAGAGCTGACTTCTCAGAATAAATGAGGCAAATACACAATAAGATAACATATTCTTACTGCTTAAAGCAGCAACTGTCATTCAAAAATCCTATATCAGGCAAAGATATCTTTCAAAAATAAAGGTGAAGTAAAGACTTCCCAAGATAAAAAAAAACTGAAAAATTGGTTGTTAGTGGATTTTTCTTACAAGAAATACTAGAATTTCTTCAGGCTAAAAGAAATGGGAATTATAATCTACATGAAAAAACAAGAAGCATATGTAAAGATAATTATATAATTTTAAAAGATAATATAAATGCATATTTCTCTGACTTAAGAAAAAAATTATATAAAATATTATAATGTGGCCGGGCGCGGTGGTTCACGCCTGTAATCCTAGCACTTTGGGAGGCCGAGGCGGGCGGATTGCTCAAGGTCAGGAGTTCGAAACCAGCCTGAGCGAGACCCCGTCTCTACCAAAAATAGAAATAAATTAATTGACCAACTAAAAATATATATATACAAAAAAATTAGCCGGGCATGGTGGCGCATGCCTGTAGTCCCAGCTACTCGGGAGGCTGAGGCAGTAGGATTGCTGAGCCCCGGAGACTGAGGTTGCTGTGAGCCAGGCTGACGCCACGGCACTCACTCTAGCCTGGGCAACAAAGTGAGACTCTGTCTCAAAAAAAAAAAAAAAAAATATTATAATGTATAGTTAGACCTATAACCTAAAAATGTAATATGTGTCTAATGTATTTGCCAAAGTAGCACAAAGAAAGTAGATGGGAGCAAACTTCTAACAGGATATAGAAATGATGACACATGGTAAATTAATAATTATAACAATGTATTTTTGTGTTTATAATATTAAGACACTTATTAATAATATAATAATAATAATAATACCACAAAAGGTAAAAAACAGAATAGGACTATGTGGGAGTAATATTTCTATATATCACTGGAGTTAAGCTAGTATAAATCTGAAGCTCATTCTGATAAAAGGTTTATGGTAAACTCTAGAGCAACCACTAAAAAAAAAAAACTTTAAAGATATAATGAAAAATCAGTAAAGAAATCAATGCTACACTAGGAAATATTCACTTAATGCAAATAAAAAAGTAAAAGGAAAATACAGGAACAAAAAAAGAAATGAAACATAGAAAACAGTAAGATGACAGATGTAAATTCAACTATATCAATAATAACATTAAATGTGAATGGATTAAATAAACCAATAAAAAGGCAGAGATTGTGAGACTGGGTTTAAAACATGAATCAACTATATACTCTCTACAGGAGACACACTTTAGACTCAAAGATACAAATAGACTGAAAGTAAAATATGGAAAATTATATAAAACAGCAACCACAACAAAGCTGGTATGGCTGTACTGGCATTAGATAAAATAGATTTTAAAACAAAAAAATGAAAACCTCAAAATCAATCCCAGCAACGACAAAAATAAATAAATGAACCCTGATCATATTAAAAGCTCTGCACAACCAAGTAAACTATCACTAGGAGCAAATAGACAACCTATAGAATGGGAGAAAATATTTCCATGCTATATATCCAATAAAGGGCTGATAACTAGAATCTATATAGAACTCAGTAAAATCAGCAAGAAATAAATATCAAACAACCCAATTCAAAAGTGGGCAAAGGACATGAGCAGAAACTTTCCAAAAGATAGATGAATAGCCAACACACATATGAAAAAATGCTCAACATCTCCAATCATCAAGGAAATGCAAATCAAAACCACAATGAGATATCACTTATCTCTAGTGAGAATGGCCTTTATCAAAAAGTCCCCAAACAATAAATATTGGCGTAGATGCAGAGAGATAGGAATACTCTTATACTGCTGTTGGGACTGCAAATTAGTTCAATCTCTATGGAAAATAATAAGGATATACCTCAAAGAACTAAAAGTAGAACTATTATTTGATCCAGCAATCCCACCACTGGGTATCTACCCAAAGGAAAGAAAGACATTCTATCAAAAAGACATCTACACTAGAATATTTATATCATCACAATTCACAATTGCAAAGATGTGGAAACAACCCAAGTGCCCATCAATACACAAGTGGATTAATAAAATGTGGTACAGGTATACCATGGAGTACTACGCAACCATTAAAAACGGTGAACTGCCTCTTGTATTAATATTGTATTAATATTATCCTGGATGGAGTTGGAGCCCATTCTTTTAAGTGAAATATCACAAGAATGGAAAATGAAAACCACATGTACCCACCATTAAATTGGTACTAATCAATCAACAGTAACGTGCACATATGGGAAGTAACATTCATCTGGTATAGGCCAGGTGGGAGTGGGGAGAAGGGGATGGGTAAATCCAAACCTAATGGATGCAGTGCGTGCTGTCTTGGGGATGGACATGCTTGTAGCTCTGACTTGGGCAGTGCAAAGGCAATTTATGTAACCAAAGTGTCTGTACCCCCATAATACTCTGAAATTAAAAAAACAAATGTTACTAGGTGTAAGGAAGGAAATTTTATAATGCTAAAAGGGGCAAACCATCAAGACAATATAACAGTATAACAATATAACAATATAAACATGTGCACCTAATAACAGAGAACCAAAATACATGAAGCAAATACTGAGAGAAACGAAGGGAGAAAGAGACAATTAAATAATAATAGTTGGAGACTTCAATATTCGACTATCAATAATGGATAGAACCACTAGACAGATGATTAACAAGGAAACAGAAGACTTAAACAATACTATGAACTATATTAAACAGACATTTATAGAATACTCCATCGAATAACAACAGAATATATTAATACATTCGTCTCAAGTATACATGGAAAATTCTCCAGGATAGACAAGATACTAGGCCATAAAACAAACCTCCATAATTTTAAAGGCTACAATAATGTAAAATATATACACATACCACAATGGAATGGAATTAGGAATCAATAACTGGAAAAAACTGGGAAATTCACAAATATGTGAAAATCAAATAACATACTTCTAAATAACACATAGGTCAATTAAGAAATCAAAAGAGAAATAATTAAATACTTTGAGATTAATGAAAATAAAGATACAACATGTCAAAACGTATAGGATGCAGATAAAGCAGTCCTTAGAAGAAAATTCATAACTATAAAACCTACATTAAGAAAGGAGAAAATCTCAAATCAATAACCTAATAGTCCACCTTAAGACTATATAAAAGTAGATTAAACTAAATATAAAAAAACATATAAAAGGAAATAATGATGACTAGAATGGAAATTAATACAATAAAGAACAGAAAAACACTAGAGAAAATCAATGAAATCAAAAGATGGTTCTTTGAAAAGATCAACAACATTATTAATAATAAACATTTAGCTACATTGACCAGGGAAAATAGAGAGCAGGCTCAAATAACTAGAATAGGAAATGAGAGAGGGGGACACTAGTATTGACCTTTCAGAAATGAAAAGGATTATAAGGGAATACTATGAACAATTCTGCCAACAAATTAGACAATATAGATGAAATTGTCAAATTCCTAGGATACAAAAAACCAAAACTGACTCAAGAAGAAATAGACAATATGAATAGACCTGTAACAAGTAAAAGAGACTGAATCAGTAATCTAAAACCTACCCACAGATGGCTTCACTACAGAATACTACCAAAGAGCCAAAGATGAATTAACATTAATTCTTCACAAAGTCTTCCAAAAAATAAAGGAGAGAACACTTCCAAACTCATTTCATGAGATCAGTATTATCCTGATACATCACCAGACAAAGGCACCACAGGAAAAGAAAACAGACCAATGAATGTCTCTTGTGAATATGGATGTAAAATTCCTCAACAAAATACTAGCAAACAGAATCCTGCAACTTACAAAAAGTATTACACACTGACTAAGTGGGATTTATTGCAGGCAAGCAAGGTTGATTTAATGTTAAAAAAATTAATATAACACACCACAAGAATAGAATAAAAAAACAAAAATCACATGATCACCTCCAATAGATGTGGAAAAACCATTTGACAAAATCCAATACCTTTTCATGTAAAAGCATTCAACAACTAGGAATAGAAGAAAACTTTCTAAACCTGATAAGAGGCATTTTGAAAACCTACAGCTAACTTCATACTTAATGGTGAAAGTCTGGACGCTTTCCCCCTAATTATAGGAACAAATCAAAGATGTCCATTCTCACATCTTCCATTTATTATTGTACTGAAGTTACAGCCAGGGCAATCAGGCAAGGGAAAGAAATCAAAGGCATCCAAATTTATAAAAAACTTCTTCTACTCACAGGTAACATGATCCTGAATATAAAAAATACTAAGGAATCCTTTAAAATATTACTGCAACTAATAAATAAGTTCAAAAGGTTTCAGGATACAAGATCAATATACAAAAATCAATTGTATTCCTATATACAGGCAATGAACAATCTGAAATAATATCCTAAAAAGAATCCAATTTGCAATAACATCAAAAAATAAAAAACATAGGAATAAATTTAACAAAAGAAATGTACAAAGCTCAGAAGACCATAAAACAATATGGAAAGAAATTAAAGAAGATCCAAGTAACTAAAAAAAATCCTATGCTCAGGTATCAGAAGACTTAACACTTTCAAGATGGCAATAATCCCATTATGATGTACAGATTCAACAAAATGTTTTCAGAGTCCCAGCTGACGTCTTTAAAAAAATTGACAAAAGCTGATTCTAAAATTTATATGTAATTGCAAGGTACCCAGAAGAGCCAAAACAATCCTGAAACAGAAAAGTCAAATAGGAAGACTCACATTTCCCAATTCCAAAACCTACCACAAAGCAAGAGGTATCAAGACACTGTGCCAGAGTGGTACTAGCACAAGGTTAGACATGTAAATCAATGTGACAGAATTGCTAGTTCAGAAATAAATCCATGTGTATGGCCAACTGATTTTCATCAAAGGTGCCAATACTATTAAATTGAGAAAAAATAGCCTTTTCAAAATATGATGCTGGTACAACTGGATATCCACATGTAAAAGAATGAAGTTGGACCCTTACCTCATATTATCTACAAAAATTAACTAAAGGCCAGGCGCAGTGGCTCACACCTGTAATCCTAGCACTCTCAGGAGTTCGAGACCAGCCTGAGCAAGAGCGAGACCCCGTCTCTACCAAATATAATAAGAAGTTAATTGGACAGCTAAAAATATATAGAAAAAATTAGCCAGGCATGGAGGCACATGCTTGTAGTCCCAGCTACTCAGGAGGCTGAGGCAGAAGGATTGATTGATCCCAGAAGTTTGAGGTTGCTATGAGGTAGGCTAATGCCATGGCACTCTAGCCCAAGCAACAAAGTAAGACTCTGTCTAAAAAAAAAAAAAAAAAATTGACTAAAATTGATCAGAGACCTTAATAATAGAGCAAATTCTATGAAACTTTTAGGAGAAAACATAGGAGTAAATCTTCATGACCTTGGATTTGGCAAAGGATTCCTTGTCATTCCTTAGATATGACAGCAAAAAGCACAAGCAACAACAACAGCAGCAACAACAAAATAGTTGGATTTCATAAAAATTAACAACTTATGATCATTTAGACAACACCATCAAGAAAGTGAAAATACAACCTACAGAATGGGAGAAAATATTTTCAATTCATATATCTGAAAAGTGACTTATATCCAGAATATATAAAGAACACTCACAGTTAGGCGTGGTGGCTCACGCCTGTAATCCTAGCACTCTGGGAGGCCAAGGCAGGAGGATGGCTTGAGGTCAGCAGTTCAAGACCAGCCTCAGCAGGAGTGAGACCCTGTCTCTACTAAAAATAGAAAAAAACATTATCTGGGCAACTATTAATAAAATATAAAAAGTTACTCAGGTGTGGTGGCACATGCCTGCAGTCCCAGTTACTCAGGAGCCTGAGGCAGGAGGATCACCTGAGCCCAGGAGTTTGAGGTTGCTGTGAGCTAGACTGACACCACGGCACTCTAGCCCAGGCAGCAGAGCAAGACTCTGTCTAAAAAAAAAAAAAAAAAACCTCACAACTCAATAATAAAAATACAAATGACCCAATTAAAATAAGGGCAAAGGATCTGAATAGAAATTCCCCCAAAGAAAATAAATAAATACCCAATAAGCACATGAAATAAGGCTTGACATCATTAGTCATTAGGGAGATGTAAATCAAAACCACAATGAACCCAGGGGTTCAAGGCTGCAGTGAGCTATGATGGCACCGCATTCTGAGAGACAGAGTGGGTCCCTGTCTCAAAACAAAACAAAACAAAAAGTCAAATAACAAGTAGTGGTGAATATGTGGAGAAGTCAGAACCCTCATAGACTGCTGGTATGAATATAAAATGGTGTATGTCTTCCAAAAGCACTTTGGAAAATAGTCTGGCAGTTCCTGAAATCACTAAACATAGAATTAATATATGACATAGCAATTCTACTCCTAGGTATATACCCAAGAGAAATGAAAACCTATCTCTGTCCACAAAAAGCTTGTACCTGAATGTTTATAGCAAGATTACTCATGAATGCCAAGAGAAGAAAATAATCCAAATGTCCAGCCATGGACAAATGGATAAATAAAATGTGGTATATCTATACATAGAATATTATTCAGTCATAAAAACAAATGAAATACTGATGAAACATGCCACAATATGGATGAATCTTGAAAATATTATGCTAAATGAAAGAAGCTAGTCACAAAAGACCATATAGTATATGATTCCTTTAAAAAAAAAGAACTGTCCAAAACAGGGAAATCAACAGAGATAGAAGGATCTGTAGTTGCTTAGGGCTGGGGCTAGGGTGATGGAAGAGGATGAAGGATGGCAGAGTGATAGCTAAAGAATATGAGGCTTCTTTCCAAAGTCATAAAATATTCTAAAATTGACTGGTAATGGTTGTTTATATCTATAAATATAATGAAAGCTACTGAATTGTGCACTTTAAAGGGGCAAGTTGTATGATATGTGAATTATATCGCAATAAAGCTTTAAAGCATTCTCTCAAAAAAACTATGGAAACTTACAAGCCAGAATCCATGTCTAAGTACTGTGGCACAGTACCAATAATGCTCAATGATGGATCCAACTGTGATTTCATTTCATTAATTTTTTCATTAACTCCCTCCCATTCTTCGAGAGCCATCTGAGGAAAATCCAGAAGGGTTTCCAACTTGAAAGTACAGAATTCGAGAGAACTAATCAAATACGAAAGAATTTTAGAGATACCTAGAAAAGTGAGAAAAGCATTAACTTTTAGATTACTACTTCAAGACCATAAAATCCTACTGGGCAAAGGCATACATCTTTTTTCAACTCTTTATTATCCTATAGCCTGCCTAGCAGAAAACCTTAAGAGAGCAGTTCCTGAATAAATGTTTAGTGAATAAACACCGTATAATTCATGCTTTTAAGACTAATCAACAATTTATTGAATGAAAATTTATATTTTATGTGTCTTGTCTTCTCAGCTGAGAATCAAATGCATTAAACCCGAAACAATCAGCTACAGTCTTCTGTAATAGGCATTAATTTATTCTGTTTAGAGGACAATGGTGATAAACAGCTTCTTCATGATTATGGGATAGTTAATAACAGAAATGAAAATAGATTATCAAAGGTCTTGAGTCATCTTTAAGGTCATTGATCAGGTTTTCATGAAGTTTGTAGTTTTTAGTCTGGACAAAGATTGAGTTTGGACTCTAATGTGGATCCAGTGAACTGATTCACCATGAGAAGGGTAAAATACCCTCTCTTTGTCTTATTTCATTTGCAAAATAAGAAATGAAAATGCTCCCATCTCAGAGTTTAATACAGAGAAATAATTGAAAAGCAAAATGGTTTTCCTATCCTTGATTGAAATATGTTCATTGCCTTTATCAGATAATTTTGATCTTTTAGAAATATTCAAAATGATCTGTTAATTTCACCATCTTTCATCATTTTGACTTCCTTTATTTGCTACCTTATTTTTCTCTGCCCACTATATGCAGATATCTCTCAGTATCCAGGTTTCAGGACCCCTGTGGATACCAAAATCCATAGATGCTCAAGTCCCTTATATATAGTACTTGCATATAACCTATGCATATCCCTGTATACGTTAAATCATCCTTAGATTACTTATAATACCTAATGCAACATAAATGCTATGTAAATAGTTGTTATATTATATTGTGGTTTTTTATTTGTATTATTTTTATTGTTATTTTTTTATCATCTTTCCCCCAAATATTTTCAATCAGCACTACTTTCAGATGATTGTAAGTTCAGCTTCATTGTAACAGAAAAGATTAACAGATTTATTGAGGTGCCATTCAGACATCTCCCATTCAGATATCATGAACTTCATTCATCCTTTTACAGTGTATAACTCAATGTTTTTGTATATTTGCAGAATTGTGCAACATCACTACTATTTAATTCCAGAATATTGTCATCATCCCCTAAAGGAACTCCATACCTATTAGTGGTCACTGCCCATGGCTTTTCACTCTAGCCCTGGCTAACACTAAACTACTTTATGTCACTATATATAAATATAAGGCTACAAGAGAGAATAATAATGGACAAAAGTATCTGAACAGGTACAGACAAAACAGGTACAGGACAAAAAGTATCTGAACAGGTACAGAAGGAGTTGAGAGAAGGAGCAAGTAACTCTGTCAAAGGGATATTAAGGAAACTTTACAGAGGTGATGACTATACAGGATTTTAAAGGATGACTAATAGTTGAGCAGGCAGATCAGGTAGGGAAGTGTAACTCCAGTAATTAGACTATTAAAGAAAACTAAAAATAATAATATTGTTATATTTAGTATATACAGATGATAGCACTGGCTCTTCCTCAGAACACTTTTCTGCATTTTTTTTCTATTAGTAAAAGTAGATTTTCAATGACTTAACTGCTTTTGTTTTCTTACCCAGTCCCCATTTGAGACCATTAACATCCATTTGGGAGACAGCTGCTTGGGCCAGAGTACACAATCTGGTTTACACTACATATGTTCACTATATTATCTATAAAATAAAATTTTAAAATAATTACTGGCTTCTGATTAATGAGAATAGACTAGCCACTTTCGAAAAAAATCTCCTTTCTCTCTGAGTCCATCAAAATGATAAAGAATTTTAAAATGCAAACTCACAATGGGAGAGGGGCAAAGTTAAGGAAGAGAATTTTAAAAGTTAACAAGGAAGTAGTCAAACTTCCCTGAAATATCAAGAAGAGGCTCCTGATTTAGAGAAATCAAGTACAACAGAGAGTGGGAATGACACATGGAGCTAAAAACAGGGTAGTTAACTGAAAATCTATAAATGATATAATTGATCATCTCCCATCCCAACTTTCTCACCAGTAATGTTTGACAGCTAGTATCCTACACACACACACACACACACACACATAGACTTCTCTTTTTAAAATTAGACATATCTACATAAAGAACTCCAAATTTCAACATTTATTTCACCCAGCATAACCCAACTATCCTAAAGCAAAGACCACTAATCTATCTACAAACCACACATATGAGAAACAGAGAGAGAGAGAGAGAGAGAGAGAGAGAGAGAGAGAGAGAGAGAGAGAGAGAGAGAGAAGGAGAGAGAGACTGACAAAGACAGGAACCTAAGGAATATAGAGAGTAAGAAAGAGAGAAAGACATAGAAAGGGAAAAGATGAGAGTACATCAATGTACTTCTGGGTAGATTTTTACTGCCTCATTTTAAAATATAAATAGATAACCAGGGTATTCAAACATTTGAGAGAATCCTGAAACATGAAAGAAAGATATTTATAAGCCACAGTAGGGGAAATAAAGAAAGAATTCAGAAATAGAGAAAATTTAAAAATTTTTAAGATTAATTTTCTTCAGAGATAAGAAGATGTCATCAATAAAACAATAGGATGTTATGAATAAAGAGCAATCTGAGAGTAAAGAAATGCTCTTGAAATTAAAAATATGATAACTTAAAATAAGTAATTCATTATAAAGGGTAGAAGATAAAGTAAAAGAAATCTTCTAGAAAATAGAATTAAGAAGATAAAAAATGAGATAAAAGATAAGAGTCAATGTGGTAGATAAAAGGTAGTCATATCAAAAGGTTGTATCTTTTTCATCTCTCTCTGAATCTGGGTTGGCCCCTTGATAGTCTTTTTTTCTTTTTTTTTTTGAGACAGAGTCTCGCTTTATTGACCAGGCTAGAGTGAGTGCCGTGGTGTCAGCCTAGCTCACAGCAACCTCAAACTCCTGGGCTCAAGCAATCCTTCTGCCTCAGCCTCCCGAGTAGCTGGAACTATAGGCATGCACCAACATGCCCGGCTAATTTTTTCTATATATATCATTTGTCCAATTAATTTCTTTCTATTTATAGTAGAGATGAGGTCTCACTCTTGCTTAGGCTGGTTTTGAACACCTGACCTCGAGCAATCCGCCTGCCTCGGCCTCCCAGAGTGCTAGGATTACAGGCGTGAGCCACCGCACCCGGCCCCCTTGACAGTCTTGACCAATAGAATCATACAAGTGATCTGCATAAATTCCAGCCTTTGAGAGGCCCAGGAACTTCTGCTCTTGGGCAAAGTCAGCTTCAATATAAAAAAATCTGACTACCCTAAGAATCCTCCGTTATGAGAAAGCCTAACCTAGGCATATGAAAAGTCTATATGGAGAAAAATACCAGCCAGCCCTAACCTGGTCCTGCCATCCCACCTAGGCATCAGAAATGTGAGTGAGAAGTCATCTTAGATGTTTTCAAATCCAGTATTTCAGGTCCAAAGCTGAGGAACCCAGTTGATAGACAGCCATCCTAGACATCTTCTAGCCATTCGAGCCACTCTAGTTGAGCCAGAGATAAACCACTTCCACTATGCCCTCCCAAAATTCCTGATGCACAGAACCACTGTGAAATATATTAAAAGACTGTTGTGCTATATCATTAAGTTTCAGGGGAGGGTTGTTATATAGAAGTAGGTAACAGGACAGTTATAGAATATCAACTCAGGAAGTTCAATCTCCAAAGCATAGAAGTTATGGAAAGAACAGAGAAAATTCAGGGAAAGAAATTTTCAAAGAAATAATAGAATTTCATAAAGTTGAAGAACTGGGTCTCTACCATGTGCCTACACATAAACACATCATTATAAAATTTCAAAATAAGAAAATCCTAAAAAATTCAAGAAAGAAAAAAATACTATCTATGAGAACAGGAGAAGCAGCCTGACAGAAGACCTCCCATCATTATTATAGGAGAAGTTTTTGTTTCAACCTAGAGAACTCTACCAAGTCAAACTGTCAATTAGATGAGATGGTAGAATAAACAATTTCAGACATTCAAGGACTAAGAAACTTTGCCTTCCAACAACTCTCATAGGAGATTACTTGAGGATGTGCTTCAACAAAACGAGGTAATAAAACATGACAGAGAAGGATATCTAAGGCAAGAAACAATAAATGCAACCCAGAAGCATAATTAAAAAGAAGTCCTAGGATAGCAGTGTGTATGTAGACCTTAAAAGTGAGCAAGAGGATGAAGGGTGTCAGGAAGGAGGTAAATTTGACCAAAATAACAAACAAAAAAATTAAAGATAGTTGATATGATTCTTAAGAGTTCAGAATAACTTAAGGAAATAATTTTTAAAATGGATAATACAAAAAAAGAGAAATGCAATTAAAAGCCACAGTAAAAGTAAAAGGCCATTAAAAAAAAAAAATGTAGTCATAGTATCTAACTATGCAGGGAAATTACTTTGCCAAACAATGTAATTACCATTTATTTTGAACATTTAGATTTAGCCTATACAAAAGCATGAAAGTGTTATAGACACAGAATAAAATATAAATGTTATTAACTTGTACAACATAAAATGAAAAATACCAAATGACACAAGTTGGGAGGTAGCAGATCCCAGAAGACATGGAAAGAAGGTTAGGGGATACTCTCACAAACTAAGGAGTCAAGAGATAATGACTGGCCGGGCGCCGTGGCTCACGCCTGTAATCCTAGCAGTCTGGGAGGCTGAGGTGGGCGGATCCATGAAGGTCAGAAGTTTGAAACCAGCCTGAGCAAGAGTGAGACCCTGTCTCTACTAAAAATGGAAACAAATTCATTGGCCAACTAAAAATATATACAAAAAATTAGCTGGGCATGGTGGCGCATGCCTGTAATCCTAGCTAGTCGGGAGGCTGAGGCAGGAGGATCGCTTGAGCCCAGGAGTTCAAGGTTGCTGTGAGCTAAGCTGACACCACGGCACTCTAGTCCGGGCAATAGAGTGAGACTCTGTCTCAAAAAAAACAAACCAAAAAAAACCCGATAATGACTATGGATAATAGAGCAGAAGGTATATAAAGGTAGAGAGACTGAATTATCCATGACAGTGTCAAGAGATCTGCTGACCCATTACCCAGTGAAACTGTTGAAAATTATTTTTAAAATGATGATTTTAAAGGACCTTTGGAAATGGTCCTCAGGGCAAACAGCAAATGAATAAACATCTAGTCAAGAAAATCTATGAAAATTTGTTAAAGAATTATGACAATCTGTGGTATTTGAACCAAGAACACTTGCACCCTCCCTACTCCCAGCTGGGTGAGGCAGAGACTCCACTTCCAACTGCTGCATCTGAGGACACAGCCCCCCACCCCCACCCCAGGTCCTGTTAAGAGGGCTTTCTTCTGCTTCTGGGAAGAGCATAACTTCAGCATTTCTCCTCCTGCCCCACATGCTGGATTCTGAGCCTATGTCTGGGATAATTGCGGTCAAGAGGTGGGGGCTCCCTTCTACCACCCAGCACTAACTTGTGGTACGGAGGCTCTAACTTGGCGGTGGTGCACTGAGAATACTAGGACCCTGCTTGCTCATGAGGCAGTGGTTCCACTAGAAAAGAGGCAAACCAGAAGGCCCTCAGGTTACTGCACTCCATTCACAGAGCATTCCGCTTCTAGACCAGGGTGTCACTCAAGAGAGAAGCCTTCCTTTTTACAAACCTCAGATCCAGAGCCCTAGTTCAGAGATTTTGCCTGGGGAGAGCAGCAGGCCAAAAAGCAGATAGCTTCTAACTAATTTCATTTGTAACAGAGCCGGAGTTTAAACCTAAGCCACTTTCAAGAATGATTGAGGTTGTAGTGAAAGGCAATCGGGAAGAGAACTGTAGATCTAATGAAAATACAGCCTAGACTATGCAGTGGCTACTTTACAGGACAGAACCACAAATAAGACAGCTGAGAAGAGTCATCCTGGAGTCAAAACAAACATCAAACACTGACCTCAGAAACTATTCCACTGAAGAGGTCACACTTTCATCAGGTAGGTTTGCAGGGGAATTTGTGCCCAGGGTATCGTTGAAAACAACAGAGAAATGTTCAGGCAATTACTGGAGTTTAATAGTTGGATATGATCAGACAAAGAGAAACAGAGAGCCCTGCCACCACCACTGTCACCCTAGAGTAACTGCAGGTACACTCACAGCCGCATCTCCTAGAGTATCTGCAGGCACACTCACAGCTGCATCTCCTAGAGTAACTGCAGGCACACTCAAAGCCGCATCTCCTAGAGTAACTGCAGGCACACTCACAGCCGCATCTCCTAGAGTATCTGCAGGCACACTCACAGCCGCATCTCCTAGAGTAACTGCAGGCACACTCACGGCCGCATCTCCTAGAGTAACTGCAGGCACACTCACGGCCGCATCTCCTAGAGTAACTGCAGGCACACTCACGGCCGCATCTCCTAGAGTAACTGCAGGCACACTCACGGCCGCATCTCCTAGAGTAACTGCAGGTACACTTACAGCTGCATCTCCTAGAGTAACTGCAGGCACACTCACAGCTGCATCTCCTAGAGTATCTGCAGGCACACTCACAGCCGCATCTCCTAGAGTAACTGCAGGCACACTCACGGCCGCATCTCCTAGAGTAACTGCAGGCACACTCACAGCCTCATCTCCTAGAGTAACTGCAGGCACACTCACAGCCTCATCTCCTAGAGTAACTGCAGGCACACTCACAGCCTCATCTCCTAGAGTAACTGCAGGCACACTCACGGCCGCATCTCCTAGAGTATCTGCAGGCACACTCACAGCCGCATCTCCTAGAGTAACTGCAGGCACACTCACAGCTGCATCTCCTAGAGTATCTGCAGGCACACTCACAGCTGCATCTCCTAGAGTATCTGCAGGCACACTCACGGCTGCATCTCCTAGAGTAACTGCAGGCACACTCACAGCCTCATCTCCTAGAGTAACTGCAGGCACACTCACAGCCGCATCTCCTAGAGTAACTGCAGGCACACTCACAGCTGCATCTCCTAGAGTATCTGCAGGCACACTCACGGCTGCATCTCCTAGAGTAACTGCAGGCACACTCACAGCCTCATCTCCTAGAGTAACTGCAGGCACACTCACAGCCGCATCTCCTAGAGTAACTGCAGGCAAACTCACGGCCGCATCTCCTAGAGTATCTGCAGGCACACTCACAGCCGCATCTCCTAGAGTAACTGCAGGCACACTCACGGCCGCATCTCCTAGAGTATCTGCAGGCACACTCACGGCCGCATCTCCTAGAGTAACTGCAGGCACACTCACGGCGGCATCTCCTAGAGTAACTGCAGGTACACTCACAGCCTCATCTCCTAGAGTAACTGCAGGCACACTCACGGCCGCATTTCCTAGAGTATCTGCAGGCACACTCACGGCCGCATCTCCTAGAGTAACTGCAGGTACACTCACAGCTGCATCTCCTAGAGTAACTGCAGGCACACTCACAGCTGCATCTCCTAGAGTATCTGCAGGCACACTCACGGCCGCATCTCCTAGAGTAACTGCAGGCACACTCACAGCTGCATCTCCTAGAGTAACTGCAGGCACACTCACAGCCTCATCTCCTAGAGTAACTGCAGGCACACTCACAGCTGCATCTCCTAGAGTAACTGCAGGCACACTCACGGCCGCATCTCCTAGAGTAACTGCAGGTACACTCACGGCCTCATCTCCTAGAGTAACTGCAGGCACACTCACGGCCGCATCTCCTAGAGTATCTGCAGGCACACTCACAGCTGCATCTCCTAGAGTAACTGCAGGCACACTCACGGCCGCATCTCCTAGAGTATCTGCAGGCACACTCACGGCCGCATCTCCTAGAGTATCTGCAGGCACACTCACGGCCGCATCTCCTAGAGTATCTGCAGGCACACTCACGGCCTCATCTCCTAGAGTAACTGCAGGCACATCACGGCCTCATCTCCTAGAGTAACTGCAGGCACACTCACAGCCGCATCTCCTAGAGTAACTGCAGGCACAGTCACGGCCGCATCTCCTAGAGTATCTGCAGGCACACTCACAGCCTCATCTCCTAGAGTAACTGCAGGCACACTCACAGCCTCATCTCCTAGAGTAACTGCAGGCACACTCACGGCCGCATCTCCTAGAGTAACTGCAGGCACACTCACGGCCGCATCTCCTAGAGTAACTGCAGGTACACTCACGGCCTCATCTCCTAGAGTAACTGCAGGCACACTCACAGCCGCATCTCCTAGAGTAACTGCAGGCACAGTCACGGCCGCATCTCCTAGAGTATCTGCAGGCACACTCACGGCCGCATCTCCTAGAGTAACTGCAGGCACACTCACGGCCGCATCTCCTAGAGTAACTGCAGGCACACTCACAGCCTCATCTCCTAGAGTAACTGCAGGCACACTCACAGCCGCATCTCCTAGAGTAACTGCAGGCACAGTCACGGCCGCATCTCCTAGAGTAACTGCAGGTACACTCACAGCCTCATCTCCTAGAGTAACTGCAGGCACACTCACAGCTGCATCTCCTAGAGTAACTGCAGGCACACTCACGGCCTCATCTCCTAGAGTAACTGCAGGCACACTCACGGCCGCATCTCCTAGAGTAACTGCAGGCACACTCACGGCCTCATCTCCTAGAGTAACTGCAGGCACACTCACGGCCGCATCTCCTAGAGTAACTGCAGGTACACTCACAGCCGCATCTCCTAGAGTATCTGCAGGCACACTCACGGCCTCATCTCCTAGAGTAACTGCAGGCACACTCACGGCTGCATCTCCTAGAGTATCTGCAGGCACACTCACGGCCTCATCTCCTAGAGTAACTGCAGGCACACTCACGGCCGCATCTCCTAGAGTAACTGCAGGTACACTCACAGCCGCATCTCCTAGAGTAACTGCAGGCACACTCACAGCCTCATCTCCTAGAGTAACTGCAGGCACACTCACAGCCTCATCTCCTAGAGTAACTGCAGGTACACTCACGGCCGCATCTCCTAGAGTAACTGCAGGCACACTCACAGCTGCATCTCCTAGAGTAACTGCAGGCACACTCACGGCCGCATCTCCTAGAGTATCTGCAGGCACACTCACGGCCGCATCTCCTAGAGTAACTGCAGGCACACTCACGGCCGCATCTCCTAGAGTAACTGCAGGCACACTCACAGCCGCATCTCCTAGAGTAACTGCAGGCACACTCACAGCTGCATCTCCTAGAGTAACTGCAGGCACACTCACGGCCGCATCTCCTAGAGTAACTGCAGGCACACTCACAGCCTCATCTCCTAGAGTAACTGCAGGCACACTCACAGCCGCATCTCCTAGAGTAACTGCAGGCACACTCACGGCCGCATCTCCTAGAGTAACTGCAGGCACACTCACGGCCGCATCTCCTAGAGTAACTGCAGGCACACTCACAGCCGCATCTCCTAGAGTAACTGCAGGCACACTCACGGCCTCATCTCCTGGAGTATCTGCAGGCACACTCACGGCCGCATCTCCTAGAGTATCTGCAGGCACACTCACAGCCGCATCTCCTAGAGTAACTGCAGGCACACTCACAGCCGCATCTCCTAGAGTAACTGCAGGCACACTCACGGCCGCATCTCCTAGAGTATCTGCAGGCACACTCACAGCTGCATCTCCTAGAGTAACTGCAGGCACACTCACAGCCTCATCTCCTAGAGTAACTGCAGGCACACTCACGGCCGCATCTCCTAGAGTAACTGCAGGTACACTCACAGCCGCATCTCCTAGAGTATCTGCAGGCACACTCACGGCCGCATCTCCTAGAGTAACTGCAGGTACACTCACGGCCTCATCTCCTAGAGTAACTGCAGGCACACTCACGGCCTCATCTCCTAGAGTAACTGCAGGCACACTCACAGCTGCATCTCCTAGAGTAACTGCAGGCACACTCACGGCTGCATCTCCTAGAGTAACTGCAGGCACACTCACGGCTGCATCTCCTAGAGTAACTGCAGGTACACTCACGGCCTCATCTCCTAGAGTAACTGCAGGCACACTCACGGCCTCATCTCCTAGAGTAACTGCAGGCACACTCACAGCTGCATCTCCTAGAGTAACTGCAGGCACACTCACAGCTGCATCTCCTAGAGTAACTGCAGGCACACTCACGGCTGCATCTCCTAGAGTAACTGCAGGCACACTCACAGCTGCATCTCCTAGAGTAACTGCAGGTACACTCACGGCCGCATCTCCTAGAGTAACTGCAGGCACACTCACGGCTGCATCTCCTAGAGTAACTGCAGGCACACTCACAGCTGCATCTCCTAGAGTAACTGCAGGTACACTCACGGCCGCATCTCCTAGAGTAACTGCAGGCACACTCACAGCTGCATCTCCTAGAGTAACTGCAGGCACACTCACGGCCGCATCTCCTAGAGTAACTGCAGGCACACTCACGGCCGCATCTCCTAGAGTATCTGCAGGCACACTCACAGCCGCATCTCCTAGAGTAACTGCAGGCACACTCACGGCCTCATCTCCTAGAGTAACTGCAGGCACACTCACAGCTGCATCTCCTAGAGTAACTGCAGGCACACTCACGGCCTCATCTCCTAGAGTAACTGCAGGCACACTCACGGCCGCATCTCCTAGAGTAACTGCAGGCACACTCACGGCCGCATCTCCTAGAGTATCTGCAGGCACACTCACAGCCGCATCTCCTAGAGTAACTGCAGGCACACTCACAGCCGCATCTCCTAGAGTAACTGCAGGCACACTCACGGCCTCATCTCCTAGAGTAACTGCAGGCACACTCACAGCCTCATCTCCTAGAGTAACTGCAGGCACACTCACGGCCGCATCTCCTAGAGTATCTGCAGGCACACTCACAGCCGCATCTCCTAGAGTATCTGCAGGCACACTCACAGCTGCATCTCCTAGAGTAACTGCAGGCACACTCACAGCCACATCTCCTAGAGTAACTGCAGGCACACTCACGGCCGCATCTCCTAGAGTATCTGCAGGCACACTAACGGCCTCATCTCCTAGAGTAACTGCAGGCACACTCACAGCCGCATCTCCTAGAGTAACTGCAGGCACACTCACAGCCGCATCTCCTAGAGTAACTGCAGGCACACTCACAGCCGCATCTCCTAGAGTAACTGCAGGCACACTCACGGCCGCATCTCCTAGAGTATCTGCAGGCACACTCACAGCTGCATCTCCTAGAGTATCTGCAGGCACACTCACAGCTGCATCTCCTAGAGTAACTGCAGGCACACTCACAGCCGCATCTCCTAGAGTAACTGCAGGCACACTCACAGCCTCATCTCCTAGAGTAACTGCAGGCACACTCACAGCCGCATCTCCTAGAGTATCTGCAGGCACACTCACGGCCTCATCTCCTAGAGTATCTGCAGGCACACTCACGGCCTCATCTCCTAGAGTAACTGCAGGCACACTCACAGCCGCATCTCCTAGAGTAACTGCAGGCACACTCACAGCCGCATCTCCTAGAGTAACTGCAGGCACACTCACGGCCGCATCTCCTAGAGTAACTGCAGGTACACTCACGGCCTCATCTCCTAGAGTAACTGCAGGCACACTCACAGCTGCATCTCCTAGAGTAACTGCAGGCACACTCACAGCCGCATCTCCTAGAGTAACTGCAGGCACACTCACGGCCGCATCTCCTAGAGTAACTGCAGGCACACTCACGGCCGCATCTCCTAGAGTAACTGCAGGCACACTCACGGCCGCATCTCCTAGAGTAACTGCAGGCACACTCACGGCCTCATCTCCTAGAGTAACTGCAGGCACACTCACGGCCTCATCTCCTAGAGTAACTGCAGGCACACTCACAGCCGCATCTCCTAGAGTAACTGCAGGCACACTCACGGCCTCATCTCCTAGAGTAACTGCAGGTACACTCACAGCCTCATCTCCTAGAGTAACTGCAGGCACACTCACGGCCGCATCTCCTAGAGTAACTGCAGGCACACTCACAGCCGCATCTCCTAGAGTAACTGCAGGCACACTCACAGCCGCATCTCCTAGAGTAACTGCAGGCACACTCACGGCCTCATCTCCTAGAGTAACTGCAGGTACACTCACAGCCTCATCTCCTAGAGTAACTGCAGGCACACTCACGGCCGCATCTCCTAGAGTAACTGCAGGCACACTCACAGCCTCATCTCCTAGAGTAACTGCAGGCACACTCACGGCCGCATCTCCTAGAGTAACTGCAGGCACACTCACAGCCGCATCTCCTAGAGTAACTGCAGGCACACTCACAGCCGCATCTCCTAGAGTAACTGCAGGCACACTCACAGCCGCATCTCCTAGAGTAACTGCAGGCACACTCACGGCCGCATCTCCTAGAGTATCTGCAGGCACACTCACAGCTGCATCTCCTAGAGTATCTGCAGGCACACTCACAGCTGCATCTCCTAGAGTAACTGCAGGCACACTCACAGCCGCATCTCCTAGAGTAACTGCAGGCACACTCACAGCCTCATCTCCTAGAGTAACTGCAGGCACACTCACAGCCGCATCTCCTAGAGTATCTGCAGGCACACTCACGGCCTCATCTCCTAGAGTATCTGCAGGCACACTCACGGCCTCATCTCCTAGAGTAACTGCAGGCACACTCACAGCCGCATCTCATAGAGTAACTGCAGGCACACTCACAGCCGCATCTCCTAGAGTAACTGCAGGCACACTCACGGCCGCATCTCCTAGAGTAACTGCAGGTACACTCACGGCCTCATCTCCTAGAGTAACTGCAGGCACACTCACAGCTGCATCTCCTAGAGTAACTGCAGGCACACTCACAGCCGCATCTCCTAGAGTAACTGCAGGCACACTCACGGCCGCATCTCCTAGAGTAACTGCAGGCACACTCACGGCCGCATCTCCTAGAGTAACTGCAGGCACACTCACGGCCGCATCTCCTAGAGTAACTGCAGGCACACTCACGGCCTCATCTCCTAGAGTAACTGCAGGCACACTCACGGCCTCATCTCCTAGAGTAACTGCAGGCACACTCACAGCCGCATCTCCTAGAGTAACTGCAGGCACACTCACGGCCTCATCTCCTAGAGTAACTGCAGGTACACTCACAGCCTCATCTCCTAGAGTAACTGCAGGCACACTCACGGCCGCATCTCCTAGAGTAACTGCAGGTACACTCACAGCCTCATCTCCTAGAGTAACTGCAGGCACACTCACAGCCGCATCTCCTAGAGTAACTGCAGGCACACTCACGGCCTCATCTCCTAGAGTAACTGCAGGTACACTCACAGCCTCATCTCCTAGAGTAACTGCAGGCACACTCACGGCCGCATCTCCTAGAGTAACTGCAGGCACACTCACAGCTGCATCTCCTAGAGTAACTGCAGGCACACTCACGGCCGCATCTCCTAGAGTAACTGCAGGTACACTCACGGCCTCATCTCCTAGAGTAACTGCAGGCACACTCACGGCCGCATCTCCTAGAGTAACTGCAGGCACACTCACAGCTGCATCTCCTAGAGTAACTGCAGGCACACTCACAGCCGCATCTCCTAGAGTAACTGCAGGCACACTCACAGCCTCATCTCCTAGAGTAACTGCAGGCACACTCACAGCCGCATCTCCTAGAGTAACTGCAGGCACACTCACAGCCTCATCTCCTAGAGTAACTGCAGGCACACTCACAGCCGCATCTCCTAGAGTAACTGCAGGCACACTCACGGCCGCATCTCCTAGAGTAACTGCAGGCACACTCACAGCCGCATCTCCTAGAGTAACTGCAGGCACACTCACGGCCGCATCTCCTAGAGTAACTGCAGGCACACTCACAGCCGCATCTCCTAGAGTATCTGCAGGCACACTCACAGCCGCATCTCCTAGAGTAACTGCAGGCACACTCACAGCCTCATCTCCTAGAGTAACTGCAGGTACACTCACAGCCGCATCTCCTAGAGTATCTGCAGGCACACTCACGGCCGCATCTCCTAGAGTAACTGCAGGCACACTCACAGCCGCATCTCCTAGAGTAACTGCAGGTACACTCACAGCCGCATCTCCTAGAGTAACTGCAGGTACACTCACGGCCGCATCTCCTAGAGTAACTGCAGGCACACTCACGGCCGCATCTCCTAGAGTAACTGCAGGCACACTCACAGCCGCATCTCCTAGAGTATCTGCAGGCACACTCACAGCCTCATCTCCTAGAGTAACTGCAGGCACACTCACGGCCGCATCTCCTAGAGTAACTGCAGGCACACTCACAGCCGCATCTCCTAGAGTAACTGCAGGTACACTCACGGCCGCATCTCCTAGAGTAACTGCAGGTACACTCACGGCCGCATCTCCTAGAGTAACTGCAGGCACACTCACGGCCGCATCTCCTAGAGTAACTGCAGGCACACTCACAGCCTCATCTCCTAGAGTAACTGCAGGCACACTCACGGCCGCATCTCCTAGAGTAACTGCAGGTACACTCACGGCCGCATCTCCTAGAGTATCTGCAGGCACACTCACGGCCGCATCTCCTAGAGTAACTGCAGGCACACTCACGGCCTCATCTCCTAGAGTAACTGCAGGCACACTCACGGCCGCATCTCCTAGAGTAACTGCAGGCACACTCACGGCCGCATCTCCTAGAGTATCTGCAGGCACACTCACGGCTGCATCTCCTAGAGTAACTGCAGGCACACTCACAGCCGCATCTCCTAGAGTAACTGCAGGCACACTCACGGCCGCATCTCCTAGAGTAACTGCAGGCACACTCACGGCCGCATCTCCTAGAGTAACTGCAGGCACACTCACGGCCGCATCTCCTAGAGTAACTGCAGGCACACTCACGGCCTCATCTCCTAGAGTAACTGCAGGCACACTCACGGCCTCATCTCCTAGAGTAACTGCAGGCACACTCACAGCCGCATCTCCTAGAGTAACTGCAGGCACACTCACAGCCGCATCTCCTAGAGTAACTGCAGGCACACTCACGGCCGCATCTCCTAGAGTAACTGCAGGCACACTCACAGCCGCATCTCCTAGAGTAACTGCAGGCACACTCACGGCCGCATCTCCTAGAGTAACTGCAGGTACACTCACGGCCTCATCTCCTAGAGTAACTGCAGGCACACTCACGGCCGCATCTCCTAGAGTAACTGCAGGCACACTGACAGCCGCATCTCCTAGAGTAACTGCAGGCACACTCACGGCCACATCTCCTAGAGTAACTGCAGGCACACTCACAGCCTCATCTCCTAGAGTAACTGCAGGTACACTCACAGCTGCATCTCCTAGAGTAACTGCAGGCACACTCACAGCCGCATCTCCTAGAGTAACTGCAGGCACACTCACAGCCTCATCTCCTAGAGTAACTGCAGGCACACTCACAGCCGCATCTCCTAGAGTAACTGCAGGCACACTCACAGCCTCATCTCCTAGAGTAACTGCAGGCACACTCACAGCCGCATCTCCTAGAGTAACTGCAGGCACACTCACGGCCGCATCTCCTAGAGTAACTGCAGGCACACTCACGGCCGCATCTCCTAGAGTATCTGCAGGCACACTCACAGCCGCATCTCCTAGAGTAACTGCAGGCACACTCACAGCCTCATCTCCTAGAGTAACTGCAGGTACACTCACAGCCGCATCTCCTAGAGTATCTGCAGGCACACTCACGGCCGCATCTCCTAGAGTAACTGCAGGCACACTCACAGCCTCATCTCCTAGAGTAACTGCAGGCACACTCACAGCCTCATCTCCTAGAGTAACTGCAGGCACACTCACGGCCTCATCTCCTAGAGTAACTGCAGGCACACTCACAGCCGCATCTCCTAGAGTATCTGCAGGCACACTCAAAGCCTCATCTCCTAGAGTAACTGCAGGTACACTCACGGCCTCATCTCCTAGAGTAACTGCAGGCACACTCACAGCCGCATCTCCTAGAGTATCTGCAGGCACACTCAAAGCCTCATCTCCTAGAGTAACTGCAGGTACACTCACGGCCTCATCTCCTAGAGTAACTGCAGGCACACTCAAAGCCTCATCTCCTAGAGTATCTGCAGGCACACTCACGGCCGCATCTCCTAGAGTATCTGCAGGCACACTCACAGCCGCATCTCCTAGAGTAACTGCAGGCACACTCACGGCCGCATCTCCTAGAGTAACTGCAGGCACACTCACGGCCTCATCTCCTAGAGTATCTGCAGGCACACTCACAGCCACATCTCCTAGAGTATCTGCAGGCACACTCACAGCCGCATCTCCTAGAGTATCTGCAGGCACACTCACAGCCGCATCTCCTAGAGTATCTGCAGGCACACTCACAGCCGCATCTCCTAGAGTATCTGCAGGCACACTCACAGCCGCATCTCCTAGAGTATCTGCAGGCACACTCACAGCCTCATCTCCTAGAGTAACTGCAGGCACACTCACGGCCGCATCTCCTAGAGTAACTGCAGGCACACTCACAGCCTCACCTCCTAGAGTAACTGCAGGCACACTCACAGCCTCATCTCCTAGAGTAACTGCAGGCACACTCACGGCCTCATCTCCTAGAGTAACTGCAGGCACACTCACAGCTGCATCTCCTAGAGTATCTGCAGGCACACTCAAAGCCTCATCTCCTAGAGTAACTGCAGGTACACTCACGGCCTCATCTCCTAGAGTAAATGCAGGCACACTCACGGCCGCATCTCCTAGAGTAACTGCAGGCACACTCACGGCCTCATCTCCTAGAGTATCTGCAGGCACACTCACAGCCACATCTCCTAGAGTAACTGCAGGCACACTCACAGCCTCATCTCCTAGAGTAACTGCAGGCACACTCACAGCTGCATCTCCTAGAGTAACTGCAGGCACACTCACAGCCGCATCTCCTAGAGTAACTGCAGGCACACTCACGGCCTCATCTCCTAGAGTAACTGCAGGCACACTCACGGCCGCATCTCCTAGAGTAACTGCAGGCACACTCACAGCCTCATCTCCTAGAGTAACTGCAGGCACACTCACGGCCTCATCTCCTAGAGTAACTGCAGGCACACTCACAGCTGCATCTCCTAGAGTAACTGCAGGCACACTCACGGCCTCATCTCCTAGAGTAACTGCAGGCACACTCACAGCTGCATCTCCTAGAGTAACTGCAGGCACACTCACGGCCTCATCTCCTAGAGTAACTGCAGGCACACTCACAGCCGCATCTCCTAGAGTAACTGCAGGCACACTCACGGCCGCATCTCCTAGAGTAACTGCAGGCACACTCACAGCCGCATCTCCTAGAGTATCTGCAGGCACACTCACAGCCGCATCTCCTAGAGTAACTGCAGGCACACTCACAGCCTCATCTCCTAGAGTAACTGCAGGTACACTCACAGCCGCATCTCCTAGAGTATCTGCAGGCACACTCACGGCCGCATCTCCTAGAGTAACTGCAGGCACACTCACAGCCGCATCTCCTAGAGTAACTGCAGGTACACTCACAGCCGCATCTCCTAGAGTAACTGCAGGTACACTCACGGCCGCATCTCCTAGAGTAACTGCAGGCACACTCACGGCCGCATCTCCTAGAGTAACTGCAGGCACACTCACAGCCGCATCTCCTAGAGTATCTGCAGGCACACTCACAGCCTCATCTCCTAGAGTAACTGCAGGCACACTCACGGCCGCATCTCCTAGAGTAACTGCAGGCACACTCACAGCCGCATCTCCTAGAGTAACTGCAGGTACACTCACGGCCGCATCTCCTAGAGTAACTGCAGGTACACTCACGGCCGCATCTCCTAGAGTAACTGCAGGCACACTCACGGCCGCATCTCCTAGAGTAACTGCAGGCACACTCACAGCCTCATCTCCTAGAGTAACTGCAGGCACACTCACGGCCGCATCTCCTAGAGTAACTGCAGGTACACTCACGGCCGCATCTCCTAGAGTATCTGCAGGCACACTCACGGCCGCATCTCCTAGAGTAACTGCAGGCACACTCACGGCCTCATCTCCTAGAGTAACTGCAGGCACACTCACGGCCGCATCTCCTAGAGTAACTGCAGGCACACTCACGGCCGCATCTCCTAGAGTATCTGCAGGCACACTCACGGCTGCATCTCCTAGAGTAACTGCAGGCACACTCACAGCCGCATCTCCTAGAGTAACTGCAGGCACACTCACGGCCGCATCTCCTAGAGTAACTGCAGGCACACTCACGGCCGCATCTCCTAGAGTAACTGCAGGCACACTCACGGCCGCATCTCCTAGAGTAACTGCAGGCACACTCACGGCCTCATCTCCTAGAGTAACTGCAGGCACACTCACGGCCTCATCTCCTAGAGTAACTGCAGGCACACTCACAGCCGCATCTCCTAGAGTAACTGCAGGCACACTCACAGCCGCATCTCCTAGAGTAACTGCAGGCACACTCACGGCCGCATCTCCTAGAGTAACTGCAGGCACACTCACAGCCGCATCTCCTAGAGTAACTGCAGGCACACTCACGGCCGCATCTCCTAGAGTAACTGCAGGTACACTCACGGCCTCATCTCCTAGAGTAACTGCAGGCACACTCACGGCCGCATCTCCTAGAGTAACTACAGGCACACTCACAGCCGCATCTCCTAGAGAAACTGCAGGCACACTCACGGCCACATCTCCTAGAGTAACTGCAGGCACACTCACAGCCTCATCTCCTAGAGTAACTGCAGGTACACTCACAGCTGCATCTCCTAGAGTAACTGCAGGCACACTCACAGCCGCATCTCCTAGAGTAACTGCAGGCACACTCACAGCCTCATCTCCTAGAGTAACTGCAGGCACACTCACAGCCGCATCTCCTAGAGTAACTGCAGGCACACTCACAGCCTCATCTCCTAGAGTAACTGCAGGCACACTCACAGCCGCATCTCCTAGAGTAACTGCAGGCACACTCACGGCCGCATCTCCTAGAGTAACTGCAGGCACACTCACGGCCTCATCTCCTAGAGTAACTGCAGGCACACTCACGGCCGCATCTCCTAGAGTAACTGCAGGCACACTCACGGCCGCATCTCCTAGAGTATCTGCAGGCACACTCACGGCTGCATCTCCTAGAGTAACTGCAGGCACACTCACAGCCGCATCTCCTAGAGTAACTGCAGGCACACTCACGGCCGCATCTCCTAGAGTAACTGCAGGCACACTCACGGCCGCATCTCCTAGAGTAACTGCAGGCACACTCACGGCCGCATCTCCTAGAGTAACTGCAGGCACACTCACGGCCTCATCTCCTAGAGTAACTGCAGGCACACTCACGGCCTCATCTCCTAGAGTAACTGCAGGCACACTCACAGCCGCATCTCCTAGAGTAACTGCAGGCACACTCACAGCCGCATCTCCTAGAGTAACTGCAGGCACACTCACGGCCGCATCTCCTAGAGTAACTGCAGGCACACTCACAGCCGCATCTCCTAGAGTAACTGCAGGCACACTCACGGCCGCATCTCCTAGAGTAACTGCAGGTACACTCACGGCCTCATCTCCTAGAGTAACTGCAGGCACACTCACGGCCGCATCTCCTAGAGTAACTGCAGGCACACTGACAGCCGCATCTCCTAGAGTAACTGCAGGCACACTCACGGCCACATCTCCTAGAGTAACTGCAGGCACACTCACAGCCTCATCTCCTAGAGTAACTGCAGGTACACTCACAGCTGCATCTCCTAGAGTAACTGCAGGCACACTCACAGCCGCATCTCCTAGAGTAACTGCAGGCACACTCACAGCCTCATCTCCTAGAGTAACTGCAGGCACACTCACAGCCGCATCTCCTAGAGTAACTGCAGGCACACTCACAGCCTCATCTCCTAGAGTAACTGCAGGCACACTCACAGCCGCATCTCCTAGAGTAACTGCAGGCACACTCACGGCCGCATCTCCTAGAGTAACTGCAGGCACACTCACGGCCGCATCTCCTAGAGTATCTGCAGGCACACTCACAGCCGCATCTCCTAGAGTAACTGCAGGCACACTCACAGCCTCATCTCCTAGAGTAACTGCAGGTACACTCACAGCCGCATCTCCTAGAGTATCTGCAGGCACACTCACGGCCGCATCTCCTAGAGTAACTGCAGGCACACTCACAGCCTCATCTCCTAGAGTAACTGCAGGCACACTCACAGCCTCATCTCCTAGAGTAACTGCAGGCACACTCACGGCCTCATCTCCTAGAGTAACTGCAGGCACACTCACAGCCGCATCTCCTAGAGTATCTGCAGGCACACTCAAAGCCTCATCTCCTAGAGTAACTGCAGGTACACTCACGGCCTCATCTCCTAGAGTAACTGCAGGCACACTCACAGCCGCATCTCCTAGAGTATCTGCAGGCACACTCACGGCCGCATCTCCTAGAGTAACTGCAGGCACACTCACGGCCTCATCTCCTAGAGTAACTGCAGGCACACTCACAGCCTCATCTCCTAGAGTAACTGCAGGCACACTCACAGCTGCATCTCCTAGAGTAACTGCAGGCACACTCACGGCCTCATCTCCTAGAGTAACTGCAGGCACACTCACAGCCGCATCTCCTAGAGTATCTGCAGGCACACTCACGGCCGCATCCTCTAGAGTAACTGCAGGTACACTCACAGCCGCATCTCCTAGAGTATCTGCAGGCACACTCACGGCCGCATCTCCTAGAGTATCTGCAGGCACACTCACAGCCTCATCTCCTAGAGTAACTGCAGGCACACCCACAGCCTCATCTCCTAGAGTAACTGCAGGCACACTCACAGCCTCATCTCCTAGAGTAACTGCAGGTACACTCACGGCCGCATCTCCTAGAGTAAATGCAGGCACACTCACGGCCGCATCTCCTAGAGTAACTGCAGGCACACTCACGGCCGCATCTCCTAGAGTAACTGCAGGCACACTCACGGCTGCATCTCCTAGAGTATCTGCAGGCACACTCACAGCCGCATCTCCTAGAGTAACTGCAGGCACACTCACAGCCGCATCTCCTAGAGTAACTGCAGGCACACTCACAGCCGCATCTCCTAGAGTAACTGCAGGCACACTCACAGCTGCATCTCCTAGAGTAACTGCAGGCACACTCACAGCTGCATCTCCTAGAGTATCTGCAGGCACACTCAAAGCCTCATCTCCTAGAGTAACTGCAGGTACACTCACGGCCTCATCTCCTAGAGTAACTGCAGGCACACTCACAGCTGCATCTCCTAGAGTAACTGCAGGTACACTCACGGCCTCATCTCCTAGAGTAACTGCAGGCACACTCACGGCCGCATCTCCTAGAGTAACTGCAGGCACACTCACAGCTGCATCTCCTAGAGTATCTGCAGGCACACTCAAAGCCTCATCTCCTAGAGTAACTGCAGGTACACTCACGGCCTCATCTCCTAGAGTAACTGCAGGCACACTCACAGCTGCATCTCCTAGAGTATCTGCAGGCACACTCACAGCCGCATCTCCTAGAGTAACTGCAGGCACACTCACAGCCGCATCTCCTAGAGTAACTGCAGGTACACTCACGGCCTCATCTCCTAGAGTAACTGCAGGCACACTCACAGCCTCATCTCCTGGAGTAACTGCAGGCACACTCACAGCTGCATCTCCTAGAGTAACTGCAGGCACACTCACGGCCTCATCTCCTAGAGTAACTGCAGGCACACTCACAGCCGCATCTCCTGGAGTATCTGCAGGCACACTCACGGCCGCATCCTCTAGAGTAACTGCAGGTACACTCACAGCCGCATCTCCTAGAGTATCTGCAGGCACACTCACGGCCGCATCTCCTAGAGTATCTGCAGGCACACTCACAGCCTCATCTCCTAGAGTAACTGCAGGCACACTCACAGCCTCATCTCCTAGAGTAACTGCAGGCACACTCACAGCCTCATCTCCTAGAGTAACTGCAGGTACACTCACGGCCGCATCTCCTAGAGTAAATGCAGGCACACTCACGGCCGCATCTCCTAGAGTAACTGCAGGCACACTCACGGCCGCATCTCCTAGAGTAACTGCAGGCACACTCACGGCTGCATCTCCTAGAGTATCTGCAGGCACACTCACAGCCGCATCTCCTAGAGTAACTGCAGGCACACTCACAGCCGCATCTCCTAGAGTAACTGCAGGCACACTCACGGCCGCATCTCCTAGAGTAACTGCAGGCACACTCACAGCCGCATCTCCTAGAGTATCTGCAGGCACACTCACAGCCGCATCTCCTAGAGTAACTGCAGGCACACTCACAGCCTCATCTCCTAGAGTAACTGCAGGCACACTCAAAGCCTCATCTCCTAGAGTATCTGCAGGCACACTCACGGCCGCATCTCCTAGAGTATCTGCAGGCACACTCACAGCCGCATCTCCTAGAGTAACTGCAGGCACACTCACGGCCGCATCTCCTAGAGTAACTGCAGGCACACTCACGGCCTCATCTCCTAGAGTATCTGCAGGCACACTCACAGCCACATCTCCTAGAGTATCTGCAGGCACACTCACAGCCGCAGATCCTAGAGTATCTGCAGGCACACTCACAGCCGCATCTCCTAGAGTATCTGCAGGCACACTCACAGCCGCATCTCCTAGAGTATCTGCAGGCACACTCACAGCCTCATCTCCTAGAGTAACTGCAGGCACACTCACAGCCGCATCTCCTAGAGTAACTGCAGGCACACTCACAGCCTCATCTCCTAGAGTAACTGCAGGCACACTCACAGCCTCATCTCCTAGAGTAACTGCAGGCACACTCACGGCCTCATCTCCTAGAGTAACTGCAGGCACACTCACAGCTGCATCTCCTAGAGTATCTGCAGGCACACTCAAAGCCTCATCTCCTAGAGTAACTGCAGGTACACTCACGGCCTCATCTCCTAGAGTAAATGCAGGCACACTCACGGCCGCATCTCCTAGAGTAACTGCAGGCACACTCACGGCCTCATCTCCTAGAGTATCTGCAGGCACACTCACAGCCACATCTCCTAGAGTAACTGCAGGCACACTCACAGCCTCATCTCCTAGAGTAACTGCAGGCACACTCACAGCCGCATCTCCTAGAGTAACTGCAGGCACACTCACAGCCGCATCTCCTAGAGTAACTGCAGGCACACTCACGGCCTCATCTCCTAGAGTAACTGCAGGCACACTCACGGCCGCATCTCCTAGAGTAACTGCAGGCACACTCACAGCCGCATCTCCTAGAGTATCTGCAGGCACACTCACGGCCGCATCCTCTAGAGTAACTGCAGGTACACTCACAGCCGCATCTCCTAGAGTATCTGCAGGCACACTCACGGCCGCATCTCCTAGAGTATCTGCAGGCACACTCACAGCCTCATCTCCTAGAGTAACTGCAGGCACACTCACAGCCTCATCTCCTAGAGTAACTGCAGGCACACTCACAGCCTCATCTCCTAGAGTAACTGCAGGTACACTCACGGCCGCATCTCCTAGAGTAAATGCAGGCACACTCACGGCCGCATCTCCTAGAGTAACTGCAGGCACACTCACGGCCGCATCTCCTAGAGTAACTGCAGGCACACTCACGGCTGCATCTCCTAGAGTATCTGCAGGCACACTCACAGCCGCATCTCCTAGAGTAACTGCAGGCACACTGACAGCCGCATCTCCTAGAGTATCTGCAGGCACACTCACAGCCGCATCTCCTAGAGTATCTGCAGGCACACTCACAGCCGCATCTCCTAGAGTATCTGCAGGCACACTCACAGCCTCATCTCCTAGAGTAACTGCAGGCACACTCACGGCCGCATCTCCTAGAGTAACTGCAGGCACACTCACAGCCTCATCTCCTAGAGTAACTGCAGGCACACTCACAGCCTCATCTCCTAGAGTAACTGCAGGCACACTCACGGCCTCATCTCCTAGAGTAACTGCAGGCACACTCACAGCTGCATCTCCTAGAGTATCTGCAGGCACACTCAAAGCCTCATCTCCTAGAGTAACTGCAGGTACACTCACGGCCTCATCTCCTAGAGTAAATGCAGGCACACTCACGGCCGCATCTCCTAGAGTAACTGCAGGCACACTCACGGCCTCATCTCCTAGAGTAACTGCAGGCACACTCACAGCCGCATCTCCTAGAGTATCTGCAGGCACACTCACGGCCGCATCCTCTAGAGTAACTGCAGGTACACTCACAGCCGCATCTCCTAGAGTATCTGCAGGCACACTCACGGCCGCATCTCCTAGAGTATCTGCAGGCACACTCACAGCCTCATCTCCTAGAGTAACTGCAGGCACACTCACAGCCTCATCTCCTAGAGTAACTGCAGGCACACTCACAGCCTCATCTCCTAGAGTAACTGCAGGTACACTCACGGCCGCATCTCCTAGAGTAAATGCAGGCACACTCACGGCCGCATCTCCTAGAGTAACTGCAGGCACACTCACGGCCGCATCTCCTAGAGTAACTGCAGGCACACTCACGGCTGCATCTCCTAGAGTATCTGCAGGCACACTCACAGCCGCATCTCCTAGAGTAACTGCAGGCACACTCACAGCCGCATCTCCTAGAGTATCTGCAGGCACACTCACAGCCGCATCTCCTAGAGTATGTGCAGGCACACTCACAGCCGCATCTCCTAGAGTATCTGCAGGCACACTCACAGCCTCATCTCCTAGAGTAACTGCAGGCACACTCACGGCCGCATCTCCTAGAGTAACTGCAGGCACACTCACAGCCTCATCTCCTAGAGTAACTGCAGGCACACTCACAGCCTCATCTCCTAGAGTAACTGCAGGCACACTCACGGCCTCATCTCCTAGAGTAACTGCAGGCACACTCACAGCTGCATCTCCTAGAGTATCTGCAGGCACACTCAAAGCCTCATCTCCTAGAGTAACTGCAGGTACACTCACGGCCTCATCTCCTAGAGTAAATGCAGGCACACTCACGGCCGCATCTCCTAGAGTAACTGCAGGCACACTCACGGCCTCATCTCCTAGAGTATCTGCAGGCACACTCACAGCCACATCTCCTAGAGTAACTGCAGGTACACTCACAGCCTCATCTCCTAGAGTAACTGCAGGCACACTCACAGCCTCATCTCCTAGAGTAACTGCAGGCACACTCACAGCCGCATCTCCTAGAGTAACTGCAGGCACACTCACAGCCTCATCTCCTAGAGTAACTGCAGGCACACTCACAGCTGCATCTCCTAGAGTAACTGCAGGCACACTCACAGCCGCATCTCCTAGAGTAACTGCAGGCACACTCACGGCCTCATCTCCTAGAGTAACTGCAGGCACACTCACGGCCGCATCTCCTAGAGTAACTGCAGGCACACTCACAGCCTCATCTCCTAGAGTAACTGCAGGCACACTCACGGCCTCATCTCCTAGAGTAACTGCAGGCACACTCACAGCTGCATCTCCTAGAGTAACTGCAGGCACACTCACGGCCTCATCTCCTAGAGTAACTGCAGGCACACTCACAGCTGCATCTCCTAGAGTAACTGCAGGCACACTCACGGCCTCATCTCCTAGAGTAACTGCAGGTACACTCACAGCCGCATCTCCTAGAGTAACTGCAGGCACACTCACGGCCGCATCTCCTAGAGTAACTGCAGGCACACTCACGGCCGCATCTCCTAGAGTATCTGCAGGCACACTCACGGCCGCATCTCCTAGAGTATCTGCAGGCACACTCACGGCCGCATCTCCTAGAGTAACTGCAGGCACACTCACGGCCTCATCTCCTAGAGTAACTGCAGGCACACTCACAGCCTCATCTCCTAGAGTAACTGCAGGCACACTCACAGCTGCATCTCCTAGAGTAACTGCAGGCACACTCACGGCCTCATCTCCTAGAGTAACTGCAGGCACACTCACAGCCGCATCTCCTAGAGTATATGCAGGCACACTCACGGCCGCATCCTCTAGAGTAACTGCAGGTACACTCACAGCCGCATCTCCTAGAGTATCTGCAGGCACACTCACGGCCGCATCTCCTAGAGTATCTGCAGGCACACTCACAGCCTCATCTCCTAGAGTAACTGCAGGCACACCCACAGCCTCATCTCCTAGAGTAACTGCAGGCACACTCACAGCCTCATCTCCTAGAGTAACTGCAGGTACACTCACGGCCGCATCTCCTAGAGTAAATGCAGGCACACTCACGGCCGCATCTCCTAGAGTAACTGCAGGCACACTCACGGCCGCATCTCCTAGAGTAACTGCAGGCACACTCACGGCTGCATCTCCTAGAGTATCTGCAGGCACACTCACAGCCGCATCTCCTAGAGTAACTGCAGGCACACTCACAGCCGCATCTCCTAGAGTAACTGCAGGCACACTCACAGCCGCATCTCCTAGAGTAACTGCAGGCACACTCACAGCTGCATCTCCTAGAGTAACTGCAGGCACACTCACGGCCTCATCTCCTAGAGTAACTGCAGGCACACTCACAGCTGCATCTCCTAGAGTAACTGCAGGCACACTCACGGCCTCATCTCCTAGAGTAACTGCAGGTACACTCACAGCCGCATCTCCTAGAGTAACTGCAGGCACACTCACGGCCGCATCTCCTAGAGTAACTGCAGGCACACTCACGGCCGCATCTCCTAGAGTATCTGCAGGCACACTCACGGCCGCATCTCCTAGAGTATCTGCAGGCACACTCACGGCCGCATCTCCTAGAGTAACTGCAGGCACACTCACGGCCTCATCTCCTAGAGTAACTGCAGGCACACTCACAGCCTCATCTCCTAGAGTAACTGCAGGCACACTCACAGCTGCATCTCCTAGAGTAACTGCAGGCACACTCACGGCCTCATCTCCTAGAGTAACTGCAGGCACACTCACAGCCGCATCTCCTAGAGTATCTGCAGGCACACTCACGGCCGCATCCTCTAGAGTAACTGCAGGTACACTCACAGCCGCATCTCCTAGAGTATCTGCAGGCACACTCACGGCCGCATCTCCTAGAGTATCTGCAGGCACACTCACAGCCTCATCTCCTAGAGTAACTGCAGGCACACTCACAGCCTCATCTCCTAGAGTAACTGCAGGCACACTCACAGCCTCATCTCCTAGAGTAACTGCAGGTACACTCACGGCCGCATCTCCTAGAGTAAATGCAGGCACACTCACGGCCGCATCTCCTAGAGTAACTGCAGGCACACTCACGGCCGCATCTCCTAGAGTAACTGCAGGCACACTCACGGCTGCATCTCCTAGAGTATCTGCAGGCACACTCACAGCCGCATCTCCTAGAGTAACTGCAGGCACACTCACAGCCGCATCTCCTAGAGTATCTGCAGGCACACTCACAGCCGCATCTCCTAGAGTATCTGCAGGCACACTCACAGCCGCATCTCCTAGAGTATCTGCAGGCACACTCACAGCCTCATCTCCTAGAGTAACTGCAGGCACACTCACGGCCGCATCTCCTAGAGTAACTGCAGGCACACTCACAGCCTCATCTCCTAGAGTAACTGCAGGCACACTCACAGCCTCATCTCCTAGAGTAACTGCAGGCACACTCACGGCCTCATCTCCTAGAGTAACTGCAGGCACACTCACAGCTGCATCTCCTAGAGTATCTGCAGGCACACTCAAAGCCTCATCTCCTAGAGTAACTGCAGGTACACTCACGGCCTCATCTCCTAGAGTAAATGCAGGCACACTCACGGCCGCATCTCCTAGAGTAACTGCAGGCACACTCACGGCCTCATCTCCTAGAGTATCTGCAGGCACACTCACAGCCACATCTCCTAGAGTAACTGCAGGCACACTCACAGCCTCATCTCCTAGAGTAACTGCAGGCACACTCACAGCTGCATCTCCTAGAGTAACTGCAGGCACACTCACAGCCGCATCTCCTAGAGTAACTGCAGGCACACTCACGGCCTCATCTCCTAGAGTAACTGCAGGCACACTCACGGCCGCATCTCCTAGAGTAACTGCAGGCACACTCACAGCCTCATCTCCTAGAGTAACTGCAGGCACACTCACGGCCTCATCTCCTAGAGTAACTGCAGGCACACTCACAGCTGCATCTCCTAGAGTAACTGCAGGCACACTCACGGCCTCATCTCCTAGAGTAACTGCAGGCACACTCACAGCTGCATCTCCTAGAGTAACTGCAGGCACACTCACGGCCTCATCTCCTAGAGTAACTGCAGGTACACTCACAGCCGCATCTCCTAGAGTAACTGCAGGCACACTCACGGCCGCATCTCCTAGAGTAACTGCAGGCACACTCACGGCCGCATCTCCTAGAGTATCTGCAGGCACACTCACGGCCGCATCTCCTAGAGTATCTGCAGGCACACTCACGGCCGCATCTCCTAGAGTAACTGCAGGCACACTCACGGCCTCATCTCCTAGAGTAACTGCAGGCACACTCACAGCCTCATCTCCTAGAGTAACTGCAGGCACACTCACAGCTGCATCTCCTAGAGTAACTGCAGGCACACTCACGGCCTCATCTCCTAGAGTAACTGCAGGCACACTCACAGCCGCATCTCCTAGAGTATCTGCAGGCACACTCACGGCCGCATCCTCTAGAGTAACTGCAGGTACACTCACAGCCGCATCTCCTAGAGTATCTGCAGGCACACTCACGGCCGCATCTCCTAGAGTATCTGCAGGCACACTCACAGCCTCATCTCCTAGAGTAACTGCAGGCACACCCACAGCCTCATCTCCTAGAGTAACTGCAGGCACACTCACAGCCTCATCTCCTAGAGTAACTGCAGGTACACTCACGGCCGCATCTCCTAGAGTAAATGCAGGCACACTCACGGCCGCATCTCCTAGAGTAACTGCAGGCACACTCACGGCCGCATCTCCTAGAGTAACTGCAGGCACACTCACGGCTGCATCTCCTAGAGTATCTGCAGGCACACTCACAGCCGCATCTCCTAGAGTAACTGCAGGCACACTCACAGCCGCATCTCCTAGAGTAACTGCAGGCACACTCACGGCCTCATCTCCTAGAGTAACTGCAGGCACACTCACAGCTGCATCTCCTAGAGTATCTGCAGGCACACTCAAAGCCTCATCTCCTAGAGTAACTGCAGGTACACTCACGGCCTCATCTCCTAGAGTAAATGCAGGCACACTCACGGCCGCATCTCCTAGAGTAACTGCAGGCACACTCACGGCCTCATCTCCTAGAGTAACTGCAGGCACACTCACAGCCGCATCTCCTAGAGTATCTGCAGGCACACTCACGGCCGCATCCTCTAGAGTAACTGCAGGTACACTCACAGCCGCATCTCCTAGAGTATCTGCAGGCACACTCACGGCCGCATCTCCTAGAGTATCTGCAGGCACACTCACAGCCTCATCTCCTAGAGTAACTGCAGGCACACTCACAGCCTCATCTCCTAGAGTAACTGCAGGCACACTCACAGCCTCATCTCCTAGAGTAACTGCAGGTACACTCACGGCCGCATCTCCTAGAGTAAATGCAGGCACACTCACGGCCGCATCTCCTAGAGTAACTGCAGGCACACTCACGGCCGCATCTCCTAGAGTAACTGCAGGCACACTCACGGCTGCATCTCCTAGAGTATCTGCAGGCACACTCACAGCCGCATCTCCTAGAGTAACTGCAGGCACACTCACAGCCGCATCTCCTAGAGTATCTGCAGGCACACTCACAGCCGCATCTCCTAGAGTATGTGCAGGCACACTCACAGCCGCATCTCCTAGAGTATCTGCAGGCACACTCACAGCCTCATCTCCTAGAGTAACTGCAGGCACACTCACGGCCGCATCTCCTAGAGTAACTGCAGGCACACTCACAGCCTCATCTCCTAGAGTAACTGCAGGCACACTCACAGCCTCATCTCCTAGAGTAACTGCAGGCACACTCACGGCCTCATCTCCTAGAGTAACTGCAGGCACACTCACAGCTGCATCTCCTAGAGTATCTGCAGGCACACTCAAAGCCTCATCTCCTAGAGTAACTGCAGGTACACTCACGGCCTCATCTCCTAGAGTAAATGCAGGCACACTCACGGCCGCATCTCCTAGAGTAACTGCAGGCACACTCACGGCCTCATCTCCTAGAGTATCTGCAGGCACACTCACAGCCACATCTCCTAGAGTAACTGCAGGTACACTCACAGCCTCATCTCCTAGAGTAACTGCAGGCACACTCACAGCCTCATCTCCTAGAGTAACTGCAGGCACACTCACAGCCGCATCTCCTAGAGTAACTGCAGGCACACTCACAGCCTCATCTCCTAGAGTAACTGCAGGCACACTCACAGCTGCATCTCCTAGAGTAACTGCAGGCACACTCACAGCCGCATCTCCTAGAGTAACTGCAGGCACACTCACGGCCTCATCTCCTAGAGTAACTGCAGGCACACTCACGGCCGCATCTCCTAGAGTAACTGCAGGCACACTCACAGCCTCATCTCCTAGAGTAACTGCAGGCACACTCACGGCCTCATCTCCTAGAGTAACTGCAGGCACACTCACAGCTGCATCTCCTAGAGTAACTGCAGGCACACTCACGGCCTCATCTCCTAGAGTAACTGCAGGCACACTCACAGCTGCATCTCCTAGAGTAACTGCAGGCACACTCACGGCCTCATCTCCTAGAGTAACTGCAGGTACACTCACAGCCGCATCTCCTAGAGTAACTGCAGGCACACTCACGGCCGCATCTCCTAGAGTAACTGCAGGCACACTCACGGCCGCATCTCCTAGAGTATCTGCAGGCACACTCACGGCCGCATCTCCTAGAGTATCTGCAGGCACACTCACGGCCGCATCTCCTAGAGTAACTGCAGGCACACTCACGGCCTCATCTCCTAGAGTAACTGCAGGCACACTCACAGCCTCATCTCCTAGAGTAACTGCAGGCACACTCACAGCTGCATCTCCTAGAGTAACTGCAGGCACACTCACGGCCTCATCTCCTAGAGTAACTGCAGGCACACTCACAGCCGCATCTCCTAGAGTATATGCAGGCACACTCACGGCCGCATCCTCTAGAGTAACTGCAGGTACACTCACAGCCGCATCTCCTAGAGTATCTGCAGGCACACTCACGGCCGCATCTCCTAGAGTATCTGCAGGCACACTCACAGCCTCATCTCCTAGAGTAACTGCAGGCACACCCACAGCCTCATCTCCTAGAGTAACTGCAGGCACACTCACAGCCTCATCTCCTAGAGTAACTGCAGGTACACTCACGGCCGCATCTCCTAGAGTAAATGCAGGCACACTCACGGCCGCATCTCCTAGAGTAACTGCAGGCACACTCACGGCCGCATCTCCTAGAGTAACTGCAGGCACACTCACGGCTGCATCTCCTAGAGTATCTGCAGGCACACTCACAGCCGCATCTCCTAGAGTAACTGCAGGCACACTCACAGCCGCATCTCCTAGAGTAACTGCAGGCACACTCACAGCCGCATCTCCTAGAGTAACTGCAGGCACACTCACAGCTGCATCTCCTAGAGTAACTGCAGGCACACTCACGGCCTCATCTCCTAGAGTAACTGCAGGCACACTCACAGCTGCATCTCCTAGAGTAACTGCAGGCACACTCACGGCCTCATCTCCTAGAGTAACTGCAGGTACACTCACAGCCGCATCTCCTAGAGTAACTGCAGGCACACTCACGGCCGCATCTCCTAGAGTAACTGCAGGCACACTCACGGCCGCATCTCCTAGAGTATCTGCAGGCACACTCACGGCCGCATCTCCTAGAGTATCTGCAGGCACACTCACGGCCGCATCTCCTAGAGTAACTGCAGGCACACTCACGGCCTCATCTCCTAGAGTAACTGCAGGCACACTCACAGCCTCATCTCCTAGAGTAACTGCAGGCACACTCACAGCTGCATCTCCTAGAGTAACTGCAGGCACACTCACGGCCTCATCTCCTAGAGTAACTGCAGGCACACTCACAGCCGCATCTCCTAGAGTATCTGCAGGCACACTCACGGCCGCATCCTCTAGAGTAACTGCAGGTACACTCACAGCCGCATCTCCTAGAGTATCTGCAGGCACACTCACGGCCGCATCTCCTAGAGTATCTGCAGGCACACTCACAGCCTCATCTCCTAGAGTAACTGCAGGCACACTCACAGCCTCATCTCCTAGAGTAACTGCAGGCACACTCACAGCCTCATCTCCTAGAGTAACTGCAGGTACACTCACGGCCGCATCTCCTAGAGTAAATGCAGGCACACTCACGGCCGCATCTCCTAGAGTAACTGCAGGCACACTCACGGCCGCATCTCCTAGAGTAACTGCAGGCACACTCACGGCTGCATCTCCTAGAGTATCTGCAGGCACACTCACAGCCGCATCTCCTAGAGTAACTGCAGGCACACTCACAGCCGCATCTCCTAGAGTATCTGCAGGCACACTCACAGCCGCATCTCCTAGAGTATCTGCAGGCACACTCACAGCCGCATCTCCTAGAGTATCTGCAGGCACACTCACAGCCTCATCTCCTAGAGTAACTGCAGGCACACTCACGGCCGCATCTCCTAGAGTAACTGCAGGCACACTCACAGCCTCATCTCCTAGAGTAACTGCAGGCACACTCACAGCCTCATCTCCTAGAGTAACTGCAGGCACACTCACGGCCTCATCTCCTAGAGTAACTGCAGGCACACTCACAGCTGCATCTCCTAGAGTATCTGCAGGCACACTCAAAGCCTCATCTCCTAGAGTAACTGCAGGTACACTCACGGCCTCATCTCCTAGAGTAAATGCAGGCACACTCACGGCCGCATCTCCTAGAGTAACTGCAGGCACACTCACGGCCTCATCTCCTAGAGTATCTGCAGGCACACTCACAGCCACATCTCCTAGAGTAACTGCAGGCACACTCACAGCCTCATCTCCTAGAGTAACTGCAGGCACACTCACAGCTGCATCTCCTAGAGTAACTGCAGGCACACTCACAGCCGCATCTCCTAGAGTAACTGCAGGCACACTCACGGCCTCATCTCCTAGAGTAACTGCAGGCACACTCACGGCCGCATCTCCTAGAGTAACTGCAGGCACACTCACAGCCTCATCTCCTAGAGTAACTGCAGGCACACTCACGGCCTCATCTCCTAGAGTAACTGCAGGCACACTCACAGCTGCATCTCCTAGAGTAACTGCAGGCACACTCACGGCCTCATCTCCTAGAGTAACTGCAGGCACACTCACAGCTGCATCTCCTAGAGTAACTGCAGGCACACTCACGGCCTCATCTCCTAGAGTAACTGCAGGTACACTCACAGCCGCATCTCCTAGAGTAACTGCAGGCACACTCACGGCCGCATCTCCTAGAGTAACTGCAGGCACACTCACGGCCGCATCTCCTAGAGTATCTGCAGGCACACTCACGGCCGCATCTCCTAGAGTATCTGCAGGCACACTCACGGCCGCATCTCCTAGAGTAACTGCAGGCACACTCACGGCCTCATCTCCTAGAGTAACTGCAGGCACACTCACAGCCTCATCTCCTAGAGTAACTGCAGGCACACTCACAGCTGCATCTCCTAGAGTAACTGCAGGCACACTCACGGCCTCATCTCCTAGAGTAACTGCAGGCACACTCACAGCCGCATCTCCTAGAGTATCTGCAGGCACACTCACGGCCGCATCCTCTAGAGTAACTGCAGGTACACTCACAGCCGCATCTCCTAGAGTATCTGCAGGCACACTCACGGCCGCATCTCCTAGAGTATCTGCAGGCACACTCACAGCCTCATCTCCTAGAGTAACTGCAGGCACACCCACAGCCTCATCTCCTAGAGTAACTGCAGGCACACTCACAGCCTCATCTCCTAGAGTAACTGCAGGTACACTCACGGCCGCATCTCCTAGAGTAAATGCAGGCACACTCACGGCCGCATCTCCTAGAGTAACTGCAGGCACACTCACGGCCGCATCTCCTAGAGTAACTGCAGGCACACTCACGGCTGCATCTCCTAGAGTATCTGCAGGCACACTCACAGCCGCATCTCCTAGAGTAACTGCAGGCACACTCACAGCCGCATCTCCTAGAGTAACTGCAGGCACACTCACAGCCGCATCTCCTAGAGTAACTGCAGGCACACTCACAGCTGCATCTCCTAGAGTAACTGCAGGCACACTCACAGCTGCATCTCCTAGAGTATCTGCAGGCACACTCAAAGCCTCATCTCCTAGAGTAACTGCAGGTACACTCACGGCCTCATCTCCTAGAGTAACTGCAGGCACACTAACAGCTGCATCTCCTAGAGTAACTGCAGGTACACTCACGGCCTCATCTCCTAGAGTAACTGCAGGCACACTCACGGCCGCATCTCCTAGAGTAACTGCAGGCACACTCACAGCTGCATCTCCTAGAGTATCTGCAGGCACACTCAAAGCCTCATCTCCTAGAGTAACTGCAGGTACACTCACGGCCTCATCTCCTAGAGTAACTGCAGGCACACTCACAGCTGCATCTCCTAGAGTATCTGCAGGCACACTCACAGCCGCATCTCCTAGAGTAACTGCAGGCACACTCACAGCCGCATCTCCTAGAGTAACTGCAGGTACTCTCACGGCCTCATCTCCTAGAGTAACTGCAGGCACACTCACAGCCTCATCTCCTAGAGTAACTGCAGGCACACTCACAGCTGCATCTCCTAGAGTAACTGCAGGCACACTCACGGCCTCATCTCCTAGAGTAACTGCAGGCACACTCACAGCCGCATCTCCTGGAGTATCTGCAGGCACACTCACGGCCGCATCCTCTAGAGTAACTGCAGGTACACTCACAGCCGCATCTCCTAGAGTATCTGCAGGCACACTCACGGCCGCATCTCCTAGAGTATCTGCAGGCACACTCACAGCCTCATCTCCTAGAGTAACTGCAGGCACACTCACAGCCTCATCTCCTAGAGTAACTGCAGGCACACTCACAGCCTCATCTCCTAGAGTAACTGCAGGTACACTCACGGCCGCATCTCCTAGAGTAAATGCAGGCACACTCACGGCCGCATCTCCTAGAGTAACTGCAGGCACACTCACGGCCGCATCTCCTAGAGTAACTGCAGGCACACTCACGGCTGCATCTCCTAGAGTATCTGCAGGCACACTCACAGCCGCATCTCCTAGAGTAACTGCAGGCACACTCACAGCCGCATCTCCTAGAGTAACTGCAGGCACACTCACAGCCGCATCTCCTAGAGTAACTGCAGGCACACTCAAAGCCTCATCTCCTAGAGTAACTGCAGGCACACTCACAGCCGCATCTCCTAGAGTAACTGCAGGCACACTCACGGCCGCATCTCCTAGAGTAACTGCAGGCACACTCACGGCCGCATCTCCTAGATTAACTGCAGGCACACTCACGGCTGCATCTCCTAGAGTATCTGCAGGCACACTCAAAGCCTCATCTCCTAGAGTAACTGCAGGTACACTCACGGCCTCATCTCCTAGAGTAACTGCAGGCACACTCACAGCCTCATCTCCTAGAGTAACTGCAGGCACACTCACAGCTGAATCTCCTAGAGTAACTGCAGGCACACTCACAGCCGCATCTCCTAGAGTAACTGCAGGCACACTCACAGCCGCATCTCCTAGAGTAACTGCAGGCACACTCACAGCCGCATCTCCTAGAGTAACTGCAGGCACACTCACAGCCGCATCTCCTAGAGTAACTGCAGGCACACTCACAGCCTCATCTCCTAGAGTAACTGCAGGCACACTCACGGCCGCATCTCCTAGAGTAACTGCAGGCACACTCACAGCCTCATCTCCTAGAGTAACTGCAGGCACACTCACAGCCTCATCTCCTAGAGTAACTGCAGGCACACTCACGGCCGCATCTCCTAGAGTAACTGCAGGCACACTCACGGCTGCATCTCCTAGAGTATCTGCAGGCACACTCAAAGCCTCATCTCCTAGAGTAACTGCAGGTACACTCACGGCCTCATCTCCTAGAGTAACTGCAGGTACACTCACAGCCGCATCTCCTAGAGTAACTGCAGGCACACTCACAGCTGCATCTCCTAGAGTAACTGCAGGCACACTCACAGCTGAATCTCCTAGAGTAACTGCAGGCACACTCACAGCCGCATCTCCTAGAGTAACTGCAGGTACACTCACAGCCGCATCTCCTAGAGTAACTGCAGGCACACTCACAGCTGCATCTCCTAGAGTAACTGCAGGCACACTCACAGCCGCATCTCCTAGAGTATCTGCAGGCACACTCACGGCCGCATCTCCTAGAGTAACTGCAGGTACACTCACAGCCGCATCTCCTAGAGTAACTGCAGGTACACTCATGGCCGCATCTCCTAGAGTAACTGCAGGCACACTCACAGCCTCATCTCCTAGAGTAACTGCAGGCACACTCACGGCCGCATCTCCTAGAGTAACTGCAGGCACACTCACAGCCGCATCTCCTAGAGTAACTGCAGGCACACTCACAGCTGCATCTCCTTGAGTAACTGCAGGCACACTCACAGCTGCATCTCCTAGAGTAACTGCAGGCACACTCACAGCCTCATCTCCTAGAGTAACTGCAGGCACACTCACGGCCGCATCTCCTAGAGTAACTGCAGGCACACTCACAGCCGCATCTCCTAGAGTAACTGCAGGCACACTCACAGCTGCATCTCCTAGAGTAACTGCAGGTACACTCACAGCCGCATCTCCTAGAGTAACTGCAGGTGCACTCACGGCCTCATCTCCTAGAGTAACTGCAGGTACACTCACAGCCGCATCTCCTAGAGTAACTGCAGGCACACTCACGGCCGCATCTCCTAGAGTAACTGCAGGCACACTCACGGCCGCATCTCCTAGAGTAACTGCAGGCACACTCACGGCCGCATCTCCTAGAGTAACTGCAGGCACACTCACGGCCGCATCTCCTAGAGTATCTGCAGGCACACTCACGGCCGCATCTCCTAGAGTATCTGCAGGCACACTCACGGCTGCATCTCCTAGAGTAACTGCAGGCACACTCACGGCCGCATCTCCTAGAGTAACTGCAGGCACACTCACAGCCACATCTCCTAGAGTATCTGCAGGCACACTCACGGCCGCATCTCCTAGAGTAACTGCAGGCACACTCACGGCCTCATCTCCTAGAGTAACTGCAGGCACACTCACGGCCTCATCTCCTAGAGTAACTGCAGGCACACTCACAGCCACATCTCCTAGAGTATCTGCAGGCACACTCACGGCCGCATCTCCTAGAGTAACTGCAGGCACACTCACAGCCACATCTCCTAGAGTATCTGCAGGCACACTCACGGCCGCATCTCCTAGAGTAACTGCAGGCACACTCACAGCCGCATCTCCTAGAGTAACTGCAGGTGCACTCACGGCCTCATCTCCTAGAGTAACTGCAGGTACACTCACAGCCGCATCTCCTAGAGTAACTGCAGGCACACTCACGGCCGCATCTCCTAGAGTAACTGCAGGCACACTCACGGCCTCATCTCCTAGAGTAACTGCAGGCACACTCACAGCCTCATCTCCTAGAGTATCTGCAGGCACACTCACGGCCGCATCTCCTAGAGTATCTGCAGGCACACTCACAGCCTCATCTCCTAGAGTATCTGCAGGCACACTCACGGCCGCATCTCCTAGAGTAACTGCAGGCACACTCACGGCCTCATCTCCTAGAGTAACTGCAGGCACACTCACGGCCGCATCTCCTAGAGTAACTGCAGGCACACTCACGGCCGCATCTCCTAGAGTAACTGCAGGCACACTCACAGCCTCATCTCCTAGAGTAACTGCAGGCACACTCACAGCTGCATCTCCTAGAGTAACTGCAGGCACACTCACGGCCGCATCTCCTAGAGTAACTGCAGGCACACTCACGGCCGCATCTCCTAGAGTAACTGCAGGCACACTCACGGCCGCATCTCCTAGAGTAACTGCAGGCACACTCACGGCCGCATCTCCTAGAGTAACTGCAGGCACACTCACGGCTGCATCTCCTAGAGTAACTGCAGGCACACTCACGGCTGCATCTCCTAGAGTAACTGCAGGCACACTCACGGCTGCATCTCCTAGAGTATCTGCAGGCACACTCACGGCCGCATCTCCTAGAGTAACTGCAGGCACACTCACGGCCGCATCTCCTAGAGTAACTGCAGGCACACTCACGGCTGCATCTCCTAGAGTAACTGCAGGCACACTCACGGCCGCATCTCCTAGAGTATCTGCAGGCACACTCACGGCCGCATCTCCTAGAGTATCTGCAGGCACACTCACGGCCGCATCTCCTAGAGTATCTGCAGGCACACTCACGGCCGCATCTCCTAGAGTAACTGCAGGCACACTCACGGCCGCATCTCCTAGAGTAACTGCAGGCACACTCACGGCCGCATCTCCTAGAGTAACTGCAGGCACACTCACGGCTGCATCTCCTAGAGTAACTGCAGGCACACTCACGGCTGCATCTCCTAGAGTAACTGCAGGCACACTCACAGCTGCATCTCCTAGAGTAACTGCAGGCACACTCAAAGCCGCATCTCCTAGAGTAACTGCAGGCACACTCACAGCCTCATCTCCTAGAGTAACTGCAGGCACACTCACAGCTGCATCTCCTAGAGTATCTGCAGGCACACTCACAGCTGCATCTCCTAGAGTAACTGCAGGCACACTCACGGCCGCATCTCCTAGAGTAACTGCAGGCACACTCACAGCCGCATCTCCTAGAGTAACTGCAGGCACACTCACGGCCGCATCTCCTAGAGTATCTGCAGGCACACTCACGGCCGCATCTCCTAGAGTATCTGCAGGCACACTCACGGCCGCATCTCCTAGAGTAACTGCAGGCACACTCACAGCTGCATCTCCTAGAGTAACTGCAGGCACACTCAAAGCCGCATCTCCCCGAGGAGCAGTATCAGAGGCTTAACTCTGTGAGGGGTGTGTGGGAATAGACTTCACTAAAATAATCCAGCCAGTCACTAAACAAATAAACAAGAAAATAATAAGCCCCAATCAGGCCAGGGAACTGGGGTGTGGAGGAGACCAATACCAAAAACTGCTAAGGTCTATTATCTAAACGTCCAGTTTCTAGCAAAAAATTATAAGGCATGCAAATAAACAGGAAAGTAAGTCCCCTACATCTCACAATAAACAGGAAACCTAAACTGCCTATAAGAGCAACCAGATGTCAGATTTAATAGGAAAAGATTTCAACATAGCCATTATAAATATGCTCAAAGGATTAAAGGAAATCATGGTTAAATAAGTAAAGGAAGGTTTGATGACAATTTTACATCAAATAGAGAATATTGCTAAAAAGATAGAAATAATTTTTTTAAAAAGGAACCAAATGATAATTTTGTAGTTGTGAAATATAATAACTGAAATAAAAAATCCATTAAACTGACTCAATAGTATATTGAAAACTGGCAGAAGAATGACTTAGCTGATCAATAGAGATTATGCAAGACAAAGAACAGAGAGAAAAAATAATGAAGAAAAATGAATAGACATTCAGAGAAACATGAAATATCATTAAATGCATCAATATACACACAATGGAAGTACCATAAAGAAACAGAGAAAAAAGAACAGAAAATATATTCAAATAAATAATGGCTGCAAACTTCTCAAACTTACTGAAAAACAGTAACTTATACATCCAGAAAGAGGAATGAACTCCAAGCAGGATAAATACAAAGATACCATAGACACATTATAGTAAAAATTCTGAAAGTAAAAAACAAGGAGAACATCTTAAAATAAAAACAATGCATGACTTATCAGGGAACCCCAATAAGAATAACAGTTGCGTTCTCAACAGAAACAATAGAGGCCAGAAAGCAGCGGGGTAACATATTCCTACTGCTCAAAACAAACAAACAAAAAAAACCCGTCAACCAAAAATCCTATAATCAACAAATCTATCTTTCAAAAATGAAGGTGATATGAAGACTGTCCCAGATAGACAAAAACTGAGCTTATTGCTAGCAGACCCACTTTATAAGAAATACTAGAGGAAGTTTTTTCAGGCTGAAAGTAAATGACCCCAGAGGATAATTCAAATTCACAACAATACCAGGAGGCCCAAGTAGGAGGATCATTCAAGGTCAGGAGTTCGAGATCAGCCTAAGCAAGAACAAGATTCCGTCTCTACTAAAATATAAAAAAGAAATTAGCTGGAAAACTAAAAATATATGGAAAAAATTAGCTGGACATGGTGGCACATGCCTGTAGACCCAGCTACTTGGGAGGCTGAGGTAGAATTGCTTGAGCCCGGGAGTTTGAGGTTGCCGTGAGCTAGGCTGATGCCATGGCACTCTAGCCTAAGCAACAGAGTGAGACTCTGTTTCAAAAAAAAAAAAGTTCACAACAACGAAAACAAAATAAGCATAAAAAGCACCAGTAAATGAAATTATATAATTATAAAAGGCAATCTAGACAGGCATGGTGGCATGTGCCTGTAATCCCAGCTACTTGGGAGGCTAAGGTAAGAGGTTTGCTTGATTCCAGGAGTTTGAGACCAGCCTGGGCAACATAATGAGACTCTGTAAACAACAATATGAAGAAAAAGAAAATCAAAAGGTATAAATGGGGCCGGGCGCTGTGGCTCACGCCTGTAATCCTAGCTCTTGGGAGGCCGAGGCGGGCGGATTGCTCAAGGTCAGGAGTTCAAAACCAGCCTGAGTGAGACCCCGTCTCTACTATAAATAGAAAGAAATTAATTGGCCAACTGATATATATATAAAAAATTAGCCGGGCATGGTGGCGCATGCCTGTAGTCCCAGCTACCCGGGAGGCTGAGGCAGAGGGATCACTCGAGCCCAGGAGTTTGAGGTTGCTGTGAGCTAGGCTGACGCCACGGCACTCACTCTAGCCCGGGCAACAAAGTGAGACTCTGTCTCAAAAAAAAAAAAAAAAAAAAAAAAAAGGTATAAATGTGTATTTCCTACCTTTTTAACTGATTTAAAAAGAAATTCTATAAACTAATGTATATTACACTTTGGGGCAAATAACATATTAGAAATGTAATATATGTATAATATATGTGCCAAAAATAAAGAAAGCACAGAGGAGGTATAAGGGAGCAAAACTCAAATGAGCTAAAGAAATAATGACAGATGATAAGGTAATAATTATAACAATGTATTCTATGACTTATAACATTAAGAGACATAATATGCTTAGCAATAATACTACAAAAGGTGGAAAAGGGAATAGGTCTATATAGAAGTAATGTTTTTATATATTAATGGGATTAACCTATTATCAATATGAAGCTGATTCTGATAAATTAAGATATATATGGTAAACTGTAGAGAAACAACCAAAAAACTTTGAAAATGTAGTGAAAAAATTATTAAAGAAAATAAATGTGACATTTAAAAATTTTTACTCAATGCAAAAGACATGAAACATATAGAATATAAAGTAAAATGGCAGATGTGAATTCAACTATATCAATAAAAAACATTAAATGTAAATAGATTAATGATTTAATCAAAAAGAATGGAAGACTGGAATTTAACAAAATGTTATCCAACTATATGTTCTTTAGATTCAAAAACATAAATAAATTTAAAGGAAAAGAATGGGAAAAAGTATATTATCATATAGTAACCAACCACAGGAAAGCTGGAGTAGCTCTAAAACTATTAAGACAAAACAGATTTTAAAACAAAAAATATTAGAAATAAAGAGAGATACTTTATAATAATAATAAGGGTTAATCCATCAAGAAGCTATAACAATTATAAACATATATGGACCTAATAACAAAGTACCACAATATAAAAAGCAAAAACTGAGAGAAATGAAGGGAAAAGTAGATAAAAATAATAGTTGAACACTTCAATATCTCACTTCATAAACCACTACACACAAGGTCAACAAGAATATGAGACTCGAACAACACTTCAGCCAACCAGATCCAACAGACAGCTAGAGAATATTTTACCTCAACAAAAATACATTCTTGTCAAGTATACAGGGAACATTCTCCAGGATGATAAGATGCTAGGCCATAAAATAAACCTCAAAAAAAATTTAAAAGGATAGATATAATATCAGGCCACAATGGGATGAAATTAGAAATTAATAATGAAAAAATTTGGAAAATCCAAAAATATGTGGAAATTAAATAACACACTCCTAAATAACTAATGAGTCAAAGAAACAAAAGAAAACTCAGAAAACACATGAGATTAATGAAAATGAAGATACAATATTATCAACATTTATGGGATGCAGCAAAAGTAGCACTGAAAGGAAAAATTATAGCTTTAAATGTCTATATTAAAAAAAGAAGAGGCCGGGCGCGGTGGCTCATGCCTGTAATTCTAGCTCTCTGGGAAGCCGAGGCAGGCGGATTGCTCGAGGTCAGGAGTTTGAAACCAGCCTGAGCAAGAGCAAGACCCTGTCTCTACTATAAATAGAAAGAAATTAATTGGCCAACTAATATATATAGAAAAAATTAGCCTGGCATAGTGGCGCATGCCTGTAGTCCCAGCTACTTGGGAGGCTGAGGCAGCAGTATTGCTTGAGCCCAGGAGTTTGAGGTTGATGTGAGTTAGGCTGACACCACGGCACTCACTCTAGCCTGGGCAACAAAGCAAGACTCTGTCTCAAAAAAAAAAAAAAAAAGAAGAAGAAGAAGAAAGATATCAAATCAATAACTAATCTTTCACCTTATAATACTGTAAAAAGAAGAGAAAACTAAACCTAAAGCAATAAGAAGGAAGGAAATAATAATGACTACAGTGAAAACTAATGAAAGATAATAGAAAACTAAGAGAATAGAAAATCAATGAAACCAAAAGCTGGTTCTTCAAAAAGATCAAGAAAGTTAATAAACCTTTAGCTAGCTTGACCAAGAAAAAATGAAGACTCAAATTACTAGAATCAGAAATGAAAAAGGGCCATTACTACCAACTGTACAGAAATAAAAAAGATTATAAAATAATACTATGAACAATTATGCCAACAAACTAGATAACATGGATAAAATGGACAAATTCTTAGAAATACACAGACAACCAAAACTGATCCAAGAAAATAGATACAATATAAATGGAACTTCTAACAAGAGAATTAAATCAGTAAACAAAAACTTACCCACAAAGGAGAGCCCAGGCCCAAAGGGCCTCACTGCTAAATCCTACCAATCATTCAAAGAATTAGCACTAGTTCTTCACAAACTCTTATAAAAACTGAAAAGGAAGGAAATCTTCCCAACCCATTTCATGAGGCTAGTATTACCCTAACACCAAAACTAGATAATGATATCACAAGAAAAAAAAAAAAAACTACAGACAGATATATCTTATAAATATGGATATAAAAATCCTCAATGAGCAATGGAACATAATTGAGAAACCAGATATAAAACCATCCTCATATAGCCATCTAATCTTCGACAAAGCAGACAAAAACATACACTGGGGAAAAGAATCCTTATTCAATAAATGGTGCTGGGAAAACTGGATAGCCACATGCAGAAAAGAAATAGGATCCACATCTTTCACCTCTCACAAAAATCAACTCATGGTGGATAACAGACTTAAGCTTTCAAGCTAAGACAAGAAACTATAAGAATTCTAGAAGAAAATGTTAGAAATACTCTTCTAGACATTGGCCTAGGCAAAGAATTTATGAAGAAGACCCCAAAGGCAATCCCAACAACAAAAATAAATAAATGGGACCTCATCAAATCAAAAAGCTTCTGGGCCGGGCGCGGTGGCTCACGCCTGTAATCCTAGCTCTCTGGGAGGCCGAGGCGGGCAGATTGCTCAAGGTCAGGAGTTCAAAACCAGCCTGAGCAAGAGCGAGACCCCGTCTCTACTATAAATAGAAAGAAATTAATTGGCCAACTGATATATATATAAAAAATTAGCTGGGCATGGTGGCGCATTCCTGTAGTCCCAGCTACTCGGGAGGCTGAGGCAGAAGGATCGCTCGAGCCCAGGAGTTTGAGGTTGCTGTGAGCTAGGCTGACGCCACGGCACTCACTCTAGCCTGGGCAACAAAGCGAGACTCTGTCTCAAAAAAAAAAAAAAAGCTTCTGCACAGCCAAGGAAAATATCATGAGAGCAAACAGACAACCTATAGAATGGGAGAAAATATTCTCATGCGACACATCCAATAAAGGGCTGATAACTAGAATAGATTTAGAACTCAGGAAAACCAGCAAGAAAAAATCAAACAACCCTATCAAAAAGTGGGCAAAGGACATGAACAGAAACTTTTCAAAAGAAGATAGACTAATGATCAACACATATGAAAAAAAGCTCAACATCTCTAATCATCAGGAAAATGCAAATCAAAACCACAATGAGATATCACTTATCTCCAGGGAAAATTGCCTTTATCATAAAGTCCCAAAATTATAAATGTTGGCATGGATGCAGAGAGCTAGGAACACCCATGCACTGCCAGTGGGACTGCAAACTAGTGCAACCTCTGTGGAAAGCAATATGGAGATACCTTAAAGCGATACAAGTGGATCTACCATTTGATCCAGCAATCCCATTACTGGGCATCTACCCAAAGGAAAAAAGACACTGTATAAAAAAGACACCTGCACTAGAATGTTTATAAGCAGCACAATTCACAATTGCAAAGATGTAGAAACAACCCAAGTGCCCATCAATACACAAGTGGATTAATAAAACGTGGTATATGTACCACATGGAGTTCTATTTAGCCACAAAAAACCACTGATGATATAGCATGTCTTGTATTATCCTGGTTAGAGCTGGAACCCATTCTCCTAAGTGAAGTATCCCAAGAATGGAAAAACAAGCACCACATGTATTCACCATCAAATTGGTATTAACTTATCAACACTTACGTTGCACATATAGCAATAACATGAATCGGGTGTCGGGCAGAAGGGGGAGGATGGGATGGTACATTCACACCTAATGGGTGTAGTGCACACCATCAGGGGACAGACACACCTGAAGCTCTGACTCGGATGGGGCAGGGGCCCCATCGTATATACGTAACCTAAACATTTGTACCCCCATAATATGCTGAAATAAAAAAAATGTTTTTAAATTCTCAATGAAATACTTATAAACCAAACCTAGCAACAAAGAATTATACACCAGGACCAAATGGGATTTATTCCAGTCAAGAAAGGTTGGACTGACATCTCAAAATCAATTAACATAAGATATCATATCAATAGAATAAAAAACAAAAACTACACAATCATTTCAACAGATATAGAAAAAGCATTTGAAAATATTCAACACCTTTTCACATAAAAGCATTAATAAACTAGTAATAGAACAAAACTTCCTAATCTTGATAAAAGGTATCAATGAAAAACTCACAGCTAACATCATACTTAATGGGGAAAGACTGGATGCTTTCCTCCAGGGCATAAGACAAGGATGTCTGTCTCTTTGCTCTCATTCCACAACACGCAAGAAATCCTCTGCCAAATAACTAATTTGTCTAGAAACCTAGGTGCTAGAAATTGGGAAATATCTTAAGTAGGAGGGTGGATATTGTGGATCTAGGTGTGTATATCCTAGAAATCTATATTCTTACTGTAATTAAATAAACCTATACTCTTATTTGTCAAAAAAAAAAAAAAAAGACAAGGATGTCTGCTCTCACTGTTTCTATTCAACATTGTACTGAAAGTTCTTTTTTTTTTTGCAATCACATAAGAGGAGGTTTATTTTCTGGCTAGCCAGGGTCCGAGCCCTAGAGCACCAACGCAGTGGCCACTCTCGCAGGCAAGGACCTGTACTGAAAGTTCTTACCAGGGCTATTAGGCCAGAAAAATAAATAGGAGTATCAATATAGGCAAAGAACAAGTGAAACTCTCAACTCATAGATGATATGATTTCATAAATAGAAAATCTTAAGGAATCTACTTAAAAAATACTAGAACTAATAAATGAGTTCAGCCAAGTTGCAGGATACAAGATCAACACATAAAATCAATTCTATTTCTATACACTTTCAATGAACAATATGAAAATGAAATTAAGGAAAAAAATTCCATTCACAATAGCATCTAAAAGAATAAAATACTCAAGAAAATATTTAACAAAAGAAGCATGAAACGTACTTCTCAGAAAACTATAAAATATTATTGAAAGAAATTAAAGAAAATCTAAATAATTGAAAAACAAACATCCTTTATGGATCGAAAGGCTTAATGTTGTTAAAATGACGATACTACCCAGATATACAGATGCAACACAATCTCTATCAGAATCCAAACTGACTTCTTCTTAGAAGTTCATAAGCTGATTCATGTAGAATTTTAAGGGATCCAGAATAGCCAAAACAATCATGACAAAGAATAAAGCAGGAGGAATCACACTTCTTGACTTTGAAACTTACTATAAAGCAATGGTAGTCAAGATCGTGTGACACAGGACAGGCATATGGGATAGACTTGAGAGTACAAAATAAACCCATACTTCTGGTCAACTGATTTTCAACAAGAGTGCCAAGACCACTAAATAGAGAAAGAATTGTATTTTCAACAAATGGTGCTGGGACAACTGAATAGCCACATATAAAAGAATAAAATTGGAACCTTACTCATACCATATATAAAAATTAACACAAAATAAGTCAAATGCCATTATATAAAAGAAAAACTATAAAACTCCTAGAAGAAACAAAGGTAAATATTCATGATTTTGAATTTGGCAAAGAATTCTTAAATGTGATACCAAAAACACAAACAAAAAAAGAAAATATAGATAAATTGGATAGACTTCATCAAAATTAAAAACTTCTGTACTTAAAAGGACACTATCAAGAAAATGAAAAGGCAACCCACAGAATAGGAGAAGGTATTTATAACTCATGTATCTGAAAAGGGACTTGTATCCAAAATATATTAAGAACTCTTATAACTCAATAATAAAAAGACAAATAACCCAATGGGCATGGGCAAAGAATCACCATAGTATGTGAGGGGAGGGTGTTTTACATTTATATTAGAGCAAGTTACTAACTGGCTCATAATAAAGGATTTTTTTTTCTAAAAGTATAGTACATGGATCACTTGGATCAGAATCACCGGGGGCTTGCTAAAACTGCCAGTTTGTGGCCATCTCTCTAGCTAGACACAGTGTGTGGAGTGACTGGATTGCAGGGCTCAGGAATCTGCATTTTTTCACCAAATCGCTAGGTGATTCTGAATCACACTAAAGTTTGAGAATCACTCATGTAGAATGTAATTTCACAGACTAATATCCCAGATGGTCTCACTCTATTTGAAATTCTCAAAGAGTTATGTTGTCAGCTGGTGAACATTTGTCTAATACAAGCAATCATAGTGCACAATAACATACAATACACATCAATGTTGAACAATGGTATCTGTTCTCCAGTACTATGAAACTTTAGAATATTGCTTTTCTATGTGTGTTATGAACTAATAGCATAAATATCAACTTGTCTGAGAAAAAATAAAAAACATGGGCAAAGGATCTGAACAGACAGTTCTCCCAAATGGCTAATAAGCCTTTAAAAATGGTCAACATCATTAGTCACCAGGAAAACACGAATCAAAATCACAATGAAATATTATTTCACACCCTCTAGTATGGCTAGCATTAAAAAGTAAGATAAGTGCTACCAAGTATACAGAAAAATCAGAACCCTAATATGCTGCTGGTGGGAATATAAAATGATGCATTTATGAAACATTGTTGCAGTTTGAAAACATTGTGGCAGTCTTCAAAAACTTAAAGACAGTTATTAAATGGCCAGGAATTCCACTTCTGAGTATATATCCAAGAGAAAAGAAAATAAATGTCTACCCAGAAATGTGTACACAAATGTTTATATTAACATTATTCATAATAGCCAAAACTTAGAAACACAAATATCTATCAATAGATGAAATGAGGCCAGGCGCAGTGGCTCACACCTGTAATCCTAGCATTCTGGGAGGCCAAGGAGGGTGGATCGTTTGATCTCAGGAGATCAAGACCAGCCTGAGCAAGAGTGAGACCCCATCTTTACTAAAAATAGAAAGAAATTAATTGACCAATTAAAATTATATAGAAAAAATTAGCTGGGCATGGTGGCACATGCCTGTAGTCCCAGCTACTCGGGAGGCTGAGGCAGGAGGATCGCTTGAGCCCAGGAGTTTGAGGTTGCTGTGAGCTAGGCTGATGCCACTGCACTCTAGCCCGGGCAACAGAATGAGACTCTATCTCAAAAAAACAAAAAAAAATAGATGAAATGATAAACAAAATGTAATATATACATACAAAGGAATATTAGGCCATAAAAATGAATGAGTATGGATATATGCTAAAACATGGAAGAGCCTTCAGAACATTAGCTAAGTGAAAGAAGCTAGTCACAAAGGATCACAAACATAGTATATGATTTCATTCATATGACAGCCCAGAACGGGAAATCTATAGAGACAGAAAGTAGACTTAGGACTGAGGCATAGATGGGGATGGATAAGAGGGTGAGACCTAAAGGGTATGTGAGGTTTATTTTGATGAAAATGTTCTGAACTTGACTGTGATAATGGATGCACATGTCTATGAATATACTAAAAAAATCACTGAATTGTATACTTTAAGTAGGTGAATTACAACATAAATATAGTTCAATAAAGTGATTCTTGATGCTTTGCATTTTTGCTTCTTTTTAATACTGTATGGATGAATGACTTTTATTTTAAATATTAATTGTATTAAAAATAATTATTGTTGAAATGCTTTATAATGCCAACAAATCTAACTATCATGGTTTTTTCCTTACCATTATCTCCATTCATTCTTATTTCATATTCTTTGTAGAGTCTTCCTATGCTTTTGATCATTTCCTCCATGTACTGTTGCTCTGGGGGCATCTCTCCCTCCAAACTTTTATGGCGACCAAATATCCCAAGCCCAACATCTGACCAGTTTTCCTGTAAATGTTTAATAATCTTGAGAGTATCGTATTTTGACACTAGAAAATCCCCAGTAAACTTTTCTTTCTCCTCATGCAGCACCTAGGGAGTGAAAGGGAAGGCGAGAAAGTTGCATATTGTTCAGTAATAATTTTATCAAAGTCTACTCAGATCCTTATTCCCCAGTGACTCCCAATTATTTTGGAGTCGCATACCCTATTATTATTGTACATACCATTTTTTCTTCAAAGATATAACATGTGACATTTATTTTATTTTTAAAATTAAAGTAAATTTAATTTTGATACTCTATGAGATAACCCATGATTTACCAGAATAATAATCATTCTATTAAATCCTATGTGGGTAAAAAATTAGTGACAGGTAATTATGTCCTAGTGAGCTGAGCATATTTAATTACTATTTGCTTTAGTAAGGTTGTAATATATCTGTTTGCGGGATCCCCACTAGATTGGGAAAGTTCCTAGAATGTACAGGTTATATTTTATTCATGTTTCATTTATCTGCCTAACCCCAAGTGCAAGTCCCGACCATGACATATCAATAAATATTTATGGAAAAAATAAAGTGCAATTTATACATAAAGTTTGCCATTATTTGTGACTCAGATAATGGAAATATTACTCATCCTTCATTAAGAGTAATCAATGTAGGGAGGCATAGAGAAGAGCAATTAAGAGTAAGAATTTTGGCCGGTCATGGGGGCTCATGCCCATAATCCTAGCACTCTGGGAGGCCGAGGCGGGCAGATCATTTGAGCTCAGCAGTTCGAGACCAGCCTGAGCAAGAGCGAGACCCCATCTCTACTAAAAAAATAGAAAGAAATTAGCTGAACAACTAAAAACTATATATATAAAAAAATTAGCTGGACATGGTGGCGCATGCCTGTAGTCCCAGCTACCCAGGAGGCTGAGGCAAGAGAGGATTGCTTGAGCCCAGCAGTTTGAGGTTGCTGTGAGGTAGGCTGACGCCACGGCACTCTAGCCCAGGCAACAGAGCGCGAGACTCTGTCTCAAAAAAAAAATAAAAAAAGAGTAAGAATTTTGAGTTGGAGACACCTGGACTCCAATACTGACTGCCACTTAGCATTTATAGATAACTTACGTAAGTCACTCAACATTCCTAAGGTTCAATTTCTACATCTGTGAGATGGGGATTATAAGATCCACATCATGTGGCTGCCATGAAGAGTAAGAAAGATAATATATGTAAACACTTTCAGCTCCTGACAAAGAGTAAGTGCTTAATAAAAGATAATATATATAAAACATTTTCAGCTCCTCACAAAAAGTGCTTAATAAATGAGTTATTAGTCCTAATAAATTAAAAAACATTTTTTAATTTTATCTATGCATATAAAAACTGCTGAACAGTAAAGAAAAAGTCACTAAACTAGGTATATTGTATGTAGGACAGCAAACATCTTCAATTCTGAGCGTATTCTGCTCAACTCATTCCAAAAGAAAAAATGATTTCTTGGGATCTGAATGAGATTTCATTAAGTCATGAATTTGATATTCACTTTGGAAGTATTTCAGTGTCATATATTTTCCTTTGTTAGATTACTATAACATGAAAGTAATCTGATTAATGAAACCTATTTTCAAAGCTCAAACCCTTTTAGAAAGATTTTGTTAATGGATAAAAGAAAATGTGGTATACACATATAATGGAATATCATTCAGCCTTTAAAAAAGAGAAAATTGTGAAATATGCTACAACAGGGATGAACCTTGAGGACATTACGCCGAGGAAAATAAGCCAGTCACAAAAGGAAAGTATGTATGATTCCACTTATATGAGGAGCCTAGAGTAGTCAAATTCACAGACAGAAAAGGTATAATAATGGTTGCCAGGGATTAGGGAGAGGCAGACAGGCGAGTCACTATTTAATGAGTACAGAGTTCCAGCTGGGGAAGATGGAAATGTTCTGAAGATGAATGGTGGTGATGGCTGCACATCAATGTGAATGTACTTAATGCTACTGAACTGTACATTTTTAAATAACCAAAAGGTAAATTTTATGTTATATATATTTTACCACAATAAAAAAGATGATATTAATTTTAAAAGTCCAATTTGTCCTTAAAACAAAAGCCAGATACAGGAGAGGCACAAATGTTACTTATGTCTGACAATTAGGTAAGAGAATCATAACTACCCTCACTGCCACTCAAGTATCTTTGCCCAATGTCTTTTCTAGCAGCCTAACTTTATTTGGCCCTAAAATTTTAAATAGAAATGAAAAAACTGAAGCATATTTTTAAAAGCCCCCATGGTCTTGCTGTTTTCCTTCCCTTTAATAAATATTTATATGGCATTTTTACAGGATGATATATACCTCAGTTGTAGGAATGTGATTACCAAGCTATTTATTACTAATAGAAAGTCTTACTTTTTGCCAATGCTTGAAGTCTGAAAGAACTGAATCAAATGTATTTCTCTTATTAGGGGATAAAATGCCTTTTCCACTGAAAGAAGAAAAAAGAGAAAAGTTTCATAACAAGGTATAAACAAAGAAAATCATAAGTCCATACACTAAACAATTATGTTTCTCCCCATGATTTTCAAGAATGTATTCCAGGTCTAGCCCCTCTCTCCATAGGTATTTATCTTTAAAATTATAAATTCAGGCTTCAATTAGACCTGAGTAACCAAGCTACAGGGCCATGGGCCATGATAGCATTTTTTTAAGAGTGGTCTCTGAGTCTTGAGAATTCAAAACTAGATCATCATGAGAATTCCTGTTAAATACAGCTCCCAAAACAATATATAAATAGAAAGAAAGCCTACTGAGTGATTAAGGCTCAAATTTTAAGTCACGAGCCCCAAACCTGGTAACAAAGCATTTCCTTTATTGTCTATGAAGTTTCACAAGGTGAAAGCTATTGACAAAGAAGTTCCTGAAGAGAAAGAGAGAAGAGAACCATGCCCCGCTATGCTCGCTGGCCAGCTAAGCATCAACAAACAATAGAAATGGGTACATGGCAGCAGCAACCAGCTAGGAGATGTACTAGCTTCAGCTTCTAGAACTTCCAAATACACTGATTGGGAAACCCTTTATGGGGTATGAAGAGCTGAAACCATCGTTCTCAATTTGAAATGGAAATGGCACCCAAATGTGTCTCCTCAACAAAGTATTTTAAAGTTTAAAAGAACCTTAGAAATCAACTAGTCCAGGCTGTGTCCAAAGTGTAGATTCCCACTAATCTTGGCTGTGATTTGGGTATTTGGCCTCAACTTAACTACTTTATTAGAAGTTTCTTCCATTGTCAGATTTCTCTAATCATTACAAAGTATAATAACCAATCAAAACCACTCTTCCTGTAACTGCCACTCATTGGTTTTACTTCTCTGCACATGAATTTGAAGATGGATCCAGATACTCAAGTTTGCCAATACTAATGACATAAGGTTGATTTTCTTTTTACAATAGAGAAAAGACAATAAAAGAGTTGGATTCAAATGGAGCCCGCAGCAGCTAGATGGAGGGGGATGGTCAGGATGCACTCCAGAGATACTAAGCACTAGAAACCACAAGACTATTCAAGATCCTTTTCAGGATTGTGCCTTTGTAAGGACTGCCGATTACCTCCCTCAAATCAATGTTAGAGTAATCATAAGGTAAAAGAGAGAAACAGAATTGGACTGAGTTATCATACATGATATAATACAATCAGAAAAACAAAATACTTTGTGATCCATTTATTATTCCCGAAGAACTGCTGCCATTTGACAAGGCTGTCCTTAACAATTTGCAACGTCTCCTTTGTAGTCTCTTCAGTATGTTCTATCTCCTGTTTAAATTTATTCACTGAGTTTCTCCATTTTTGTGTCAATTTCTGCAATAGTGCAAGGTCTGCAGTGTCCTAGATAAAAAGCATAGAATAAAACAACTTATTCATTTAACTTATGCAACAAATATTCATTAATATATACCAGGCCATTATTAATATTATAACAACAGAGAAAAACATAAGGAATTGATCAAAAAATTAAAGATATTCCTCTTTCAAAATATGATCACTACTAAATAGTTCATTTGGTGATGGTTTTTCCAAGGCACATAAAGTATTGGGGATAAGATGTTTTCCTTATCCCCAGTTGCAACACAAACGCAACTTTCCCACAGGACCTTCACAGGAGCCATGTGGTGCACATTGGAAAGAACAGGAACCAAGAAGCCAAATGGAACCAAATGTGAATCATAGCCATTACTGGCTGTGTAACCTTGGGTGACATTACTTAATCTATTTGTCATTGATTTCTATTATCCATAAAATAAATAACTTAATGCCTATCTCACAGATAGGATTGTTTTCAGAATTAAATGCAATGATTAGTGTACATGACTAGACTCAGTAAAAGCACACTAGATGCCAGTTCCCTCTTTTTCTTCCCTAGGATATTCACTGAATTTTCCCATAAAATTGTATAGAATGCATCAATAATGCAACTATCAATAAATATATCTACTTACTTTTCTTTAGTCTAAGCATTAATATAACCATAATTCTATGAACAACTTTGTAATGTTGATAAACTTAGATAAATTGTTTTAATTAGGGTAGAAAACAAATATAAGGAATTGAGAGCCTTTTTTCACCTTTCCTTAGATTTTTTTCATTCTCCCCACCATAAAGCACAAATATAAAGCCATGTTTAAAAATCTGTAAATTTAGCAAAAATTTCTTATAGTCTCAACCCTCAACATTTGGAGTCTTTCTTCCCATAACTTAAATGAATTGAGCTTTACCTTAGTTGAAAGCAGTATGATGAAATGCTTAGTGTATTTATTCCAGCCTTTTTCATTAAGATAAAGTCTTTTAGCCAATATGACTCTGTTTCTTTCAATTACCTATGAAAATAATGTACTATAATCAGGAACTTAAAACATTAACAAACCACTATAATTTTTTTTTTTTTTTTTTTGAGACAGAGTCTCGCTTTGTTGCCCAGGCTAGAGTGAGTGCCGTGGCGTCAGCCTAGCTCACAGCAACCTCAAACTCCTGGGCTCGAGTGATCCTTCTGCCTCAGCCTCCCGGGTAGCTGGGACTACAGGCATGCGCCACCATGCCCGGCTAATTTTTTATATATATATCAGTTGGCCAATTAATTTCTTTCTATTTATAGTAGAGACGGGGTCTCGCTCTTGCTCAGGCTGGTTTTGAACTCCTGACCTTGAGCAATCCGCCCGCCTCGGCCTCCCAAGAGCTAGGATTACAGGCGTGAGCCACAGCGCCCGGCCAAACCACTATAATTTATTACACTGATTTCATATATCAACTTTTCACTGAATCATTAACTCAACCAAAATGTCTTGTTTAAATCATTAACTAATATGAATCACAAATTCATATTTTCTAAAACTACTGAATTGGAACCAAATTACAGTAGATAGCAGAAATTCTCAATTTAATCTCAAGACCCCTTTACACTAAAAAATTATGGAGCACTCCAAAGTGGTTTTTATTTGTATGAATTATATCTATTGATATTTACTATATTGGAAATTAAATTTAAATTATTTAAAATATGTATTTGTTAATCCACTTAAACATTAATAAACTCATTTTGTATTAACATGAACAGCATTTTATGAAAAAAATAACTATATTTTTTCAAAACATGAGTGGAAAAGTGCTACGGTTTTACATTGTTACAAATGTAAATATCTGCCTTAAAAGAATAGAGCTGGATTCTCACATCTGCTTTTCCATTCAATCTGTTATAACATCCCATGCCAAGTAGCTTCTCAAAAGATCCACTGTGTACTCATTAGAGAATGAGAGGGAAAAAGGCAAATAACATCTTAGTTTTATGATGAAACTAGTTATGGTCTCATGGAGTTCCTGAAATGGTCTCATGGACTTGCAAGGGGGCCCCTGGGCCACACTTTGAGAACCACTCATATATCTAATCAATTGTTTAGTCATTTAACAAATGACTGCTCTAGACACTGTGGACATAGCCATCAACAAAAGAGATAAAGTCCTTATTTTCAGGGAGTTGACATTCTAGCTGTCACTTCTGGAAGGAATTTTAGGGATGATCTAACAAAAAGCCCATCATTAAAATGTATTCTTCTATAGAAACCTCTACTTGGGTCAATTCTCTACTTGTTAAATACCTTTAGTGTGATGGAGACTTATCTTTTTTTTCCCTCTTATTGAACATGCCTAACTCATATTTGTTTCTTACATATTTACTGTCATGATTATTTCTTCTGAATTATGTCAATGTCCCTTTAAAAATTCTGCATCAGATGAAGTCTGACCATTCCAGAGGAAAAAGGGAGAACTGTCTCCTTCTACTTATTCTCTTTACTTTTAATCTTGTAAGAGTCTAGAAATGTTTTAGGAACCATTTCATACAATCACCTTATAGTGAATTCACAGTGATTTCAACGTCACAGATCTTTTTTTTTCTCATGGACTACTCTTACACTGGGTTCTCCTTTAGGTGGTTGTCCTCAGTTTTGTCTATTTGTCCCTGAAGGTAGTATAGCATGATAATTGGGAGTTCAGGCTCTAGAGTTAGACTTGCTAAGTTCTACCATTTACTAACTATGTGAGCTTAAGCAAATTACATCTTTGAGTCTGTTTCCTTGTCTGAAAAATGTGAATAATTGGGATTACTATAAGAACTATGCCAACTAATCCCTTAGCAAAATATCTGGCACATAGTAATAACTGAATAAATGACAGCTGCTACACTTTTATAATAATATTAATCATGGTAATGATTAATGTTAATCATATTAATAAAATTGATCTATACATTTATCCCACTAATATTTCATTTGTCTGGATAGGTCAATAATTCTAAATTGTTGAGATATTTGAATACGTTAAGTTTTTAGGGGCAGGAATTTTGTCTTAATTTTTTGTTTCACTAACCAGTACATAGAATAATGTCTCAGGTGCACAAAGTTTTCTTAAAAGAATATATAGATCCTTGGCCAGGTGCAGTGGCTCACGCCTGTAATCCTAGCACTCTGGGAGGCCAAGCCGGATAGATCGTTTAGCTCAGGAGTTCGAGACGAGCCTGAGCAAGAGTGAGACCTTGTTTCTACTAAAAAAAAATAGAAAGAAATTAGCTGGACAACTAAAAATATATAGAAAAAAATTAGCTGTGCATGGTGGCGCATGCCTGTAGTCCCAGCTACTCGAGAGGCTGAGGCAGGAGGCTCGCTTGAGCCCAGGAGTCTGAGGTTGCTGTGAGCTAGACTGACACTACTGCACTCTAGTCTGGGTAACAGAGTGAGACTCTGTCTCAAAAAAAAAAAAAAAAAAAGAAGAAGAAGAAGAATATATAGATCCTTAAAATTACCATTCTTTTTCTTTTCTTCTCTCTCTTGTTTTGAGACAAAGTCTCACTCTGTTGTTGCCCTGACTAGAGTGCAGTGACGTCATGGTAGCTCAATGCAACCTCCAATTTCTGGGCAGAAGCAATACTCCTACCTCAGTCTCCCAAGAAGCTAAGACTACAGGGCTTGCCACTACACCTGGCTAATTTTTCTTTTATTAGTAGAGATGTGTTTCACTCTTGCTCAGGCTGCTTTTGAACTCTTGAGCTCAAGCAATCCTCCTGCCTTGGCCTCCCAGAGTGCTAAGATTACACACGTGAGCCACTGTGACTGGCCAAAAATTACCTTTTTTAGTCAAAGAACTGATACATAATTGTTAAAATCAAACAATACAGAAGTATAAAGTAAAAATTCAAAATTCCCAGCAGCCCACCCCACCCTCACTAAAAATATTGTTATAAGTTTGTTATTCCATTGAGTGAAGATTTTATGTGTGTGTGCATATACAAACTACACATAGTTTTTTATACATTTGTGATGACTTTTTTCTTTTTTATGTAAGTACATTAAATTTGTGTACTTTATACTTGTGATACTTTAAATATAAATAGCATTTTATAATATATTATTCTAAAACTCGCTGTTTCTTTTACTTATCATAGCCCTCTTTCCACATGTATATCTATAACAGTATTTTAAATGACTACGCAGTTTCTAATATACTAAGTATTCTAATATAGTTTGGATAACTATAATTTATTTCCCCTATTGATGATATTTAGGTTATTTCAATAACCTAATTTATTTCTGTAAACATAAGCAATGTTGCAATGAATATCCATATCCTTATTCACTTGTACTCTCAGTGAGAAATACACTTGTATTTCTCAGGAATTGATTTTTGCCAGTGGGATTGCAGTCCAAGAGGTAAAAATTTAAAATGTTGTTAGCCCCTATAAAAATCTCTAAAAAAGCTGTACCAATTTATATTCTCATCAACAGTATATGAAAGTGTCCATGTTTATCATCTGTTTAAAGTTCGCTAATCTGTTAAGCTAAAAATGGTATCCAATTATTCTTTATTTTCCATCTTATTCATTAATGGTGAGGTTGAAAATATTTTCAAATATGTATTAGCCATTTGAATGTCTTACTCTGAATTATCTGTTTATATTCTGTGCCCACTGTGTTACTAGATTATTTTTATTTTTAAAATGTATTTATTAGACCATGCTAGTAATATTAACTGTTTTTAATATACGGTACCAACATTTTCTCCCAGTCTGTTATTTGCTTTTGTTCCTGGTGACTGTCACCACATGAAAATTATAATTTTAAGGTTTCATATCATACATGGAAAGGACTTCTTCATTTCAGTATTATAAAAAGTTCTCATAGAATTGATTCTAGGCGGAGCGCGGTGGCTCACACCTGTATAATCCTAGCACTCTGGGAGGCCAAGGCGGGTGGATCGTTTGAGCTCAGGAGTTCAGACCAGCCTGAGCAAGAGTAAGACCCTGTATCTACTAAAAATAGAAAGAAATTAGCTGTACAACTAAAAATGTATAAAAAAAAAGTTAGCTGGGCATGGTGGCACATGCCTATACTCCCAGCTACTCAGGAGGCTGAGGCAGAAGGATCACCTAAGCCCAGGAGTTTGAGGTTGCTGTGAGCTAGGCTGACACCACGGCACTCTAGCCTGGGCAACAGAGTGAGATTCTGTCTCAAATAATAATAATAATAATAATTTATTCTAGGCCGGGCGCGGTGGCTCACGCCTGTAATCCTAGCTCTCTGGGAGGCCGAGGCGGGAGGATTGCTCAAGGTCAGGAGTTCAAAACCAGCCTGAGCAAGAGCGAGACCCCGTCTCTACTATAAATAGAAAGAAATTAATTGGCCAACTGATATATATATAAAAAATTAGCCGGGCATGGTGGCGCATGCCTGTAGTCCCAGCTACTCGGGAGGCTGAGACAGAAGGATCGCTCGAGCCCAGGAGTTTGAGGTTGCTGTGAGCTAGGCTGACGCCACGGCACTCACTCTAGCCTGGGCAACAAATCGAGACTCTGTCTCAAAAAAAAAAAAAAAAAAAAAAAAAAAAAAAAAAATAATTTATTCTAATATATAGTTTGTTTTCACTTTTACATATTTTATCCCTTTTGGGATTTACTCTTTTTTTTTTGAGACAGAGCTTTGTTGCCCAGGTAGAGCGAGTGCCGTGGCATCAGCCTAGCTCACAGCAACCTCAATCTCCTGGGCTCAAGCAATCCTCCTGCCTCAGCCTCCCTCCCCAGTAGCTGGAACTACAGGCATGCGCCACCATGCTCGGCTCATTTTATATATTTATATGTGTGTATATATATACATATTAGTTGGCCAATTAATTTATATATATAAATATATATATATTAGTTGGCCAATTAATTTCTTTCTATTTATAGTAGAGACAGGGTCTCGCTCTTGCTCAGGCTGGTTTCCAACTCCTGACCTTGAGCAATCCGCCTACCTCGGCCTCCCAGAGTGCTAGGATTACAGGCATGAGCCACTGGGCCTGGCCCTGGGATTTACTCTTTTATGTAAACTTTTTTATAAAGTAGAGATCTAAATTTTTCAATAATTGGATAACCAATTGTGCCAAACCAATTTGAATACCTCATATACACAGGAGTCTATTTCTGAACTTTCTATTCTGTTCTTTTGCATTTATCTATTCTTACCCAAGAAACACATCCTAGTTACTTTAACTTTAGAAAACATTCTGATGTCTAGAAGTGCAAGTTATTTTTTCTTTTTTCATTTTTTTAAACATTAGAGATTGATACTGAGCAAGTTATTTATTAGTATTCTTTTAGAATGTTTTATTATTCTCATATTCAGATTCTTCCAGATGTGTTTTATAATCAACTTACTCCTAAAAATAAGATAGATATTGAGATTTTTAATAGAATTATATTGAATTTATAGATTAATTTGGAGAGAACTGACATCTATACAATATTGATTATTGTTCTCAACCAGTGATATATAGCTCTCCTTTTATTTAGTTTTAAGTTGTTTAAAATAGTTTTAGAGCTTTCAACATATAGGTCTTACTTTCTTGTTAAGTCTATTCTCTCTTTGCATTTCTAATTGTTTATTATTGGTATGTAGGGAATCGTTAGGTTTTCCATATTTATCTTGTACCCAGCTACCTTATCAAAAGCTAATTAATTCAAATAATCTTTAAATTGATTTTTCCAGGTTTCTGGGTAGATAATTGCATAATAAGCAAACAACAGTGATTTTGTAAGTTCCTTTCAGTAGTTATACCTCTTGATTTTATTTGCATTTCATTAGTGAATTAAGGCTTCTAGTGATAGCAGAAATCCTTTTGGCTTTCTTCAATGGGAATGGCTCTAGCATGTCCCCATTAATCCTCTACATTTATAATAATTATCTCTGTCAAGTCAATGAAATTTCTTAACTAAACAAGTCTTTATTCCACCATCCAGTATATTAGCTCTCTCTCTTGCTTTGGGACATATGTGTACTGTGACAGGCATGCCTTCTACATTTTCATCCAAATAATTAACACACTACATGGGAAAGGGTCTAATACAGAACTCTAATGCAGATGTATTAATACAGACTATCTCTGGAGAACTCTGTGACCTGCCGCTAGTGGAGTAATGAACCAATCCAACTGAACCAATTTTTTAATCTGTTTAGGGTCAAAATTCACTGTTAATACCAGTAAGTCCCAGATATCAGACTTGTTACCTTGTGTACCAAGGTAATAGAATCAGAGTGTGATGTCCAGTGATTCTAATATGGTTATGTTATATGAAAAAAAAGTAAGAACCACCTTTCCTACTTTATTGTAAATTATAATAAATAGCATAAGTTAGTATAAACTTATTATAAATAGTATAAATAGTATAAAATAATTTAAATAGTATAAATTAAAGTTGAAAATTTTAACATGTTCCCAAAAAACAGAAAAGGAATTCTTTCTCATACTTTATAGATTCTGGTGAAAACAAGAGCCATTAATTGTGCAATAGCTAGATACCAAATAAGAAAAGAAACAAAGATAAAGTTTAACTTTCTCTTTTCAAGGCCCACAAAAGCTACATTATTTGTCAATAATATACATCTCCTTTTTTAAAAGTTTTTGTCTAGATTATTAAAAATTATAAAAATGAATCTTTAACCAAAAAATAAGTTTGAGTTGTGAACCCAGATGAACCAACCTTTAGGGCCAGTTCATATGTGGCTGAACTCCAGATATCTCTTTCTGCCATTAATTGTCTAATATCATTCTCCATCCGGCCTCTTTGTAGTGTATATAAGTCATGGTATTCTTCTACCATTCTATAAGAAAAATTGAGAAACAGCTATATAAACAAATATTTTTTATAAAAAAATGAACTTGATTCTAAAATAGGTAATTTGTTCCTTTAAGACTCATCATAAGGTAATTACAACATAATTACTGAATATATTGATAACACATATATTGTGAAAAGAAAAAATTCACATTTATTTATAAATCTTACAATAGTCTTAATGAAAGTAAAATCCAATATATTGTTACCTGCTCTAAACATTTTTTATTTTATTCTTTTCTATTTATTCACTAGCATTTTCAGAACATGATATTCCAATGGTATAACAAAAGCATATCTAATGAAAAATTTAGAATACAAGTAACAGTAATGTATTAGTTTTATTATTAAGCTTTTTTATTCATAGACCTAGGATTCTTTATTAACAGCACAAAGCTCAACAACTGCAAGCTACTAAAATTTCAAATTATATATAATTAGTACAAGATTCAAGAAAATTCTCTCCCAACAACCCAAAAGCTCAAGTATAATTAATCAGCTTTTTCTGAACTATTGTTTCTTTATGTCTACCAGAACATACCTTTCCCTTCTAATTTACAAAGAAGCTTCTCTTAAAATTAAAAGCCTTTCTGAGGTAAAAATGAACATAAAAATTGTAAAGGGACAAGTAGCATTTCAGAAATCTTTTAAAACCTTTCCTCCCAAGGGATGTTAACTTTGATATGAGAATGAAAAGCCAATGATATAGAATTCTACCCGTCTGGCAAAAGGCAGAAACTACCACATCAGTTCTTGAAGCTTCTTCCTATTTAGAGGCTTCCATTTCTTCAAAATAATTGAGAGGATTTCATACAGAAGAATACACATGTAAAAACCCATTGAGCTGTCCCCTTAAGATTTGTGCACTTTATTGTCTGAAAATGGAGACTTCAATTTTTACAAAAAGGAACTAATGACCCTAATTTATAACAGCAAAAGCAAAAAATCCAGAAACAATCTCACTGTCCAATAATAAGAGATTGGCCAGATGAAAACATGATGTAGTTCTATGATAAAAACACTCTGCAACTAACTAAAGATCATGTTCTTAATAATTTGGTACATAGGGAAATTCTTTATAATAGGAAATGAAAAACCCAAATGATAAAATTATATATTGCTTAATCTAATCTTTATAAAAAAAATATAAAGTAAGTCCTAGCTAGAGCAATTAAGCAAAAGAAAGAACATCAAAAGTGGAAATGAGGAAGTCAATTGGCCCTGTTTGCAAACAATATGATCTTATATATGGAAAACCCCTAAAATCTCCACCAAAATTCTTATAACTAATAAATGAATTCAGTAAAGTTACAGGATACAAAATCAACATATAAAAATCAGCAGTATTTCTACACACCAACAATGAACTAGTAGAAAGAAATCAAGAAGGCAACCCCATTTATAATAGCTACCAAAAAAATTTAGGAATAAATTTAACCAAGGAGGTGAAAGATCTCTACAAGAAAAACTATAAAACACTGATGAAAGAAATTGAAGACGACACACAAAAAAGTGGAAAGACATACCATGTTCATGGATTAAAAGAATTAATATTGTTAAAATGATCATACTACCCAAAGAAATCTACAGTTTCAGCAAAATCCCTATCAAGATATCAATGGCATTCTTCACAGAAATAAAAAAAAATCCTAAAATTCACATGGAACCACAAAAGCCCCAAAAGCCAAAGCAATCCTGAGCAAAAAGAATAAAGCTGCAGGCATCACATTACCTGACTTCAAAATATACTACAAAGCTATAGTAACCAAAACAGCATGGTACAAGCATAAAAACAGACACGAAGACCATGGAATGAATAGAAACCAGAAATAAATTCATGTATTTACAGCCAACTGACTTTCAACAAGGGCACCATGAACATTCATTGGGAAAGGAACAGTCTCTTTGATAAATAGTGCTCAGGAAACTGGATATCTACATACATAAAAATGAAACTAGACCCTTATCTCTCACCATGTATAAAAATCAACTCAAAACAGATTAAAGACTTAAATGTAAGACCCAAAAATATGAAAGTACTAAAAGAAAACAATAGAAATAATTACTCCATGAAAATGGAAACTAAAAGCAAACAGGAGTAGCTAAACTTATATCAGATAAAACAGACTTTAAGTTTAAAACTGTAAAAGGAGATGAAGATGGTCATTATGTAAGGATAAAGGGATCAATTCAGCAAGAAGATATAACAATTTGAAATATATATGCACCCAATACAGGAGTGCCCAGATATATAAAACAAGTATTACCAGAAGTCAAGGGAGAAATAGACTGTAACACAATAATAGTTGGAGACTTCAACAGTTCACTCTCAGCATTGGACAGATCATTTAGATAGAAAATCAAACATTGGACTTACACTGCACTTTGGAGCAAATGGATCTAACAGACATGTATCCAACAATTTGAATATTTTATCCAAAAACTGCAGAATACACATTCTTCTCATCAGCACAAGGAACATTCTCCAAGATTGAGTATGTATTAGGCCACAAAAGCCTCAACAAATTTTTAAAAATTGAAATCATATGAAGTACCTTTTCATTCCATAATGGATTAAAACTAAAAATCAAAAACAAGTGAAACTCTGAAAACTATACAAATATGTGGAAATTAAACAACATGCTGCTCAATGACCATTATGTCAATGAAGAAATTAAGGAGAAAATAAAAATTTTCATGAGCTGGGCATGGTGACTCATCCCTGTAATTCCACCTACTCAAGAGGCTAAAGCAGGAGGACCACTTGAGGCCAGTTCAAGATAAGCCTGGTCATGGCCAGGCGCGGAGGCTCACACCTGTAATCCTAGCACTCTGAGAGGCTGAGGTGGGAGGATCGCTCAAGGTCAGGAGCTAGAGACCAGCCTGAGCAAAGTGAGACCCCGTCTCTACTAAAAATAGAAAGAAATTAATTGATTTAAACATAGAAAAAAGCCTGGTCAACATAGCAAGAACTCATTTCTAAAAATAATGAAGAAAAAAAATAGCCAGACATAGTGGCGCATACTTATAGTCCCAGTTACTTGGGAGGCTGGCAGAATTTACTGAATTCATTTGAGTCCAGGAGTTTGAGGCTGTAGTGAGCAATGACTGTGCCACTGCACTCCAGCCTGGGTGACACTGCAAGACCCCATCTCTAAAAAAAGTAGAAAGGTTTCAAATGAACAACCTAAAAGTATACCTCAAGGAACTGGAAAAGTAAAAACAAACCAAATCCAAAATTAGTTTAAGAAAAGAAATAATAAAGCTCAGGGCAGAACTAAGCAAAATGGAAACTAAAAAAATATAAAGAATCAATGAAATGAAAAGTTGGTTGTTTGAAAAGATAAACAATAAACCACTGACTAGACTAATCAAGAGAGAGAAGACCCAAAATAAATAAAAAGAGAAACACAAGAAGATGCCTGTAATCCCAGCTACTGTATACAATTGATACCACAGAAATACAAAGGACAATTAGAGACTATTTTGAAGCACTATATGTCAACAAATTGGAAAACCTAAAGGAAATGGATAAACTCCTGGACACATACCTACTGAGACTGAACCAGGAAGAAACAGATAACCTAAACAGACCAATAACAAGTAACAAGATTGAATCTGTTGTCAAAAGTTTCCCAACCAAGAAAAGGGCAGGACCAGATGGCTTTACTGTTGAATTCTTCCCAACTTATAAAGAAGAACTAACACCAATTCATCTCAGACTATTCTGAAAAACTGAAGAGGAGGAAATTCTTCCTAATTCATTCTATGAGGCAAGCATTACCCTGATTCCAAAATCAGAAAAGGACATGGCCAAAAAAAAAATAAATAAAAACACAAATACAAGCCAATATCCTTGATGAATAAAGAGGCAAAAATCCTCAACAAAATACTAGAAAACTGAATCCAATAACACATCAAAAAAATATATATATATACCATGATCAAGTGGCATTTATTGACAAGTTGCAAGAATTTTTTTCAATAAATACATTTGAAAAATTTTTGGAGTTTTGTGACAACTTGATAAAACCTGTAGATGAACTACATAACCTAGAAATATCCAAAACATAAATACATAAATAAGAAAAAGGGAGGACTCTAAACTATCACTCAGAAGATGGCAGACGAGAAAAACAGCCAGACAGAGTTTCTCTGCAGAAAAGGCAGATTCTATGAGAAATTAGAAGAAACAAGCAAGCAGACGAGCATACATTGGACGAAGGATGGAAGGAGGGTACCTGAGACCACAGGACACGCCATGGAAGGAAGTTGCGGAGGAGAACTGGAAGCAGAGACCTCTGGAGCAGTCCAGAGACCAGCAGCAAGGGTAGGTGTAATGGTTACCTTCCCCTCCCTTGCATCTCAAACTGCTAGTGGGCTCCCCAGTGGGTGGAGAGACCTGCGGACACCAGCCCAGAGACGGCCACCACAAGCGAGCGGTAAGCCTGTAGCAGACTCAGCACCAGGCTCCCAACTCCCCAGGGCACCTCCGTGTGCACAGACACGAGCCCCGCAGCAGGCGCCATATTGCCTCCTTCTCCCCTCCCCCGTCCCTATCCGGGCTGCCCAGAGAGACAATAGAGCCACCAGCTGGAGGCAGCTCCAGAGAACGGGACCTTTCCATTTGGGGCCCTACAGCTGACTGAGGGGAACTCAGACGGTGAGCTCCCTACCCGCCAGCCCTCCCAGGTACTGCTGGCCCGGTGATCCCAGGAGAACGAGGCAGACCCTGAGGCTGAGAGACATCGACCAGCTTGGACTCCCGTAGGTGAATTGGGACTGGCACTCCTCTCCCTGGTGGGATCAGGGATTGAACTCTGGGGCCCAGAGGTCAGACCTGCATATCAGATCCTGTGCACCCAGGTCTCGCATTGCCCGGGGCACAGAAGGGATATCCGTGAACAGCCTACTGAGGTGTGTGTGCCTGTGGGGGCAGATCAGTGTCCTAGAGGGCAACCCTCCTCCCAAAGGGAGGCCATGCGTCCAGCCCAGGTGGCGTTCCTGCGCAGGGAACCTCCCCGCCGGCATCACAGTACGGGGAGGCCTGGTGGCGTGAGGTCTGGCCTGCTGGCAGAGGCCCAGGAGTAGCTGCGGAGTTGGGGATGGTGGAAAGAAGCCAGGCCTGCTCCAGACTGCGGGTCTCAGACAGCCCCACCCCCACACACAGACTCTCTGACTGAGCAGGGCCATTCCAGCCCCTCCCTGACAGCTTTTCCTGGAAGCAGACAACAGAACTTTGACCCCTGCTAATAGCACTGGTGGTGCCTGAGGGCAGGCTTACCCAACCCAGCTCCGCCCAGACTCACTCCCAGACCAGCCCTCACTGAGCGGGAAAAAGGACACACCTGGAAGTCCCAGGGCACCACCCACCACCTGAGGCACTAGAGTGCCTCTCTACAGGAACAAGAGCTGATAACAGGACACAAAAACAACAGCGTAGCCTGTTCCTCCAAGCAAGCGCCACCTACTGACAGGGAGAACATTCTGCACACCCTTTTCATGGCACCCACTGACTCATTATACAGGGAGTGGTCGAATCTCACCCACAGACACCACCTACCGGCTCAGAAACTAAACAAGGCGTGTGAATACCCAAACGAAAACCTAAAGGAAAGAAACAACAACTGACCAAGATGGGAAGAAATCAGCGAAGGAACCCTGGAAATATTAACAACCAAACAGAAAACATACCCCCAAAGAGGGGCACCAGCCCCTTAGAAATGGACACCAACCAAAATCAGGCAACCAAAATAACAGAAGAGGAATTTCAAATGTAGATCATAAGAAAATTCGATGACCTACAAGAATAACTGGATAACCACCACAGTGAAAACACAAAAAGACTCCAAGACCTGGAACACAAATTCACTAAAGAAAGCGATACAATGAAGAAAAGTTTAACCCAACTCCTGGAAATGAAGAATCAATTCAGGGAACTACAAAACATAGTGGAAAGCCTCAAGAACCGGGTAGATCAAACAGAAGAAAGAATCTCAGAGATTGAAGAGAACACCTTCCAATTAAATAGATCAGTCACAGAGATAGAGCAGAGAAACAAGAGAAAAGAGCAAAGCCTACAACAGATGTGGGATTATGTGAAGAAACCTAATGTGAGGGTCACAGAGTTACCAGAAGAGGAAGAAGAAAACACTCAAGGGTTGGACAAGCTATTTGAAGACATAATAGAGGAAAATTTCCCGGGCCTTGCTAAAAATCTCCAGATACAAGTTCAAGAAGCTCAGAGGACCCCTGGGAGATTCAATGCAAACAGGAAGACGTTACGACATACAGTCATCAGACTGACCAAAATATCAACTAAAGAGGGCCTTCTAAGAGCTGTAAGACAAAAGAAGCAAGTAACATACAAGGGAAAGTCAATTCTAATAACACCAGACTTCTCTACTAAGACTTTACAAGCAAGGAGAGACTGGGGCCCCATTCTCACTCTTCTGAAACAGAACAATGCCCAGCCTAGAATCTTATTCCCTGCAAAACTAAGTTTTGTATATGAAGGAAAAATCAAGACATTCTCAGATAAGCAAAGACTGAGGGAATTCACCAAGACAAGACCAGTCCTTCAAAAAGTACTCAAAACAGTGTTACCTACGGATCAGCACAATAAACACTCACGAATCTAAATCTACTCAAAGCTAAAGATCAAAGCCAAGATACCACAATGGCTCAAGAGAGAAAACAAAGCAACAAAGTTCAACCCAACATAATGAACAGAAATCTGCCCCACCTATCAGTTATCTCAATAAATGTGAATGGCTTGAACTCCCCACTCAAGAGACATAGGCTGGCCAAATGGATAAAAAAACACAAGCCAAGTATCTGCTGCCTTCAGGAAACACATCTAACCTGCAAGGATGCAGTTAGACGAAAGGTAGAGGGGTGGAGAACAATATTTCAAGCAAATGGAAGCCAAAAGAAAGCTGGCGTGGCAGTGCTCTTTACAGATAAATTAGTTTTTAAATCAACAAAAGTAATAAAAGACAACGAAGGTCACTATATAATGGTGAAGGGTACAGTTCAACAAGACAACATAACAATTCTAAATATATATGCACCCAACGTTGGTGCACCCAGATTCATAAATCAAACACTACTGCCTCTCTATACCTTCTAGAAAACTAGAAAGTAATAGCCTACAAACCTCATTTTAAAAAAATTATTAATGCTGAAACTGACAGTCTGACTCCAAGAAAAAGATGTTTTATTTTCTTTCCAGCCAGAATGAGAAACTAAATTCAAATAAAGTAAGCTATACGTGTTTTTAGAATTTAAGAAGTTAGTATCATATTTATCATTTCAGAAGCTATATAAGCTTTTCTCCTGTCCCCTACATATGCTACACAAATTTTAAGCAACTCACTTGGCATTCTTTTCAGCATCTAAAAGAGCTTGTGCTAAATCCTTGTGGGCCTTCTCTGCTTCCTTTGTTAATTTCACATCATGTGCCCGAACCAGACAAAGTTCTCTGAAATAAAGCAAAGAAATTTTAAATTCATAGTTGGAAATTTCCAAAAGTTTCTACTCAGGAAATCAGATTTATACTGAAGCATCTTCTTAGTTATTATGTGTACTTCCCTTCCTAGTTTTTCCACCTTATAAACCAAATCGAGAAATCTAGTGTACATTCTGGATGGAATCTTGACAGGTTTGGCTATAGAATCAGGCTGGCAAGAAAAAGCAGAAAGAAGATGGGGAAGGAGAATCCTCTAGAATGGAGTGGAGGCAGATGCTGACAGGCCTCCACGCTGTTCTACCCCACTGTCTCATATGCCTCTCCTGTCCTCTTTATTCTTGACACCTAATCATCTCACCTTAAGGTTACATAATCACTAACCTTGACTGTTATATAGTACTTTTTCTATTTGAGATTTGAACCTTAACATCCGTAATTATGACACTGCTCTGTAAAGCTGAATCCCCGTCAAATACACTGAGAGCCTTAGTTTTGTGTTAACCTTCATTTCTCTGTATCTGTATCTACAACGATATCCAATTCTTTCTGTTCTCTTGCTAAACATGCAGACAGAAGAGCCTTTACCTTTAATCATTCCACTTTCCCTGAACAAATGACTTAGCATTTTGTTTTGTGTTTAAGATAACTGCAGTTTTTACCTGGTCAGTTCCTCAATAACATGCTTAAAATTATACAGTTCTTCTAAAATGCGCTGGTCCATCACTCGCTGAGTTACCAAGTCTTTGTAGAAATCAATCATCTGCCGTGCAATCTGATCAAGCAGTTGTACATACCTCTCTCTGCATGAAAAAGAAGGGAAAAAAGACATCATGCAGAAAGAAAAGAGAAAGGATCCATAAAATATGCAAGAAAGTATTAGGGAAAGAAATAGTAAATAGACATTCACAAAAGACATGTAGGAAGAACAGATAGGAGGAAAAAAAAGGGGGGCTGTGTTTTCCTGCCATGCCATACAAATGAACAAATAATTGTGGAGAACTGTAACCAGAGCCAAAATTATTTGGAATAACATATCTGAGATGTAAAACAAAAATAAGGACTTGTCTTATTTCTTCTTCTAGATTATAAACTCTATGAGAATAGAAACCATGTCTTACATATTTTATCTTTACAACATCTAACAGAATGCCTTGAATATAGTGAGATTTTTACAAATAGTTCAATTCTGAATAAAACCACTTTTCTCAAATTGGCAAAATGTAAAAAGACACCAACTGTTTAACAATAAACAAAGACCTTTAATACCAAGAAGTAATTTCTTTTGCTTCTGAATAAAACCAAACAAAATATTTGGAAGTGATCATAGATGATAAATTATAAATACTATAACTGAATAGTATTCATTCATATTAAAAGTGATCTAGGTATTATGCCCTAAAGCCTGAGGTCCTTGAATTGCAATATCTTTGAGTTGGACTAGTCATTTAGTTTAACTTCTCACCCACTGACAGAAAGAATTATAAACATTTAAAGTGACAAGGAGTTCTTCAGCTCCATATGCAGCTCATACATTGGAAAGCATCCATTTAGGATTTCTCCTCTTGACAATATAGAGAATAGATACTCTGAAGGGCCCTCCCATACAATACAACTAGATCTGTAAGACAGCATTTTTTCAAAGCATTATTGAGCATGCAGGAAGAAATAGAATCCTCTAATGATGGAAAACAACAAGAACAAACAAAAGATAATAAATTAAAAATGGAGCAGGAGTTGTAAGTAGTATTCAGTAAGCAAACCAAAGATCAGAGTTTCCCTCAGGAAAAATTTATAGATTGGTACAAAAGTAATTATAGTTTCAGTTCATGAATTTTAAATCATTATAACTAGGCTCAAACACACCTTTATTAATCAAAATAGGAACCATTACAATCAACACATTTTTGACAATGAGAAATAAGTTTGTTTATTCCTGTGACGTAAAAATTTGTGCTAGGGATTCGAGGACCTCTTGGAAAGCATTTTCTGCATCCTGCTGGTTGTGAAAGCGTTTTCCCTGCAAAAACTTGTGGAGATGCTTGAAGAAGTGGGAGTCAGGTGGCGAGAGGTCAGGTGCATGTGGTGGATGAGGCAAAACTTCATAGCCCAATTTGTTCAACTTTTGAAGTGTTGGTCATGTGTCGTGCTGTCAGGTATTGTTGTGGAGAATTGGGCCCTTTCTGTTGACCAATGCCAGCAGCAGGCGTTGCAGTTTTCAGTGTATCTCATTGATTTGCTGAGCATGATCCTCAGATGCAACGGTTTAGCTGGGATTCAGAAAGCTATAGTGGATCAGACCAGCAGCAGACCACCAAACAGTGATCAGGACCTTTTTTTGGTGCAAGTCTGGCTTTGGGAAGTGCTCTGGAGAGTCTTCTCAGCCCAACCACTGGGCTCGTCATAGCTGGTTGCTGTATACAATCCACTTTTTGTGGCACATCACAATCCAATCAAGAAATGGTTCGTTGTTGCTGCGTACATTAAGGATAACACTTCAAAATCAACGATTTTTTTAATTTTCAGTCAGCTCGTGAGGCACCCACTTAACGAGCTTTTTCACCTTTCCAATTTGCTTCAAGTGCAGAACGGCCATAGAACGGTCTACGACGAGTTCCGAACTTCTTGTGCAATTATAAGAGGATCAATTTTGATGATTGCTCTCAATTGGTCGTCGTCAAGTTCCAATGGCCAGCCACTGCTCTCCTCATCTTCAAGGCTCTTGTCTCCTTTGCAAAACTTCTTGAACTGTATGTTCATTAGCAGTTCCTGGGCAAAATGTATTGTTGATGCTGCAAGTTGTCTCCGCTGCTTTACAACCCATTTTGAACTCGAATAAGAAAATCACTCCAATTTGCTTTTTGTCTAACATCATTTCCATAGTCTAAAATAAATATAAAATAAATAGCAAGTAACAAGTCATTAGCAAAAAAACATAAAGCTAGAAATGCTGAAATGTAATTATGTTGGGAAAAAAATAAAGTGAAAAATGCACATTAAAATGATATATGACATAACCACATTTATTTAAGAATGTATTCCAATATCAAAGAGCAAATTTCAACAATGCTAAACCATTACTTTTGCACCAACCTAATAATACTAGGACTGAGAGACTAAGCCTAGGACCCACTTTAAAATGGGAAACCTGGGCAAGTACAGGACTATTGCATGAAGCCCAGATTCTAGAAGGGAGCAAATACAAATGCTCTCTTCAGGAAAGTATCCCTGATTTATACCCTGAGGATTCTTTGGTTCAGATCAGCCAAGTAATAGCTCCACAAACAAAGACTGCAAAATACTAATGTAAATCAACCATGAATGAGACTCAGAAGAAACAACAAACAGTAGATTTAGATATTAAAGTTCTCCATATATTAAAATTATCAGAATTAGAATATCAAACTATGTGTGTAATGTTTGAGAAATAAAAGATGGAATCCAAAAATAAACAATTAAAAATTATTATATATGATGAGACACATATGGAAACAAACCAGTAGAATCTTAGGAGAAAAAATATAATTGCTGAATTAACAATGGATGGGATACAGCAGAATAGACACAGCTAAAGGCGGCAGTAATGTCCTAGAAAAAATTACCCAGAATGTAGCACAGAGAAAAGAAGATGGAAATTATAAAAAAGACATTAAGAGACAAAGAGGACAGAATGAGAATATCTAATAAAAATCTAATCAAAGTTCCAGAAAGAGAAGACAGAATGTAGTATAGATATTAGTCAGAGATCACCACTGATAATTTTCCAAAACTTATGAAAGATATTGATCTATACATAAAATTGTGGTATAGATATTGGTACAGGAAATATACAAAGAAATCCAGAGGAACTAAATTTACTCTCCTATCTGAAAGAACAACAAAAATAGGACAAAGTATATGAAATCATTTTTAGTACATGAGATATCAGACAATGAAGGAAAGTGATTCCCGAGAGGTCAGAAACAAATAAGGTGAATGCTGCACGCGTTGTGGGTGAGTTTCCAGGCAAAGAAATCCAGGAGGACCCCAGTGGATTCCATGAGTTAAGGAGACAGAGCTAAGAGACTAGAGAAATGAAAGTGGCCAGAGTCCTGAGGGCAGAGCACCAGAAAAAAAATAAAAAGAGTTGGACAGGATCTATAGAAAGTCCCCCTCAAGTGTTCAGCTAAGTACTTATCAAGGCATAAATGTCAGGGCCAGGCTTGGTGGTTCACATCTATAATCCTAGCACTCTGGCAGGCAGAGGCAGGTGATCACTCAAGGTCAGGAGTTCAAGACCAGCCAGAGCAAGAGCAAGACCCTGTCTCTACTAAAAAATAGAAAGAAATTAATTCACCAACTAAAAGTATATAGAAAAAAAAATTAGCCAGGCATGGTGGCGCATGCCTGTAGTCCCAGCTACTCAGGAGGCTAAGGCAGAAGGATCACCTGAGCCCAGGAGTTTGAGGTTGCTGTGAGCTAGGCTGATGCCACAGCACTCTAGCCTGGGCAACAGAGTGAGACTCTGTCTTAAAAAAAAAAAAAAAAAAAAACAAAGGCATAAATGTGAAGAAACTATATAAGATTAGGGAAAGAATTACCTGAAAGAATCAGAGGTAAGAGTGCCCAACACTCATAAAGGGCTAGATATAGGGCCTCTTCTAAAAAACCAGACTATAAAAACTCATTATTAATGGAATTGGATATGGTACACAAAAAGTTTTACCTTGTTATTCAGAATTAATTAGCCCTAAATTGAACATGGCTCTAGTCCCACCTACAGACCTTAAAGTATCAAACTATTTTTAAATAACTTAATTGTGTCCCAAAATATACAGTATCTAGTAAGGTATAATTCACAATGTCTGCCAACCAATCAAAATAATTGCTATAGTTTGAATGTTTGTCCCCTCCAAACTCACATCAAAATTTAATTATCATTGTAACAGTTTTAAGAAGTAGTACCTTTAAGAGACATTTAGGTCATGAGGGCTTCACCTCATGAATGTAATAATGCCATTATCGCAGGAGTGAGTTCTTAATTATTGTGGGAATGGGTTCACCCCCACTTGCTCTGTCTCAAACTGGGCAAACTGATACTATTAATTCCCATTTAGAAGAAACTGACATTATTAGGTAGATCTAATAATCTGCCTATGGTTCCATGGCAAGTGAGCTACAGGTATGTAATTTGAACCCAAATAGTCTGATTCTACTATTCCTTTTAGCTTTGGGGGAAGTACAATAGTCACAAAAAGAATTATAGTAAAAACAGTATTTATCATCATTGGGGGTAATTATATTTATGGAGTACCTACTTCTATGTTCTTTTTTAAACTTCTCCTCAACTCTATGAAGCATCTTGATGCTTGGCACAGAGTAGATACTTCACAAATAGCACTGATGTATGAATAAACAAATAGACAAATGAAAACTTTCACAGTAGCTATTCTTTTCATTCATATATAAGAAAACTAAGGCTCAGATTTTTACCAAGGTCACACACCTCGATGAAGATTTGAAACCAGATCAGTCTGACTTTAGAACCTACACTTTTTACATTATTTCCCAATCATAAAAAATACGATGTTGGCCAGGCGTAGTGGCTCACACCTGTAATCCCAGCACTGTAGGAGACGGAGGTGGGTGGATTGCTCGAGGTCAGGAGTTGGAAAGCAGCCTGAGCAAGATCAAGATCCTGTCTCTACTATAAATAGAAAGAAATTAATTGGCCAACTAATATATATAGAAAAAATTAGCTGGGCATGGTGGCGCATGCCTGTAGTCCCAGTAGCCTGTAGCTACTTGGGAGGCTGAGGCAGCAGGATTGCTTGAGCCCAGGAGTTTGAGATTGCTGTGAGCTAGGCTGACGCCACGGCACTCACTCTAGCCTGGGCAACACAATGAGACTGTGTCTCAAAAAAAAAAAAAAAAAAAAATGATGTCAAACATCTCAATAGAAATCATCTTAAGGAAGTTCTCAACTGTTATGTTATATTTTCACTACAGGGAATTTAATGAAAATGCAATTGGGTTCCTTATTATTAGTAGAATATAGAAGTATACTATTGTGGCTTTCTCAAAAATAGATATAAACAAAATTCTAATACAAAATTCAAAAGAAAACTGGACTATTTCAATAATAGCTCTAACCTGATTTTAGACAGTAGCTCTCCTCTATCTGCACAGTCCACACTGACTTGTCTAATAAGTTCATGAAATACAGTATTGTAAATGGTCTGTTCTTTCTTCAACATGTGTAGTAGTTTATGCATCTGGCAGAAGATAAGTAACATAATCAGTACTTAATAAAGTCTTATCAGTAAAAACCATTTTAGGAGGTAAGCACCCCAAATGCGAAAAAGTTTTAGAAACACCTTAATTTATTTCACTTACATTTTCATGTAAATGTACACACATACGCAGGTGATATATGATTTGTCTAATCATGTGCCTGTTTATATGATGCACTGAGAAAGTCACAGTATCACATCTATGTTATATCCACAAAAACATAAAACTTGATCTAATCATGAGTATATATCAGACAAACCAAAATTGAGGAACATCTATAGAATGGCCAGTGCCCTTCAAAATATCAAGGTCAAAAAAAATAAATAAATAAAGCAAAGAAAGGCTAAGGAACTGTTTCAGATTAAATTTGTCTAAAGGAACAGGGCAACTAAAAGCATTGATCCTAGAATCCTACATTAGGGTAAAAAGTAGCTATAAAAGCCATTACAAGGACAATTGATGAAATATGAACTTTGAATTTGAACTATGTTAGATAATATCATCATATCAATATTAAATTTCTTGATTTTGATAAGTCTATTATGTATAGGTAAGAGAAAGTACCTTCTGTTCAATGAAATAATAAATACTAACAATTAATTATACAGTGTTTCCACATGCCAAGTACTGTTCTAAGTACATTTATTATGTCATTTAATCTCCACAAAAGCCCTATTATTATCTCTAATTTACAGATGAAGAAATTGAGGCACAAATGCATTAAATGACTTGGCCAAGGTCACCAACTAATAAATGGCAGTGTCAGGATTCCAGCCCAGGCATTCTGCCTCCAGAGTGCATGTTTTTAACCTAACATTACACTGATCTTTGCAATTACCTTGGTTGGTCCTGTATATTCCTGAATTTCCATACCAGCCCTCTCTAGCATAGTATCCATCACATCATTCAGCTTGACCACTTCTACTCTTTTATTAGGTTTCCTAAAAGATTAAGGTGACAGACTTACATAATCAGCATTATAACAGGTCATCCTCAAGTGGCAAAAAGAATATAATACATGTAAAGAGAATATATATATTCCATAGAATATTAATCATGTTTTAAAGTATTAGATATGTATCCATTAACCTATTGGGACATCAGTAATACAGTGAAAAAGAGCAAGAAGACTGAAAATAGTATGATCCTCATTTTCATAAAAGAAAAAAAATGCTCCTCCCTAAAATTCTGTATACCTATTATATAGGATTCCAAGAACATAGAAAAAAATGTGGAGAGAGAAACATCAAACTGTTAACACTGGTTATCTTACAATGTGAGAGAAGAAAAGAGACAAAGATAAGATGAAGGAAAAAAAAAAGACTGTAGCAAAATGGAGAAATACTAATGGTTAAATGTATAATATAAAAGTATTTTATAGTACTTAAATATGCTATATATGTAAATGCATAAATCTGTAAAATTGAACATGCAATTAGACAAAGGCAAACACTGATTAGATGTGGAATTGTGGGCAATTATTGTCTTGGGTTTCTGCTATAATTTTAATATTTTTGTTTAACAAAGTACCAAGGAAAAGGAATGTAAATGTATATAGTTGTTCTTTGTGAGGTACACTTTAGAAAATAAGCTGTACTTACATGGATGGGAACAGCAATAGCCTGTTCTCACTATCTGTGAGAAGAGTAGTATATTTGCTACAATAAATAAGACAGGTAAATGTTATTTTAAAAATATGTTCTGGCCTATTTATCAATTAGCACACCTATCACCAAGAATCTTGGTTTCTAAGTACCATTCTCCACTAAAAGGAATTAGAACTTCTTAGAAAGTGACTCATGGCTCATTCCAGGGCTGGAGTTGGGAAATACAAGCTGAACCTAGAAATCTTATGGAGCCAGGAAATAAGGAAGTATTCGAATAATGATGGGGACCGTCAAAGGAACATAAAAGCCAGCTCAAAGAGCTGCCCTTTGCTAAATCTGGAAAAATTTGAACATCAAAATAAATAATAATAAAGAATGAAAACCCATCAAATAGGCCGGGAGCAGTGGCTCACGCCTGTAATCCTAGCTCTCTGGGAGGCCGAGGCGGGCGGATTGCTCCAGGTCAGGAGTTTGAAACCAGCCTGAGCAAGATCAAGACCCCATCTCTACTATAAATAGAAAGAAATTAATTGGCCAACTAATATATATAGAAAAAATTAGCCGGGCATGGTGGCACATGCCTGTAGTCCCAGCCACTCAGGAGGCTGAGGCAGCAGGATTGTTTGAGCCCAGGAGTTGGAGGTTGCTGTGAGCTAGGCTAACGCCACAGCATTCACTCTAGCCTGGGCAACAAAGCAAGACTCTGTCTCAAAAAAACAAAAAACAAAAAACCATCAAATAAAATAGAAATCCATGAGTCCATAGGGTAAAATGCCAACTAATAAATATAGAAGAAATGATGAAGCTAAAAAAAGTCATCAAAAGATCTGTAACTCGGCAGTTGTTAGAAAATACAGACTAAAGTATTTGGTAATGGAGGGCCATGTTGAATGTTTTAAAATATGTACATGAGTGTGTGTAAAACCCACCATCATGAAGAAATAATGTATAACATACATATCACATAAGATGAAAACAGTGACAGCCTCTGGATATTTTATTATACAACCTTAGTCTGAAGTTCTAGTTTTTTAAACTACGAATATTCAAGTGTTATTCAGAAAATAAAAGTAAGATCCCACTTTCAATCCCATAAAGAAGAATCAAAGAAAACAAGATAATTAGTTTGCAGTCTAAAGCAAAGTTCTGAAGCATATCTTATGATTGCAGTCCCCAACCCCCTAGGACTACTGACCAGTACCAGTCTGTGGCCTGTTCAGGATCAGGCTCAGAGCTCCAACCCCTATTTTCTCCCCATCCCTGGAAAAGCTGTCTTCCATGAAACTGTCCCGGTGCCAAAAAGGTTGGGGACTGCTGTCTTATGAGATTCTGGCTTAAAGGTCTACTTCCCTTGGTCTGCATGGTCATAACTCAAACCATTCCTAAAGGGCATAGTCAGGTACTCAGAACAAATTCCTATTTTTTAAAAAATTCAAAATTAAACAGCAGGAAAAGATAGAAAACATTTAAGATAGAAATCATTAAAATCCCAAACTCTTAAGTCCTTTTCATTAATTCTTTTTTTATATATCTTTCTTAAACTATATTAGGGTGGCTAGCCCGAATGTTGCCTCCTTTCAGTGTAGCTATTGCCCAGGAACATGAGTATACTGTTCTCAGATTCTTCTATGCCTGGGAAGGAGGAAACAGTGTCAACTTGTCAGATATTCAATATATATCATAGTACTCACTCGTCATAACACTCCAAACCTGAAACTCCTGTATTTGACACAATATGAAATTCCTCAGGAATTAAAGTATCTGTTAGTGTCTTTGGCTTTAAAAAAAACAACAAAAAAGAAATGAATACATTAATAGGTGAAAAAAATCGAATTCCACAAATCCTAACTCCTAACCCAAAGGGATACTATTTATTAGGTTGAGAGGTTTTGACTAGAGAAATAACAATACTAGTAATGTGAGTCATAGCAAATAACAAAAAATGAAGTAGAGCACAAACCTCCAAAATAACCATGAATCAGAAAACTTTGGTTCTAGTATTAGTTACACATATCCCATATATTCAGAAATTTATTGATTATTTTCTTTTAAATTCAGCAGGAAATTTGAAACACATCTTAGCAAAATACCAAAGGTAAGAATTCTACAACTTTATGTGTAGATTTCTTGGGGGAGGGGGAATGTCTCCCATACAGTATTTTCTAAAGTGGATAACTGTGGTTTGGAAAATGACTTAAAATAATATATCTTTGATCTTTTCCTGCTAAATACCCTTTTTAAGAAATAATTGCAGCTGGGCGCGGTGGCTCACACCTGTAATCCTAGCACTCTGGGAGGCCAAGGCGGGAGGATCATTAGAGCTCAGGAATTCTAGACCAGCCTGAGCAACAGCAAGATCCCCATCTCTACTAAAAATGGAAAGAAAATCTAGCTGGACAACTAAAAAATATATAGAAAAAGTTAGCCAGGCATGGTGGCACATTCCTGTAGTCCCAGCTACTTGGGAGGCTGAGGCAAGAGGATTGCTTGAGCCCAGGAGTTTGAGGTTGCTGTGAGCTAGGCTGATGTCACTGCACTCCAGTCCGGGCAACAGAGTGAGACTCTGTCGAAAGAAGACGGTAAAGGTAAAGGTAAAAAGGTAAAGGTAAAATGGGAAAGGGAAAGGTAAACAGGGAAAGGGAAAGGGAAGGAGGGAAGGAAGGAGGGAGGGAGAGAGGGAAGGAGGGAGGGAGAGAGGGAGGGAGGGAAGGAGGGAGGAAAGAAAGGAAAAGAAAGAAAGAGAGAAAGAGAGAAAGAATTGGAAAGTACTATAAAGACTGGTAAGCAATGCAGATTGTTGCTATAGTATGACATTGGTTTATATTTCGGGGAAATGATTTTTAAAAGGAGAAACAAGGAGAAAAGGTTATTTGTAAAATACTTTACCTTATGAGGCACAATGACACCATCATGTGGCTGTAACGAACGGTCCAACTGCGGGGGACAAACTGTATTCTCCCTAGTCTCCCCTCTTACATATTTAACATCATACAGAAAAGAAACGTCCCTAAAAAATGAGAAAAATATACTCACAAAACAAATTTTCACTCTGGCTACTAAGTAAGAGTAAGGTCCAACACATGCCCTCCTAGTAAGTAAAATGGTCATTTGTGCCAGCAAAACTTATCTCCTTACCAAATACTTTACTAAGACGGGCATTAAACATGAGTTTCCACCACATTCTTCCTCTTCTCCACCTGAAACATCTCATTCACATCACAAGCTTTCTTTTCCTCCAATCTCAGGTTAAGACACATTCTCTTACCTATCGTTATTCCCTCCACTTAGGTCCTTGATTCAATCTTTGCCCATATCCTCAGGAATCTCATTTCATCAATCACAACTTCTGTGTGTCTCTCACTCTACTGGAACATTCCTCTTGGTCTATAACAAGTCTTTTCTCCTAAAAAACTTCCCTTCACTATGCATGGCTGTCATGTTATCATGATCGATCTTTGATCAATCCATCATCTCTCACTTTCTGTTAAATGTCAAACTTCCTGAAACTTCCCAGCAATCCGATTTCCATCCACACGTCTCTTCGGAAACCCTTACAGAGGAAGCTGATGCTGACCACCACTGCCAAGTTTAACACGGTTTATCTGTTGTGGGTGGCGGCAGCGCAGAGCGCCAGCCGCAGCCTAGTCCTGTCGTCGCCAAGTCCCGCTCCGGGACTCCACATCGCAGCCAGAGAGGAGGGAGCCTTCGGGGCTCTGTCCGCTGTGCGCAGGTGTTCCAGTAATCCCCCGAGGGCGAAGAACTTAGCATCTGGCTGCACCGCGACTCCCGCTGCGGCACCCACACTGCCTACTGGGGACGTGGGGACCTGGGCACCGCCGCCCCGCGACGCGGACCACCGAGCCGGAGACGCCGCCCCGCGCCGCGACCCGGACCACCGAGCCGGAGACGCCGCCCCGCGCCGCGACCCGGACCACCGAGCCGGAGACGCCGCCCCGCGCCGCGACCCGGACCACCGAGCCGGAGACGCCGACCCGCCCCGCGACCCGGAACACCGAGCCGGAGACGCCGCCCCGCCCCGCGACGCGGACCACCGAGCCGGAGACGCCGCCCCGCGCCGCGACCCGGACCACCGAGCCGGAGACGCCGCCCCGCCCCGCGACGCGGACCACCGAGCCGGAGACGCCGCCCCGCGCCGCGACCCGGACCACCGAGCCGGAGACGCCGCCCCGCGCCGCGACGCGGACCACCGAGCCGGAGACGCCGCCCCGCGCCGCGACCCGGACCACCGAGCCGGAGACGCCGCCCCGCGCCGCGACCCGGACCACCGAGCCGGAGACGCCGCCCCGCCCCGCGACGCGGACCACCGAGCCGGAGACGCCGCCCCGCGCCGCGACCCGGACCACCGAGCCGGAGACGCCGCCCCGCGCCGCGACGCGGACCACCGAGCCGGAGACGCCGCCCCGCGCCGCGACCCGGACCACCGAGCCGGAGACGCCGCCCCGCGCCGCGACCCGGACCACCGAGCCGGAGACGCCGCCCCGCGCCGCGACCCGGACCACCGAGCCGGAGACGCCGCCCCGCGCCGCGACCCGGACCACCGAGCCGGAGACGCCGCCCCGCGCCGCGACCCGGACCACCGAGCCGGAGACGCCGCCCCGCGCCGCGACCCGGACCACCGAGCCGGAGACGCCGCCCCGCCCCGCGACCCGGACCACCGAGCCGGAGACGCCGCCCCGCCCCGCGACCCGGACCACCGAGCCGGAGACGCCGCCCCGCCCCGCGACCCGGACCACCGAGCCGGAGACGCCGCCCCGCGCCGCGACCCGGACCACCGAGCCGGAGACGCGACCCCGGACCCCAAGCCGGAGACTTCCGCGCGACCCGGACCACGAAGCCGGAGACGCGACCCCGGACCACCAAGCCGGAGACGCGACCCCGGACCCCAAGCCGGAGACTTCCGCGCGACCCGGACCACGAAGCCGGAGACCGCGCCCCGCGCAGCCAAGCAGCCCCGCGACCCCAGATCCAGCTCCTGCTGCCCCACCAGGGCCTACGCCGGCAGCACGTGCTACGCTCCACCGCCGGAGGCCCAACACCACCTTCCAGGTGCCGGGCCCCCTCACCCTCGGTTTGCCCAAATAGACTTAAGAATGCTCAAAAAGAACCAGTCTCATATCAGTTATCTTCCACTACACTTCCTGGAATATTTTCCAGAGTTGATCACATTCGCAAATTTTATGTAAATAAATCTTAAGATTATTTCAAACTTAGAAGTTTAACAAAACAAAATAAAAAATGTGAAAAGTGAAAAACCAAGATACGGGCAAGTGGTCTAAGCTGGGCCAAATAAGTGCACTCTCCCGGGAGACTTAATCTTGAGCAACTGAATCTTAAGGGAAGATTTCCCAGACAGAAAACAATAGGCATTAATTCATCCCCACAATGATGCCCCTGTGGACTGTTAGATCCTTCTACCAGATTCCCCAGAGCTTCCTTAAATTCAGATTTTTCTGAAGTCTGAGTATTCAACGCTTTCCTTCAATTTTGTGACCTCTCACCTTCAACTTTCCTATAATATTGTTTTCATAAACTAGATGGCTTCCTACTCAAGCATTAAGCACTCGAAGGCCTTCTTCACCAGACTCCATATCCAAATCCTCAATGTCTAATTCGAGTGTTACATTCATGAAAATAGTTCTGCCATTCCCTGTCAAAATAAGTCTCCTCTAACTCTGAGCTCCCTCTTTTTAGCACTTGGAGTTTTGCAGAATACCTGGAGCCACGCTTTTCATATGGCAGACATAATTAAATATTTGTAGAATTGAATATTCACATTTCACCACCCATATTTTGGAATTTCATAATGACTAGTTATCTTGTTATTTAAAGTCACAGCAATGCCCTGGATCATTTACATTGAAAAGATTTCATGTGCAGAGGCCATAATAGAAAAGATTGGTAGATTCAACCGTATACATTTTTACATGACAGAAACCACCAAAAGCAAATGCAAAAGGAAATTCACAAACTGAGAGCTTTCAGTTCATATCACTGACAAAAAGACAATTTCATATAAAGTCTTCCTATAAATAAGAAAAAAACATCGATCAAATAGAAAATTAAGCAATTCCCAGAAAATACAAATAGCTCTTAAGCATTAAAAAACATTCACAGAAAAACAAATGCGGATAGATTTTAAACAAATGAAAACATAGTCAATCTTGTACATGGTAAGAGAAACATAAATTAAAACTAACCAGAGATACCATTTTTCAACCATCAAATTGGCAAGGATAAAAAATGTTTGATAAAATACATTGACAAGGAACAACAGGCACTTATGTTCAGCTTATATAAACCAATATATGTATCCTTTTCTCCATTTTATGTAATTATACATAGTTCTAAACCTTGATTTTTTCACTTATCACAGAGATCACCCCATATCAGTACATAATGAGTTTTTAAACTCGCCATGTAGTATTCCATTTTATTAATTCCCTAATTGCTAAACATTCTTTTGCTACTGCAATGAATATTTTTGCCAATATACCATTTCTCATGTGAGTATATCTGCAGAATAAATTCCTAGAGGTGAAATTGCTAGGTCAAAATGTATGCATTTCTAAATTTGATAGACATACCAAATTGCTTCAGATTAAAAAATATTCATCTCACCCTCACATGAATTTGGTATTTCATTACCATGCGTGGTTTTATCTACATTTACTACATAGATATATTCAGAAATATGCAGTATAATTTTGAATGTTTAATATCTAAATTGGTATTACAGTGTATTAATCACAAGCAATGTGCTTTATTTGCTCTAAATTGCCTAACTCTCCTTGTTCCTTTTTTCTTCCATGAGAATTTTAGGACTAGCTTGTCAAATCCCATGAGAAACTTTGTTGAAATTTTATTTGGAATTGCATTGAATTTACAGATTTGAGGATAACTGCCATATTTATATAATTGATACTTCCTACTCATGACCATGGCATATTTCTCTATTTACTCAGATCTTCTTTTAGTCTTTCAATAAAGATATATAATTTTCTCTATAAAGGTCTTACAGTTTTTTGATAGATTTATTCCTACATACCTTTGAGGGTATCTAAGTGTTTTTGTCTTTGCTATTGTGGGATTTTTTATTCTGGTTGATGATTACCAGTGTGCAGGAATATGTTGATCATGTATGTATCTAGCAACCATGTTAAGCTCTCCTTTTCATTACTTTTAAATGTTTTTGTTTTATTTGATAAAAATTCAAAAACTGCATAAAATAAATACATAGTTTATAGATTTATTATGAGATAAATATCCTTGTTGGCAGACAAAACTTTACCAGTTACCCCAGAAGTCTTTCACATGATCCTTCCATAATCTTCCTCACCACCTATGAGTGACTACTGTCTTGACTTATGCTAATGTCTTCCTTAATTTTCTTTGCAGTTTTATCACCCATTTTCAATGCAGTAAAAAGGTGGGGAAAAAAGAAAGAAAACTCTAGCCATACAGGGCCATTACAATCCTGATAGTGATGAATGGTTTGGAGACATTAACTTTGGTGCTGTCTTAGGTAAACTGGGATGTAAGGCAGGCACATATCTGGTACTGGGTAGAATAGTGCAATCAAAAGCCATCCTAAAGGATTTGCTTGATTACAAATCTAGAGGCTCTCTGGAGGGTGAGCTGCAAACTCTTGATGGAATACCATTCATTTGAGGAAATTGTATCTTGATCTGAGCTCCAAAGGCTCCAAACTTACCTATAAATCTAGAGACATTAAATTTTTGAGTTCATATTTGGTATGAGCTAAAATTCAAGGATATTCCAGACTAGAGGGTGTTTCCAATGTCTACAACCAGGACAAAACTACATTACATCAGGTTATAGGATTGTACATGCAAATGCAAAAAATTTATTAATTTTTTTCAGCAAATATTAATTGAGCATATTATAAGTGACAGAAAATATGCTAGATAAAAAGGATATAGAACTGTAAAAAAAAAAAAAAAAGACACAGTCCCTACCATTGTGGGGCTTTCAACATGCAGGGGTTGATTCACAAACCAAAAAGTATAATATGGTAACTATTATGATGGAGAACAGAATGCTATGGGAATAACTATTAAATAATAATAACACCTAACTACAATCTAGACTGAGTCAGGGAAAGCTTCAGGAGGTAGTGACAATTAGGACAAAAAACTGATTAGGATTTAGGTAAGCAACTAAAAAGCATAAGTATTTCAGATAGAACAGCAAACACATCAGCCCTGAAACAGGACAGTACAGGGTAACTCCAGTGAATCAAAAGCAGTTCAGTACAGTTGATCCTTTAGCAATGCAGGCTTGAACTGCATGGGTTCACTTATACATGGATTGTTTGTCAACCAAATACCACAGAAAATACAGTCTCGCTGGATGCAAAACCCACTCATACAGAGGGTCAACTTGTGTATATTGTAGGACTTGAGTATGCATGGATTTTAGTGTCGGGGGACGGGGTTGGAACCAATCTCCCGCATATTCCAACAGACAACTGTATATACAGCTTAAGTGTGAAGATCAAAGGCATTGATATTAAAGAAGTAAACAGAGTTGATGCTGGGTTTGAGTCTGGACTGCGGGCCAGGCTCCTGCTAGATCAGCGCCGGAGATTTAAGATTGGTAAGTGATTTTACTGGGTTATCTTTTGGGCCTGATATTTCCAGCCAGCTACGGTTCCGCGACGCATCTTGGCTGGACCGAGGAGTGGGAGAGGGTTGAACCAGGAGTCCCCATGCAGCCTCGCAGCTCGCGACCCTCTGTGCGGCTGAATCAGGCCCCTAGCATCCAGGCGTACTGTCTTCTCCACCTGCAATGACTGTCTCCAATTTGGAATTCGACCTTGGGTCTCCAAGTGTACCCGGGAGAGGCCCAAGACATCACGTACCATGACTGGGCTTAGTGCTGAGTCTCTCTACCGATCATCAAGGAGTGTCTTTAATATCTCCCATCGGCAAGGTTTGATCACCCTTGATTCTCAGAGGTACTTTACCATTCTTTTCCTGAGTAGTATTTCCGTAGTTCTGGGGTGCAAATGTCCGGGAAGCAGGCAGTCGGCTGGAAAGGACACCTTTTACAAACATTTGGGAAGTGGAATGAGGGGGTCCGTTCCTCATTGAGAGTTAATTGAACATTCCAGCTGCAGCTCGAATTGGGTGAGAATGGCCTTTGTTTTCCTGGCTGCTATGAACTAGTGAGATGTGAGAACAAACTTAGAATTTCATGTGTGGGCTTTAGATGCACATTTGACCTTCTGGAAACCAGTGATCAGTAAATAAGTGTGCTTTCAGTAAGGAATACTCGTGCTCTGTCCCAGGCTTCATCGATAATGAAAGGATTCAGGAGAATTTTGGATGGAGGTCTGAAGTAGCCAGATAGTTGTAAAGAGAAATTGCTTCCAACAAAGGGATAATATGAAAGGTACTCATTTATTTGAAAATTTGAAAGATGTGATATAATGAACCTTTGTGACTTCTCTCTTGAGTTATGCAGTTTCTTCAGTTAAGTAGTTTTCACTTACTACCTTCCTTACATCTAGATAGTCACCTTTTCCCCCCATAAAAGCAGCTGATTTTTTTTCAAAACATCCAGTTCCAAAAGAGTTCTAGGTACTACTGCATTATGCTCCCATTTTTCTTTATAAGAAAAATGCATATGTTCAAGGCCCCTGATGCATCAGGCAAGTACCTTGTTACCTTTTGAGAGCAATGCAATTATAGTTAGGACAGCACATTGATCTTCAAACCTCGGTGTTGCTTAATAATCCAACAAACTAATAATCTCCTCATTGATCCCAGTTTTGCCATTTTATTGAATCTTCTGTTTTTTCTTTCTCTCTGACAAGTTTTGTTAGTTATTTCAAGGAGATCACGTATTGTTTCTATATAGCAACTAGTTTTTAGACAGGCAGTGATTTTTTTTTAATTATTGCTCTTGATTTGTGATTTCTCCATTCAAAATTAATGTAACCAACCACTAATACCACGAGTAGCTACTGTCTGCTAGGCAGTTTACATTTATTGTTTTATTTAATGCTTAATACAAAAAAGAAAATCACAAAAATCATTATCCTTCTTTTGCAAACATTTTATACTGAGACTCAAAGAGGTTGTGATTTCCCACAAATTATACAATTAAATGGTACAATTGAGATTTGAATCCAGTCTACCCGACTCTAAATTTTGGCTCTTTTTACTGTGCTCTATACTTCCTCTCATAAATAAATGTAATAGAATCATTTATTTTCACTTTCAGGCAAAATTGGGTAGGTAGTATGTCACATTTAGAAGTCAAATGGATATCAAAACTTGAGGATAAGGGATTTAAAGAATGAATTAATCACTATAAGGTATTTTAACATGTGAATAATGCAATTTCTTTGCGGCCTTGGTCCTTGGCTAGTTTTATCATCCTAATTCAAACAAACGCCAGTTCTGTACATTGGCATAATACTTGAGACAAATACAAGAAATCTAGAGACCATCAGCATATTGGTAACTCTAAGTCCAGCGTGTCAGCTAACCATCTCTTTATACAGCTTTACACACACACATTTATGTATATGAATACTTGTATTTGTGTGTGGAGGTATAGGGAGAAAGAATAAGTGAATGAGCACAAATTCGTAAACTTGAACTTTGTAATGATTTGTAAGGAATTATTATTAGCAAAATTGTTCCGTTATATGCATAATTAAACCTGCCCATTTGAATATCCTATTTTATCATATAGAGAGAAATAACAGCCTAATTGTCAGGGAACTTACTAAAATCTAATTGACATGACCAATACTAGAAATCGCATAGTACTTAATTCTAAAGAATATCCTATTTTATAGAAAGACAAAACTATGTGTGCAGCTAGTCTCAAATACTAACGTGTGATTATGCTACATTGACTTAACTAAGTGAAAGATATTTGCATTGCATATCCCATAGGCAGATCTCAGAGGTATTTTGCTTTCTATCAAATTTCAGTGCTTAGGTAGGTTGAAATTATATCTGTTTTGTTCAGTGCATCTAGCACTGTGCTAACATGTAGTAGGAGCTCAATAAACATTTATTGAGTGATTCCTGTTTAAAATGTTATTTGTCCCCTGAGAAATTCATATATGTAATTTTTAAGAAGGAATTATTACATAAATGAATGAATGTTTATTGTTACTCACCTTGATCTTAAAAAATAACGCCCACTTCACACTCATCCATAAAAGACAATGCATCCTACAAAGACTGGACTATAAGATATGAGAAAATATCTAATATTTATTCTGTGCTTGTTCTTTGCTATGCAGTGTTAAATTAATCCTTACAGCACTATGGAACAAGTATTATCCTCTTTTTATAGATGAGAACACTTAGGCAAATAAAAGCTTTGTGAGTTGTCCTAGGTTATATACAGTCCTAGGTTACACAAGTGCTGGAGCTGTGATTTGAACACACACATCTGACTCCAAAGGCCATAATCTTAACCACTTTGCTATACTGCATCCAATTGGATTTTAATCCCAGCTAAGCTACTAAATGTGTGTGAAGGGAAATTTATTTCTCTTCAGATCATATTTCTCATCTATAACATAGGAATTGGTTGGATTAGATGATCTGTAAGTTCCCCTCTACCTCTACCTTCTGACTTTAGTTGATTCCCAAGTATTATCTGAAGATAGAAGTTCTGGTGTGCTAGAAAACCTTCCTCAGTTTTCATGTGTTTCACATGGCTTTTACATGTGTTTGTGTCTTTTCCAGTGGTAGACACACAGTCATGTTTTTATAATGGAAAGAACAGTTCAGAGTTTAAAAGAAATTGCAGCCATGCTTTTTTACCAGCTATGACACTAGTAAGTCACTGAACCTTTGTGAGCTTATGTTTTCATATATAAAATGGATCCACAGGAATGATGTTAGGGTAAAGTGAAGTGACATATAAAGCCTCAAACACATTGTCTGACACAGCTGCCATTAAATAAATATTGATTTTTTTCTCCCTAAATCTTGTGAAGATAAGAGATTGGTGGATATAAAAATGCTTTATAAATTACATAAAGATGAAGACTCTTTTACATAGTCTACTAGAAGGGATATTATGTATATATACAGTTATTTAAGGGACACTTTACATACATTATTGAACACAAAACATGATGAGAATGGGGAGAAAAATTTTGCTTCCAGGAGGGCAGATGAGGAAAGACCTCATGATGAGGGAAATATTGAATTTGAGCCTTACAGAATGATGAAGATTTTGGCAGGGGGACAAGAGAGAAGAGTGTTGTATTGAAAAATGCAAAAAGGTGTCAGAAAAGAGAATAGTGTTCAGTTCACTTTGGAAATGTGGGATGGGTGAAGGCAAATAATAAAGTTAAACTAAAAAACTGAGTTTAGGACAAGCTATAGACAACAGTGTGGGCAAATTAGAGATGTTAGGCTTTTCACAATAAGCAATGATTTGTGCATATAAACAGGAGGGTGAGTTAGCATTTGTTTTCTTTGCTCTGGAAAAGTGCCCATTTGTTAAAGTATTAAAGTATACCAATAAGCCAAAAAAGAAAATAAAAATTGCCCATAATCCCACCCCTCAGTAATAACCACTCATTTTTCTCTACATTACAGATTTGCTTTTTAAATAAAAATGATATAATACTATAAAAAAATAAAAAAAATAAAAAAATAAAGAAGTAAACAGAGGCCAAATAGTGGAAAAAGTCTTGCAAGGAATGCTAAAAAGGTTGGGCTTTATTCCAAGAGAAGCTAGGAAGATTTTAGGGACAAAATGACATTTTATAATTGTCTTTTAGAGTGACTACAATGTTTGCAATACAGTGAAACTGTGGGAGAAGGTGTGCTTTGAGGGCAAAGCCAGCTGGCAGCTGATGTGGCATGTAAAGCTGTTGGAAACAGGCCACCTCTAGTGCCCCAGGAGGATCCTGCAATATACAATATTGACCATAAACTATTTTTAAAGATAAATATTGCTAGTAAAAAACATTTCTGGCCAGGCATGGCAGCTATTGGTGGGTTGTGATGTGCTATTCTAGCTCTTTTGGAGATGTCCAGGTGAAAAATGTTAGATTCTTATTTCCCAGTCCTCATGATTCTTTGTTTATTCCACCCTCTTACAGGTTTGAGATAGTCACAAAAAAGCACTTAAAAACCTGCTGACAGTATGACGGATCATCAGTTTCTATCACACCAATAAATGCTGGAGAAGTTGGCCAATATAACTTTGCTTTATTAGCTAAAATAATGAATGCTCCATATATATATATATGTATATATATACACACACACACACACAAACACACACCCTTTCTAAAAAATACGTTGTTTTGGTAACCACAGTCAAATTTTTTCAGAAAGTCATTTTAGGAGACTTTTGTATTTCTTTTATACATTATTGAATTATTGGGTATTGCAGTGGTTTGAATGTGTCCCCCAAAGTCCATGTATTGGAAATCTAATTGCCACTGTAACAGTATTAAGAGACGGGACGTTTAATAAGTGATTAGTTGATTTATTTTTAGAGGAAACATTTTATTTGTTGAAATATAATTTTTCCTTAACCATAAAGATATGTTTTATTTCTTAATAAAACTGTTGTAGTGAATCACCAGATTCCACTCTTCTGGAAAATCCACTTTTATTTAAAAACAAAAAACTTTGATTCTTGGCCATAATATAATAACTGGATTTTATTAGATTTTAAGAAATCCTCTATCCTTTTCTCCATCCCTCAGATTATTAAACTGAGTTCATAATTCAAATTTTTCTGCAAATCATCACTGGTTAAGTATATAAAAAAGCATGCCTTTTATCTGAAGTTGTCAGGGAATGATCAATTTTCCAAATAACTTTTTAAAATAAAACATTTGAGTCTTTCTAAAATATATTTAAGATTTTTGCAGGATTCTTCAATAGACTATATGTAACATAATCTCTTTTCCTGATAATTTGGGTAATATGAATTTAAAAAATTAGAAGTTTCTTGAGGAATGTCTGGTTGTATTTCTAAGACCTAGAATAGTGCTGTATGTACAGCAGGCCCTTGTATGTGTCGGATGCCTTCTTTGGATTGAAGAGGCTGAAAAGCACCTTCCCAGACACCCTTGCAGCTAAGGTTCTGGGTGTGAATTAAGTTCCACAAAATAGATGCACTCTTGTGAGATTTTGGAGGTTGAAGTGAGGCAGAAACCATTTTCCCTGCCATGTTTTAGCTGATTCTCCTGACAGCATCATGTAAAAGAGTTTTTTCTGAAGCAACATTCCAGAATCCATCCTCCAGATACGCAGTCTGGAGAGGCGGTGCAGTAACAGCAGCAGTGACAAATTCTTGATTTCGGCTTCCTGATCTTTGGATCACAGTTCATGGGGTATATTTTTCTTTATTGAGATATAATTCACATACCATAAAATTCGTTCCTTCAAAGGATATAATTTACAAGTTTTTAGTATATTCACAAATTGCAAGTTAATATATTCACAAGGTTGTACAAATATCACCAGTATCTAATTCCAGAATAGTCTCACCACCCCCAAAAAATACTCCATACCCATACTTATTCTCTACTCTCTCCTCCCCTCAGCTCTTGGCAACCACTAATCTACTTTTTGTCTCTCTGGATTTGCCTATTCTGGACATTTTTTATAAATAGAAACATACAATAAATATGTGCCCTTTTGTAACTGACTTTCTTCACTTAGTGTAATGTTTTCAAGGTTCATTCTTATTGTAGCATGTATCAGTATTTCTCTCCTTTTTATGGTTGAATAATATTCTATTGTATGGATAGATAATATTTTGTTTATTCATGTCTATCAATTGATAGACATTTGAGTTGTTTCCACTTTTTGGCTGTATGAAATAATGCTGCTGTGAATACTCATGGGCTAGTTTTTGCATAGACATGTTTTCAGTTCCCTTGGGTATACACCTAGGAGTAGAATTAATGGGTCATAAAGTAACTATGTTAAATTTTTTAAGGAACTGCCAAAACTTTTTCCAAAGGAGCTGCGCTATTTTACGTTCCCACCAGAAATGTATGACCCATCTAATTTCTCTATGTCCTCACCTATACTTGTTATTGTCCACCTTTTGTATCATGGCCATCCTGGTGAGTGTGAAATAGCATCTCATGGTTTTGATTTGCATTTCCTTAATGGCTAATGATATTAATCATCTTTTCATGTGCTTATTGGCCATTTTTATGTTCTTTGGACAAATGTCTATTCAAGGGGCATACTCTTGAACTCAAAGCTCTTGTGACAGCCTTGGAGGTTGGGGGTTCAATTGAATCCTGTTCTGGGAGTTATTCCCACAGGCACTTCTTCATACCAGCTCCTTTAGCCCTTCTAAAAATTCTGTAAATACCCAATTTTCTGTATTCAATTCTTTCCTGCTTAAAACATCTAGAGTGATTTTCTGTCATGAATTCTGATAGAGCCATCAAAAAATATTACTCAGAGGACATTTGCTTTGTTGTTTTGTATTTTACTGCTGGATTCTGGATAGTTGAGGTTGCTAGACAAGTTGCCTCTTGTTACAAACACGTTTGGTTGTGCATATGTACATTAGTTTTCTCTTGGTGCCATAACACATTACCACAAACTAAGCAGCGCTTAAACAACACACATTTATTATCTTACAGTTCTGAAGGTCAGCAGTCCAGCACAGGTCTCACAAGGCTAAACTCAAAGTGTTGACAGGGCTGTCTTTCTTTCTAGATGCTCCAGAGGAAGATCCATTTCATTTGATTGGGTTGTTAACAGAATTCAGTTCCTTGCAATTATAGGATTGAGATCCTTGGTTCCTTGATAGTTGTCAGCTGAGTTGTCACTAGAAGTCCCAACTTCTAGTGGCCAATTACATTTCTTTGCTGTGTTCTCTCTTCCTCCATCTTCAAAGCCAGCAATGGGAAAGTGAACTCCTCTTATACTTCAAATCCGTTTCCTTCTGTCTCATCTCTCTGACCCACTTGACTGCCTTCCTTTTCAAGGCTTGTGAAGATTTTAAAGATCCGGGTAATTAGTTTGGGCCTACCCTGATCCAGGATAATCTCTCCATCTCAAGGTCCTTAACCTTTCTCTCATTTGCAAAGTCCCTTTCGCTATGTAAGGTATGTATTCACAGGTTCTGGGGTTACAGTGAGGGCGTTTGGGGGTAGGAATGGGGAAAAGAGGTATTGTCATATCTACCTGATCTTTACTTTTTTTTTTATTTATTCAGGATATTATGGTGATACAAACATTTTGGTAACATGTAATGCTGTTTGCCCTACCCAAGCCAAGGCTTCATCTTCACATTTTTAAAAACTCCAACTCAGAATTCATTTGACATTAAAACTTTAATGTCAGCTATTTCCACATTCAGATATAGCTAATTAATTTTTCAAAGTACTTCAAACAACTCATAACCACTAATTATCACTAATAATTATAACCATGATATGAAGGCACAAAATTAAGTACAGCTACCTTATGACACTAAATCCTCAGGATATAAAAGTTAATAGGACAAGTTTCTGCCACTTTTTCTTACACTGAGACACCTTATATTGAAGATGAATAAAACACCTTATATATATATATATATATATATATATATATATATTTTTTTTTTTGAGACAGAGTCTCGCTTTGTTGCCTAGGCTAGAGTGAGTGCCATGGCGTCAGCCTAGCTCACAGCAACCTCAAACTCCTGGGCTCAAGCGATCCTTCTGTCTCAGCCTCCCAAGTAGCTGGGACTACAGGCATGAGCCACCATGCCCGGCTAATTTTTTTTTTTTTTTTTTTTTATGTTAGTTGGCCAATTAGTTTCTTTCTATTTATAGTAGAGACGGGGTCTCGCTCTTGCTCAGGCTGGTTTCGAACTCCCGACCTCGAGCAATCCACCCGCCTCAGCCTCCCAGAGAGCTAGGATTACAGGTGTGAGCCACCGCGCCCGGCCAACACCTTATATTTTTAAATAGCACTTTACAGATTTACAAGTGATCTTACAGCCGTTATCTCATTTGTACTTTACAATGTCCCTTGGAGGCACACAAAACTCAGGAAGCATATTATTCCCTTTTTATAGATGAGAAAATGGAACTTCCGAAAGACTAAATAACCTACTCAAATATGGTAAGTTTAAACATTTCTTTCAGAAAAAGTAACATTTAAGTAAGAGGCATGCATGGAATAAACTGATTAATGGACAATATGCAGAAAATGAGCAGGTCTCAATCTTCACAGGGAAATGTTGACATTTTGATTATTTTTTAGAAATAATACAAAAACAATAAATAGTATTTACTGATTTGATCTTAAGGGTTCCCTTTGATAAGAACCAGGACTTAAAGCTTTTGTTTTTCAAGATTTTCCACACCATGAAGCTATGTTACCTTGCTCTTTCTTCTAAAATGTACAAAAAAGATACACATTTAGATAAAGGACGCTCTAAAGGGATTCTGCCTGTTGGATCTTGCCCCTTTTACTAGCATACAATAGGGAACAGGAGAGGATAGGGACAAGTATACAATGGCATGCAAAAAACAAATTTAAACAAGCCAAAAGTACATAAAGCCAGCACCTATAGCCATAATACTATTACACAAAAAGATGGCCCTTAGCCCTTTCAGATTGTATTCTGATTCATCAAACATACTGCAAGTTTTGTAATCTATGATTCTGTGATTTTTCCAATCCTGCTCCCCGTCAAGGTAACCATAAAAAATGAGAAAATAACTCTATATTTATCTGTATCTACCCCCACTATCTTCATTCTTTACCTTCCAGCTCCTGTTAAAGAGATAGGATGGTCAATCAGGTATTTAAATTTATTTCTTCTAATAGGGTTATGCCAGACATGGTCTATAGAGCGTGGAAGAGTACCCTGGGAAAAAGCAAAAACACATGAATATCCAGCAGAGGGTGGTCTAATCAAATAAAATCTTTTTTTTTTTTTTTTTTTTGAGACAGAGTCTCGCTTTGTTGCCCAGGCTAGAGTGAGTGCCGTGGCATCAGCCTAGCTCACAGCAACCTCAAACTCCTGGGCTCAAGCAATTCTCCTGCCTCAGCCTCCCGAGTAGCTGGGACTACAGGCATGCGCCACCATGCCCGGCTAATTTTTTCTATATATATTAGTTGGTCAATTAATTTCTTTCTATTTATAGTAGAGACGAGGTCTTGCTCTTGCTCAGGCTGGTTTCGAACTCCTGACCTCGAGCAATCCTCCCGCCCCGGCCTCCTAGAGTGCTAGGATTACAGGCGTGAGCCACCGCGCCCGGCCTAAAATCTATTCTTAATAGTTTTGAGCAAGTACAATATTTATATTAAGGACACTTGGATACTCTAAGGAAAAAAAAGAAAGTAGAATTCTTATTCAACAACAGAGAAAGACTAAAACTAGAACAATTCTACAGTAAATGAAAATTAAGACCGAGAGTAGTAATGATCATTTTAATAAATCTGTATAAAATAGGCTAATAGAAATACTCAAGAGTCTTGGAAATATTCTTTCAAAAGATTTGAGTTTTCAATCTAGGAAACTACTTTAACAAACGTTTTAAGGCTATCTGGAATATATATCATATGCTCCATAAATATTTAATGAACCAAATGCCAAAAAGATGTTCCCAGCTACTGTACATATGTATATACACACCTTTGGTGTTTTAATTTTCTTAGGAGGCAGTAAGTTTTCAGGACAAGGACCAGCATTAGCTGCACAGGTCAAAGAAAGAAGAACTTCCTGAGGAATGAACTCATTCTGAAGGGAAGTAGGAAGGGGTTTTGAACGATCCACCATATTTTTTTTCTCCCTTAGCTCAGGAAGTCCTAAGAAAGTAATGGAAAAGAAAAGCTCTTACTACAGGTTTTGTTGTTAGATGGAGTTTCCCAGACTGCCTCATCAATCCCATTTATGTTTCTTACAGAGAAACATTGTGTCTAGTTGACAAAAGTAACGAGTAATACTTAAAACACTGAAAATCGTCCAGTCAAGAGAAATAACACATATTGCCCACCCTACTCACATTACAGTTTCAAACAGTTTCAAACACTCAGGTACAAAGATGGACCTTCGTTATTCCAAATTTAAAGTTGAAAATCAAACTCACTTCACTTGCTCAGTTAACTGGGATACCCTTAAGATGGGAATGAATGTCTGTTTTCCTTTTGATGTGAAAATGAAAAAAAAAAATTTCATCTCCCCCAAACTGTCAAATTAGTAATTTTTCTTACATAAACGCAAAGGCGAGAATTTCATTAAACTGAGGCATTTTTAGAGTAGAAGGGATCTGAATTGGGTTTAAAAGTAAAAGCGGAACTGGGACTGTTGGAAAGGAAGAAAGTGGAACAATTTGAACAAATTGGTGGAATAAGAACCATAAAAAGAGTTTTCTATTCAGCTTGACTAGGACATAGGGGTTACAAAGGGGAGTTGTAGGGCTAATATAGGAAAAGCCCTTCTATGAAGTCAGTCAAGTAGACTTAGGTTATCATTGTCCTTAATCTATGCCCCTCACATAGTATGGTATACATACTATATAAGGAAGTATCATGTATGGTGGAAACTTCTTATGGTTTATATTACTAAATCAATCTCTGTCTCTCTCTCTCTCTCAAAAAGAACTAGGAAAAAAAAGGTTGGATGGGGCTTTATTACAATTTCCCCTAAACACAAGGTGAAGGTAAGGCTGGAGAAAGCTTCAGCATAATAGGGGTAGGGATAACACTAGTTGATTCTTATTCTAGTACAGATCTGCATTTATCTCTATAAGAATGAAAATCTTAAGGAATTACTCTCATTTAGAAAAATTACTAAAACAAATTGACATGTTGTACTAAATTGCATGTGTTTCTCTTATCTCCACTATTACGTTTTTAAAGTTCTTTAAAGTCAGAGACAAAAAAAAGTGCTGTTTCATACAGCTACTGGCATTTAAAATAGGATGAATTTAAAGCAATATACAATTCATGTGAAAACTGTATGTGAAAGAACTATAAACATAGTGGAGGAGTACTGAACAGGACTCTGACTCAAAAATACTGTAAAAGGAATGGCTTTTGGTTTTATTAAATGTGTATTAGAAAAACAGCTAATTAAGGTATTCTAAATCTCAGATTAAGAAAAATGGTGAATGGACAGCGATTTCTGTCTGTGCCTATGAGTGTTCGCGTCTGCAGGATCCTTGAAGATTACCTCTTGTATCTTCCTTGGCTACAGATACTTTTGACTTTTTGCCCTCAGATGATGAGGCAGAGTTTATCCGTGTGGAGGGAGTTTTCAGGAGAGACATAATAAACACTGCCTCTTATCACTCCGGAAATCTCATTTATAAACAAATCGGCACCGTACCAGGACTTGCAGCCTGCCACATCGTCCTGCAGACAAAACAAAAACCACCGCCCAAAAGCAGGACACATTACGTGCTTGCGTTCAGATCGCAGTTTAGAATTCATCTAGCACGCTTTACCTTCATCGGAGAGACCCGAGTTCTCCCACGTCACCTGAAGGCCGGGCGCAGGCAGGGAGGGAGGGACACGCTGGGCCCGCCCCCCGCCGGCCCCCCGCCCCCCCGCCCGCCTGTCCCCCGCCCGCCGGCCCCCCGCCCCCCCGCCCGCCTGTCCCCCCGCCCGCCGGCCCCCCCGCCCGCCGGCCCCCCCGCCCGCCGGCCGGCCCCCCCGCCCGCCGGCCGGCCCCCCCGCCCGCCGGCCGGCCCCCCCGCCCGCCGGCCGGCCCCCCCGCCCGCCGGCCGGCCCCCCCGCCCGCCGGCCGGCCCCCCCGCCCGCCGGCCGGCCCCCCCGCCCGCCCGCCGGCCCCCCCGCCCGCCGGTCCCCCCGCCCGCCTGTCCCCCGCCCGCCCGCCGGCCCCCCCGCCCGCCGGCCGACCCCCCCGCCCGCCTGTCCCCCGCGCCCGCCCGCCGGCTCCCCGGGCCCTCCCCGCCCCGCCGACCCCCCCCCCGGCCCCCGCCCGCCCGCCCGCCGACCCCCCCGCCCGCCGGCTCCCCGGGCCCCCCCCCCGTCGGCCCCCCGGCCCCTCTCCGCCCCGCCGACCCCCCCGCCCGCCCCCGCCAGCCACCCGCCGGCGGGCGCCTCGCTCCAGGCCGCCCGGCCCGCCGGGCCCCAGCGGGCAGCGCTGTCGCGCACGCAGTCCACAGACGCGGGAGTTAGGCGGGGTTCGCAGCGCTTCGTGCTGAAAAGTGACGGGAACGGATACCTGCAAACCTCTGTCCTGCAAGCCGGGTTTCGCGCCTGGCTTTCGGTCACCTCGCCCTTTCCCAGAACGCTCTTTGTCGTCATAGCAACCGAGGACGCGAGCCAGAGCAACCCTCGCGGGGCGGCGGCGGAGGGAGGAAGCTACGAAACTCTCTCGTAATTTCGGTGTGTTTTAAGTCCCGGCATAGGCTCAGCAGCAATAGGGAAGGAAATGCTTAATCGGGCCGTTGTCACAGAACCCAAACGCGTCAGCGTTCCGCGCTCGCGGCCGCGGCAGGGCCAGCGCGCAGGCGCCAGGGACGTGAGCGCGCGTGAAGGCTGTTCCCGTCTCTCCCTCACTTTTGTTGCTTTGCATGTTTTTCTAAAAGCCAAACTCAGGGGAAAACTGGGAATCAAAAACTCTCGAGTTCCCCTGTTGCATAAGTTACCCAGTCCTTGCATTGCGGGCACGTCTTCCCGGGACACGCAAACGCCGCTCCTCCGCGCGCAGAGGCAGGCATTCCGGGCCCCTTCCGGTTTTGTTTTTGCTAGAGGCAGGGAAGGAGGATCGCACGCTAGGCGCTACCAGCTCTGGTAAAATCGTTGCGTCTTCTTACGTAAAAACCTGCTCTCAGGAAAGATTTCGATCGGCCCATTGGCACTGAAGTGAGACCCGGATCCGAACTGCTACCGGGGATCATTCCGTATTAAGGCAGAGATTTAACATCAGATAATGATCACCGGTGGAATCCTAGCTTTTAGGTGCTTTACTCTTAAAAATTAATTTCAGAAGAGAAGAAAATTATTCAGTCGTCATATTCCTTAGTGCCATGTACAGTTCCTGGGCAAACGCCCTAAATAGGATGTTTGAAGATCAGTTGGATAGTTCAGTTTTGTGTTGACGGAATTAAGGCTCTGGTTTCCAGAGTAGTAACAGAAATATGGGCAAAGTGTTCAAAACAAAACCAGAGGCCGGGCGCTGTGGCTCACGCCTGTAATCCTAGCTCTTGGGAGGCCGAGGCGGGCGGATTGCTCAAGGTCAGGAGTTCAAAACCGGCCTGAGCAAGAGCGAGACCCTGTCTCTACTATAAATAGAAAGAAATTAATTGGCCAACTGATATATATATATAAAATTAGCCGGGCATGGTGGCGCATGCCTGTAGTCCCAGCTACTCGGGAGGCTGAGGCAGAAGGATCACTCAAGCCCAGGAGTTTGAGGTTGCTGTGAGCTAGGCTGACGCCACGGCACTCACTCTAGCCTGGACAACAAAGTGAGACTCTGTCTCAAAAAAAAAAAAAAAAAAAAAAAAAAAAAAAAACAAAACCAGAACCTTCCTGCTCCCTTTGAACTCATCTAGTCATACATTTTGGGTGTCTAAGCATTTTAGCCCTCTCCCCTACCACCATAGCTTTTCAAAGAATTGAAATACATATATAGCATAATAGAGCACACACACAGTTCATTTTCAGTACTGGCAAACATCAAAACGAGAGATGAGCAGAAGCAAGGCAACGCACAAGCAGGTGGAAGGTCATTTTCCCCAAAGTTGCCTTTCTTCCTCCTCACTGCTGTCATGTTACAGTTGGAACCGTAACCGTTGATACTTAACTTCAGAGGTCCCCAAACACCAGTGTCAGTTCATACATGGCTCATCAAGTTTCTAGGTATGTATGGTAAGAAGTAACTCATCTTCTGCATTCCTAACCTAGTTTTTAGAAAGAATTTAGGGTGATAGAACAGACAGAAACAAGTGAACACATTTAAGATACACAGAAAGTAAAATCTATAGGATTTGGGAAATGACTAGATCTGAAAGGTTACTTCTCATTTTCTCTCCTGTGCAATGGTATGGTGATCATACATACCCTTTACTGAGACTGGGAACAGAGGAGGAAGACCAGGTTGGGGGGGGGGGGCTTGAAGGAGATTTAGGACTTGTGGACATAGTGAGTCTGCAGTACCATTTGAGACATCTGGGTGGAAACAAGAGGCAACTATTTTAAGTAACATATATATATGAAACTCTCAGCAAAGGTCTTTACAGTTGAAAATATGAGACATGAACAAGACTATTACAATAAGACCATCACTACTGAAAAATACAATTGCTGCATTTGGAGAAACCCCTAATTTTTAATTATACCAATGGAACCCTAAAATGTAGACAAGTAAAATACGATTGAGGTCTTTGATGGAAAATACTATAGCAAAATATAAGATGAGCAGGTAAAAATTTTCCTAAATAGGAAACATCAAGACATAGGGATGATAAGAGTCAGTTATAAGCAGGGCTAATTGTGCTTGTTGGTGTTGGCTGGTCTGTTGGCAGCTTGATACTAGGTAGCATTAGGGTCCCTCCAGGACTTCAGGTGGAGAAAACATTATCTCAGAAGTCAGTGTGATCACCAAACATGCCCAGAACTGGGAAAAAGGAAACAGCCAGTGTGCTTTTGCACCAAATCTTTTTACCAACTCATTTTCTAAGCAGGTGGGCAGGAATTGTACACACATCTGCAGGCACTTAAATAGAGCATACAAAGTGCCCTGAAGAAGTCTTGAGTGGGAAGTAGGCCAGTATTTGTACTTAAGAGGTAGCTAAAAAACAAAGAACCAATTAGCAATTTTTAAAAGGAAATCTAGGCACTGCTCAGCCAAATGCTTCACAAGGGAAAGAGTAGCTTCTCCTATTGTTTCCATACAAGGGTGTCCCTAAAACTGAAATGATGCTTCAGACTTAGTTCTGTGTCATTCAATTTGCACACGGGTGTGCCTACAGGAAAAATATGCTTTTGTCTTTTTCACGTTTATCTTCAGTGCATAGCACACCATCTGGCACATGTTATGCGGTCTGTGAGAATACATCTTTCTCATCATACACTAAGTTGGACTTCTACACAGAGCAAACTGTCATGATCATGCCAATCTCGCGTATGCTACTCCATGAGTGTTTTCTCACAATAAATGTACAAACTGTTGTACTGGTATTCTAAGCTAGATGCATGAACTTAGTTGAGTACAAATTCAAGCTATCCAAGCCTATAAACTTTTCATAAATTAATCAAGCAAAACTGTCACTGTGGCTTTGCTCTTAGTGGCAATGAATAGCCAACTGGCCCAAGAAACAGGGACACGTTTAATTTCAGAAGGGATTTCTCCCTACTCCTCTTGACTGGCAGAACCAGGTGGTATGTTATAGACAGACCATCAAGGGTAACTAGAGAGTAGCACTTGACTGTTGCTATGTCAAGTAGCGCTTGACTGTTGACATGCGCTTTTATGGGAAGAATGTTGCAATGTCAAGTATCAAGCATAATAGGTTCCTATTATGAGTAGATTCTTCAGAGAGAGGGTGTCAGTTTGTGCTACTATATATAACAGAATACATGAGACTGGGTGATTTACATAGAACAGAAATTTTGCACTTCCAGAGGATGGGAAGTCCAAGCACAAGGTGCCAGCAAGTCCAGTTGTTTGGTGAGGGCCACATTCTCCAGAGGGGAGGAACACTGCCCTTACATGGTGGAAGGAGGAAGGGCAAGGGGGCAAATGCTGTGTGAAGAGCTGGCCTTACTCCCATTTATGAAGCAGGAGCCCTCACGGCCTAATCACCTGTCAAAGGTGCCACCTCAATGCTATCACACTGGCAACATCAGACTTTTAAGAGAGAACACATTCAGACCACACATAACAGAGTGGAAGCAACCTATTTTGCTTCAAATCTGGCTTCCCCCAGTCTTGTCTTAAAGGCACATTTCCTGGCCAACAGATTTTTCACCTTTCATTAGAAACCTAAAGTCCATTTCTACCCACTGGAGCAGGGAGCAGCGCTCCCTGAGCTTCACTTACAGGTTTTAAAGGAGGCTGACGAGCCAGTGTCACTGCTTTTCTTGGTGCAAAGTAAAAACTGGGCCCCACTATTTCTTTGTAATCTGTAATACGGTTCCCCTCCATTAACCTGGACAAGAAAGTCCAGTTTTCTGCCTTCTCTTTTGGCCATATTGAGCTTATCAAGCTACCTGATATTAAGATGAAAACCATTTATGATCATGAACCACAGAGTTAATATTGAATACACTTGAAGTTACTTTTAAAAGTTTTTTTCAAATATATTTATTTATCACATTCTTCACATATGCAGTAATTTGCCACTTTCTGTGTATACAAATTTAAAAATTTTTAAATTAATGCTAATACAATACATACTAATCAAAGTATTGGGACCAGTGATTAGACAACAGGGATTTGCAGGACAGAATAGGAATTCAGGAAAACAGCAAACAACAATGAATTAGAAAAGATATCTTTAATTAAAATGAGAACCTTTAAAAACAACTTCAGATTTATATGACCTTTCTATTGTTTTCAGAACACTATGGATTAACATACAGACTGGAAAGACACAGGAACAGGAAGGTGCAGTTCTATCCCAAATGGCAGAGCCTTGAGTAGGGCTTCAGCTCTCTTCCCACCCAAGAATTGGCACATTTGCACATGGGAATCTATCTCTAAATGAGAGGGAGCATGACTGGGTACATGAACTGCCTGTTTCAAAGTTATTTAAAACAAACAAAGTATAGCTACTATTCATTAAGAAAAATACATCACAAAGCATGGTATACTATCTACTAGCTTAAAGTTTAGCACTCCATTGGGAAGGGCTAATTGACAGCAGAAATGTGAGCGTATTACTATAAATAAGGGAGCACTTAAGAAAAAAAAAGTAAAGGGAGTTTGAGGGTTTTTTTTTTTTTTTTGTAGATTATATCACTTCTGAAATTAACCCAGTCTCTCAAGTCCAAATTAGCTATTAAAGTCTTTATATTTTACCCAAAAAGGGAAAATTTTACTAAGGATTCAGTAGACTGTATAGCAAGGGTCCTCAAACTTTTTGAACTGTCCCTCAGACAGTTGGAGAGTGCGCACTGTGGGCCCAGGACAAGTCGGCTGCTTAGCAGGACAGGCAGCGATGGCAAAAACACCCAGTGGGCCAGATAAATGTCCTAGATGGGCAGCATGTAGCCCGTGGGCCATAGTTTGAGGACGCCTGATGTATAGGTTACATAGGTCTCCGCCTAACCTAAAGCTTATCAATTTTATTGTCTACTGATTTTCAAATGAGGCATTAAATTTAGGGTGGATAAAGGCACTATTCTCTCCCTGTTTTACCTAGAGCACCTACTTTTTAATCTCCTCTTGAAACTGGGCTTATATGTTAACATTTTATTTCAACAAAGGGTTCCAACATTGTATTATTACCTGATAGAAACTTTACTGATATTAACAAATCCTTAAGTAAGCTTCACTCAGAACATTCATTTTATTCCTCAAAACATTTATGTTCCAGTTACTACAGTTTGGGTCATAAACATAAAGCCTAAAGATACATATAAAACAATATCCAAGACAGATTTTTACCTTGACTGTATGTATAGTGTATACGCTGTCCCCAATCCCTGGGCCGGGTCAGTGCCCTGTTAGGAACTAGGCTGCAAAGCAGGAGACTAGCAACAGGCCAGTGAGCAAAGCTGCATCTGTATTTATAGCTGCTCCCCACTGCCTGTATCACCACATAAGTTCCACCTCCTGTCAGATCAGTGTTAGCATTGGATTCTCATAGGAGCACAAACCCTATTGCAAATTACACATGTGAGGACTCTAGGTTGCACACTCACGATGAGAATCTAGTGCCTGATGATCGGAGGTGGAGCTGAGGCGGTGACGCTAGTGCTGGGGAGCGGGTGCAAATACAGATGATCATTAGCAGAGAGGTTTGCCCACACAATAAATGTAATGCACTTAAATCATCCCAAAACCATCCCCTCCATCCATGGAAAAATTGTCTTCCATGAAACCAGTTCCTGGTGCCGAAAAGACTGGGGACTGCTAGTGTATACACACACACACACACACACACACACAATATAGCATTATGTGATATATAGTGTTACATAAATTACATGAAATTTTGCCCAAGATTAGTAAGCATGTCACTTAAACTTTGTTACAAAAGTATGGGCTATCTTCCATTAAGAAATCTATTCTGCCTTCCAAAATTATTTTTTTGTTTTTTTTGAGACAGAGTCTCGCTTTATTGCCCAGGCTAGAGTGAGTGCTGTGGCATCAGCCTAGCTCACAGCAACCTCAAACTCCTGGGCTCAAGCAATCCTCCTGCCTCAGCCTCCCGGGTAGCTGGGACTACAGGCATGCGCCACCATGCCCGGCTATTTTTTTTCTATATATATTAGTTGGCCAATTAATTTCTTTCTATTTATAGCAAAGACGGGGTCTTGCTCTTGCTCAGGCTGGTTTCAAACTCCTGACCTCGAGCAATCCACCCGCCTTGGCCTCCCAGAGTGCTAGGATTACAGGCGTGAGCCACCACGCCCAGCCCAAAATTATTAATATAAGCATTCTCTTTACACTGGCAGAAATAAGGCCTCATCAGTTTCCATCCACTCCATAAATTCTAAAACTTAAGTAATACGCACTAGTTCTACACACTTGACTTAAATACCTAGGTAATAGCAGAAATCAATTTCTTTTTAGAAGCTTGCCACCCTTCCCTAATGCCAGAGCAGATAAACATGAAAGTAATTTTGGAAAGATGGAAATATGAGTGAGTTCCTTTAACAATCTTGTTAAAAATGATCAATCAAGATTTTAACAATCTTGTTAAAAAAAATCCCACTGTGGGATAGCCTATTATATCAAGGTGCAATGCTGATTTATATCATCCTGAGAGTCCATTTAAAAGAAAAGTATATATTCTTGGGAGTGTGCAGCATTTGAGCTATTCACATTTTTGAAAGATACCAATGAGATAGTTAATAAGGATTAAGGTTTAGCATTTATGAAGGCTAAGAAAATAGGCCCTATTCTGCCAGGGCTAGTGCTTTGCAATAATCCTATGAGGTAGTTATTACCCCCATTTTACAGATGTGGAAAACTGTGGCTCTGATAAATGAGGCAATTTTGCCCAACGTCACATTACTAGTAAGTGTGGAGCTATCTTAATCAAAAGCCCATTCTCTTTTCACTGCACCAGTAATTTTTGCACTGGGTATTTTGGGGGCAAGAATGGGTGTACCAAGCAAGAAGGGCTTCAGGTCCACTATCATTAACTCAACCAAAAGTAGCTATATTTATCTGTTTTATGGGCTGGACATTTAAAAAAAATAGTTCCATAACTAACCCCCAAATTCAAACTACTGCACTGTCAGGCCGCCTCAATACTTCATTATTTTCCCCCACACAAACGAATTTTACTCAAAAGTACTTATACCCATATAAAACAAAGACCCTTTTTTTCCGCACAAAAGACCTCTCAGCAATTAATAAATTATATCTTTTTAGGCTATGCAGTCCAACTTTTATGACCAACTTTTAAATATATGATGTTATGTTTTCTGTAAGACTTCAAGATTCCATTTTTCAGGCAAGTATTTTTAAATTACAATGAAAACTGTCTATACTAAATGAATTAGTTCTACAGCACAACTTATGTTTGCCAATATAGATTATTTACACATCATACTTTTTTACCCTGTTAGTTATCACGCACTTTTTACCTTGCAACTATTGAAAAAGGACAAAACATTTTCCCCACTCCTTTTGCTTCCAGATGTTAGAGGTACTGACAAGTTAAAAGCAGCCTCAGTTTTCTAATTAAATTACAACATGAGGCAAGCAGCTTTACCTGGGTAATTACAGCACATGAATCTACCAAAGAACAAAACAAAATTCCATTTTGCTTCATTATCCAGGATTGAGAATAAAAGCATCTAACAAATTTGTCCCATGTATAAAAGGTACTAGAAGATCAAGTTAGAGAGGTAATAAAAAAAGGGAAATACATACTACTTAGTTGTTGTGTTGAATAATACACACCACAAATCATGGTTACTATTATTTATACAAAAAAGAATTTCTAAGCTCATTACTTTTCAGAAGGCAAAAAGTATCAATCTGTCATTGAAAATAATTTTCACTATTAGCAAAATAGGAAAAACTAAATCAATTTTCCTGAAACACATTAGCAAGGGGTTTTAGTTTTTTATATTTGTTTAAACAGTGTAGATGATGATTTGAAGAAAAGACCTTTGCTAAAAGCAGACAGCAATAGCAATCACAGCTATCAAGCCAGCTTCTTTCACAGAAAGTGGCCATTTCTTAAGTGTTAACCTGTTTGTGAAAGTTTCTTAGGACAGTCTTAGCATTCTGAACAGTCTACAATTCTACATATCATTTGTTGTAAATCTAGAGCAAAAAAATCAATAATAATAATAAAGGGAAGTGGAAAGCTTTTTTAAAAATAGCCTTGATCAGTCCAACAAATACAGTATTCAGAAACACAACAGAGAAACAAAGTCCTCTCATAAGAGTACAAAGTTATAGAACTTCTTAGAAATATAAACCTAGGAATTCCATTGTCTTGCTTTGAAAGACTGGCTTATTCATAACCGTGCCATAGACCAATCTGTTCTTATTATCTTTAAAATGTAGTTTTACATTCAAGTGACTGATTCATTTTCATTCAATTTAAGGAAAATGCCAGAAATAACAAGCTTTATTAAAGCAGTCTAAGAGGTTATGGTTCCATTCCAATTACAATACTATTGTGCAGAACATTACTGCTAGGAAACATGTGGAATACCTTTTTACAAGTAACCTCCTTTGAGGTGTGCTTGTGTTTGTTGAAGTTGAATCTGAGATTTGAAATCTGCCCAAACTCATCTGGATCAAAGATGGTGAACAAAATAGGTGATTAAGCTGGGTAGTTGTGGCTCAAATTAAGATGTGACTATTAAGAAACTCTACTTACCTTCTTGTGAAATTGAAAACTGACTTTAAAACAAATTCTAAACAGTACCAAGAGAGCTTCTTAAGTGGTTGCTACAAGTAACAATAATCATTTGAATGATTCATAAGTCTCACTTCTTTAGGTGGAAAATAGAAACACAAGGTAGGCCTGTGGCATCCTTTGCAATGCTCGATCTTTACAGACATGATCATACTTCCTATATACAAACAAAATAATTCCACACTACATTGTATCGGTAATGGGCATCTTATAAAATGGAAATATTGCACAATAGAGTGCATTTCCTTAAAAACAATCGCATATTAATTTGTTTCACCTAAAAACTACTACCGTTAAAAGTATAACAGAGCAAATGCAGAAGCCAGCTTCTGGATCCTTAATGATCACATTAATATTAATGGAGACAATTAATACTTATGTTACAGACTCACTTGTCTGCAGAATAATTCAAGATAAGTCAATATTTTTTAGACAATAATTGTTCTAAAGGATACTTCTAAATAACTTCAAGGAAGTTACTACCTTACAGTTAAAAAAACATTATCTTTTACAATAAGTTCCATGACAAACAAAATAATTTAAACACATGATTGACTCTACAAATCTTTTTTAAAAATTACTTTGGAAGTTATAAGAGGAAATATTTTTCCTGTGCTACTTCTTTTTCCTTTCCTATTTCTGATCCCCTCAATATATAATATTATTGATGTAAACTTAAGAATTCAAGGTGAAAGGCATCTTTTTGCTTCACAGAATTTATGACCTATAGAGAAAACAAGGTAAAAACTCAGAACTGAACTTTTTTCCAAAAATACATAAAATAGGATGCATAACAAGATTATCTTTAGAAAATATTTTCTCTTTTTACTGGAAATAGCAAAAATTGTGCCCCAATATTTTCTTTTCTTTCCCAAATGCATGTTTAATTAGCATATGTTCCAACGATGTTCATGAAAAAAAAAATTCTAAGTCAGAGGTACTTAAATAATTTCTTCATAAGTGTTTTGGCTAGTTCAGTGGCCAAGAAAGTATTATGCTTAGTCTCTGATTGGACAGAGTCAAGAAAAAAAAATAGTATAATTACCAAGGCTAAAGCCGATAAGACCCAGCAAGAATCTGTCATTACCTCAGCCATTAGTCTTCCATCTCTTCTCCCCACCCCAACAATAACAAATTCCTGCTTAAGTGTACAAGACTCCAGTGAACTTCCATCAATTCTGCTTCAAGTGACCTAGGAATGGAATGAGCCATCCGTAAAGCCTGGAGTGGTCCAAATAACACAGATAACTTCAGTAACGGCTGGCGCCAAATCAAGGAGAATACCCAATCTTCAGTGACAGAAGGAAATAAAGTCCAAGCTTCTAAAACACGTACTGACAAGTCCAGGAACGTGGCTGGATATAATCTAGAAATGTGGGCTACAATGAGAAATAAAAAGAATGGAAGAATAGTTTGTGGACATGAAGTGTGGGAACAGGAGATGTTAATGTTATGTATTGTACATCTCTACAATGCCTCTCAGCATTTCAGTAACCTTCAAGCTATAAGCAGCTCACTAATTCAAAAGATGTTAAGTACTTTCATGTATAGAAGCTTCACATGAAGCTTCCAAGTCCAGTAAAATCTACACAATTGCATGGACTTTTGACCAAATTCTAAATAGGAACTATTTCTTTCTGTATCTTGCCTTTTAATTTAAACACAGCTCTACCTTTTAGCCAAAATCTAAATGGTGGTAGGTTAAGGATGAGAAAACATGTATGCAAATGACTAAAATACAAGGTTTAAAATAAAAGAACTGTCTAAAGGAAGAGCAGGTGAAGTATCATAAAAGTTCAGAAATAGGAAAGAGGAAAGAAAGAATTTAGAAAAGCTTCATGGAAGATGTAACGTAACAAACTGGATTTTGAAAGGCAAATAAAATCTGACATGTGGAATCTGAGTGTAAAGAGCAGCATGACCGGTGACAGAGTTAAGAGTAATTAGTTCAAATGCACAAAGGGGATTAATAAGAGATATGGAGAGAGGTTGAGGCAACATAACAAAAACAGGGTAGACAAAGCAGCTTTGGAGAGAAACTGATGATTGGATTGTAGATATCTTCACTTACAAGTGCCTGTGAGGAACACCTAGGCAGATATATCAAGAAGGCACCCCCTCCAAACTTGGAAGGTTTGTAGGCACTGAATGCCTCTCTAGTAAGGAGTCATTCAATGTTAAATTTGCCAAATTCAAATTTAACAAATTGAAGTATAGGATGCCCAGATAAATTTGATAAATAGCCCTAACTGCTGAATTTTTGTAATTTATTGAAAAATACATGACATTTAAGGTATTCTGAAAAAGCCAATATAGAAAGGACAAAATCATTAAATATAGGACATACCCTGTATATAAGATGCCTGGAGGCTGGGCACAGTGGCTCACACCTATAATTGTAGCACTTTGGGAGGCTGAGGTGGGAAGATCACTTGAGATCAGGAGTTCAAGACCAACCTAAGCAAGAGCAAGACCTCACCTCTACAAAAAATAGAAATTAGCCGGACGTGGTCCTGCACACCTGTAGTCACAGCTACTCGAGAGGTTGAGATGGGAAGATCTCTTGAGCCTAGGAGTTTGAGTTTGCAGTGAGCTATGATGATGCCACTGCACTGTAGCCTGGGCAGCAGAGTGAGACCTTGTCTCAAAAAAAAAATTAAGAAAAAAAAAAAAAAAAAGGGAGGGAGGGAAAAGATGCCTGGAAACTCTACTTCTTGGGGTATTTCCACCCATGAAATTCTACCTATATGTACTGCTTTTTCAGCTAGTGCTAGTAGACACACTTAACCAGACCATACCAATAAAATTAACCAGAGTATCTGCTGGCAAACTCAAGTCTATGTTCTATACTATGCTACTTGAAAATAAAATTCTTATTAAAAAAAAAGCACCCTCCTAAAATTTAGGAGTTACCCATATACAGCTAAAAACTAAAGCCCTAAGAATAAATGAAACCTGAACATAACTACAAAAAAGAAAAAACAAAGTAAGAATCAAGGATAATGGAATCCTAGGCGTATCAGTGTTGTCTAACATTTTTACAAGAGTTCATTACTTTGGGAATAAAGAGGTAAAAATATCTATGTTTCGGTGGTGTGATAGGGAAACATGCCACTGAGAATACCTTGGAGAAGAATACTTACATTTTCAGGAGACATAAAATTAGAAGGGGCTAAAGAAAAAGCAGTAAAAGAAAAAAGAAAACCAAGAACTAGGAGAGTTAAATGTGAAGAAAACTAAAGAAAGAATTTCAAGGACAGTACAGTAAAAGCAGATAAACTAATAATTTTACTCCATATTCCCCTTGCTTTAGTAACACTAATTCATCATAATCTCCACCACTATTCTCCTCCTTAACATTTCCCACCAACCTTCACCATCAGGGGACAAAACAAGTTACTTTTGCACTCCAATCAGATTGGTGACTCACATTTTTCAGAGGACAGCGCTGACGTGCATACCACTCTTGAGAATAAAAGCACAGCAAGACTCCAATACCCAAGAAAAGAGAAGTCCACATCAGAACATTCCAAATTGGCCTTTTCCAGCTATCATTTACAATGAAGTTGAAAGCCACTAGAGTTAGGAAGACAACAAAAAAATACAGTTATCAAAACAATCTATCAGGAGATAAGGGCCCTCAGATATCTGCTGTCATCATTTAATAATCACAGTGAGCAGCAACTGTTTATATATATTTTATTCTGATCACTGATTGTATAAATAAAAATGAACTTTCACTGTGATAATGTATTAATCGGTAATTAACAGGAAATCAACAGTATTCACGACAGCTGAATATACTGCCATGAAATTATTCATATCCTAACTTGTCCCTCTCCACAAATGGACCAAAAAATGGTCAATTTTCCAAGGGGTGCCCACCGACAGTATTTATGAACAGGGAAGCTGTTTATATAGTCTTCATGACCTACCAATCAGTGTTATTAATGGTCTTCACAAGGTTATCTAGTTCATTTCCTTAATTCAAAGTGTAAACATCTTGAGACAGTTGTGTGTAATTATTCAAAGTCAATATTCTAACCATCTGATAAACACTTACATTGAAATGGTATTACTACTATCTAGTTTTTCTACATTGATTTTATAGTTTCTGTCTGATTTTCTCTTTTAGCATAATCCCCAGTACTCACAGCATGCCAAGATACTTACTTCCAAAGAACATGAAGAGCACGAAGAGCACGGGATAGAAGAAGCTCAAGCAAACAGCCAAGGCATACTCGTGCACTACAGCAGACACAGCAAAGACAGCTAACATGGCAGCAGACTTGAACCTCTTAGAGAACAACTAAGGGAAAACATTAAAAAGTAATTAAAAAAAATTTTATTTTATTTTATTTTTTTTTTTTTTTGAGACAGAGTCTCACTTTGTTGCCCCGGCTAGAGTGAGTGCCGTGGCGTCAGCCTGGCTCACAGCAACCTCAATCTCCGGGGCTCAGCGATCCTACTGCCTCAGCCTCCCGAGTAGCTGGGACTACAGGCATGCGCCACCATGCCCGGCTAATTTTTTGTATATATATTTTTAGTTGGTCAATTAATTTATTTCTATTTTTGGTAGAGACAGGGTCTCGCTCAGGCTGGTTTCGAACTCCTGACCCGAGCAATCCGCCCGCCTTGGCCTCCCAAAGTGCTAGGATTACAGGCGTGAGCCACTGCGCCCGGCCTAAAAAAAATTTTAGAGTAAGAATGAGCTTTATAAGATTTATAATTATGACAGGCTAAAGGCACCTAGTTTAATGTATTTATGCTTGATTTTCCAAGTCTACTCCTTGGATTAATCCAAGTCTATTAATTACAAAAACATATATACTCATAAATCTTTATTTGATTAAAATGAGGCATTTTCCTAAAGCATTATTGTTCAAAGATCTAGGTATATTTCTAAAAACATATACGTATATAAATAGCTTATATACGTAAGTTATTACGGTTGACAAATCATAATTTTCATACATAAATGAAACATATCTAATTTTAATCTTCAGAGTAACACAGTATGGTAGCTAGAGCAGACATCCTCTGCATTTTTACAGGTAACAAAATCAAGGCTTAGAAAGGAGAAGAGATTTGCCTCCTCAGTGTGTGAAACTGCACTTAAAGGACAGAATTAGCACTCAAATACAATCCCATTTCTACCATGAGATGCTGTCACTTGGTTAGATGGTGCCATTTCCTAATAAAAGCTGTAATTCAGAGATACCAGTGTCAACCAAGAAATTCAAGTCTAAGTACATTCTGCTCTAAGGAATATCCAAAGACGTGTCACTGATTAGAGAGACATAAATCCACAAAAGGTGTTTCTCCACTTTTAACAAAAAAACAAAAACGAAAAAAGGCTAGAGGGAGATTATTTGTTGGCAACGAGATTCATAAGAAATGATCCATTATTGGTGGATCATTTCCGCTGTTCCCAAGACTTCCATGCATTCTTACTTTGTTATCATATAAAATAAAACCCAGAGCAAACACATAGTATTAGACCTAGTACTATACATACTGGTTTCTAAGCAACACTATTTAAAGCAGAAAGGTTCTTAGATGTAAACGTCCCATAGGAAAACTGAAAAGATATTATCACCCTTTCTTCATGAGCAATTAAATACAACTTCTTCCAGCTGCATAATACTAATACTTTTTGGAAAAAAATCTCCATTTTCTTTCTTCTCTTCTCTCCTTTTCTTTCTTTCTTTCTTTTTTTTTTTTTTTTTTGAGACAGGATCTCACTCTGTTGCCCAGGCTGGAGTGCAATGGCATTATCATAGCTCACGGTAACCTCCAACTCCCGGACCCAGGCTCAAGTGATCCTCCTACGTCAACCTCTTGAGTAGCCAGTCAGACCACAGGCCAACACATCCAGCTAATTTTTTCTATATGTCATAGGGACAGTGTCTTATGTTGCCCAGGCTGGTCTCAAACTCCTGAGCTCAAGCAATCCTCCCACCTCAGCCTCCCAAAGTGCTAGGATTACAGGCATAAGCCAAGGTACCTGCCCAAATACCCATTTCTTAAATAACATCAACTAAATCTTGCTGCTTACCCAGAGAAAGTCCTTGTAAGCATAATAATATAACCAGTCATGGACCACCACATTCCAGGTCCTGTAATAGTTAGAGTATGATGTGGAGTTCCACCAATCCTGAGGGGAAAAGTAAAGGTAAAGTAAAACCACACACACAAACCCTCTAAAGCCAAACCCCCTCAATTTTCCCAAAGTACATACATAACATGGAACCCACAGTATATTATGATAAATTGCTAGTCAATACACTCATGTCAGAAAACTCTTAAAAGGCATTTTGGTTATTAGTTTTGAATATGACATGAATTCTAGTACTACGTATGGCTGTTTCTAGGTTCATTTTGTCTCATTATCAAACAAGTTATGATAGAAGGTACAGAATATAGAGAATCATTTAAATCTAATGATCATCTAAACAGCTATCAGTAAACTCTCCCTGCCACCTGCCAGCTCATCACTTGCTAGAAGATAATAAGAAAAATCTAAGGTCATTAAAACTAAATAGAGGCCGGGGGGCGGTGGCTCAGGCCTGTAATCCTAGCACCCTGGAAGGCCAAGGCGGGCGGATTACTCAAGATCAGGAGTTCGAAACCAGCCTGAGCAAGAGCGAGACCCCCATCACTACTATAAATAGAAAGAAATTAATTGGCTAACTAATATATACAGAAAAAATTAGCCGGGCATGGTGGCACATGCCTGTAGTCCCAGCTACTCGGGAGGCAGAGGCAGGAGGATTGCTTGAGCCCAGGAGTTTGAGGTTGCTGTGAGCTAGGCTGATGCCAGACACTTACTCTAGCCTGGGCAACAAAGTGAAACTCTGTCTCAAAAAAAAAACAACTAAATAGAGCATTAACATTAAAGAGCTATTTGGCAGTAGGATTGCTTGAGCCTAGGAGTCTGAGGTTGCTGTGAGCTAGGCTGACACCATGGCACTCACTCGAGGCTGGGCAACAAAGTGAGACACTGCCCCCCGCCCCCAAAAAAGGAGCTATTTGTGGTATCATAAAAATGGCAAGATTTAAGTTACACTGGAGTGAGATGGTGGCTACCTCCAAGTCCTGGTGTCCCTTTATATAATTCTCACTCTCAATTTTAAGATCAGACTAATAAAACCAGATATCTCACATTTACAATCCACACTTAATGTTTCTTTGAGAAAAGCATGGGAGACTTGCAGTGATGTCAAAAAACAACAAAAACTAAAAGAGGGTTTTATATAGGGTTATAGAACACTATAGAAACACTCTGGCTCCAGTCTAGAACTTAATTCCAACTTTAGAAGTAAAAGGATACTATTGAATTAATACCTTTCAAAATAAAGAAAAGTTATTTCCCTCACAAACTGCTTAATGGTCTTAAATGGAATAATTTGCTGAGGTCACCCCTACAGAACTAGATAGCCAACTTCAAATGAATGAACACTGAGGAAAGCCTCATAATGTCTTATGGACACTTTCCTGCTATAATCACCAATATATTTCACAGGATCCAGTAAAAATCATGAGCTTGTATTAAGGGAGTAGAAATTAGAGGTAAAAGACAAGACTGTATCAGAATTTCAGACTTAATATTGGTAAAATTTGTGGAAAAGAAATTTCACAATGTTTTTGTCAAAAAGCTGGTAATATTAGCCAACATGCTCAAATACTTAAAGAGGAAATACATTAAATGTGAAAGAAAAGATGACTGTAATTATATATTACCTTATAAAACATCCTGTCACCAAAGCGTAACATCTCAGCAAAGGCATTGAGCCAGCAGTGCAAAAAAGCAAAAAAAGTAAGGAACAGAATCAGCACCCCTAAAAATAAGATTAACAGTATTAACAGTCCTTCCAAATAACTCACATATCAAGCAGTTAGTTACATGTCAACATTTGTTTAGCCGGGATTATTTCATAAAATACAAGTTATTATTCTAGTATGAATTACACTATATTGAAAAATACCCATTTACATGTCAACCCCTTTACATTTATTCAAAAACTATTTATAGAGCATCTACTATGTACCATACAACATGAGAGACTGTGACTGGCTATAAAATACAATCCTTGATCTCAATGAATTTGAATTCCAGTGAGGAAGACATCGAAGTATGTAACACATATCCTATTTTAGGGAGAGATACAGAGTTTATTAGAATAAGTCTTGGGGACCATTGAGGGGAGGAGATAGTTATTGGATAAAGTCTGAGAGAGGGGGAAAAGAAGAGAGAAGGTGATGACAGAAAACATTACCAACATTTAATGAGTAAGGAGGAAGAGAAAGTAAACTATAACTGAAATGCAAGCTCCCAGAAGGTAATATGCATGTATTGTTTGCTGCTTAGTGCTGAGTACTTGGCATACACTAGGAACTCATATATCTCTAGAAAAAAAATAAGTGGAATGAATGAAGTTAAGAGATTGAGGTATGGCTGGAAAATCAGGAGGAGAATAAGAAATAGTGACAAGAGAGATTTCAAGATGTGATCAGAAACGTCAGAAACAAGGTCAAATTGGATAAGGGCTAAATGGTGTACTGGATTTAGATTCAGGAGGATACTAGTGATTTTAAGAAAGAGCATTTCAGTGGCTGGTGAGATTAGGAGCTAGATTGCAGTGAACTGAATAGAGAACAGAGATAAAAAGCATAAATATGGCCCATCTACCATCAGAGAATATAAAACTTGAATGAAAGCCAGAAGATGAATGGAAAGGTTGTCCTGAGACTGGAAGAAACACAGTTCATTTTCTAAAATAGATGGAAAAGAGGTCAAGGTGGGTAAAGATATGTAAATAAGTTTAAAGGAAAAAGAAGATAAATAAAAAGTGTTCACAGGCAATAGTTTTCTACTTTCCTTGTGAACTTATGCATAACCAAATTAACAAGTACCCATGTTACCTGGCAAGATGGAGTTAAATACACATAGGACCAGAACACGAGCGCTGAAGGGCTCCTGTTTGATATTCCGAAACAAGGGGGCACAAAGCCTCTCAAAGATGTAGTATACATAACAAAAGCAACCAAAAACCTGGAATATAACAAAGATACAATTATAATAATGATGGCTTGATAGGAAAGACAGAAGATAATCTTCAAAGTACATATGTGACCCTGAATGTTTACATAATTCATTTAACACTAGTGTGCAGGATTGCTATAATCCTTCAGAGATATTACTCAAGCCTAGTTTCTACCACACCTTTTCCCAATCCTTTATTAAATGACATTTTTTAAAGTTCATACTCTTAGAAACTGCTTTCTTCCTACGTAAAACCCATAATAAAGGAACTTATTTTATAAATGGGTATTTGATTGAGATAAGAATTTAAGGTGGGATCTTCCTGGATTTATGATTCTGATAGGGGAATGGGGAAGAGTCAGACCACACCCACACACGTATACCTGCCCCCCCCCAAAACAAAAACAGCCAGGAACACAGGAGGAAATTAATGTAGATGCTTACTGAAATAACCAAGTAGAATTACTTTAATTAAAATAATACTTTTTTATTGAAGAAAATTACTTTTGACGTTGGAAAAACAAACACCATTTAGTGTACTGGGAATAGTTTAAAAGAATTCACAGTTTCAACAGACAGCATTCTAGGGCTTCCAGTAGATTTAAAGAAATTAAATTATTATTATAAATTATTATAGATGTTATTATAAATACCTCCCACCAATCAACAAACCATAGGCAGTTAAAAATTTACCTGTGCAAACTGCATAGCAACATAACCCCATCTTACAGTGGGAGTCCTAATAAAGAAATGAAATAAATTTTCTAAATAAATACTTGAATTACTTGACTCTCACAGAGAGAATTATTACTCTCACAATTAACATTTTTGCACACAGATCACTTATGACCATATGAAATACTTATGTAATTCTGTCAAGAATTACCATAATCAAATGAGACTGCTATAATTGCCATTTGAGGCATCCCATGCCAGACAGAAAATGAAAATTTCTATATTCTCTGTATCCCTACATGAACTGGTGGTCCCTGCCTACTACCCCACCTTGCCCACACCATACTTTATGTTCTCACCACATTCCTTCTTCATAGTGCCATTACCTGGGATAGCTGTCACGGTAGATAAGGGTAGGAGCAAACAAGAAGTACAAATACTGGTTGACTGTAGGTATTGGAACAGTGCCTAGAAAAGGAAAACTATACTTAGATCAGAAGCTCTTTGATTTCTCTCAGTAAAACTAAAGGAGAAAAATAAGGAAGCACAGAACAGGGAAGAGTAACATGACATCTTTTAGTGTACATTCTTTCCTCCTTATCTCCTAAAATAACCTCCTATTCTTGTATTAATTGAATATTACCAATCTATCTAACCTAAGTTATTCCTGTGACTGAGATAACTTCTAGAGAGTGTGAAGCCACAATTTGCAAAAATTAAGCATTCACAAGTATAATGAGGCAAAGTTACAAAAGAGGCTAATGGTCAATTTTTTAAAATTATAGGTTCAAGGGTAAAACAAGAGAAGTCAGGAAACAGTGAAATAGTCTTCCAAATCAATATAGAGGCTATATATTTAAAAATCAAATATAATCTCTACATTATATAATGTGCCATCCCAGTAAACACGAAAGGTTGAAATAGCCTGTCAATAATTCTTTAACTTAATGAAAGTACATACTTGATTTCTCCTTAGATGAATTTAGAACCCGAGGTACATTCTCTCTGACAAATGAATGGGCCTTCATTATCAAACGAATCTACAAAAGGGAAGAGCGGAAAAAAGATGAATTTTCTATCATTGTCTCCTATAAGCAACTTCAGAACAGCATTAGATTACATTTACACAACTTAATTTTGCATATACCAAACCAAGTTCACTTTTATGCAATAAAGAAAATTTTTTTAAAAAACTCCAAAGAAGAACATGTAGTTACTCAAATTATTTTGCATCTAACAGCATTACCTATCACAGGTATATTACAAATTAAGAAATTAGGCCGGTCACAGTGGCTCACACCTATAATCCTAGCACTCTGGGAGGCCGAGGCAGGTGGATCACTTGAGCTCAGGAGTTCAAGACCAGCCTAAGCAAGAGTAAGACCTTGTCTCTACTAAAAAAAAAATAGAAAGAAATTAGCTGAACAACTAAAAAAAATATATAGAGAGAGAAAAAAGTTAGCCGGGCATGATGGCGCATGCCTGTAGTCCCAGCTACTCGTGAGGCTGAGGCAGGAGGACTGCTTTAGCCCAGGAGTTTGAGGTTCCTATGAGCTAGGCTAATGCCACAGCTAGGGCAACAGAATACGACTCCATCTAAAGAAAGAAGGGAGGGGAGGGAGGGGAGGGGAGGGGAGGGGAGGGGAGGAGAGGGAGGGAAGGGAAGGGAGGAAGGGAGGAAGGAAGGGAAGGGAAGGAAGGGAGGAAGGAAAGAAATTAAAAGTCTGTTCATTTCCAATGACTTTTACTTAAAAAAAAAAAATCTGTTCAGAGAAGTCCTCTGAAAGGGCCCTTTCCATTAGTCAGATTATAGACAGCCAATGTAAGTCTGAAAGGTATAGAAATAAATGAAAATAAATCACTTGGTATTCAGCTGGGAAGCAGCAGAATAAGACAGCTGAATAGAATCCTCCAGCAATTAATCGTCTCCCTTCCCCCCAAGAACACCAAACCTTATGTATAGGACTTCTTAAAACTTATCATCTGAAGTACTTTCTATGTTCCCTGTTTTCAGTGAATGGTTTTTGTGTGCCTATAAAACCCATTCTGGTAGGTTTTCAAGAATGCAGACCATTCTTTTTTGAGATGTTTGTGGAGGGTACATTAAGCATCTTCTAAACTGCTTTAAGGAAAAGTCTTTATATGGTATTTTAAAATTAAATATATATTATTAACTTGATAATAATTGAATAGCTGACCACCTATATATACAAGGCATCTTCATGAGAACTGAAATAAATCATTTAGAAGTAGTTACATAATAATGAATGTGATACCTCAAAAGTGGAAGATTTTAAATACAAAATATTTTATAATTTAAATAACTTTTACAAAAAGTATTTGAGATCAAAAATCTAATTCATCCCAAGCAGTTCAATATAATTCATTTCATTTATCAAGACTCAGAACACTGAAGCTCGAATGAATCTTAAGAGATGAGATGATCTAGTTTAACACTTTAATTTTACAGATGTCCTAAAGAATAATATATGGAAATTTATTCAAGTTAATACAGCTAAAAATAAGTTTAGTATTATATCATTATTATTATTATTAATTTAACTAAGCATAGCATCACTTTAGGTAACACTCAAAACCTTACCTGTTCAAGTATAACAATGAACCGGGAAGCTGGTGGCAGTGTATATGCTAATACAACATATGTTGGTCCAAAACCTAGAACTCCAATCTGGAAGATTGTGAAAAGCAAGCCATGGAAGAGAGAATGGATCAGTGGACGAGAACTCTTACTGTAGCCACTGGCCCAACGTTGAAAAAGAAAATAGGGAATTGAAAGTGTAGACAGGAACATGATACACCATGTCCAAACAACGGTAGGAAGTTTGCCAAAAGCATAAGACAGGAGACTGAACTCAAGCACCAGCCTGGGGAGAAAAAGCACCAAAAAAGAACATAGAAGTGAATTTTTAATGTGCACTGAGTTCACAGAATTCAAAACTTTCATACCCTAAACTTTCAACCTTAGGAAACACTACAATATTAATACACTGAAGTCATAGATGTAATAGTTCTGATAGACAGAGATCTGCTTCTATCCCTCTGCTTCACAATATATCTCAACAGCTAGTTTTCTAAAAGCCCTAAGATAATACAGTCTTTGAACTTAAGATACCTAATATAATTGGACTTTGAACTTCTGAAAAATCAGATTCACATTAATATTTTTGAACTCAAATATTCTATGGCAAAATAAAATCTAAAAATAGCAATCATTCCTATGTGCAAAAGATGACTTTTTTCAGAAGGAAATAGGTACAATTCAAATCTCTTAATATACTATCATTTCAAAATTTAATTTTCAAAAAAAACCACATAATTCAATCTATGATTATCATACTGCCATTTTTTAAGTTACAATTTTTAAGTTACAATTTGATTGCCATTTTTTAAGTTACAATTTGATTTTTATCTTAGAAAGAAACATCATTTTCAACCTTAAATTCCAAGAAGCTACTTGTTATAAGTAATAATCTTAAATGAATACCATCAAAAAAATTGATAAATCATATATGGGCTGTCCCTCCACACCCACAGGGGATCGATTTCCAAGACCATGTGCAGATATCAAAATCCATGTACAGTCAAGTCCTGGAGTCAGCCCTATGGAACCCAGGATATGATAAATCAGCCCTCTATACAAGCGATTTCATATCCAGGAATACTATCTTTTCCATCCAAGTTTGGTTGCAAATGTGGAACTCGCCAACATGAAGGGCTAACTGTACTTATTTTGAAAAAAATCCATGAACCCATGTTGTTCAAGGGTCAACTGTATACAAAATTCTCCCATTTGGAAAAATTACCTACCGTGTTTCCCCGAAAATAAGACAGGGTCTTATATTTATTTTTCCTCAAGGAGACACCCTAGGGCTTATTTTCAGGGGATGTGTTATTTCGCCCTAAAAGCCTCAGCTTACAGCACACACAGGATGGTCAGGACCTGACAGGGGGAGCCAACCTTGTTGGTGGGGCTGCCCGCACCTTTCCTTTCCGGTCACCTCTGAGATAGTAGCTGTCACGATGGGGCAGAGGAGAAGGGCTGCTCGTCTTCTTTACCGCTCCATGATGAAATGCATGGGTTGTGCAGATATGCTGCATGGCCACGCCCATCACTAGGTCTTATTTTCGGGGTAGGGCTTATTTGCGCAAATGCTTAGACATCCTGCTAGGGCTTACTTTATGGGTAGGTCTTATTTTCAAGGAAACACGGTAGAAACTACCAATCACAGTCTATTAAAAATAAAATTTAAGGCCGGGCGCGGTGGCTCACGCCTGTAATCCTAGCTCTCTGGGAGGCCGAGGCGGGCGGATCCTTTGAGTTCAGGAGTTCGAAACCAACCTGAGCAAGAGCGAGACCCCGTCTCTACTATAAATAGAAATAAACTAATTGGCCAACTAATATATATACAAAAAAATTAGCCGGGCGTGGTGGTGCATGCCTGTAGTCCCAGCTACTCGGGAGGCTGAGGCAGAAGGATCGCTTGAGCCCAGGAGTTTGAGGTTGCTGTGAGCTAGGCTGACGCCACGGCACTCACTCTAGCCTGGGCAACAAAGTGAGACTCTGTCTCAAAAAATAAATAAATAAATAAAATTTAATAGATCACTAAAATGTTCTATTAAAAATAAAATAGATTTTATTTTTAAAATATTTTTAAAAATAAAAGTAATGAAAGTTCTAATTTTCTCTCTAGTTATACTCTTCAGGGAAGAAGAATATCGCACTCATATCATCACTGCTTTGGGAGTTTCTGAAGCAAATTGAACCAAATTACCCTTTACCAAAATTTAGTGAAAAATCCCAGCTTCTCCCATATCAACTAGCCAACCTTCCTTTTTGTTGTCTTACCTTCCTTCATCAATGTAATCTACTACAAGTGTGCTGAGGATAAAGAGAATGAGGAGAGCAATAAACATGTGATATATTGTTCTGATGTGGTCCACTTCAAGCAGCTCACTGTAAATGTAGTTCAAACAAATCAAATTAATAATCTGTATTTAATTTTAAAACACCATATAAAGACTTTTCCTTAAAGCAGTTTAGAAGATGCCTAATAGACTATCCAAAAATATCTCAAAAAAGAATGGTCTATATTCTTGAAAACCTACCAGAATGGGTTTTCTAGGGAAACAAAGGCCATTTACAGAAAACAGGGAACATAAAAACTATTTCAAATGCTAACAAGTTTTTAAAAATCCTATTCATACATTCTATTCCCTACATTTAACTAATATATATTAAGCACTATATATTTCCAAGATGTTAAAATTGACACAAGTTTCTATCATACTGATGATAACTCATCACCACCCTACATGTACATAAAACCTAAGAGTTTACAAATGCTTTTACATTCTCCTGACTCTCCCCTCCCCTTCTCTTTTGATACTTATTTACTTTTGTATTTGAGATTGGGCTACTTTTCTTTTAAAATATAGCCATAACTTTCTAGAAGACTTTTCCTAAACAGATCTTTCATATCTTACTAAAACAAGCTTTTTTTTGTTAATAGAAAAAGTGTAGTTTATTAAAGCAAAGTGAACATGTGATCCTTGCTCTAAAAGGGAATATACATAAATGTACTATTATAATAAAGTGGCTCTGTAGTTGTAACTAGCACTTAATATTTTCTCAAATCCCAATAATTTCTATGTCAAACTGGGCAACATCTCCATCTTGAATGAGAATAATTAGAACTGGGGTGACCACATTCCTTAAAATTTTGAAACAGGGACCAAGGGTCTAATTGTTGTCTGCAATAGCATTTCTAACCTGATTCTTTTAAAGGGGCATATATTACCAATAGCTAGCATTTAGAATGTATGTTTCTTCAAATGACTTAATCTAAAGCCATGTGCATCCCTAAGTAGCTGAGTTCTGCCTCCTACCTATAAAGTGATTTTTTAAAAAGCGTCATCTCAGTTTTGTTCCAAAAAACTTTGTGGACGATTATAATCATGATAGAATATATCAATTCTTGAATATTTCTTTTTAAAAGTGATCTGGTGGCCGGGCGCGGTGGCTCACGCCTGTAATCCTAGCTCTCTGGGAGGCCGAGGCGGGCAGATCGCTCGAGGTCGGGAGTTCGAAACCAGCCTGAGCAAGAGCGAGACCCCGTCTCTACTATAAATAGAAAGAAACTAATTGGCCAACTAATATATATAGAAAAAATTAGCCGGGCATGGTGGCACATGCCTGTAGTTCCAGCTACTCGGGAGGCTGAGACAGAAGGATCCCTTGAGCCCAGGAGTTTGAGGTTGCTGTGAGCTAGGCTGACGCCACGGCACTCACTCTAGCCTAGGCAACAAAGCAAGACTCTGTCTCAAAAAAAAAAAAAAGTGATCTGGGCATATTTCCTTTAAGAGCAAAAGTCAAACTGATGTCACTAAACCAAACCCACTTGAAAACCATCAGCTATTACAGTTGTGCTACAGAAGGGGTCAAAGCCAGTATTGGAAATATTATACTTTACTGAATTCTAGAACAGCTAATCTACCCACTCTTCTTTACCAATGATAATAAGAATGGAAGAAAATATATGAAGGTTAAAGTAAGAGTCTATGCCACTGTTAAAAAAGTTGGAATAACTTTCACTGTACTGGTGAGGTAATTATAATACCCTAACATATACCAGTAATGATTCATTATTCAAAACAAGAAGTGATTTCACTTGGGATTCTGAAGTGAATTTATTCACACTGATTGTGCCCTCTGCTTTAGTAAGATATCTGGCTTACAGAGCCCTCTTCCCATCCTCCAATGCTCGATTTTAAAATACAACAGTAAAACCCTAGTGGACAGATCTGGAATGGGGTAGCATGAGCCACAACTGTATAGCCCAGGCTAAGGAACTTTATTCAGTTGTAATGGAGGGAGGAGGTTTCTCCTTTCTTTTTCTGGGGGTTTGCTCCTTTGTCCTTTCAGCTAATTCTTTCTATATCACAGATGAAAAAAAGACTGGTTGTGGATTTAAAAAAAATAAGCATTTATGCTATCAAACAAAAAAATGTAGAAAGGATGCAGTCTTTTACCTCAAAATAGTCCCTGTAGTCCAATCCAGCCCTAAAGCAAGCAGAGAATACTACTGCAAAGCTACTGCTAGAGAAGTAGACTCGCCAGAGTCACTGAGGAAAGGCATATAAAAGGAAACTTGACCTTAACAGCAGACTACATTTGATAATGGAAACAATATATTTCTCCACTGAGATATAATACTGTGTAATGCACTGAAAAAGTTAGATTTTGGAGTTATAGCACAATTTGTAACATTACAGCATTTTGGGTCACGTCTTCCCATCGTCCTTCTTGTTCTACTCTGAGACCCTTCACCCCGTTAGTATATGACATACTGGTGAAAAAAGACAAGGAAACAGTGGCACACGCCACAATGGAGCCATCTGCATGCAGTTCAGCCTGATTTTTACTCTTTCTTCCATAATAGACTCCATTACAATTTTGAACCATCTGCAAAGAATACAGATACACAAAACTACAACAGGTATCCCTCTATGATTAGACTATTTTAAAGTCTTCAGAAACTTTCCAGGCGTACCTTTGATAAAATCCTCCTGCCCCTGTACCCCAGTAGAACCCAAACAGGGGCATCCTTTGCTCCTTGTAAGTCTTGCCAGAACTTGTTTAATGGGGGCTCAGGGTTTTGGTTTTCCTCTTTATTCTTTCTCTTCTTCATCATCATCTTCATCATGGCAGTGTATAACTTCCTGGGGGACCAGTGGGAAGAGGTTGGGGGGTTTAATCTCACTAATCGACCAAGTCAGCTGATACTGCTTACAGTCGGTGTCTTTGAACTCCACTGATGTGTGGATCCGGGTGGCGAGGGGAGACTCCATCTCGTTGATAGCTACATGTGTATGTTCCACTGTTGATTCATGAGGCATCAAGACATGAGCAGCTCTGAAGAGGTAGCTGAATGGGTAATACAGCAGGTTGATGAAAGAGGCTGCATACAGGTCAGCATAACACATCACTTGACTGGCAAAGAGAGTCTGCCGCGAGCCACTGCGAAACAGGCTTCCCATCATCCCATAGCACATGTCCATGTCATGAGTTACTTTCTTAATACGTTTCTGGATGGAACTAATGTCTGGGCGCTCACTGCTACTGCTGTCAAGGTGCTTGCAGAGTTCAGCCAAGAAGATATCCAAGTTCTGAAGCTCTTCAAAAAGTGAACTCCTATCAGTCCAGACATGCAGCTCCTGTGCAAGTTCAGGAAGAACCAAGAAAGTTCACCACCCTTGGCGTTTCTTTGATTTTAAAATGTCACCAAAAATATGGTCTCCAATATACAAAATGTCTTTTCCCTTGGCTCCGAACAGATCACAGATTGTATCAGATGAACCTCCTGAGTGGACGATGTCATGCTGTAGGGGCCTGTGTAGGTACCAATTTTCAGCTCGCCAGTTTTGGTATCCACTTGACGCAGTACTGTGCCTTCTCCAAAAAAGAGTGGTTTCCGTGCATCCACCAAGATCAGGTCAAAGTAGGACTGCCATGGTCGGTGGGAGCTCTCAGGCTTGGGGCCATGTGGGAAATCGAACAGGTAAATCATAATTTTATCTGTATATATACAGTCACTGTTGGAGGCAAGAAACACTTTCCCTACTTCTTTCATCCGGCTCAGAAGCAAAGGCAGTTTTCCATCTTTGACTACATACTTCTCAAGATTTTCAACTGTCTTCTCCTTAAGGGAGCCCTTATAATGAACCCAGTCAACAGCATCTCTTACATCCTGAACATACTCTGGTAGGACATGAAGGGGTCCCCATCTTTAAATCCTGTTTCACAGCTGGTATATCTGGGACAATTAGTAAAAAAATCTACTAGGCAGGCCAACAGGTAGGTCTCTGGTAGGTTGAATAATGTGTTCAGAATGTAAAATCTTTCAGTGTCATCTCGTTGGATAAATTTATTTGGATATTGCTTTCTAGTTTCTGGTCCCCTTATGAAGTTAAATCCATGTGCACAAACCAAGAGGTTTCCATAGGCATCAACTTTCAAAAGATTTCCATATAGTGTGTCAAAGACAAGCCCCCTGGTAGGGAATGTAGACTCATAAGCAAAACTGAGTAGCTCCTGGGGATAGCCAATAGAAACTAATCTTTCCACAGTAAGCTCAAAGCCAAGGGATTCATACTCTGGGGACTTGTACACAGCAAGGGTGTAATCCATATCAAAACCAAAACACTTTATTTTCTCCATGGCTAAAATCTGTTCACAAACACCCGATGATAGGCTTCTCGACGGTACTTTTTCAAAGCATGCTTACCCATGCCAGCAGGCAGATCTGCTGCATTCTGCAACCGATCACTCCAGGAGGCTGTCATTTTAATTATATGGCTGAATTCTCTCCTTTCTTCTGTAGCTCCAGCAGCAGCCGCACACCGGGCCCTGCTCCCAGCACCATGAGCTTCGGCTCGGAGCACTACCTGTGCCCCGCCTCCTCCTACCGCAAGGTGTTCGGGGATGGCTCTCGCCTGTCCGCGCGCCCTTCTGGGGCCGGTGGCTCGGGCAGCTTCCGCTCCCGGTCGCTGTCCCGCTGCAATTGGCCTCCTCAGCCGCCTGCTCCTCGGCCTCGACGCTTGGCCTGGGCCCGGCCTAACGCCGGGCTCCGGCGAGTACAGGATCCTCCGCCCCAGCGAGGAGCAGCGGCAGGGTCGGCAGGGCCTCAACGACCGACCGAGCAGGTGCATCAGCTGGAGACGCAGAACCGCGCTCGAAACAGGCTTTTAAATCTTATGTTTAGAAAGACGTATGCTAACTTTTTAAATGACCTTTTGAGGAATTTAAAATAATATTACATCTCTGGAATAAAACATTGAAATTCTAATAAAAATCCATCACATAGAATATGTGTTCTATTTCCTTGGTTAAAACATATTTTTAATTAAAGTGTATTTTAATTTTGCTTATTTTTCATGTCATACAAATTCTATCATAAAATTTAAATTATAATGTTCAAAATTACTTTTATTTTCCTTTTGTGTGAAAAGCCTGCATTTCCCCCATATATAAATTTTAAAAGATCTCTTCAAATAGTGTAGCAAAACACTGAAACAAAATTTTACACTATATGCTTAGAAAATTCTTACCTTCTTTTTTTTTTTTATTTTTATTTTTTTTTTTTTATTTTTTTTTTTACACCCCCAAAATCATAGCTTGTTGAAATTTCTTACCTTCTTATCAAGGTTAGGTACTACAGATCGATTTGGCTCATAGAAAACAAATTTCATAAGCATAAGATACATTTTTAAAGAAAAATTAACAGCCAGGTGAGGTGGCTCACGCCTGTAATTCTAGCATTTTGGGAAGCTGAGGGAGTATCTCTTGAGGCCAGGAGTTTGAGACCAGCCTGAGCAAGACCCCATCTCTACAAAAAGTAAAAAATTAGCTGGGCGTGGTGGCATGTGCCTATAGTGCCAGCTACTCAGGAGGCTGAGGCAGGAAGATAACTTAAGCCCAGGAGTTTGAGGTTACAGTGAGCTATGATAATACCACTGCACTCTAGCCTGGGTGACAGAGAAAGATCCCATCACACACACAAAAAAACCAAAAAACAGAAAAGCACATTGAGATATTTAAGGTAATTTTTCTTTTTTACCAGTTCAACTATTTCAGATGATCTATACTAATACAGGTTAAATTTCAGCAGTATTCTAATGAATGACATTAATCACCTATTCAAAATGTACCTTTAATTCACAAATGAAGTTGCTACAATTAATTTACACTGTGGATTTTATGAAAAAAATATTAAGCAATCAGGGTTTTAAAATAAGTGACACTGAGAAAACTATCAAGTCTCTAAACTGGCCAAAGAAGAGATGAAAAACAATTTAAGTGTCAAGAAGGCAGCAACTTCCAAAACTCTCTTGAAGTGGTTTATCAAATTAGAAAACTTTTGTTCTAGCTCTATTGGGTAACCAACTCTTCACAGCACAACTGTGCTGTGAAATTTATCAGAGGAATTTATCAGAGGACAGATAGCTGGTCCCTAACTCCTCCTTTGAAACCAGATAGAGAAACAGAAGATCAGAAAGAAGTAAGAGACAGAAAATGTACAAAAAGAAATATCAAAACTAATGATTTATATGGATACAGAACAAACTCCTTACATATTCATAGTGATTCTGTCAAGATAGCTTTCTTAAATTCAAACTAAAAATTAACAAAAACTGGCCGGGCGCGGTGGCTCACGCCTGTAATCCTAGCTCTCTGGGAGGCCGAGGCGGGCGGATTGCTCGAGGTCAGGAGTTCAAAACCAGCCTGAGCAAGAGAGAGACCCCGTCTCTACTATAAATAGAAAGAAATTAATCAGCCAACTAATATATACAAAAAATTAGCCGGGCATGGTGGCAAATGCCTGTAGTCCCAGCTACTTGGGAGGCTGAGGCAGGAGGATTGCTTGAGCCAGGAGTTTGAGGTTGCTGTGAGCTAGGCGTGACACCACGGCACTCACTCTAGCCTGGGCAACAAAGCGAGACTCTGTCTCAAAAAAAAAAAAAATTAACAAAAACTCCTAAAAATACTCACTCTAAGAGAGATCGCCTTGCAGTAAAAATCTTTCCTTGTTCTGGAGGTGCTCTCAGATCTCTGGGAAGAACAAAAAATTAAAACAAAATATAAGTACCTCAAATATTATAAGAAATCTAATCCCATGAAGAAGAGAAAGAATATTACCAACTACGCCATCTAACATTTATTAACTCCCTTTTCACTATGATTCAGGTACTGTGTGAAGGGTTTTATGTATGTTAATTCATTTAAACAATGCTATGAGGTAGGTGCATAGATAACTACTAAGGATGAAAGGGATGTTAAACACCCCTCACTGGAGCAGCATCCAAAAAGTCCCCCATACCCAGCCCCTATGGAAAGGAATCGCTGTGACTCACACATGAGCAACCATTCTTCCTTCCCTCAGAGATCCCTTGAGGTCAAAGACAGGCCTCCAACCATACTTTATTCCAGGTCATATACTGTAATTGGTCCATCCTCTGAAACTGCACTTATGGTTACAATGCTATTCCTAATGTCAAAGGACTTGCGACAACCTCAGCTTAAAGGCTTCCTCCAGTTACTAATAACATGAATTTTAACATCTTGCATTATCATCTTCTTTAGGGCTTTTTGCACCACCATCAGCACTTCTGTCAACTATTACCGGTCAAAACTGTTCTCTAGAACATGAGAGTCTGGCAGAGAGACCACAAGGGCATAAAACCCAGAAAGCACAGAATGGCAAATTAGCACATATTAGCCTTTGCTAGCCTTCACTCTTCTTCTGGGTGACTGACCAATCAGAAAACTATATGATAATCACTGTACTTTATTACAAGTATTAGAGTACAATAGAGAGGCATATAACCCAATATGACTAAACACAAGGACTCTGGAGCCAGATTGTGGGTTTGAATCCCTGCTTGTAATCCTGGGCAACATTTAAGGGTTCTGTGCTTTAGTTTTCTAATCTGTAACATGCAGAAAGTTATAGTATCTGCTTCATAGGGTCATTGTTTGATTTAAATGAATTAACCCATAAAGCACACTTAGCAAGGCTTGGCTCTACTATTTTATGAGTCAGCACTCTTCACAGAAAGAAGTGTGCACATAGGTTATATAATCCACACATTAAAATGAAAAAAATCCACCTTTTAAGTGGTTAAACAATTTTCCTAATACAACATATAGCCAATAAAAAGTGGTGGCAAGGTAGGAACTCAGGAATTTTTACTTCAGTCCACATTCTGACCACTGAGCTATACTGAGTAGATGTTTGTATTAAAAGAAAATAAAATACATACTTACTTTGTTCTCTGGTTGTTTTTCTCTCCTTCAAGAACAGAAAAGGTTGTGAGAGCACACCCACCATTATCTAATGATGCTGATTTTTCAATGAGATTGGTCACAAAATCATCAAAGTGACTGCCAACTTCCTTCATAAAAAATGGTTTCAATTCCTAGAGTTTCAAAACAAAGAAAAATATAAGGAACTATGACATGCTTGTGATTCATTAACATTTTTCTAACGGGCTCGCTTAAACAGAGTTGGATAAAAAAGAAAGCCATGCAAAATGAGTTCAGAGGAGGAGAAGCAGAACAACACTTCCCATATCCGTCTTAAAATTTCAAAATGGCTACTTAAAAAGCAACATGATTTATACCGTTTTAAAAATGTATGCCCTTTTTAGGCATAAATCAAGATAGCAAAGTAATCACCTACTAAATGAACTCCTACAAACAATATACAAAAATCAAAATTACAGAAATGATTTTTAAAAAGACTATTCTTTTCAAATTTTTATTTAGAAACTGAAGTTAAAAAAAAAAAATCAGCATTATATTCCCATCATATACCTATCACAGTTTTAAGTCCCCTTTTTTCTGAAGCAATCCCCTAGTCCCAAATCCTTAACATTTATGTTTTGGGGCATGTCATTTCTACATCATACCTACATTTATACAATGTTTCCTTCTACCTCCATAGCTATGTATTTATATAACCAGGAAACATGCATAAGTGTATATATGTTTACATATATGCATTTTCATAAGGTAAAATTATGTGATATATGTTTTCTTAAAAACGTATTTATAAATGTTATGCATTTTGGTCTCACATAATTCTTAACATCTTAAAACTTCTACTTCCACAGTTTTGAAAAGTATGAAGCAAAACATATTTTTTCAGGTTATAATAGCCACCATTATAAATTTAGTTATTTTCAAATTGGCAGGACTTACAACAAAAGAAAAAAACTATTATTCACTAATTCTTCAAGAGAAAAATATACTTTTTTTCTTACTAAACTATTTAAGTTGAACTCAAAAGATATGAACTAGCATTTTTCTACGTCCTGTTATATACCCAAAAGGTTTAACTTTGACCAAGTCCTTTAAAAGTAAAACATAAAAGTATCAATGTATGAATAGAACTATAAGAAGGCTTTTCAAACCATGCTGTCACATGCAGTTTCCAAATGTCTTCTGGGTCCTGGGCAGTGGGAAAACACTAAGGTCCCAGCTCTCACAGGATAGTTAACAGAGTTAGAAAACATAAGACATATGTATATAAACAATCCACAGATTACCTAAGTGTCACCTGAGCAGTATAACCAATAAAGACTTAAAGAACACATAAGAGTTTAGCAAGCAATGCAGAGATGAGATGATTGAACTGGAGGTCTTTTTTGAGCTGAAATATCAAAGAACCAGGATTTAGATTAAGTGAAGTAAAAAGCAGAGACACAGAAAAGCATGAGGAGTTTTAGCCACAAGAGAAAATGCAAATGAGGTAGGTTTTAGGGACAAAATATAGAAAACCTATGTTCCCTGGAGGAATAAAGAGTTTTTAAAAAATTATTTTTTCATCTTATCTGGCCAGGTGCAGTGGCTCACGCCTGTAGTCCCAGCACACTGGGAGGCCAAGGGAGGAGGATGACTTGAGACTAGACGTTCTACACCAGCCTGGGTGACACAGGAAATCCCCATCTTTACAAAAAAATAAGAAACATTAGCTGGGCATGGTGGCTTGCCCCTCTAATCCCAGTGGAAAGCACAGGCAGGAGGATCACTTAAGCCCAGGAGTTCATGGCTGCAGTAAGCTATGATTCTGAAACCGCACTCTAGCCTGGGAAGCAGAGCGAGATCCTGTCTCTTTAAAAAAAAAAAAAAAAAAAAGATTACTGATAGTGTTTTTATTTTGATAGTGTTTTATTTTAGTTCCTTTGTTCCATTTCAATTATATACCCATCTTCATTCAGAAATTTGTTTTTAATAGGGAAGCAAGAACCCCAACCTACAATAAATATCAAAAAAAAATTCAAGGGAGGGGAATCAAGATGGCGGACGAGAAACACCGCCAGACAAAGTGTTTCTGCAAAAAACACAGATTCTAGGAGAAATTAGAAGAAACAAGCAAGCAGACGAGCATACATCGGACAAGAGTTGGAAGGAGGTGTATCTCAGACCACGGGAGACTCCACGGGAGGAGGTTGCGGAGGAGAACCTGAAGCAGAGACCTCGGGAGCAGCCTGGAGACCAGCGGCAAGAGTAGGTGGCAGGGTTACCTACCCCTCCCTTGCATCTCGGACTGCTGGTGGGCTCCCCAGCTGTTGGAGAGACCTGCGGACACCAGCCCAGAGACGGCAACCACCAGCGAGCGGTAAGCCTGTAGCGGACACGGCACCAGGCTCCCAACTCCACAGGGCACCCCCCTGTGCACAGACCCAGGCCTCGTGGCAGGCGCCATATTACCTCCTTCTCCCCTCCTCCATCCCTACCCATGGCTGCTAAGAAACGGAACCTTCCCTTTTGGGGCCCTACAGCTGACTGAGGGGAACTCAGACTGTGAGCTCCCCACCCGCCAGCCGTCCCAGGTGCAGCTGGCATGGTGCTCCCAGGCAAACAATGTAGACCCTGAGGCTGAGAGACATCGACCAGCTTGGGCTCCCATGGGTGAATTGGGACCGGCACTCCTCTCCCTGGTGGGATCAGGGATTGAACTCTGGGGCCCAGAGGTGAGACCTGCAGACCAGATCTTGTGCACCCAGGTCTCACATTGCCCGGGGCACATAAGTGATATACGCAAACAGCCCACTGAGGTATGTGTGCCTTCAGGGGCAGATCAGCGTCCTAGAGGGCAACCCTCCTCCCAAAGGGAGGCCGTGCGCCCAGCCCAGGTGGCGTTCCTGCGCACGGAACATCCCGGCCGGCATCACAGCCAGGGGAGGCCTGGTGGCCTGTGGTCTGGCCTGCTGGCAGAGGCCCAGGAGTAGCTGCGGAGTTGGGGAGGGTGGAAAGGAGTGAGGCCCCTCCAGACTGCGGGTCTCAGATGGCCCCACCCCCACAGGAAGACTCTCTGAGCAGGGCCATTCCAGCCCCTCCCTGACAGCTTTTCCTGGAAGCAAGAGAACAGAACTTTGACCCCTGCTAACCCCACTGGTGGTGCCTGAGGGCAGGGTTACCCAACCCAGCTCACCCAGACTCTCTCCTAGACCAGCCCTCACTGAGAGGGAGAAGAGGACACACCTCGAAGTCCCAGGGCCCCACCGACCACCTGAGGCACTAGAGTGCATCTGCAGAGGAACAAGAGCTGGTTACAGGACACAAAAACAACAGCATAGCTTGTTCCTCCCAGCAAGCGCCACCTACTGACAGGGAGGACATCCTGCGCACCCTCTTCAAGGCACCTGCTGACTCATCATACAGGGAGTGGTTCAATCTCACCCACAAACACCACCTACCGGCTCAGAAATGTGGATCATAAGAAAACTGAATGACCTGCAACAACAACTGGATAAGCAACACAAAGAAAACACAAAAAGACTCCAAGACCTGGAACACAAATTCACTAAAGAAAGCGATACAATGAAGAAAAGTTTAACCCAACTCCTGGAAATGAAGAATCAATTCAGGGAACTACAAAACACAGTGGAAAGCCTCAAGAACAGGGTACCTCAAACAGAAGAAAGAATCTCAGAGATTGAAGAGAACACCTTCCAATTAAATAGATCAGTCACAGAGATAGAGCAGAGAAACAAGAGAAAAGAGCAAAGCCTATAACAGATGTGGGATTATGTTAAGAAACCTAATGTGAGGGTCATAGGGTTGCCAGAAGGGGAAGAAGAAAACACTCAAGGGTTGGACAAGCTATTTGAAGATATAATAGAGGAAAATTTCTCGGGCCTTGCTAAAAATCTCCAGATACAAGTTCAAGAAGCTCAAAGGACCCCTGGGAGATTCAATGCAAACAGAAAGACTTCACGACATGCAGTCATCAGACTGACCAAAATATCAACTAAAGAGGCCCTTCTAAGAGCTGTAAGACGAAAGAAGCAAGTAATGTACAAAGGAAAGCCAATCCAAATAATGCCAGATGTCTCTACTGAGACTTTACAAGCAAGGAGAGACTGGGACCCCATTCTCACTCTTCTGAAACACAGCAATGCCCAGCCTAGAATCTTATTCCCTGCAAAACTAAGTTTTATATACGAAGGAAAAATCAAGACATTCTCAGATAAGCAAAGACTGAGGGAATTCACCAAGACAAGACCAGCCCTTCAAGAAGTACTCAAAACAGTGTTACCCACGGATCAGCACAATAAACACTCACGAATGTAAATCTACTCAAAGAACTATAGACCAACATCCCTTATGAACATAGATGCAAAAATCCTCAACAAAATCTTAGCCAATCGAATCCAGGTGCTTGTCAAGAAAATAATTCAGATCAATTTACCAGACTTCAAACTATACTACAAGGCTATAGTCATCAAAACAGCTTTTTACTGGCACAAGAACAGGGACATTGACCAGTGGAACAGAACAGAGAACCCAGATATAAAACCATCCTCATAAAGCCAACTAATCTTTGACAAAGCAAATAAAAACATACACTGGGAAAAAGAATCCTTATTCAATAAATGGTGCTGGGAACACTGGATAGCCACATGTAGAAGACTGAAACAAGACCTTTCACCTCTCACAAAAATCAACTCTCGCTGGGTAACAGACTTGAACCTTAGGTGTGAAACTATTAGAATTCTAGAGGAAAATGTTGGAAATACCCTTCTAGACATTGGTCTAGGCAAAGAATTTATGAAGAAGACCCCAAAGGCAATCACAGCAGCAACAAAAATAAACAAATGGGACATGATCAAATTAAAAAGCTTCTGCACAGCCAAAGAAACAGTCATGAAAGTAAACAGACAACCTATTCTGTAGAATGGGAGAAAAATTTTGCATCCTACAAATCTGATAAGGGGCTGATAACTAGAATATACTTAGAACTCACGAAAATCAGCAAGAGAAAAAACAAATAACCCTAATAAAAAGTGGGCAAAGGACTTGAACAGAAACTTTTCTAAAGAAGACAGAAGAATGGCCAACAAACATATGAAAAAATGTTCAACATCTCTAATCATCAGGGAAATGCAAATCAAAACCACAATGAGATATCACTTAACTCCAGTGAGAATGGCCTTTACCAAAAAGTCCCCAAGCAACAAATGCTGGCGTGGATGCGGAGAGAGAGGAACACTCCTACACTGCTGGTGGGACTGCAAACTAGCTCAACCTCTGTGGAAAGCAATATGGAGATACCTCAAAGCGATACAAGTAGGTCTCCTCTTTGATCCAGCAATTCCACTACTGGGCATCTACCCAAAAGATCAAAAGTCACTTTATGAAAAAGACACCCGCACTCGAATGTTTATAGCAGCACAATTCACAACTGCAAAGCTGTGGAAACAACCCAAGTGCCCATCAATTCATGAGTGGATTAATAAAATGTGGTATATGATGTATACCATGGAGTACTACTCAGCTTTAAGAAACAAGGGTGACACAGCACCTCTTGTATATTCCTGGATAGAGCTGGAACCCATTCTACTACGTGAAGTATCTCAAGAATGGAAAAGCCAGCACCACTTGTACTCACCAGCAAATTGGTATTAACGGATCAACACCTAAGTGGACATATAGGAGTAACATTTATCCAGTGTCGGGAGGGTGGGAGGGGGGAGGAGGGGATGGGTATATACAACCAAACGAGTAAGATGTGCAACATTTGGGGGATGGACAGGCTTGAAGCTCTTACTCGAGGGGGGCCATGGGCAATATATATAACCTTAACAGTTGTACCCCCATAATAAGCTAAAAAAAAAAAAAAAGTAACACAAAGAAAAAAAAGTTTTTTTCTCATTTAATCGCTAGAATTAGATTGATAAATAATTTTTCTACAATTATTTGTCAATGAAAAATAAATGTAAAAATTTAAAAAGAATAAAGGTTTTTTTCTAGCACACAAATGTTGTCCCATCTGGGCACTCTCCTAGGCACTGGATATCCAACAATGTATGAAAACAAATCCCTGTCCTCATGGAATTTATAATCCCTGTGGGGGTAGACAACATACATATATTCCAGATGGTGTCAGGCAAGGAAAATAAAGTAGAGGGATTGTGGGAGGTACTATTATTTTTCACGGAGAGATCAGAGTAAAAACTCAAAGATAAGATGACATTTGAGCAGATTTAAAGAAGGTAAGAGGGCAAGTTACCTTGGCTATCTGTGGGTTAAGTGCCAGGAAGATGGAAGCATGTGTATAAAAAGTCCCTGAAGCAGGAGTGTCCTTGGCGTGTTCTGATAAGAATTAAGGTCAGAAAAAAAGGAGGAGAAGGGCAGGAGGGGGACAAAACCATATAAGGGCTCAAATACTTTACCACTACTCATATCTCAGCCCATTAAAATTGTACTCAACATTAAAACAGAAGCCTGGAATCTTTAAACATGGCAAAGGGAGTTAAGCCATTTCTTTTAGCTAGGATTCCTTATACTCTGGTACCAGTCCTTTCTTAATTTAGAAATAGGTAGACTAGAAGCATGGGGAAAAAAAGGTAATAAATGTCATACAAAAGTGAGTAAAAGCTACTAAAATCAGGTCCTAATCCACGAAGCTTAAACTAAAGAGTAGTCAACTTCTTGTGACATGAGCTCTAGTGCCTTACGCATTACTAGCCCATACAGAAGCCTTCACTACACAGTGGAGATAAGTCTCCCATATCTACGGGACCACTTCACCCAATTTTAGTTTCCGGTGGCACAGTACTGTAAGATATTTTGAGAGAAAGAGAAGGCACCACTTTCATACAACTTGTATTACAGTGTATTATTGTAATTGCTCTACTTTATTATTGCTAATCTCTTACTATGCCTCATTTATAAATTAAACCTTATCATGAGCATGTAAATATGGGGGGAAAAGTATATATAGGGTTCAGTATTCTCTGAAGTTTTAGGCAACCACTGGGGGACTTGGAACATGTCCCAGGATGCGGGGAGACTACTGTACATTCAACTTCGGACTTGCAGCTCCCAGGTATGTGAGGAAGAAACCCTACAGCACTCTCCTTATCAGCTGTACCCTTTCTTCATTCTATTCCCTTGTTTTTCTCCCCACACTTCAGAACTCCTATTTTCTTCCTTTCCTCTAAGTCTACAAGTAAGTGTATCTCTTGTTAATCCCAACCTGCTATATGATCTCAGGGACCAAACAGATATGGATAGCAAGAACACTTGTATTATTCAGCACCTAAGGTGGGGAACAAGGTACACACAGCCCTGGTCTTACTGAGTTTGCTGCTATCAATGAGGAAAGATATTAAATAAATTATGAGCGGTACAGTGAATGCCACAAATAAAGGACAGTTTAGGGTGATAGGAGAACACAGAAAGAATAGAGAAAGTAAAAGAGTAGAAATGACACAGCTGTCCATAGTGTGAGGGCCAGCATAATGTGGTGCTAGGTTTCCACTATTCTTACAAATTTCTTTCACACCCTCCCTCACCTATGACCCCAACCTGTGACACTTCAGATAATGCAGAACATTACTTGGGTATGCTGAGCTTATAATGTTCCTATTTTCATATGCTTAATTCATGTATTTTTTTCACTTGCAGGAAAATTTATATGTGGGTTGTTCAGGAGTCCATACCAAAGCTAAATACTAAGGAAAAAGATGTCTTTAGTGCTAATAATGACAAACGTAGTGAAAGAAATATGCACTTTCAGCCAGGCAGACATGGATTACAATTCTATATCCACCACTTGAGTGTGGCCTCAAGCAAGGTATTTCACTTTTCTGAGCAGTTCTTATGTGCAAAATCAGGACGAATGACACCTAACTTGCTAAATTGTTGTGTGAACTGAAATCAAAACAAAATAACCCACAAACCCCACAGCACAGTACCTGACAATTATCACTCTACAGATATTTGTTGCTCCAACCCCTCCCCCTCAGTGGGCTAACCTATGAAGAAAAACATTAAGATGATGTACAATGAAAACTGCAATTTAAGCAAATCCTATCTTTTAGTGCTGTTACTATTAAAACTTAACTGTTTAAATCTACCACATTCCTATACATAGCATTATAATCAGATGTCTCATGTTCATTTCTTGATGCCTTTCTCCTCCTTCTCTGAGGAACTGAAGTTGATACAAACTGCTGCCACTAGGACACAAGAAAGAACTCTGTATTGTGGACACCATTAAGATTCCTCAAACTCCTCCTTTCCTAGATCCTAGTACTGATGACAATAAAGAGTGACTGCTTATTATTGTCACCCCCTTTGTAAGGGGGAATATAAAAATAGTACAAGAAGTGATGCACTTCTCTCTGAGTTCTTCCATCACATGAAACCATTAATTAGAACTTCAATACGTGACCATAACAAATCTGAATAATGTCAGTATCAGTAACCTGAAAAGGATGTTGAGGTCATAGCTATTAATATTAATTTCATCCAGCCAGTGGACTATTATTGTCCTAGCATCATGACAGACAGATGTATGGATAACACAAGTAAGAATGGAAAGAAAGAGGCAGTTAACTAGAAATGGAAGGTGCTTAGATAATCTAGTAAACAGAATCACTATATTTTAGAGCTCAAAGAAACCTCTTATTTTAAATAAGCAGCTGAATTAGATAACCTCTAGTAATCCAAGAAGGGGGAACAACCAACATATGATATGATGCAAAGACTATGGCTGCAAACATAGGAAAGGTACAAATGATCAGAGGTAAGACTAGAAAAGGAAGTTGGAACTAGATCATGATGGATCTTTAAACCACCATTTTTTAATTTTATCCTCAGGTCAACTGGAAGCCAATGACATTTTAAGGACAAGATTTATAAACGTGTTCAGGTCTGCATTTAAAGAAAAATAACTCTTATAAAAAGGCAGAAGGTTACTTGGAACTGGGTTTTAAAATGAGAAAAGGGCAAGGTCACTTACAAATAAGATAACCCTTTCGAAGGTGCAGAGACATAAAAACATAAAAAAGTAGGCTGAGAGAAACACAAAGTAAACCAATCAATATATAATAGCACTTTCAGCCTCTCAAAGATTTAAGTTACTTGATTATAATTTCTTCAAAAATGGCTGTAAAGAATATTATATACTCTGACTCAACAAGGTCATATTGCTAGTCCATTAACTACTTATTTCTCTGAGTCACTGCCTGGCACAGAGAATCTTCTAACCTCATAGTGGCATGCAACCAGAAACCTGACCTTTCTGGCCAAAACAAGTAACACAAGTAACATAACTGAACGGGTAAATACAGTGGCCAGGGTTCTACTAAATTGACTCCTCAAAAACTTCTCCTAACAATTCACTCGAAAGTTCTTTCTCTTATCACATTTAATTCTTTTCCTTCCTTGCACTTAATATAATTTGAAATTCTATGTTACTACTTTTTGGCATCTTACTGTCTGCCATTAGCTGACTTTAAACATCATGTCTTTGTGTTTACAGTGCATCCAGTACTCAAAGTTACTGACAAGACTTGTGTTAAATTTATTTCCAAACAACTTTTAAAAACAACCTGGCACCAAAACTCACCATTGCTGGCTTAATTCAAACTCTATTATAAAATAGAAAGTAGCTATCTAGAACAGGGGTCCTCATACTTTTTAAACGGGGGTCAGTTCAATATCCCTTAGACCGCTGGAGAGTGCGCACTATGGGCCCGGGACGAGTCAGTTGCTAAGCAGGACAGGCAGCAGCGGCAAAAACACCTGGCGGGCTGGATAAATATCCTGGCCTGAGGGCCGTAGTTAGAAGCTATGAAGGAAAGGGACTAATAATCATTACTGTTATTATTGGTAACAGCTGTTATTTAGTGAATGACTGTATATACTAGATCTCTTTTAAGGGTTTTTATATGTTATTTCTAGTCTTAAAACAATCTTTGAAGTAGGCATTATAATTTCTATTTTACATATGGGAGACCTAAGCTTAAACAAGTCAAGTGATATGATTTACCCAAGGTCACAGAACTTGACCCCAGAGTTCACATTTTAGGTCATTAATTATGAAATGTCCAATTTCAAATCAAAAGTTTATTATATCCTAAACAAGAAGCAGTACAATTAATCAAAGTATGCACATAAATTATTGACACAGTTTTGCCATCTTAACTGTGGCTTGTTTATGCCAGCAGCAATCAATAAAGCCTGGAGAGTGAGTGGCAATAAAATCTTTAAAGGGTTTTCCCACAGTGTATTGAGAACTGAATATTGTTCCTGGCAAGAAGTGATCCAAAGCCTGGAAGGAGCCGCAGTCAGTCAATGCAAGGTCTGGTGAATACAGTGGATGATAAAGTTTCCAAGTACACCTTCCATAGTTTGAGCAGCATCATTTGTGTGACATATGGTCCAGCATTGTATTGCCAGAGGATTGGCCTATCTATTGACCAATTCCCGTTGCTTAATTGCAAACGTCCTCATCATTTTGTCCAACTGGTTGCAGCACACATCTGCTGTAATCAACTGACCAGGTTTCATGAAGCTGTAGTGGATAATACTAGCGCTGGACCACCAAACACAATTAGCTTTTTTTGATGAATATTCAGTTTTAGACTGAGTTTTGGCACTTCATCTTTATCAAACCATTGTGCTGAATGCTTACAAGTGTCAAACAGAATCCATTTTTCATCACATTTAACAATATGGTGTAGAAATGGTTAACCCTTAACCCATGACAGCAAAGAAAGGCAAGATTCAAGGAAACTTCTCTTTCTTTAGCTCGTTTAATTTTTTTTTTTTTTTTTTTTTGAGACAGAGTCTCAACTTTGTTGCCCAGGCTAGAGTGAGTGCCGTGGCGTCAGCCTAGCTCACAGCAACCTCAAACTCCTTGGCCAATTAATTTCTTTCTATTTATAGTAGAGACGGGGTCTCACTCTTGCTCAGGTTGGTTTCGAACTCGTGAACTCAAACGATCCGCCCGCCTTGGGCTCCCAGAGTGCTAGGATTACAGGCCTGAGCCACTGCGCCCGGCCTAGCTCGTTTAATTTAAGTGGTACAGCTTTTATACCTTGTCAATTTGTTTCAAATGGTCCAATATCATTGGAATACTGATGTCAAACCTCGCTGCTAGGCTGGGGGCGGTGGCTCACACCTATAATCCTAGCACTCTGGGAGGCAGAGCTGGGAGGATCGCTCAAGGTCAGGAGTTCGAAACCAGCCTGAGCAAGAGATCTCTGATTGGCCAACTAAAAATATATAGAAAAAAATTAGCTGGGCATGGTGGCACATGCCTGTAGTCCCAGCTACTTGGGAGGCTGAGGCAGGAGGATCGCTTGAGCCCAGGAGTTTAAAGTTACTGTGAGCTAGGCTGACACCACGGCACTCTAGCCTGGGCAACAGAGTAAGATTCTGTCTCAAAGAAAAACAAAACAACAACCAAAAAAACCTTGCTGCTAATTCACCCATAAGTTGACATGGATTTGTTTCCACTACAGGTTTCAGCTCATCATCATCCACCTTGGTCTCAGGTTGCCCACGTGGCTCATTTGCACTATTGAAATCACCAGAATGAACTTCTCAAACCATCCATCCACATACTGTGCGTTCCTTAGCCACATCCTTCCCAAACACTTTGTCGATATTTTGAGCTGTCTGTGCTGCATTGGTTCCATGATGGAACTCATATTTGAAAATAACACTAATTTTTGACTTATCCATGGTTTCACAAAAATTGCTCTAAAAAAAAATGAAAGATAATCACACGACAAAACTTGTGTTTGAAGGATTGAGGATATACCTTCACAGTAAAAATAAAACAAGTGTCAAAGTGAAATGTCAGAGATATCAACTGTCACTTGGTACTTAAGGTAATCGGACATTTCATATTTAATAACCTTATAGTAACACTATATTACTTTCCAATGTACCTTATCAGAAGTATTTTCTATATGATTAGCACCATAAGATAAATAAGAAAAACCTTTTAAAAAGTCAATGTAGCGTGATAATAATTGATAATCTAAAAAAACTAAGGTCATCTTTAACTTGGCTCTACTGCAAACAATTTTGCTAGAAGCTATCAATGTATTATAGAAGAGGTTTACAGATCTAAATAGCGTATTGTAATAACTCCTCATCCATATATTATTTTAATTTGTCAGAAATAATCCTTGATATAGAGAGGCCAAAGGCTTAAGATAAACCAGCAATAAAATGAAATCTATGAATTATAATCCCTTTTTATTTAAAATAAAATAATTGGCAAGGCTTGGTGGCTCATGCCTATAATCCTAGCAAATCCTAGCACTTTGGGAGACCAAGGCAGAAGGATTGCTTGAGCCCAGGAGTTTAAGACCAGCCTGAGCAACATAGTAAGACTTCATCTCTACAAAAAATTTAAAAATTAACTGGAGGTGGTGGTGTGCACCTGTAGTCCCAGTACTCTGGAGGCTGAGACAGAAGGATCAGTTGGGTTCAGGAATTTGAGGTTACAAGGAGTTATGATGACCCAACTGTACTCTAACTCAGGCAACAGAGCAAGACACTGTCCCCCAAAAAATAAATAAAAATAAAAATAGAATTCATCCTGGGCTGTCACCCCAACTTCATCTTCCAAATGGTATATCTTACTTTTCTCATCTTCACCCACCTCTTTACTTCTTTACTAGCCATCATTAAAATCTTAAACAAAAAAAAGTGGTAAAAATACATTCCTAGTAGTTAACTGATGATACATCCATTCGAGTGACTATAAACAAGTCATTTTTTTGAAAAAATCACATTTTCAAAGATTACATAACACACAAATACATAATAATGTTAAGAAAAATATACAAACTGAACATTAAATTGTTGCTGATTTTGTTGAAAGTATCTATGCATGCCTGGGCCTGCCTGTGTTTACACGTATCTGTATGTATGAATGGAAAAAGGAAAAACCATTAGGAGAAAATAAACCAAAATGTTATCTCTAGCTGGTGGGCATATGGGTAATGACTATTTCCTTTTTATGCTTTTTCTTTTATCAATTTTCTACACTGAGACTATATTCTTCTATAATCAGAAAAAAAATACTTTATATAAGAAAATAGATCTCTTTCCACTATACTATTTCTGTAAAAAAAATAAAAAAAAAAAAATAGATCTCTCCTGACCTTAAAGTATGATAGCACAATGCTAAAATAAAATCCTTTCTTCTTCTTTTTTTATATTTTCTTTTGCCTTTTTTTTTAGAGCTCATTCATACCAAATATAATCTTAACCAAACTTTGGGATATTTTTTTAAAGAATGTATTTTATCTAAGATGTCACTGATTTTTGTGTGGCGCTAAGAAAAAAAAAAAAAGCTGCCAACCAAATTACACTACATAGCACAGTGATTTATCGTAGTGTATAATATAATATGCCAATTTCAGAGACTTTTTTTTTTCTTTTTTTGAGACAGAGTCTCACTTTGTTGCCGAGGCTAGAGTGAGTGCCGTGATGGCAGCCTAGCTCACAGCAACCTCAAACTCCTGGGCTCAAGCAATCCTGCTGCCTCAGTCTCCCGAGTAGCTGGGACTACAGGCATGCACCACCATGCTGGGCTAATTTTTTCTATGTATATTAGTTAGCCAATTAATTTCTTTCTATTTATAGTAGAGACGGGGTCTCCCTCTTGCTCAGGCTGATTTCGAACTCCTGACCTGGAGCAATCCGCCCGTCATGGCCTCCCATAGTGCTAGGATTACAGGCGTGAGCCACCATGCCTGGCTAATCTGAGTTTTCTTTGTAGTTATTGATTGGTAAGCAGTTATTTTAAATTTGATTTTATTTTCCAGTATATGTTTTTCCTTTGATTTTCCTGTTTTTTGCTAAATTGAACTTTCAAATCTTAGAAGGAAAACCTTATGAAATCCTATCTTTATCACTCTATGTTTCATTTTCTATTTTATTTTGTTTTGTCATTAACCTTGCTGTTTGGAAAAAATGGAATTCTTTTATAAATTCTTTGTTCTAATGTTTTAAGTCTTCTGTTTTCTGAAATTATTAACCACCTTCAAAGAGAAAAGTTATCTTGGCCATGCGCTATGGTTCTTAAAATGGCTTTGGCTCTTGAGCAAATATTTCACCAAACTGTTCTTTCTCAAGTCTGAGGTCATACTTATCCTTTTATATTTAAGTATTTCTTCTTTCTTCTTGGCAATGTATGAAATCTTTTTGTTTTTATTTATTTATTTATTTATTTATTTTTGAGACAGAGTCTCACTTTGTTGCCCAGGCTAGAGTGAGTGCCGTGGCATCAGCCTAGCTCACAGCAACCTCAAACTCCTGGGCTCAAGCAATCCTTCTGCCTCAGGCTCCCGAATAGCTGGGACTACAGGCATGCACCAACATGCCCGGCTAATTTTTTCTATATATATTAGTTGGCCAATTAGTTTCTTTCTATTTATAGTAGAGACAGGGTCTCGCTCTTGCTCAGGTTGGTTTCGAACTCCTAACTTTGAGCGATCCTCCTGCCTCAGCCTCCCAGAGTACTAGGATTACAGGAGTGAGAAACCATGCCCAGCCAGAAGTATACTTTTATCTTGTGTAAGCCACTATTATTTTTTTTTTTTTTTTTTTTTTTTTGAGACAGAGTCTCGCTTTGTTGCCCAGGCTAGAGTGAGTGCCGTGGTGTCACGCCTAGCTCACAGCAACCTCAAACTCCTGGCTCAAGCAATCCTCCTGCCTCAGCCTCCCAAGTAGCTGGGACTACAGGCATTCGCCACCATGCCCGGCTAATTTTTTGTATATATTAGTTGGCCAATTAATTTCTTTCTATTTATAGTAGAGACGGGGTCTCGCTCTTGCTCAGGCTGGTTTCGAACTCCTGACCTCGAGCAATCCGCCCGCCTCGGCCTCCCAGAGAGCTAGGATTACAGGCGTGAGCCACCGCGCCCGGCCAAGGTTGCCCCTCCTACTTTAGATTTTTTAAATGCAGAGCAATGACAGCAGAGACAGAATGACCTTTCACCTTTGTGAAACTTTCTCTCACAAATAAAGCACAATAAGACTTTGTGCTCTTGCTAGGAAGGAGAGAAGGAACAAAAGAGGACACAGAACAATTGAAAAAAGAATGAAAGACAAACCTAGATGTTCTGCCTGACCAGAGGAATAAGACAGGTCAGAAACAGTCTAGTAAATCATAAAAACAGAAATTCCTTATTTTAATGACTAAATTTGCAAGAATGAGCCCTTAAATGATACATGTCTCTATATTAAATAGATTTCTTTTCTTGGCGAAAATTAGTAGCACTCAGATATGTGGAAGTTGCCTTTACACTGGAGCAAAAAAGTACTAATTGGAAAAGACATTCTCCAGAAATGACCTTGATAATTGCAGTTTTGGAGGCTTATGCAGGTACCATAATAGAATCAGGAAAAAGAGATACATAAAATATAACGCCCTATTAACTAGGAATCTATACTCACAGTTTCAAGTATAGTAGATACACCTTTTGAATACCACCACTTTATAAAGCAATATAGTAAGAGGTTACATTGTAGACACCACAAATATACCTACAGGATGACTGGCAGCAAGGGGTGTCTCTTAATGTTAAGCAAATAGGTCCTTGTAATATTTTTTAGTGATAGCATCGTTCCTGGACTGAAACAGTACTGTATTTCCAACAAATTAGATGAAAGTAGAAATGATATGCCTCTGGCCTTGGATGATAACTGAAAAACTGGCTCTGATAAAAACAAAGCACTGATATCACACTGAATATAAATAAACTGGCATGTATTATTTTATGAAATTATATGAATTTCTAAATTTACATTATTCTATAAATGCATATGCACATATACATATAACTAAATTAGTAAATAAAAGAGGACTATTTCATCTGCAATATTGGATGTTTGTATATTCAAGTTGTCTAATACATGTTGGAAGTGATCTCAATGGAAAATAGGAGTTTGCCTTGGATTTGAAGTCAACTTACAACTCAATCACACACAGTATTGGATTATGTTTAAAAGGTATTCTTTGAACTGGGCACACTGGTCTATAGCTCCACTTACTTGGCAGTTGAGATGGGAGGATTCTGAGCCCAGGAGTTCGGGACCAGCCTGGGCAACAGAGTAAGATCCTATCTCTTTAAAAAAAAAGAAAAAAAGTGTTGGCCGGGTGCGGTGGCTCACGCCTGTAATCCTAGCACTCTGGGAGGCCAAGGAGGGTGGATAACTCAAGGTCAGGAGTTCGGAACCAGTCGGAGCAACAGTGAGACCCCATCTCTACTAAAAATAGAAGGAAATTAATTGGACAATTAAAAATATATATATAAAAAATTAGCTGGGAATGGTGGCACATGCATATAGTCCCAGACACTTAGGAGGCTGAGGCAGAAGGATTGCTTGAGCCCAGGAGTTTGAGGTTGCTGTGAGCTAGGCTGATGCCACGGCACTCTAGCCCAAGCAACAGAGTCAGACTCTGTCTCAAAAAAAAAAAAGAAAAAAGTGTTGTTTGTTCTCCAAAATTTCAAAACTTACTGCAGAATTCTAACTTGTACAACCATTTGTCCCCACTAGAAATTACTCTACATTGTTCTCTGAATTGTCATTTCTGCTTCCCTGACAGGGAATTTAATTATAGATTTACTTTCAACATTTATTGGAGGCCTATTTTTTATTATGAGCTATAAGAGATACTTTCATAAAGCACTCACATCTATTAACATGGTTCACTAAAGCCAAGATTTGCTGATAAAGCCAAAAAATAACAATGATGGATGGAATAGGAAAGAAAAAGACAATGTGGGTTCTCATACAGTATGACAAAGTGGCAGATCTTATTTTCCTGTTCCACAAGAGCATAATGTCAACTGATGAATTGTTTAAATGATGCTCTAAGCAATCTAGTATTAAAAATGTTACTGAACAAAACTCTATCTAAACCTCTACACTTTTGCTTCTGGAAGGGGGAGTTACTTGCCTCTGCCTCTGCTGTCAACTGCATCTTCTTTGCTATCAACCGTGTTATGTCAATTGGACCTAAGAGAAGAAAAAAAACATGCCTTTTAAATTGATGGATATAGCTACCCAGCATCATTATTTAAATCATGAACTTAAAAATCAAGCAAATACAAAGATGACTATGTAAACTACAATACAACCACAAAACATGATACAGCTCTTAAATGAAACATGGGCAGTATAACAGAAGGAAATAAACAGATGGAAATTCATAAATATAAATACTAAGCACAAAACTACTAAATGTACACACAGTAATTACAACTACATTAATCATGCAATGCTACATGTCCAATTTGATTGTATGAAAAATGAGATTCCCTGACTAGACTCTATAATTGAGACCATTAAGAAGCTGGATAAGATGCTGGATAAAAATAATAAAAACTAGACAAAGGATTAATGAAGATGGGAGATGAGAAACACCACCAGACAGAGTGTCTCTGCAGAAAACACAATTCTAGGAGAAATCAGAAGAAAGAAGCAAACAGACGAGCATACAGCAGAGGAGGGTCGGAAGGAGGGTACCTGAGACCACGGGAGACTCCACGGGAGGAGGTTACGGAGGAGAACTGGAGGCAGAGACCTCCGGAGCAGCCTGGAGACCAGCAGCAAGGGTAGGTGTCGCAGTTACCTTCCCCTCCCTTGCATCTCGGACTCCTGGTGGGCTCTCCAGCGGGTGGAGAGACCTGCAGACACCAGCCCAGAAACGGCGGACGCGGCACCAGGCTCCCAACTCCCCAGGGCACCTCCGTGTGCACAGACCCGAGCCGCGCGGCAGGCGCCATACTGCCTCCTTCTCCCCTCCCCCGACCCTACCCGCGGCTGCCAAAAGAGACAATATAATCACCAATTGGAGGCACCTCAAGGAAACAGAACCTTCTCTTTTGGGGCCCTACAGCTGACTGAGGGGAACTCAGACTGTGAGCTCCCCACCCGCCAGCCGTCCCAGGTGCAGCTGGCACGGTGTTCCCAGGCAAACAATGTAGACCCTGAGGCTGAGAGACATCGACCAGCTTGGGCTCCCATGGGTGAATTGGGACTGGCACTCCTCTCCCTGGTGGGGTCAGGGATTGAACTCTGGGGCCCAGAGGTCAGACCAGCAGACCAGATCCCGTGCACCCAGGTCTCACATTGCCTGGGGCACAAAAGGGATATCTGTGAACAGCCCACTAAGGTTTGTGAGCCTTCAGGGGCAGATCAGCGTCCTAGAGGGCAACCCTCCTCCCAAAGGGAGGCCGTGCGCCCAGCCCAGGTGGCGTTCCTGCGCACGGAACATCCCGGCCGGCATCACAGTCAGGGGAGGCCTGGTGGCCTGTGGTCTGGCCTGCTGGCAGAGGCCCAGGAGTAGCTGCGGAGTTGGGGAGGGTGGAAAGGAGTGAGGCCCCTCCAGACTGCGGGTCTCAGATGGCCCCACCCCCACAGGAAGACTCTCTGAGCAGGGCCATTCCAGCCCCTCCCTGACAGCTTTTCCTGGAAGCAAGAGAACAGAACTTTGACCCCTGCTAACCCCACTGGTGGTGCCTGAGGGCAGGGTTACCCAACCCAGCTCCACCCAGACTCTCTCCTAGACCAGCCCTCACTGAGAGGGAGAAGAGGACACACCTCGAAGTCCCAGGGCCCCACCGACCACCTGAGGCACTAGAGTGCATCTGCAGAGGAACAAGAGCTGGTTACAGGACACAAAAACAACAGCATAGCCTGTTCCTCCCAGCAAGCGCCACCTACTGACAGGGAGGACATCCTGCGCACCCTCTTCAAGGCACCTGCTGACTCATCATACAGGGAGTGGTTCAATCTCACCCACAAACACCACCTACCGGCTCAGAAATGTGGATCATAAGAAAACTGAATGACCTGCAACAACAACTGGATAAGCAACACAAAGAAAACACAAAAAGACTCCAAGACCTGGAACACAAATTCACTAAAGAAAGCGATACAATGAAGAAAAGTTTAACCCAACTCCTGGAAATGAAGAATCAATTCAGGGAACTACAAAACACAGTGGAAAGCCTCAAGAACAGGGTACCTCAAACAGAAGAAAGAATCTCAGAGATTGAAGAGAACACCTTCCAATTAAATAGATCAGTCACAGAGATAGAGCAGAGAAACAAGAGAAAAGAGCAAAGCCTATAACAGATGTGGGATTATGTTAAGAAACCTAATGTGAGGGTCATAGGGTTGCCAGAAGGGGAAGAAGAAAACACTCAAGGGTTGGACAAGCTATTTGAAGATATAATAGAGGAAAATTTCTCAGGCCTTGCTAAAAATCTCCAGATACAAGTTCAAGAAGCTCAAAGGACCCCTGGGAGATTCAATGCAAACAGAAAGACTTCACGACATGCAGTCATCAGACTGACCAAAATATCAACTAAAGAGGCCCTTCTAAGAGCTGTAAGACGAAAGAAGCAAGTAATGTACAAAGGAAAGCCAATCCAAATAATGCCAGATGTCTCTACTGAGACTTTACAAGCAAGGAGAGACTGGGACCCCATTCTCACTCTTCTGAAACACAGCAATGCCCAGCCTAGAATCTTATTCCCTGCAAAACTAAGTTTTATATACGAAGGAAAAATCAAGACATTCTCAGATAAGCAAAGACTGAGGGAATTCACCAAGACAAGACCAGCCCTTCAAGAAGTACTCAAAACAGTGTTACCCACGGATCAGCACAATAAACACTCACGAATGTAAATCTACTCAAAGAACTATAGACCAACATCCCTTATGAACATAGATGCAAAAATCCTCAACAAAATCTTAGCCAATCGAATCCAGGTGCTTGTCAAGAAAATAATTCAGATCAATTTACCAGACTTCAAACTATACTACAAGGCTATAGTCATCAAAACAGCTTTTTACTGGCACAAGAACAGGGACATTGACCAGTGGAACAGAACAGAGAACCCAGATATAAAACCATCCTCATAAAGCCAACTAATCTTTGACAAAGCAAATAAAAACATACACTGGGAAAAAGAATCCTTATTCAATAAATGATGCTGGAACACTGGATAGCCACATGTAGAAGACTGAAACAAGACCTTTCACCTCTCACAAAAATCAACTCTCGCTGGGTAACAGACTTGAACCTTAGGTGTGAAACTATTAGAATTCTAGAGGAAAATGTTGGAAATACCCTTCTAGACATTGGTCTAGGCAAAGAATTTATGAAGAAGACCCCAAAGGCAATCACAGCAGCAACAAAAATAAACAAATGGGACATGATCAAATTAAAAAGCTTCTGCACAGCCAAAGAAACAGTCATGAAAGTAAACAGACAACCTATTCTGTAGAATGGGAGAAAAATTTTGCATCCTACAAATCTGATAAGGGGCTGATAACTAGAATATACTTAGAACTCACGAAAATCAGCAAGAGAAAAAACAAATAACCCTAATAAAAAGTGGGCAAAGAACTTGAACAGAAACTTTTCTAAAGAAGACAGAAGAATGGCCAACAAACATATGAAAAAATGTTCAACATCTCTAATCATCAGGGAAATGCAAATCAAAACCACAATGAGATATCACTTAACTCCAGTGAGAATGGCCTTTACCAAAAAGTCCCCAAGCAACAAATGCTGGCGTGGATGCGGAGAGAGAGGAACACTCCTACACTGCTGGTGGGACTGCAAACTAGCTCAACCTCTGTGGAAAGCAATATGGAGATACCTCAAAGCGATACAAGTAGGTCTCCTCTTTGATCCAGCAATTCCACTACTGGGCATCTACCCAAAAGATCAAAAGTCACTTTATGAAAAAGACACCCGCACTCGAATGTTTATAGCAGCACAATTCACAACTGCAAAGCTGTGGAAACAACCCAAGTGCCCATCAATTCATGAGTGGATTAATAAAATGTGGTATATGTATACCATGGAGTACTACTCAGCTTTAAGAAACAAGGGTGACACAGCACCTCTTGTATATTCCTGGATAGAGCTGGAACCCATTCTACTACGTGAAGTATCTCAAGAATGGAAAAGCCAGCACCACATGTACTCACCAGCAAATTGGTATTAACGGATCAACACCTAAGTGGACATATAGGAGTAACATTTATCCAGTGTCGGGAGGGTGGGAGGGGGGAGGAGGGGATGGGTATATACAACCAAACGAGTAAGATGTGCAACGTTTGAGGGATGGACAGGCTTGAATCTCTTACTCGATGGGGACGGGGGCATGGGCAATATATGTAACCTTAACACTTGTATCCCCATTATACACTAAAAAAAAATTATATATATATATATGTATATATATATTACAAACTAAAACACTTAAAACTTATTATCAAGCTGGTAGAAATCTACAGAGGCAAAAAAAAAAGGACAGAAAAAAATTAGAACTCTATGGTAAATGTGATAAATGTAAATGTTTTTGCCACACTCTAGAAACATTAACTTTCTACACAGGCAGCAATGCTGGGTACAGTGTTTTTACAGAACAATACACAGTGTACTTTACAGAATGATAAAGTCTAGTTCCTGCCCAGAATGGGAAGTCTAACTGGACACCACCACATAAATGTCAGCTATGGGCTAAAAGAGAATGTTTAGCATGTTAAAGTAAATAAAAGTGAAACTTGAAACATAAGGAATAATAAACTAAATAACCATGTAGATAAAGAACCAAATAGATTTCAAAATGAAAAACAATTGAAATTTCAAGCAACATATAAATTAAACAGCAGATTAAACGTGTGTAGAGAGTACTAGTAAATGGGACTATAGATCAAAATCAATTAGCCAGAAGATAATCCAGAGAAATAGTGATAGAAAATATTAGAGAAGTTTAAAGACATAGAAGTCATCAAACCAAACAGCCAAGTGGAGACAGGAGCCAATCACAGATGCACTAAAGCAGGATGGTCACAGCTGCACAACAAGTATTCTAACGTAGGACTTCTGCAGACTGTATTGGAGGGAGCCATTACATTATACACTCTTAACATGAACATTAATGATCATGAAGATACAACAAATTAAAAGAAAGTCTCAAAACAAGATGTTTGCCAATGTGCCAACAATAATGAAAAACGTCACATACCTCAACCATTAAAGACTGGAAAGGATAAACCATCAACTTTATAATATCTAAAGCAAAAAAAGATGCCATGAAGAAAATGGAAGAACTAAATAAATGGAAAGATTTCATATTCATTCATGAGAAAACTGAATATTAAGATGGCAATATTCCCCAATTTATCTATAGATTCAAAGCAATCCTCATCAATATTTCAGCTGGCTTCTTTGCAGAAATTGACAAGCTGATCCTAAAATTCATATGGAAATTTACGGGCCACAAAATAGCAAGAAAAATCTTGAAAACAGAGTCAAACACTCATACTTTCTAATTTTAAAACTGGAAAACAGATGATCAATGGAAAATAATGGAAAGTCCAGAAATATACACTCACATTTACAAGCAATTGATTTTCAACAAGGGTGCCAAGATAACTGACTGAACAAAGAGTAGTCTGATCAACAAATGGTCTGGGACAACTGGTTAGCAACATGCCAGAGAAGGAAGATGGATCCTGAACTCATACCATATACAGAAACTATTGCCTGTAATCCTAGCACTCTGGGAGGCCGAGGCGGGCGGATTGTTCAAGGTCGGGAGTTCGAAACCAGCCTGAGCGAGACCCCGTCTCTACTAAAAAGAGAAAGAAATTAATTGACCAACTAAAAGTATATATACAAAAAAAAAAATAGCCGGGCATGGTGGTGCATGCCTGTAGTCCCAGCTACTCGGGAGGCTGAGGCAGGAGGATCGCGTGAGCCCAGGAGTTTGAGGTTGCTGTGAGCTAGGCTGACGCCACGGCACTCACTCTAGCCTGGGCAACAAAAGTGAGACTCTGTCTCAAAAAAAATAAATAAATAAAAGAAACTATTGATAACTCAAAAAGGATCATACCTAAAAATATAATTTTTATAGAAAAAAACAGAGGTGTAAATCTTAATGGCCTTAGACTAGGTAATGGCTTCTTTGATGAAGCAACAATAGAAAAAAATAGATAAATTGCAATTTCGTCAACATTTAAAAGTCACTTTTGGGCCGGGCGCTGTGGCTCACGCCTGTAATCCTAGCTCTTGGGAGGCCGAGGCGGGCGGATTGCTCAAGGTCAGGAGTTCAAAACCAGCCTGAGCAAGAGCGAGACCCCGTCTCTACTATAAATAGAAAGAAATTAATTGGCCAACTGATATATATATAAAAAAAAAAAAAAAATTAGCCGGGCATGGTGGCGCATGCCTGTAGTCCCAGCTACTCGGGAGGCTGAGGCAGAAGGATCACTCAAGCCCAGGAGTTTGAGGTTGCTGTGAGCTAGGCTGACGCCACGGCACTCACTCTAGCCTGGACAACAAAGCGAGACTCTGTCTCAAAAAAAAAAAATAAAATAAATAAATAAATTAAAAAAAAAAAAAATAAAAGTCACTTTTGTGCTGCAAAGGATACCACCACCAAGAAAAGTAAAAAAAAAAAAAAAAAAAAATGTTTGCACAATGGCAATATCATAGTCAATGAGGTTTATCTGGGGTGTGATTATTACTAACCGAAAACTTTTCCCGATACCCTGCCATGCCAATTTGCAATATAGTTGGCCTTGGCAATTTTTGATTGTCTCTACAGAGACTAAATTAAAAAAAAAAGAAAGAAAGTAAAAACTACAACCCACAGAATGGGAAAAAACATCTGCAAATCTGATTAGGGACTTGTATCTAGAATATATAAAGAGCTCTTACAATTCAACAATAAAAAGACAAATAATCCAAATAAAACACAGGCAAAGTGCCTGAATAGGTATTTCTCTAAAAAAGACATACAGGCTGGGCACAGTGGCTCATGCCTGTAATCCTAGCACTGTGGGAGGCCAAGGAGGGTGGATGGTTTAAGCTCAGGAGTTCGAGACCAGCTACTCGGTAGGCTGAGGCAGAAGGATTGCTTTAGCCCTGGAGTTTGAGGTTGCTAAGAGCTAGGCTGATACTAGGACATTCTAGCCCAAGCAACACAGTCAGACTCTTGTCTCAAAAACAAAGGACAGAAAAATTGCCAATAACAACATGAAACAAATGCTCATCACTAGACACCAGTTAAATGCAAATCAAAACCACAAGATACCACTTTATACCCACTAGGATAGCTATAATCAAAAAGACAACAACAAATGTTAGTCTGAATGTGGAAAAATTTAAACCATCCAAATTGCTGGTGGGATATAAAATGATACAGTGCTTTGAAAAACAGTCTGGAAGTTCCCCAAAAGATTAAACACAGAGCTACCTCAGATCCAATAAATGCACTCCCATGTATTAATATATACATAAGAGAAAAAAACACGCCCACCCCCAAAACTTGTACATGAATATTTATGGCAGCATTATTCATAATAACGAAGTAGAAACAACTCAAATATATATCAACTGATAGATTAATAAAATTCAGTCTATCCATATAAAAGTATGATGGATTTAATGGATATCCATAATGGAATGTTACTCAACAATAAAAGGGGCAGTTCGTTTCTCCATCAGCCAGGAAGGACGTGTTGAGGTCAGCATACCCACCAAGGACTGTAAGTACCATGGCTTCCGGCACTTTGGTAAAACCTCAGATGTAGCCTCCTGGCCAGGCACCTGCGGATTCATATTGTTGGAGCATTCATGGTATCCCAGGGAGTTGCAACTTTGTATAAGCTTGGTGTGGCTGAACCAAGAAAAAAGGCATATGCAGATTTCTACAGAAATTATGATTCTATGAAAGATTTTGAGGAGATGAGGAAGGCTGGCATCTTTCAGAGTGCAAAGTGATTTTGGAACATAAAAGAATTTCTTGACCTGTGTTCCTGAGCTATGACTGTGTGGGCTGCCAAATAGTTTCTCTTGATAAACCATTAACAAATACTGTGGGGGGGGCGGGGGGCAATAAGAGGAGAGAACAATGATACATGCTACCATATGCATGAAACAAACAGTTTGCTAGGTGAAAAGAGTTGGTCACAAAAGACTACATATTATATGATTCCATTAACATGAAATGTCTAGAATAGATAACTCTACAGAGACAGAAAGCTAGTGGTTGCCTAGAGACTGGGGTTAAGGTGGGTTAGGGAAAAGGGGACTTAAGGGGAAAAGGGGTTAAAGGGAGTGTAGCCCAAAATGATTAACGGTTAATGGGTACAGGGATTTTTTGGAGTGGTGATGAACATATTCTAAAATTCATTTCATTTTAATTTCTCTGTTCTGAAAGATTCTTTTCTGTATATTAAAATTACAGCAATGTAGCTGCTAGGTGTTTAACTTGACTAACTGAGGTATTAATTCTGACAATTTTTTTCATGATTTTTAAAGAAAAAATCAGATTTTAAAGGTATTAAAGTATTTTTATGAGAATTTGTTGCTGTGTATAACTCCTATATACACTGCATATTGTGCTTCATTATTGTCACAGGTTTGTAGACAGTTTATTTTCACACTGAATCAAGGTACTATTAAGTCATTAAGTATGAAATGTCTGATTTCCTTAAGTACTAAGTGTGACAGTTGATATCTCTGACATTTCACTTTGACTTCTTGTTTTATTTTTATTGTGAAGGTACAGTCTCAGTCTTTCAAATGAATGATTTGGCTTGTGAGTATCTTTCAAAACTTTTTTTAAAGCATTTTTGTGAAACCATGGATAAGTCAAAAATTAGTATTATTTTCAAGTATGAGTTCCATCATGGAACCAATGTTCCCACAGACATGTCAAAATATCAATGAAGTGTTTGGGAAGGATATGGCTAATGAATGCACAGTACGTGGATGGTTTGAAGAGTTCTGTTCTAGTGAAGTCAATCTTTAAAATGAGCCACAGAGGCCGGCGCGGTGGCTCACGCCTGTAATCCTAGCTCTCTGGGAGGCCAAGGCGGGCGGATTGCTCAAGGTCAGGAGTTCGAAACCAGCCTGAGCAAGAGCGAGATCCCGTCTCTACTAAAAATAGAAAGAAATTAATTGGCCAACTAATATATAGAAAAAATTAGCCGGGCATGGTGGCACATGCCTGTAGTCCCAGCTACTCGGGAGGCTGAGGCAGGAGGATTGCTTGAGCCAGGAGTTTGAGGTTGCTGTGAGCTAGGCTGACGCCACGGCACTCACTCTAGCCTGGGCAACAAAGCGAGACTCTGTCTCAAAAAAAAAAAAAAAAAAAAAAAAAAAAAAAGAGCCACAGTAGTAAGACCCAGGTGGATAACGATGAGCTGAAAGCTGCAGTGGAAGCGAATCCATCTGAACCTACTCGTGAACTAACAGCAAGATTTGACATTACTATTCCAACAATATTGGACCATTTGAAACAAATTGGCAAGGTAAAGAAGCTGGATAGATGGGTCCCGCATGAATTAAATGAACGTCAGAAGAGAAATCGTCTATAAGCTTGCCTTTCTTTGATGTCACAATATAAAAGTGAACCAATTCTACACTGTATTGTTACAAGTGATGGAAAATGGATTCTTTTTGACAATCGCGTTTGGAACAATAATTGGATAAAGATGAACTTCTGAAACACAGTCCAAAACTGAATATTCATTTTTTAAAAAGCTAATGGTGTCTGTTTGGTGGTCCAGTGCTGGTATTATCCACTACAGCTTCATGAAACTTGGTGAATCCATTACAGTGAAGTCTACTGCAACTAATTGGACAAAATGATTAGGATGCTTGCGATTAAGCAGCCAAGATCGGTCAACAGAGACAGGAAAATCCTCTTGCAAGACCACATGTCGCACAAACAAGGCTGTTCAAACTACAGAGGTTGGACTTGGAAACTCTCTATCACCCACCATATTCACCAGACCTTGCACCGACCAACTGACTACCACTTCTTCCAAGCTTTGACCACTTCTTGCAAGAAACAATATTCAATTCTCAACAAGCTGTAGGAAAAGCTTTTTGAGATTTCAGTGCCACTCACTCTCCAGGCTTCTTCCGTACTGGCCTAAACAAACTACCATTAAGATGACAAAACTGTGTAGACACTTTAGGCACATACTTAGATTAATTGTACTGCTTCTTGCTTGAAATATAATAAAGTAAACTTTTGATTTCAAAATCAGACATTTCATATTTAATGACCTAATATTATAATTTAGGTAAGCAAGTGGATTAATATATATCTGCCCTTTTAATAAAATATAGGTAAATTTTGACTGTAGTTTGCCATTATCCATAAATGAGTTTATCTTCATGCACAGTATTTTGCATACAACTTAACTAGATTTTACCTTTCCATGTATTAAAATTTTCTAAAGTTTTTCTTTAGCAAAACCTTATCACTTAAGCAACATTTAATATAACTGAGAAAGTTATTAATGCAAAAGTAAATGTTTATCCTATTAAACTCACTGTCCTGACAGTGCTTACACTGTTCATTTTGCTTGCTAAAATAGTCTTAGTTATTGGGAATTCTTGTTAAGATTACATTTTTCTTTTGAGTTACAGAGTCCTGTTGGAAATTGTTTAAGTTAAACAAAGACAGTCATCTTGAAATGGTACCCCTTTTGTTGTTTTCAAAGCACATCTTCAAACACTACATCTTCTAGAAAAGAAATTTTATAATCTGATACTAAATGTCCTTATTTTACCTTTTAATAGAAATGTCAAGTTACCTATTATATATGAGAGCCAAGAAACACAAGATAATATCACATGAACTGACCTACATAGAGGAAAGAGAACAGTATTGAGAAGTGTGAAACAGAAGACAATATCTTTGTCTTTGTAAAAGACTATGATAATGTAATGTATCATTTTAGCAGCATAATTTTTAAAATGAGAATTTGTACTTTCTCATCTATTCTACTTGGTAATAACTTCAGGATTTTTATTTCAATATTAACCACTGCTAATGTATTATTGTGCCTAAAAGGAAAATTGAAGAGCACTAACATTTATTTATAAGTAATTTACCAGAAAAAAAACACACCAAACAGAAACATACACTTTGCTAGAAGGAACTCTGGAGGCATATTTGGGCTAATTTAGCTTAATAACATCTCCCTCCAGTTTTAAAAGTAATCTTTTACAGAAAATTAAAAAATCCAAGCTACTTCCCAAAAAAAGGTAAAACAAAAATCACTCATTATCCTATGGTGCTGAAGTAACTAACACTAATATGTTAGTAAATATCATTTGTCTTTTTCCTTTGGCAAATATACATATATTTATTTTAAAAGAAAACAGACTCATGGCTGGGTCCAGTGGCTCACACCTGTAATCCTAGCACTCTGGGAGGCAGAGGTGGGAGGATCACTTGACCTCAGGAGTTCAAGACTAGCCTGAGCAAGAGTGAGACCCCATCTGTACTAAAAATAGAAAAAATTAGTCAGGTGTAGTGGTGAGCACCTGTAGTCCCAGCTACCAGGCTGAGGCAGAAGGATCACTTGAGCCCTGGAGTCTGAGGATGCTGTGAGCTAGGCTGAAATCACTGCACTGTAGCCTGGGCAACAGAGCAAAACTTGGTCTCAAAAAAAAAAAAACAAAAAACAGATTCCTATGCACACTATTTTGTAACCTGCTTTGTTTCACTTAACATCTTTCCATGTCGTTACATATTCTTCTACATTATTTTTATTGCCCTACTATTCTGTTTTTATGGAGAAACATTTTATTTAATCCTCTATTGGACATTTAGACTATTTATATCTTTTTACGACATGTCACTTAGAAAAAAAGACATGGAGAATGAGAAGATTCAAAAGGCATCTAATCAAAGCTCTATAAAGAGAGACAATATTTGAAGTGATTACGGCTAGGAATTTTCCAGAACTGTTGAAAGACACCAATTTTTAGATAAAGTAATGTCAAAGAATTCCAAGCAGGATAATAAAAATCTACTTAGATATAGCATAGTGAAACTGTGTGACACAGAGATTTAAATAAAAAATAAAAAATTCCTAAAAGCAGCCAGAAAGAAAACATCTCCTACAAAATTACTGCAATTATACTGCATGCCTGATTTAACATCAATGGAAGCCAGAAAATAGTGCAATATCTTCAATTGTCAATAGTGGCAGAGTTTATGGCTGGGAAGGAGGCTAGAGCTCTTATCATCAAGAATCGATGTCTCATAACAAGGGCTTTGAGGAAACTAAGAATTTTAACCAGGAAAATAACTGGTCTTCAAACTTTTTAAACGGGCAAAAAAAAAAAAAGAAAATAACTGGTCTTATATTGGAGGGTAGAAAGGATTACGTAAGATAGAAATGCAATAAATCCAGACAAGAAATGATGTTGTCCTAAATCAAAACAATGACGATCACAATGAACAGCAGAGAATGAATTCAATATATTCAAAAATTGGTAACTGATTAGGTAAGAAATATAAGGGTAAAACAAATATCCACTGGATTTTTCTACAAATTGTAAGAATATAAGAATATTTTAGGCCGGGTGTGGTGGCTCACGCCTGTAATCCTAGCTCTCTGGGAGGCCGAGGCGGGCAGATTGCTCAAGGTCAGGAGTTCAAAACCAGCCTGAGCAAGAGCGAGACCCCGTCTCTACTATAAATAGAAAGAAATTAATTGGCCAACTGATATGTATATAAAAAATTAGCCGGGCATGGTGGCGCATGCCTGTAGTCCCAGCTACTCGGGAGGCTGAGGCAGAAGGATCGCTCGAGCCCAGGAGTTTGAGGTTGCTGTGAGCTAGCCTGACACCACGGCACTCACTCTAGCCTGGACAACAAAGCGAGACTCTGTCTCAAAAAAAAAAAAAAAAAAAAAAAAAAAGAATATTTTATTTAGTTCTAGAACCAGACCATAGTTTCATAAATAAGCTATGCATTTCATAAGTGAATGAATGACTATAGAAGCTTCTTCCCTTCAACTAATTCAATTACCATGGTGGGACTGGGAAGAAGACATTGTAAAACATTAATTCTCACTACTGATGTATCTATTCCAAAAAGTATCTGACAATACATAAGTAGCATGATAACCATCATTACAAATGAGTTTTGAGAAGCAGGGACTGGGAAGTGAGAAAAAAGTTTTTGTTCACACTTAAAAGTATCTGAAGACCCCACTGAAAATGACATTAAATTTAAATAAGTGGAAGAAAAATATATTAAAAAGCCAATGCAATTCATTTTCCTTTACCTTAGAGGTAACTCTTGGTACAATATTCAAAAGAAATTCTTTACTTTCTTGCTACCCAAAACTTTAAAAATTAAATGTCATAAAAGCAAAAAGAATAATGCCTAAAAACTAACATCCAATGATTTAAAGAACTATGCATAAACACCCAACCACATAAGTCAACTCAAGACTTCTAAATTCTTAAAACATTAATCCTGAAATAGTGATTAGCCAGGTCATGCAATTTCTGAATTATCTGTCTAGGTCTACTAATGCCAACAACTGACAACACTAGGAGTCAATTATTTTCCAACCAAAACTTAACAAAACTTCAACAATAAATCCTCAAGAAAAGCTACTCAAGATTTTTTTTCCTAACTCTAAGGAGTCAGGCTTGCAGTATTTGTCTTCATGAATAAACATTCCCTAACACTTCTAAAACATATTACATTTAACAAGAATGTTTAATATTTCTTTACATGTCAAAAATCTTACTTTAACCAGTTTAGATGAAGATCTTTCTAAAATAATTACATGCTTTACAGACTATACATGCAGACATAATCTTCTGGACAAGTAAAAAGAAATCATTTATTATACTACTACACTATTATAGTGAAACTTTCAGTAAAAACTGAAATGTGGAAAGCAAGCAGACCTACACTGAATAGCCCCAGGGAATTGTGCCTTTCTACTTAAGGCTGCTTCTAATTGCTTTTCACCAAATCTGCTCCCTGTAACAATCCTATACTACCAATTACTGTACCAAATCTACTGCCAAAGCTATCCAAAAGAAAATACAAACCATCAATCTTATTAAATTGGTAGCTCATTTATTCATTCAATTTATATTTTCATTCATGAAATAAAACCCAAAGAGGATGAAATTCATTCAGGGCACTAAGTATATATTCCAAACCCTCCCTTTAGGATTTCAGGAGGCACAGGCAAACAGAAAATTACAATACATAGACGGGCTGTGGGAGAATGAGGGGGTGGCCAGAGCTTTTGCAGAGGAAGTCGATACTTGAGCTGAGTCTCAAATGATAAACAAAAATTATGGTGAACAAATGCTAGAAAGATTATTTCAGGTAAAGGAAACAGATATGAAGACTTGAGTTTTCTACAACTTGAATCTGGGTCAAATGCCTCTAAATGCCAAGCTCTTTCTGCTTTACAAGATTGTATATAATAGGTTTTTGCCTAAGGGCAGCTTGTACCTACTTACTGTCTAGGCTACTAGTTATATTCTAGATGAGTGCTGTCCAATGGAAATACAATGTGAAATCATGTGTAATTTTAAATTTTCTAAAAGCCACATGAAAAAGTAAAAAGAAACCGGTGTGAGTCTCTGAAATCTGATGTGTACTTCACAACTATAATGTGACTCAGTTCAAAACTAGCCGTGTTTCAAGTGCTCAACCAGATATTTAACAGTGTACTTCTAGTGGCTATCATACTGAACAAGATTCAGAAAAATTTTTTCCATAATGGGCCAAATAGCAAGTATTCTAGGCTTTGCCAGCCATTTAGTCCACAATGGTGGAACAACTACTCAACTCACTGTCGTAGAGCGAGAAAGCACCACCAACATAAACAAATGAGCATGCCTGTTTGCCAACCTGTTCTAGATAGCTGAGTTTACTGTAAGTGTGGCTAGCAAATAAAACTGACAAGTATGTACACATTTTTTATAATGTAACATAGTTTAGGTTAACATCACTGGTTGCTTCCCCAATAAGGGCATGTGTTTCATTCCCTTGCTAAAAACTGATTTAAGAAGAGGCATCAGCCGGGCGCGGTGGCTCACGCCTGTAATCCTAGCTCTCTGGGAGGCCGAGGCGGGCGGATTGCTCGAGGTCGGGAGTTCGAAACCAGCCTGAGCAAGAGCGAGACCCCGTCTCTACTATAAATAGAAAGAAACTAATTGGCCAACTAATATATATAGAAAAAAAAAATTAGCCGGGCATGGTGGCGCATGCCTGTAGTCCCAGCTACTTGGGAGGCTGAGACAGAAGGATCGCTTGAGCCCAGGAGTCTGAGGTTGCTGTGAGCTAGGCTGACGCCACGGCACTCACTCTAGCCTAGGCAACAAAGTGAGACTCTGTCTCAAAAAAAAAAAAAAAAAAAAAAAAAAGAAGAGGCATGAGTATCAGAATATGAGTAACGGCAGCAAAAAGATGGCCCACTCAAGCTTGTTTACTGAGAATTTAAAGAGGGCCTTTTTAAGTGTGTGGGTAGGGTTTAAGAAAAGTAAAGGATGGTTTGGCATTCTGGGGCTAGTAACAAATATGGAAAAAGCTGTTACCATACTAAAGCCTAAAAGGACAAAGGAGGAAAATGGTTAGTGGAACTGAGAGAACTCCTTGGAGACTGTTAGACAGGAGTGATGGTTACTCAGCAGAGAGAGAACGTAAGTTATAAACGCACCCACCTTACTCTCTGACCTTAGATCTGCTGCCAGTGCCTCTGCTGGCCAAACCCTATCAGAAACCAGCGTGTGGGGGAGACTACTGATGTAGTACATAAGGTCAGCCTCCCGGGGCACAAAGTAGGGTAGAAAAGTAGAAAAGAAAGGAGTGACAAAAGGAAGATAGCCAACATAACTTGCAATCTAATTCTGGCCAATCAGACATAAGAAGTCTCTTGGGGAATTTCTAGGTAATGTTTCATTGCTCTAAAGAGAAACACAGGGAAAAAGACAAGTTTCTATTCTTCTGATGGGAATTATTATCTTGGATTACCAGTTTTCTTACCCAGCATAGACTTACTAACCCTCTTATCATTATTTCTAGCCTTCTCTCAGCATCACCAATTTCATGACCCACCATGCCATATGCCAACCCCAGATATTGTCTGCTATCTGATTTCTCTGATTCCAAATTGCCACACACTAGAAATAAATAAGAAAATGAGTCCGCTCTAAACTAATGGTGTCAGTTCTCAGCCAGTCCCATAATGAAAAAATGCGATATTTGTCTCTTGATGAATTTCTGTAACATTCCTCACAACAGTTCAGAATCTTTTCCATTTTCAAGTCCCAGACCTACCAAGCAACCTGTGGTTGTTGAATTTTGGTACCTGGTGCTTAAATGTCTTCTATCTATCTTAATTTTCATTATCTTTAATCCTCTTCTCCAATGTTCCTGTGTCAGAAGAAAGGGTAGCCCATCTCTTTTTCAAGACAAACTCTTGAAACTATTGTCTTGATCTTTCACATATCCTTTAAGAAATTGTTCAAAGTTCAACACACTAATTATTTCTATTGTTCACATTTACATTCAGAGCCAATCTATTCTTTAAAAATCCTGTTTCTGAAATTATGATATGATATGATTTCTAAGCATGACCAAACCTATAAGCAATAAAATATCTAATTACATAAAAACTAAACATACCAAGATACATACATAAAAGCAAAGTCAAAAGACAAATAACAGCCCGATACAGTGGCTCATGCCTATAATCCTAGCACTCTGGGAGGCCAAGATGGGTGGATTGCTCGAGGTCAGGAGTTCAAAACCAGCCGGAGGAGATCTCGTCTCTACTATAAATAAAAATTAATTGGCCAACTAATATATATAGAAAAAATGAGCCAGGCATGGTGGCACATGCCTGTAGTCCTAGCTACATGGGAGGCTGAGGCAGCAGGATTGCCTGAGCCCAGAAATTTGAGGTTGCTGTGAGCTAGGCTGATGCCACGGCACTCACTCTAGCCTGGGCAACAAAGTGAGACTCTGTCTCAAAAAAAAAAAAAAGGACAAATAACTAGTTAGAAAATATTCACAGTGCGTAATAGTCAAAGGATTAATTTCATTCATATATCATAGAAAAAGCTCTTTAAGATAAGGAATAAAAATGAGCAAAGGATATAAACTGGGCTCTTAAAGAAAAAATACTTGGTCAATAAATATGAAAAAAGTTCCCCACCTTACTTATAATTTATGAGAACAAATTTATGCTATATGCTATACTGGTTTTTTGTTTGTTTGTTTTTTGAGACAGAGTCTCGCTTTGTTGCCCAGGCTAGCACTCTAGCCTGGCATCAGCCTAGCTCACAGCAACCTCAAATTCCTGGGCTCAGGGAATCCTGCTGCCTCAGCCTCCCGAGTAGCTAGGACTACAGGCATGTGCCACCATGCCCGGCTCATTTTTTCTATATATATTAGTTGGCCAATTAATTTTTATCTATAGTAGAGACGGGATCTCCTCAGGCTGGTTTTGAACTCCTGACCTCGAGCAATCCACCCATCTTGGCCTCCCAGAGTGCTAGGATTACAAGCATGAGCCACCACACCTGGCCAAGAGGAAGTATTTTTAGTGCCAGAAGTTTAAAGAGAGTTGAACAAAAAGGGTCAAGATCTTCTAGTCTTGAAAATGCCATGTCTTCATTATCCTGCTAAACAATCCCCTCTGTAATCTGCATTATCACACTAGCACTTAGAACTCTTTGCTGAAATCCTGTTCCAGGTGAACATTGGGTGCTGCTACTTTTACCTTTTCCAGGACACTCATTTGCTGATTAATACTTTTGGTGTATTCCGTTTCATACTGAATTCAGCTAATTTCCTCCATCTCAGCAGCAGAAGGAAATGCCGCCCTCCTCACCAAATGTTTACCAACTACTGCTTGTTATTTGGCACTATCTGCTTTTGATTATTAAATCCTTACTTGCTTCAGCGAGTACATGCTAGATTTAGAGCTACTTTTGTCCCCCTGGGCATAGTAGAGAGTCCCCAACGAGGGCTGCTCCCACATGCCAGCTCCTGGGTGCTCAGGTGGGCATTCTCACAGGCCACTGGATCCTCTATCCTCTGACTTTTACTCCTGCCCTTCCATTTTTATTTCTATCCATGAAATAAACTACAAATCAATCTGTACTACCCACCTTCATCTTCTCTAAAAGCTAACAAACCACCACACATACAACATTATCTTGCTTAATTTCAATTTCTTTGCAAACTCACACCTCTGGCAATGAAAGTCCTCTACCAGTCTTTCTACTCTCAAAGACCGAACTCAAATTTTACTTCTGTGAGACTTTCTTCCATTCTAAAGCAAGGGTTCTGGTTTTTTTCCCCCTTCTCCCATCAGTCTCCTCTACTATTTGGTTACTATAACTCAACTCCTTTTTTATAACAAAAGACTGTTTTCTGTTTCAGTATCTTATTCACCCCAACCCCAAGCTCCCTACTAACAAACCTGGCACACTGCCTTATATAAAGATCAAAGGTGCTTAAGTGACACTAGATATCCCTGTTGGCTGGAAGGCAGTATACTAGACTTTAGTCTCAGATACATGTATTGCAGGGAAGGTCATAATTGACTGCTAAGAGCAATTCTTATTCTAGGAGCACAAAATTAAGATTTAACTTTTGATAATGTTATTAAAAATATCTAGATTCTAAAATGTTCTTTTCAGAAGGTAAAAGAAAAAAATACAAGCTCTTCCTTTATACTTTTCATCCCTACAGATTCTATAAACTATACCTTCAACACTGTGATAAAAAGCTGATTATATATTTTCCCCAATGGAACACTGATAGAATTTGTGGTTATATTCCCACTCCAGGACCTGGCAACATAGAAATAAGAATAGGAAGAATATCTCATTAGAAGCAAGAAGCAAAAGATATAAACACAGGCTGCCATTCTTTCAAAATAATCAAGTTATGCTTCATCTCCCACAGACTGATAAAAGCTAGGTACAGTGGCACATTTCTTTGGTCTCGGCTACCTGGGAGGCTAAGGCAGGAGAATGGCCTGAGCACCAGAGTCCAAGACCAGCCTGGGTAACATACTGAGACCTCTATTTCAAAAAAAAAAAAAAAAATACCCATTATGCCTAGGCAAAATTGGACTCAATTTTTAATAATTCTCCTAAAATGTAAATTTGCCTTAAATATATTATATTTCAAAAAATTATGAACATTTTGTTTGCCTTCTTTAGATTTTTTAATCTTTTCAGGATTTTTTTGGCATGACTCTTATAAAAATACCTAATATTCTAGAACTTTATTAATGCTGATAATTATGTTATTTTTCACTGTACAAAAGCATTTCCCAAGTAAGTGGAATTTTTCACCTATCAACATGTCATATATTTTATTTAAAGATCACATCCACCATGACTAGAAAAAGTTTGGAGAAATAGGGACTCTTGTATTGCTGCTAGAGTATGATTATTTCCAGAGGGCAATCTGTCAATACCTACCAAAATCTCATAAATATGCATTCTCTTTGACCTAAAAACAATTTCTAGGAATGTATCCATGGAAAAGTCATAACCACTTAAACTTTTGCTTATCTGCATTTTCTAAAATAAAGATGCATTGCTTTTTGGGCCAGGCGCGGTGGCTCACGCCTGTAATCCTAGCACTCTGGGAGGCCGGGCTGGTGGATTGCTCGAGGTCAGGAGTTCGAAACCAGCCTGAGCAAGAACGAGACCCCGTCTCTACTATAAATTGAAAGAAATTAATTGGCCAACTAATATATAGAGAAAAAATGAGCCGGGCATGGTGGCGCATGCCTGTAGTTCCAGCCACTCGGGAGGCTGAGGCAGCAGGATTGCTTGAGCCCAGAAGCCTGAGGTTGCTGTGAGCTAGGCTGACGCCAGGGCACTCACTCTAGCCTGGGCAACAAAGCGAGACTCTGTCTCAAAAAAAAAAAAAAAAAAAAAAAAAAGATGTATTGCTTTTATCATAAGGAAAAAACAAGGTATTATTCACATACTCAATAAATCAAAGCTCTATACAGACCACTTTAACCATTAGACACATATATTAGATGAAAGGGCATGACTGCAGAATAACAATGATATTAACCTTTTCTCATATTTTTGCCCTCAGACTCTCAAAATCTGTTATAAAAGGCATGTTTTCCCATGTTCAGATATTTATGGGAATATCAAAAAGAATACTGAAGTTGAATAGCACTAAAGTATATTAACTGAACTTGTAAAGCACTTAAAATAGTGCCTGGCACATAATAAACCCATGTTAGTGTTTGCTATTATTATTAATAAGTTATGGAAATACAAAGAATAAGCTATACTTGTAAATTAGGAGAAATATAGGGAATTTTCTCAACTTGATAAAGGGCATCTACAAAAAACCCACAGCTAACCTCATATTTAAAAGACTGAGGCTAGTCGCGGTGGCCCAAACCTGTAATCCTAGCAATCTGGGAGGCCGAGGCAGGAGGACCACTCAAGGTCAGGAGTCCGAGACCAGCCTGAGCAAGAGCGAGATCCCGTCTCTACTAAAAAGAAAAAGAAATTAATTGGCCAACTAAAAATATATATTAAAAAATTAGCCGGGCATGGTGGCGCATGCCTGTAGTCCCAGCTACTCAGAAGCCTGAGGCAGGAAGATTGCTTAAGCCCAGGAGTTGGAGGTTGCTGTGAGCTAGGCTGATGCCACAGCACTCTAGCCCTGGCAACAGAGTGAGACTGTCTCACTCAAAAAAAAAAAAAAAAAGACTGAAAGCTTTCTTTCAAAGATCAGAAACAAGACAAGAATGTCTACTCTCACCACTTCTATTCAAGACTGTACTGGAATCCTAGCCATGGCAGTTAGGCAAGAAAATGAAATAAAAGGCCAGAAATTGGAAAGGAAGAAGTAAAACTTAAGACTGCAGATAGCATGATCTTATATATGCCAAATACTATAAAACACACACAAAAAGAATATTAGACCTAATAAATGAATTCATCGAGGCTGCAGGATATATGATCAATATGTAAAAATCAACTGTATTTCTATATAGTAGCAAACAAGTGGAAAATGAAATCGAGAAAATAATACCATTTATAATAGCACCAAAAGGAACAAAATAAATGTAACAAAAGAAGTAGAAATCCCATTCTGAAAAGTATAAAATACTGTTGGAAGAAATTAAAGAACATCTAAATAAATGAGAAGTCATCCCATTTTCATATACTGGAAGGCCTACTATTGTTAAGATGGTGAGTTAGTTTCTTGTGGCTGCTATATCAAATTAGCACAAACTTGATGGCTTAAAACAAAAGGAATTTATTTCCTCACAGTCCCGGAGGCTGAGCTAAAGTCAGGTGACACAGCAGACCTGCATTCCCTCTGAGGGTTCTAGATAGAATCCAATCCTTGTTCTTCCAGATTCTGGTGGCCAACAACCAGCATTCCTTGGCTTGTGGTCATAGCACTCCCATCTTCAAGGCCAGTATCTTAAAATTTCTCTCTGCCTCATCTTCACATCACTTTCACCTCTGTATGTGAGACCTCCGTCTTATAATGATACATTTAACTACATTTAGGGTTCACACAGATATTCAGGATAATCCCATCTGAGGGTCTGAATGTTTGTATCCCCATAAAATTCATAGTTTTAAGTCTAATCCCCAACATGATGACATTAAAAGTTGGGGCCTTTGGGAGATGATTAGGTTATGAGGGAAGAGCAGACTGGACTAAAAAATCGGTGCCAAGAAGCAGGGGTGTTGCTATAACAAATACCTAACAATGTGGAAGTAGCTTTGGAACTAGGTAATAGGTACAGGCTGGAAGAGTTCTGAAATGCATGCTAAGAAAAGCCTGCACTGCCACGAATAGAGTATTAAGGGCAATTCTGATGAAGGCTCAGAAGAAAAGGGCTGAAAAGAAAGCCTCAATCTTCAAAGAGATTACCTAAGTGGTTGTGAACAGAATGTTGGTAGAAATATGGATGGTAAAGGCCATTCTGATGAGACCTCAGACAAAAATGAAGATCACATAATTGGAAATTAGAGGAAAAGCAATCTTTGTTACAAAGTGCAAAAAAAATATGGCCGAATTGTGTTCATGTCTAAGTGTTTTGTTAAAGGTAGAATTTGTGAGCAATAAAATTGGATATTTGGGTGAAGAAATATCTAAGCAAAATGTTGAAGGAGTAGGATGGCTTCTCTGGAAAGTTTTTAGTAAAATGCAAAAGGAAAGAAACAATTTAAAGATGGAATTTATAATACATCTAAGGGAAGCAAAATTTAAAAGGTTTGGAAAATTCTAAGCCTGGCCCTCTTATAAAGAATGAAAAGGCATGTTCTAGAGAGAGCACCAAGAGCATGGCCTAGTGAACCCTTTGATAAGGAGATTGGTAAGGATCAGCGAAAGTTAAGCGGCATTCATCAAGACAAGATAATGGAAGACTGGCCAACCTGGTGGCTCACACCTATAATCCTAACACTCTAGGAGGCCGAGGTGGTGCATTGCTCCAGGTCAGGAGTGCGAAACCAGCTTGAGCAAGAACAAGACCCTGTCTCTACTATAAATAGTAAGAAATTAATTGGTCAACTAATATATATAGAAAAAATTAGCCAGGCATGGTGGTGCATGCCTGTAGTCTCATGTACTCGGGAGGCTGAAGCAGAAGGATCACTTGAGCCCAGAAGTTTGAGGTTGCTGTGAGCTAGGCTGAAGCCATGGCACTCACTCTAGCCTGGACAACAAAGCAAGACTCTGTCTCAATAAAAAAAAAAAAAAAAGGCAATGGAAATGGAAGACTAACCCTGAAGGCATTTTGAGATTAGATTATCAGTATATCACAACCCCAGGGTGCCAAGACCCAGAGTATTACACCAAAAGAACGGCCTTAGGCACCTTCAGGACCTCAGTGCTTGGGGCCCAGAAGTGCTCCTGGCACTCTGGCACAATGCTCCTGCAGTGGGCCCACATACAGAACAGGCCACACTGGGTACCTCTCTGGAAGGCCAAGGCAGAGAGAACTGCTGCAAGAGCAGGGCTACTGCAGAGAGCCCCCACTATGGCCATGCGTAGTGGAGTCACAGGGGCAGAGCCACTGAAGTGACCCCAGACTGATAAAGCCACCATCATGCAATTATAGCCCAGGAGAGCCCCAGGCAAGTGACTTCAAGCCAGGAGAAATGTCACATGGGCTATGCCCAGCAAAGCTTTGGGAGTGGGGCCACCCAATGCCCTGAGGGCCCAATCCCCTCCCCAATATGTCCAGAAGGCAGAACATCAAATTAAAGATTATTCTCTTCTCACTAACGTTGACTCATAAAAAAAAAAAAAAAAAAAGATTATTCTCAAGCCTTAAGATTTAATGTTGTTTGCTAGGTTTTAGACTTACCTGTTATCCCTATCTTCCTCCCTGTTTCTTCTTTTTGGAATGGGAACATCTACGCTATTATACCTGTCCCACCACTGTATTATAGAAACATGTAATGTTTGCTTTCACGGGCTCACAGTTGTATGGCAATTTGGCTGCTTCAGAATGCATCCTACCTTGAGTCTCACTCATATCTGATTTAGATGATATTTAGACAAGACTTTGAACTTTAAAGTTGATGCTGGAACAAGTTAGGACTTTGGGGACTATTGAGATGGAATGAACATATTTTGTATGTGAGAAGGACAGAAATTTTGAGGGGTCAGGTGTGGAATGCTACAGTCTGTTTGTGCCCCTCATGAATGCTACTAATGCCCAGATAGTTAGGCCCCTCCACCACATGAGGATGCATCAAGAAGACGGTAGCTACGAGGAAGCAAGCCCTCCCCAGACATTGACAGCACCCTGATCTTGGACTTCCCACATCCAGAACTATGAGAAAAAAATTCTTGTTATTATAAAGGAAAAATTATAGGCTGTCATCAAAAAAAAAAGTGAAAGAAATAATAAATAAATAAATAAATATTTACTGTTATTTATGTTACCTAGTCAAAGGTATTTTGAATTATAACCCTAAATGAACTAAGACACTATCTCAAGATTTCCGACTTAATTACATCTGCAAAGATCCTCCCTTTTTCCCCCTATAAAGTAGTATTCTTAGATTCCAGTTTTTCGGACATGTATCTCTTTTGGGGAAGGGAACATTTTTTAAACCTACCAAAGATAGCAATCCTCCTAAAATTGATGTGGATATCCACATTCAGCACAATGAAGTTGAACCCTTATCTTACACCATATACAAAAATTAACTCAAAAGGGATTAACGACCTAAAGATAAGATCCAAAAAACTCCTAGAAGAAAACATAGGGGGAAGATGTATGACACCGGATTTGGCAAAGACTTCTTGCATATGACACCAAATACACAGGCAACAAAAGCAAAAATAGACAAATGGGACTATAAACAAACTATTGTGCAAAGGACACACTCAACAAAAAAACACAAATAACTCAACTTAAAAATGGTCAGAGGACTTGAATGGACATTTCTACAAAGATGATAGACAAATGGCCAGGAAGCATATGAAAAGATGCTCACTAATTATTAGAGCAAACCAAAACCATAAGTTATTACCTCACACCTATCAGGATTATCTACCATCAAAAAAAAAAAAAACCAGAACAGAACAAGTGTTGGTGATGATGTTAAAAAATTGGAATGCTTATGTGGGACTGTAAAATGGTGCAACTACTATGGAAAGCATAGTAGGATGGCAGTTCCTCACAAAATTAAAAATTGAACTGCCATGTGATCTAGCAGCTCCACTCTAGCAGCTACACTTCCATGTATACATCCAAAGGTGAAAACAGGTGAAGAGATATTTGAACATTCACGTTCACAGCAGCATTATTTACGATAGCCAAAAGGTAGAAAAAACCCTAGAGCCCATTGACAGATAAATGGATAAACAAAATAATATATACATACAATGGAATACTATTATTCGACCTTAAAAAGGAAAGAAATTCTGACACATATTGCAACATGGATGAACTTGAGGACATTATGCTAAGTAAAATAAGTCAGTCACAAAAAGATAAATACTGGCTGGTAGCTCACACCTGTAATCCTAGCACTCTGGGAGGCCGAGGAGGGAGGATTGCTCAAGGTCCGGAGTTCGAAACCAGCCTGAGCAAGAGGGAGACCCCATCTGTACTAAAAGAAATTGAAAGAAATTAATTGGCCAACTAAAAATATATAGACAAAATTAGCTGGGCAAGGTGGTACATGCCTGTACTCCCAGCTACTTGGGAGGCTGAGGCAGAAGGATTGCTTGAGTCCAGGAGTTGGAGGTTGCCGTGAGCTAGGCTGATGCCACGGCACTCACTCTAGCCTGGGCAACAAAGCGAAACTCTGTCTCAAAAAACAAAACAAACAAAAAAAAAATTTTAAAACTTTGTACAGCACAAAACACCACGAAGAAAATGAAAAGATAGCCAGGAACAGTGGCTCACACCTATAATCCTAGCACTCTGAGAGGGCAAGGCAGGAGGGCCACTTGAGGTCAGGAGTTGGAGACCAGTCTGAGCAAGAGCCAAACCCTGTCTACAAAAAATAGAAAATTAGGCCAGGCACAGTGGCTCACGCTATAATCCTAGCACTCTGGGAGGCCAAGATGGGAGGATGGCTCAAGGTCAGGAGTTCAAGACTAGCCAGAACAACAGCCACACGCCATCTCTGCTAAAAATAGAAAGAAATTAATTGGCCAACTAAAAATATATAGAGAAAAAAATTAGCTGGGCATGGTGGCTTGTGCCTGTAATCCCAGCTACTCGGGAGGCTGAGGCAGGAGGACCACTTGAGCCCAGGAGTTTGAGGCTGCAGTGAGCTAGGCTGATGCCACAACACTCACTCTAGCCTGGGCAACAAAGTGAGACTCTGTCTCAAAAAAAAAAAAAAAGAAAAAAAACAACAAACAACAAAAAAATAGGCAAGGGATATAAATAGACATTTCTCAAAAAAAAAAAAAATGATAAAAGGATAAACAAATAGCCAATAAGCACATGAAAAGATGCTGAACATCATTAGCCATCAGGTAAACACAATTCAAAGCCAAAATAAAATGCCACTTTATCAAAAGACAGAGTAACAAGTATTGGTAAGGATATGGAGAAACTGAAACCTTCACATACTGCTGATGAGAATGTAAAATGGAGCAGCTACTTTGGTAAAGTTTGGTAGTTTCTCAACATACATTTACCATATGACTCACCAACTCCACTCCTAGGTATATATCCAAGAGAACTGACAACATACATTCACACAAAATTTATACACAAATGTCCATAGTAGCATTATACATAATAGCCAAAAACTGTAAATAACCCAAACAACCAAAATGTCTATCGACTGATTAACAGATAAGCAAAATGTGTTATAGCCAAACAATGGAATATTGTTTAGCCAAAAAAAAGAATGAAGTACTGATACATATGAACATGTAACACATTATGCTAAGTGAAAGCAGTCAGTCACAAAGGCCACATATTCTATGAATCCCTTTATACAAAATGCCCCAGACAGACAAATCCAAAGTGATAGGAAGTAGATTAGCGGTTGCTAGAAGGTGAGAGAAGAGAGGAATGAGGAGTGACTGTTAATGTGTACTGGGTTTCTTTTTGGGGTGATAAAAATGTTTTGGAATTAAACAGTGATGATGTGAATGTACTGGCCACCGCTGAATCATACACTTCACAATGGTGAACTTTACGCTACGTGAATTATCACTAAAAAAATAAATTAGAGGCCAGGTGTGGTGACTCACGTCTGTAATCCTAGCACTCTGGGAGGCAAAGGCGGGCGGATTGCTTGAGGTCAGGAGTTCAAAACCAGCCTGAGCAAGACCCCGTCTCTACTAAAAATAGAAAGAAATTAATCAACCAAATAAAATATATGTATACAAAAAAATTAGGCCAGGCGAGGTGGCTCACGCCTGTAATCCTAGCACTCTGGGAGGCTGAGGCAGGCGGATTGCTCAAGATCAGGAGTTCGAGACCAGTCTGAACAAGAGGGAGACCCCGTCTCTACTAAAAATGGAAAGAAATTGGCCAACTAATATATATATAGAACAAATTAGCCGGGCATGGTGGCGCATGCTTGTAGTCCCAGCTACTTGGGAGGCTGAGGCAGAAGGATTGCTTGAGTCCAGGAGTTTGAGGTTGCTGTGAGCTAGGCTGATGCCATGGCACTCACTCTTGCCTGGGCAACAAAAGCGAGACTCTGTCTCAAAAAAACAAAACAAAAACAAAAACAAAAAATTAGTCGGGCATGGTGGCGCATGCCTGTAGTCCCAGCTACTCGGGAGGCTGAGGCAGGAGGATCGCTTAATCCCAGGAATTGGAGGTTGCTGTGAGCTAGGCTGACACCACGGCACTCACTCTAGGCTGGGCAACAAAGTGAGATTCTGTCTCAAAAACAACAACAACAACAACAACAAAAATTAGGAAGAATGAAAGGAAAAAAGGAAGAGGAAGAAGAGAAGGGGACAGAGGAGAAGGGAGAAAAAAAAGAATACAGGGTAAGAAAGAGGAAGAAAGGGTACCTAGACTAATCTATTCAAATCACATTTTCACATTTAGTATAAAGACAGAACTAGTAAATGGAGTCTAAATCAGACACCCATTTTTAGCTTTTGCTGCTAATTTATGCAGGGTCCTCATTTCTATTTCTTTCTCCTAGAAGTGAACGATTCCACAGTAAATTACTAGAGAGGCAGAGCTGGGTGTAATTGCTCACGCCTGTAATCCTAGCACTATGGGAGGCTGAGGCAGGAGGATTGCTTGAGCTCAGGAGTGTGAGGTTGCTGTATGCTAGGCTGACACCAGGGCACTCTAGCCTGAGTAACAGAGTGAGACTCTGTCTCCAAAAAAAAAAAAATCTGCATAATACCTAGAGTGATTAAAACTTATAGAAAATATTAGAGATGCAAATCAGAAAGTAAAAGCAGAAACAACAGCTAGGTATACAAACAGTCATGAAAAGAGGTAGTAAGAAAAAAAAAGATTTAACCGGGCGCGGTGGCTCACGCCTGTAATCTTAGCTCTCTGGGAGGCCGAGGCGGGCGGATTGCTCGAGGTAGGAAACCAGCCTGAGCAAGAGCGAGACCCCATCTCTACTATAAATAGAAAGAAATTAATTGGCCAACTAATATATATAGAAAAAATTAGCCAGGCATGGTGGCGCATGCCTGTAGTCCCAGCTACTTGGGAGGCTGAGGCAGGAGGATTGCTTAAGCCAGGAGTTTGAGGTTGCTGTGAGCTAGGCTGACGCCACGGCACTCACTCTAGCCTAGGCAACAAAGTGAGACTCTGACTCAAAAAAAAGATTTAAACAGGTATAAGCAACAACAAAAACACTGCAGGGTACGTTTATAGAGTATGGAGATAAATGTTGCAATCTAGTATTACATTATCAATATTTTAAAATAACACCCTGTGACCCTGCAACTCCTCTTTAGGAATCGGACAAACATGTAAAGATGTTCACCACAATCTGTTTATAGTAGAAAAAACAGAAACAACTTACATATTCCAAGAAAAAAGTACATTTCATATGACATGCATAAAATACAACTCCGCAGCCACTCATCTATTACTTGACAAAAGAATGCTGTCTACGATATATTGTTGAAGACCAAGTTACTAAACAATAGGTAAAACATCCTATTTATGCTAAATGTTATATATTTCTAGAAGACTTATATTCATTACTCAATGATAGAATTGGAGTCTTTTTTACTTTTATCCTTTTCTGCATATATTGAATTAATCAAATGCTTTATGGACATCATACCACAATAAAAACTGTTGGTGAGCATGCATGCATGCATGCATGTATTCATTCATTCATTCATTCATTCATTCATTCATTCATTCATTCATTCATTCAGAGACAGAGTCTCACTTTGTTGCCCAGCCTAGAGTGAGTGCCGTGGCATCAGCATAGCTCACCAGCAACCTCAAACTCCTGGGCTCAAGTGATTCTACTTCCTCAGCCTCCCGAATAGCTGGGACTACAGGCATGCGCCACCATGCTCAGCTCACTTTTTGTATATATATTTTTACTTGGTCAATTAATTTCTTTCTATTTTTAGTAGAGACAGGGTCTCGCTAGGGCTGGTTTCGGAACTCCTTGACCTCCAGCAATCCGCCCGCCTCAACCTCCCAGAGTGCTAGGATTACAGGCCTGAGCCACCATGCCCGGCTACTTTTAAAATCAAATAACATTTTCAATTTGGGCAAAAATTTGTTATCTTCAGAACTGGTAATATTTCAAATAAATGCCACAAAATATAAGAAAGCTAATGAATCATAATTTCAGCTAGTAGGCATTGGATGAAGAGACACTTTTGTGAAAATGTGAACTAAATACTGTGCAAATTACTATGGCAGTCACAATTCAATAACCCAAAGGTTGGGTGACCGTATAATTTACTCAAACTGAGACACTTCTTAGAATGAAAGGAAGCACTATAAAGAATTAAATTGGGCCGGGCGCTGTGGCTCACGCCTGTAATCCTAGCTCTTGGGAGGCCGAGGCGGGCGGATTGCTCAAGGTCAGGAGTTCAAAACCAGCCTGAGCGAGACCCCGTCTCTACTATAAATAGAAAGAAATTAATTGGCCAACTGATATATATATATAAAAAAAATTAGCCGGGCATGGTGGCGCATGCCTGTAGTCCCAGCTACCCGGGAGGCTGAGGCAGAAGGATCACTCGAGCCCAGGAGTTTGAGGTTGCTGTGAGCTAGGCTGACGCCACGGCACTCACTCTAGCCCGGGCAACAAAGCGAGACTCTGTCTCAAAAAAAAAAAAAAAAAAAAAAAAAAAGAATTAAACTGGCCGGGCGCAGTGGCTCACACCTGTAATCCTAGCTCTCTGCGAGGCGGGCAGATTGCTCAAGGTCAGAAGTTTGAAACCACTCTGAGCAAGAGCGAGACCCCGTCTCTACTATAAATAGAAGGAAATTAATTGGCCAACTAATATATATAGAAAAAATTAGCCAGGCATGGTGGCACATGCCTGTAGTCCCAGCTATTCGGGAGGCTGAGGCAGTAGGATCGCTTGAGCCCAGGAGTTTGAGGTTGCTGTGAGCTAGGCTGAAGCCATGGCACTCACTCTAGCCTGGGCAACAGAGTGAGACTCTGTCTCAAAAAAAAAAAAAAAAAAAAAGAATTAAACTGGACACAGGTGAAAAGTGGGACCATACTAGGCAAATTAGGACATAAGCTCTTACTATAATTATGAATCACAATAAGAATCCAAGAATTATACAAGTTAAATTTTAAGTCTAGTATCAAAGTTCTTGATAGGGATAGTTTTTGATCACCAAAAGTATTATCCAACAAGATTTTTACAAACTTCACGCATGCCCCAGTTGAGAGAGAACTACCACATTAAGAGCTGTGTGTCAAACTTTAACCTGCATCTGAATCACCTAGGCACCTTATTAAAATACAATTGTTATTGCAAAAAATGTGAGGTGGGACATTTCTAACAAGCCCCCCCAAGTGGTCCTGGTTGGTGGGCAACACCTTACTGGCCTGGCATTCTTTAAGCCTTTGTTGCTCAAAAGCCTCATTTTACCCATCCACTTGCTCCCCCAAAGTGAACCAATGCTAAAATAAGTAAAACACATTTTCAGATCAGCATCACTTATTTTAACCAAGGAGGTTGTTATACTTCTTCATTTAAGCCAAACAATTAAAAAAATTTTTTTGAGACAGGTTCTTGCTCTGTTGCCTGGGCTAGAAACACAGTGGCATCATCACAGCTCAATGCAACCTCAAGTTCCTGGGGGTTCAAGCTATCCTCCTGCCTCAGCCTCCCGAACAACTGGTACCATAGGTACAGGCCATGTACCTATGCCTGGCTTTTTTTATTTTTTTATTTTTATTTTTTGTAGAGACAGGGTCTTGTCATGTTGCCCAGGCTGGTCTCAAGTTCCTGGGCTGAAGCAATCCTCTTGCCTTGGCCTCCCAAAGTGCTAGGATTATAGGTGTAAGCTACCACACACAGCCATAAACCATTCAATTTTTAACATCTGCACTGGCCAGGCGAGGTGGCTCACACCTATAATCCTAGCCCTCTGAGAGGCTGAGGCGGGAAGATTGCTGGAGATTAAGAGTTCGAGACCAGCTCTGAGTAAGAGAAAGATCCCGACTCTACTAAAAATAGAAGGAAATTAATTGGCCAACTAAAAATATATAGAAAAAATTAGCCAGGCATGGTGGTGCATGCCTGTAGTCCCAGCTACTAAGGAGGCCAAGGCAGAAGGATTGCTTGAGCCCAGGAAATTGAGGTTGCTGACGCCACAGCACTCTAGCCTGGGCAACAGAGAGAGACTCTGTCTCAAAAAAAAAAAAAATCAGCACTAAAACCTGCAGTGATTAAAACTTAGTGAACTAAGACAATAAGGAGTACTGAAAATACATAGAAATTAGAGTAATTTAAAATCTTTTAAAAACTGAGATGTAAAGAGAGCAATAGCTGGTGACAGAAAATTTCAGTTAAAACAATTTTTCTGTCTCTAAGAACTGGAAGGGAAAAACAAACAAACATGAAGCTTCTAATATCTGGGAAAACAAAGGAGACAACCTGGGTTATAAAGTCCCTAACTCATAGAAGGGGAATGTTTCTCCCCAATGTTGGCTCATCCTCCTTTGCATAAATTTCACATTTTATATAACACTAACACTAACCCATATGCAATATAAGTATGTCATATACAGCTAATTAAGAACACATTAATAAACTTCATTATGCCAACTTGAGCAGCAATATTTACAGTCTTAGTGGGATTCAGCTATTGACATTTACACTAAGTTTAAGTAGGAAAAACAAAACGTTTATGAAAAAAGTCAAGATGCCTAAGATGTCTCAGAAAGTTCCACCCTTATTTGTTAACCAAACAAGTGTCAAATTTCAAATCCTTGTGAAGTCAAACCTATGCAAATGTCACTGCAAAAATTCCCTGATGCATTAGATGACATCAATTAGTGTTGTGTTTACAAGTCTATCATTCATAACCATAAACCTTTTCCTTAACAAGGACTGCACTGTACTCTTTTCAGTCAGGCATTAAGAAACTTGGATATAAAAACTAATAAAACTCCCTAACTTCCCCCCCCACTAGATTTATAGCTCAGTACTCAGGTTACAAACTCAGCTACTTAATTGCATTTTACTCATTATATCTATTATGAGAATAATTAATTATGTGATATTAAACCTATTTGTAATATGTAAAATTTTGGAGGTTTTGCCATAGACTCAACGTGGAATTCGATAATCCCACGCATCCAGCTATAGCCCCAGCACCCAGCAGGGCTATAATTATTACTGGTAGGTTAAGCTCAATAATTACTGGTAGGTTAAGCGGTTGAATGAATGTGTCTAAAACATAGCAGATACCTAACAGACATTCACTGAATTAATAAGGACTTATTTTCTAATTTTTGTTACCAGCTATATAAAATTTTAATACCCATTTATAGTAAAGACAGAACTAAAGAGATGGCAATCCCTTATCTAGTATACTAAATTTAATTCACCTCAAATTAAAAGCCTCACCATTACTATGTATCTGTAAGGACTCTTCTGGAGGGTTTTTCCAGTCTTCATCTTCCTCAGGATTTTTACTGGACTTTGACAGCCTGTTTCTTAGAGACATCTTCTCTTCGCCCATCATGGTATTATCTAGGAAAGAAGATGTAAAAAGCTCTGAGCCAAGTATCTGGCTTAGGTGAATTTCCCAATACCACCATATTTAGGAGAGGTTAAATTTGATAATATATTTTTCCTTTTGTGTTACTTTAATCAGGTTTAAGCATTTTTTGAGTACAAGATACTCAAGATGGCAAATTTGAAGAAATTAGCTCCCATAAAGTAATTGGCTGATTTCCAAGGCCCTTTTTAAACATAGCCCCCATTTTTTTTCTTCTCCGTGACAATGGGAGGAAACCATTCTTAAAGAATAACTTAGTTTAACAAGGCATAAGTATGTGAAAAATTAAGTATTAAATAGCAAAAGATAACTACAAAGATGCCCCAAGTTACAATATAATTAATAACAAAGTCAATGGTAAAAACAAATACTGGTGGGGCACAGCACCTTGGGAGGCCTAGCCAGCCTAGAGAACAGTGAGACCCTGTCTCTATTATAAACAAAAATAAAATTAGCCAGGTGGGGGAGCAAATGCCTGTAGTGGCAAAAAATAATACTAAGGAGGCTGAGGCAGGATGATCACTTGAGCCCAGGAGTTTGAGGCTGTAGTGAGCTATGACTGTACCACTGCACCCTAGCCAGGGCAACAGAACAAGAACCTGTCTCTAGCTGGGCGAGGTGGCTCATGCCTATGATCCTAGCACTCTGGGAGGCCAAAGCGGGAAGATTGCTTGAGGTCAGAAGTTTGAGACCAGCCTGAGCAAAAGCGAGACCCCACAGCTACTAAAAATAGAAAAACTTAGCTGGGCATGGTGGCATGGGCCTGTAGTCCCAGCTACTTGGGAGGCTAAGGCAGGAGAATCGCTTGAACTCAGGAGTTTGAGGTTGCTGTGAGCTAGGCTAACACCAGGGCACTGTAGCCTGGGCAACAGAGTGAGACTTTGCTTAAAAAAAAAAAAAAGAACCTGTTTCTAAATAAATAAAAATAAAAAACAATAAATACCTTAAGTTCAAAGTCAGGAGAGATTAGTAGAAGATATAACAGTTTCATACAAAAGATATTTTGAATTAAGTCTTGAAGGATGAGAACAGAGCACCCCATGTGTGAGAAAGAGTTAAAACAAGGACTTTTTGAAAACTGTCCAGGGGATCATGACTGAATCAGAATTCTTTACTAGAGAATAAGAAAGAAGTATTTGTTAAGCATCTACTAAATGCAAGGACCCTACCCTGCTGGGTGCTTTTTCTTATTTAATATTCTTAACAATTCTGCAAAAAAATGTTATTACCCCTAGTTTTCAAATGAGAAAACAATGGCTCAAAGTAGTTATTATCCATGTCCTCCACCCATGTACCTGGAGCACACCTATAGTTGAACAAGTTGAGTTTATTAGGAACAAACATCATGGGAAACTGAAGATAGAAACAGGATTTGACTAGGTGATTTTTAAAGAGAGTCCTTAAGAAGCAGGGGTTTACTCCAGATTGGGTACTGTCAGAAAGTGGAGATAATTATTTGATTGGGTATAACAATAAATCTTCTCTATAAGGGAGCAGACTGTATACATACCACTTGCTGCAACAAAAAAAAAAAAAAAAAAAAAAAAGGGAGCAGACTGTAAGGAGGCTAAAGCTATAAAGCAACAGCAATCACTCATATTAGCCTGGAGAAGGTGTTTCATAATTTGGGGTTTGGATAGCATACATGTTTCATCTGTGTTCAGATATGATCATGGCATGGTCTTGTTTCTGTCTTGATCTACCAAAGTCACAGAACAGCCTTGTCTCATGCTGATGTTCAGTTACTCGATCTGGCTGTTAAATGCCAGGCTAGCTCATAGCAACACCAATGCCTAACTGATAGCAGTACCAGGGCAGCTCCAGGATGCTAAGAGCTGCTTTTTCTCATTACAGTAACTTACCCAAGACCACTCAGCTAATGACAAAGCCAAATTTGAACCTGTATTAGTCTCCATCCAACAAATACCACCACTAACTATTTTAAAAGGAGGTCGGTAACAGAAATGCAATGAAGGAGAAGACTAGAAAGCAGAACAGGAGTCAAACTAATAAAGGTCTAAGACATTAAAAGGCTTTTTTAGGAAGGCAGTGGTGAGCCATTTTAAGCACTGAAAAAAATGATCAAAGTCAAACTTCAGGAAGACAGATATCAAGATAGCACAAGGTTTACTTTAAAGCAGTGTTTCACTGTGTGATGAAGTTTTCACTAGTCTAAAACAAGAAGTGAAAAATAATGAAGTACTTACTCTTAAAGCTACATATATTTAAGTTGTGAGATTATGGTCTTCCTAATTAGTATGGCCGTACTAATTCAAATGTGAAAAAATACTCCATAAACTTTTATATTAAAATGTCCTTTTTTTTGGTTGTCCTTGGAATTCTTGGTGGGTTAGAAAATGTCCTTTTCTGTATGAAATGATGAAATATATAGTACATGGTAAATCTGATTGTTTTTTCAACTATCATAGCTTGGCAAATAATTCAAATGTGAAAAAATACTTTATAAACTTTTATATTAAATTGTCCTTTTCTTTGTCCTTGGAATTCTTGGTGGGGGGGAAGAAAATGTCCTTTTCTGTATGAAATGATGAAATATAGTACATGGTGAATCTGATTATTTTTTCAACTATCATAGCTTGACAGTGAAAATATGTCAAATCCAGATCAATTCTCTTGTAGTTTTTTCTGAAATCAAATAAATGAAACAGAATTGCGGAGGATCACTTCTATTTCAGAAGGCTAAAAAAAAAAAAAAAAAGAATTGCGGAGCAGTAGATGAATATATTAAGCAGAAATTTTAGATCGATAAGATCTGATTAAGACAAACCTCGGAAAGAAGTCAGGGCTACTGATAAATATTTCAAAGTCATCTGCGTAAAAATGAAGAGGAAGCCACAAGAGCATCTAACTCTCCAACCGAAATGATTACAGAAGTGGGAACTGAAAACTAAACTTTCAGGGAAGCCCTCAAAGGAAGTAGGGGAGTAGAAAAGAAATAAGGAAGAAATAAGGTTCCTACAAAAGGAACCAAGATATTTCAAAAGGAAGGAATTCCACAAGGAATAACATGGAATTAAAAACAGATAATCTTTTAAAGAGCATACAACAAACGTTTAAAAGATAAAAGACAGCAACATAAAATTTTTAAATGCCAGATTAAAGTTTATTACCCAAGCCCTATGAGACAGAATAACAATGCAATGTTTCTCAAACTAAATAACAGCTAACTTCAGTGTTTATGTAGTATGTCAATCTCAATAGAATCTTTGTTATTCCCCAGATATTCTGTGGCCACCATGTCTTCCCATATACTCTACCCTACAGAAAGCTATTTCTCTTCTGTCCCTTCTTTGTTTGGCCAACACCAACTCATCCTTCAAAGAGTCATAGCAGCAGCAGGAATAAACAGCAAGATTAATATCAACAACAGCTGTGATTTAATGAGCACCTATATGTACCTTCCAGACACTACACTGTTAAGTTCTTCACATTTTCTTTTTTTTGGGGGGAGAGGGGGTTATGAAGAGGGGTGTTCAGTTGCCTTGTTTTTGCTGAGACAGTCTCACTCTGTCACCCGGGGTAGAACACAATGGCGTCATCCAGAGCTCACTGCAACTTCCAACTCCTGAGCTCCAAGCAATCCTTATGCATCAGCCTCCCAGGTAGTTGGGACTACAGGCACCTGCCACACATCTGGCTGGTTTTTCTCTCCCTCTTTACTTTCTTTTTGGTAGAGACAGGATCTCCCTTTTGCCCAAGATAGTCTTGAACTTCTAAGCTCAAGTGATCCTCCCACCTCTGCATCCCAGAGTGCTAGGATTAGACGTGAGCCACCGACCTCTTCAAATTTTCTTATTTAATCTTTATAACCTTAGATAGATATTATCCTCATTTTACAGATGAGAAAAATATAGTTTAGGGAGGTGATTTAACTTGTGGCAAATTATATAATTCTCCAGCAGAACTGGAATTTAAAAGAATCTAAAATAAAGACTATCAGATTCCACAACCTGCCATCTAATCACTACATTACCTCCAATTCACCTCCTCTGCTAAGGTTTCCTTGGCCACCATTTCTCATCTTACCCTCTCTGTAGTTCCACTACACTCTGTGCATCCTACCACACATGATGTCACCCTATAATCTAGGGCAATACTATCTGCCTCGTATAGTAAGTTTAAGCTTCTGAAAGACAGGGACTATGTAGTATTTTCTCTTTGAATCCGCCAAATCTAGGAGGGAGTACTTGGAGCATGATAGGCACGCAGTAGAGAAAGTAAATGTATCGGTTAATACCATAACCAATCATTCTAAATATAAGACAGTCTCTGATTTAAGATGGCTTGACTTACAATTTTCCAACTTTACAATGGTGAGAAAGCAATATGAATTCAGTAGAAATTGCACTTCAAATACCCATACCACCATTTTGTTTTTCACTTTCAGTACATGACTCAATATTGAATCTATAATTCAATAAATTTCATGAGCTATTCAACACTTTATTATAAGATAGGCTTTATGATAGATGATTTTGCCCAACTGTAGACTAATGTAGGTGTTCTGAGCACATTTAAGATAGGCTAACCTATGATGTTTAATAGGTTAGGTAGATTAAATGCATTTTCAACTTACGATGGGTTTACTGGGACATAACCTTATCATAAGCTGAGAAGCATCTGTAATAGATACAGTGCTCTACACTTGCAGAATCAAAGAAAAATATATGCTAGGAATATGCCAGTGAGCACATCTTTATTGTTAACAGCTTTATATCTATTTAAATGTTCTTAATTGAGGGGTGAGGAGTCTCTTGAGGGTATGCACTTCAAATATTTTTAATAACTGAAATAGACAATTATATGTTTATCACATAAAGAAAGCTATATAAACCAGGCACAGTGGCTCATGCCTGTAATCCCGGTGCTTTGGAAGGCCAAGGTGGAAGGATCGTTTGAGGACAGGTGTTTGAGACCAGCCTGGGCAACATAGCAAGACCCAGTATCTAAAAAAAATTAAAAATTAGCCAGTGTGGTGGCACACAACTGTAATCCTAGCTACTCAAGAGGCTGAGGCAAGAGGATCACTTGAGCCTAGGAGTTCAAGGCTGCAGTGAGCTATGATCATACCATTGCACTGGAGCCTGGGTAGAAGAGTGAGACCAGAAATAATAATAATAATAAAAACTAAATGGTTTCTAAGTGCTAACATGAATCATTGCCCTATATGAGGAGTACCACAGTTTTTTCTTATCCTCTCATTAAGAAAGGACCTGAAGGGGGAGTTATCCTTCCAAGTCAACAGTTTCTCCTTTCCTTCCTTAAATACCTCAGCTGGATTATTCCACCGAATACTTTCCTTGTTGCAGGTATGGACAATTTTCTTCCTCACTGCCCTCTCTCAGTGAGGATTTGAACACCTCTCTCCCCACCACTAATTTTGTCACACATCCTTTACTTCCACATCCATGTATACAGATCCTTCGAACACCATGTCCTCTAAGTTTCTTGTCTTCTTCCTGTCTCCAACAAGCTGTTCTTACAACCTAGTCACACCTTCCCCTAGAACTTATTATTACCAATAAATGCACCATGTACACAATTCTGATTTCCAGCATCTAACCCTCTGACCACCATGCTTACTCTGATACATCCACACCATTCTTTCATATCCCTCTCCCCACATCAGTCCCACTTACCTGAGCTCCACACTGATGGACAGCCTATTTCAGTGCTGCCTTTTGGGCACCAGGGATCATTTTCATGGAAGACAATTTTTCCACAGACCAGGGAGGTGGGGATGGTTTCAGGATGATTCAGGTGCATTCCATTTATTGTCTTTATTATTACATAATAATAATTACACAACTCACCATAGGTTGGGGACCCCTGGCCTACCTGACATATTTATGTAGATATCTCATAGGCATCTCAAACTTAACATGACCGAAACTTAACTACTGACATGCCCCCTTCAATTCCACTCTTCCCACTGTCCTCCCCATCTCAGTTAATGAAACTAGCACTCACTCTGCCCAAATTTTTTTTAAACCTAGGTGTTGGCCGGGCGCAGTGGCTCACGCCTGTTATCCTAGCATTCTGGCAGGCTGCGGCGGGTGGATTGTTTGAGCTCAGGAGTTCGAGAACAGCCTGAGCAACAGCAAGACCCCATCTCTACTAAAAACAGAAAGAAATTAATTGGCCAGTTAATACATAGAAGAAATCAGCCATGCCTGTAGTCCCAGCTACTCGGGAGGCTGAGGCAGGAGGATTGCTTGAGCCCAGGAGTTTGAGGTTGCTGTGAGCTAGGCTGACACCATGGCACTCTAGCCCAGGCAACAGAGTGAGACGCTGTCTCAAAAAAAAAAAAAAGGCCGGGCGCGGTGGCTCACGCCTGTAATCCTAGCTCTTGGGAGGCCGAGGCGGGCGGATTGCTCAAGGTCAGGAGTTCAAAACCAGCCTGAGCAAGAGCGAGACCCCGTCTCTACTATAAATAGAAAGAAATTAATTGGCCAACTGATATATATATAAAAAATAGCCGGGCATGGTGGCGCATGCCTGTGGTCCCAGCTACTCGGGAGGCTGAGGCAGAAGGATCACTCAAGCCCAGGAGTTTGAGGTTGCTGTGAGCTAGGCTGACGCCACGGCACTCACTCTAGCCTGGACAACAAAGCGAGACTCTGTCTCAAAAAAAAAAAAAAAAAAAACCAGAATGGAGAGTAGTTGGAAGGTTATTGCGGTGAGAGTGGTGGGTGTGGTGAGGTTAGAATTGGACTTCTTGGACTAGATGAAGGAAAGTAAAGAATCAAGGTACCACCTAGGGTTCTTTATTTTTTTATTTTTTATTTTTGAGACAGAGTCTCACTTTGTTGCCCAGGCTAGAGTGAGTGCCATGGCATCAGCCTAGCTCAGAGTAACGTCAAACTCCTGGGCTGGGACTACAGGAATGTGCCACCATGCCCGGCAATTTTTTCTATGTATTTTTAGGTGTCCAATTAATTTCTTCCTATTTATAGTAGAGACGGGATCTCGCTCTTGCTCAGACTGGTTTCGAACTCCTGACCTCGAGCTATCTGCCAGTCTCTGTCTCCCAAAGTGGTCTACTTTTTTTAAACACATGATGCAGAGTAGTCCTTTTAAAAGATAAGTCAGATCAAGTCATTCCCTTGCTCAAACCTTCAAACATTGGATTTTGTTCTAAGTACTCACCATGGTCTAATAACTCATATTACCTTCTACTCACCACCACCCAAACTCCCTCACCTCCTACCACAATTCTCTAATTACTTCATCCTTCTGCTATTTCATAAACCAGGCTCATTTCCACTTGAAGGCCTTTGCTTTCCCTCTGCCTGGAGCAACTCCTCCCAGATACCTTCAAGGTTCTCTTACACTTCATTCAAGTTTTCTACTCAAATGTCCCTTCCTCAGGGACTTCATCTACTCTATCTTTAAAAAAACAATTTAAACAATACTGTGGAGCCCTGTTCCTCTTTTATCCCCTTATCCTGCTTTTATTTTGCTTCAGTGCACTTATCCCCCATATTATATTATATATTATATTATTTTATTTTCTATCTACCCCACTAGACTGTAATCCCCATGAAAAGTACAACTTTTTCTTGTTCATCATTTTCATCCAAATATCTACAACGGTGCCTGAAACACACTCTGCACTTAATAGAATTTGTTGGATGAATTAATAGTCACCAAGTAATTTCACATATATTAAGAAAATAAGGCTGGGCGCGGTGGCTCATGCCTGTAATCCTAGCACTCTGGGAGGCCGGGCTGGTGGATTGCTCGAGGTCAGGAGTTGAAAACCAGCCTGAGCAAGAGCGAGACCCCGTCTCTACTATAAACAGAAAGAAATTAACTGGCCAACTAATATATATAGAAAAAATTGGCCGGGCATGGTGGCGCATGCCTGTAGTCCCAGCTATTCGGGAGGCTGAGGCAGTAGGATTGCTTGAGCCCAGGAGATTGAGGTTGCTGTGAGCTAGGCTGACACCACAGCACTCACTCTAGCCTGGGCAACAAAGCGAGACTGTCTCAAAAAAAAAAGAGGCCGGGCGCGGTGGCTCACGTCTGTAATCCTAGCACTTTGGGAGGCGGAGGCGGGCGGATTACTCAAGGTCAGGAGTTGGAAACATGCCTGAGCGAGACCCCGTCTCTACCAAAAATAGGAAGAAATTAATTGACCAACTAAAAATATATATATACAAAAAATTAGCCGGGCATGGTGGCACATGCCTGTAGTCCCAGCTACTTGGGAGGCTGAGGCAGGAGGATCGCTTGAGCCCAGGAGACTGAGGTTGCTGTGAGCGAGGCTGATGCCATGGCACTCACTCTAGCCTGGGCAACAAAGTGAGACTCTGTCTCAAAAAAAAAAAAAAAAAAGAAAAAAGAAGACTATTCATCACATGTTCATGAAGCAATCATTAATATGCTGGCATGAGAATTGGAACTGATGTTCTTCATTTTTATTTGTCTTTACCTGTTAATATTAAAAGATAAATATAAAACAATTAATGAGGACATTTATTTCATTTGGGATATAAATTTTATATATATAGGAATTACTAATCTATTCTAGAGTTTTAAGACTTTTCATCGTCAACTACTCAGTACCCAATTCTAAATGTAGGTTCTTTAAGAGATGCTGAAAAGGCCGGGCGCGGTGGCTCACGCCTGTAATCCTAGCTCTCTGGGAGGCCGAGGCGGGCGGACTGCTTGAGGTCAGGAGTTCAAAACCAGCCTGAGCAAGAGCGAGACCCCATCTCTACTATAAATAGAAAGAAATTAATTGGCCAACTGATATATATATAAAAAATTACCCGGGCATGGTGGCGCATGCCTGTAGTCCCAGCTATTCGGGAGGCTGAGGCAGTAGGATCGCTTAAGCCCAGGAGTTTGAGGTTGCTGCGAGCTAGGCTGATGCCACGGCACTCACTCTAGCCTGGACAACAAAGTGAGACTCTGTCTCAAAAAAAAAAAAAAAGAGAGAGATGCTGAAAAACAATTTACCCTTTACTGGAAAAAAATCTCTCAAATTTGAGATTGTTCTCCTGAAACAACTCAAGTAATTAGAATAACAAATGTTATTAGCATAAGTAAACTCTTTAGTGGGTAGTTACTATTTGCTAAACTCTCTGGGGTAAGATCTTTCATCTCCTTATTCCTAATAACCCTATGAGGTGGGTACTCTCATTCCCATTTTCAAATAGAGAAAAGTAGTGACTGTCAGAAGCACAACTATAGATGACCATAGAGGTGACCATAAAGGAAGAACGAAAACTTTAAAAGTAGGAACATAAAACAAATAAAAAATAGGTCTCTTAGCATAGGACCAAAGGAGTTGTTTCAGTTCCCCAACATGTAAGTGTATCAAAGCAGACCTTACCTGAAGTTCATGCTTTAATGACCCTAGCACATCTAAAAAGAAGGCTACAGTAAACATAGAATGCAAAGAAAAATGTATTTGCATTGAAATGAATTTTTCTTAAGTTCTGACCCAAAGTATGTGTCAACTATCTGAAAATTCACCCATATTAAGCATCTCACTCTACAATTAGATAAATGTGTAATAATATAGAGGTCTAATCCATTGTATTCTTTATTTTTATTTATTTATTTATTTTGAGACTGAGTCTCGCTTTGCTGCCCAGGCTAGAGTGAGTGCCGTGGCATCAGCCCAGCTCACAGCAACCCAGGAGCTCAAACTCCTGGGCTCAAGCAATCCTACTGCCTCAGCCTCCCCAGTAGCTAGGACTACAGGCATGTGCCACCATGCCTAGCTAATTTTTTCTATATATATTAGTTGGCCAATTAATTTCTTTCTATTTATAGTAGAGACGGGGTCTTCCTCTTGCTCAGGCTGGTTTCAAACTCCTGACCTCAGGCAATCTGCCCACCTCAGCCTCCCAGAGAGCTAGGCATGAGCCACAGCGCCTGGCCCATTGTATTATTTACACACACAAAAAAAAATACAATGTGGAAAGGCATTATTAATCATTTAGAGTCAACTAGTCCTCATGAAGAAGGTAAAATTAGAGCCAGAAGGAACAGAAGTCTGCTAGGCATAAAAATAGGATGGAAGGAAAGGGGTACTCTATGAAGAATTTATAAAAATGAACGGATCATGTTGATTGATTCATTAAATCAAATATTTTACTGAGATCTACTATATGCAATCTGTGCTCTCAAGGAGTGGAAATCTAGTGGGAAAAGACACAAAAACATAATTGTAACACCTGGTGTTATTAGAGAACAGTGATTGAGATGTATGTAGAACCTGAAGAGAACACAAGCCCAGTGCCCATTATGAGCAGTTAGGAAAAGTTTCCTAAAGGTAAAAATCTAGGTTAAATCTTTCTTTTCTTTTCTTTTTTTTTTTAAGAGACAGGGTCTTGCTCTTGCTTAGGCTGGTCTCAAATTCCTGACCTAAAGTGATCCTCTCGCCTCAGCCTTTCAGGGAGCTAGGATTACATGCATGGGGAAGACAAGGAAAAAGACAGAAGGTCAAGGGCCTTAAGGGGCCATTGTAAGGAGTGTGGAATTCATCACATAAACAAGGAGCTAATATAGGCTTTTAAACAAGAGGTCAATTGATATTTGTCTTTAGGAAGGTAACTCACGAAATAGTGGGGAGGATGTGCTAGGGAAAGGAAAGACTAGAAGGAAGAACAATGAGCTCACATACAAAAAAACATTAAAGGCCTGAAGACAGGCTCAAATAACATGTTCATTAAATGAATATATTAATGAAGAGGGAAGAGATAAGAGAGATGAGATAGGGCGACTTCCGGGGGCCCCGCTCTTGGGGCCCCAGAACCTCGTCCACAAAAAAAAAAAAAGAAAGAAAGAAAAAAAAAAGAGAGATGAGATAAATTTATAAACATTAAGCTGAGGAGTCAATGAGATATCCAGCTGCCTATACGCAGAAGGCAGTTGAAAATACAGATCCCAAGTGAGTTTTCTAACTCACTAAGGCTATTGGCTGTACCATTATGCTAAGTAATTCCAGGTGGAAGAGAAAGCATAGATAAATTAAATATGTGCCTGTGGGTCACCCAAGTAATCATGACCAATAGGCTGCTGAATATGCCAATCTGGGCTGAAGGCAGAGATCTGGGGATCCATTAGTGTAAAGGTAGTAGCTAAGGCCAAGGCACATGAAGGAAGTCCCCCAGGGCAGGAAATAATAAAGTTAACATTCACATAGCACTTACTAGGGCTCATTTGATCTTCTCAACAACCTATACAATAAATATTGTTATCCCATTTTACAGATGGTTAAGTAATTTCTCAACATGATCATTTCTCAAAATGATGGGGCATTTAAAAAAACAGTAAAAAAGCAAGGCCTAGAAGAGATTAGAGGAGAACCAGGGATAAGTGATGTTGATAACCAAGTTAGGGGGCCAGGCATGGTGGCTCACTAATCCTAGCACTCTGGCGGAAGGATTGCTCAAGGTCAGGAGTTCTAGAGCAGCCTGAGCAAGAGCAAGACCCCGTCTCTACTATAAACAGAAAGAAATTAAATGGCCAACTAAAAATATATAGAAAAAATTAGCCGGGCATGGTGGCGCACGCCTGTAGTCCCAGCTACAGCAGGAGAATCATTTGAGCCCAGGAGTTGGAGGTTGCTGTGAGCTAGGCTGATGCCACGGCACTCTAGCCCAGGGCAACAGAGTGAGACTCTGTCTCCAACAACAGCAACAACAACAAAAAAACCAAGTTAGAGGGTTCAAGAAGAGGTAATCTACCATCAACAACATGAAAAATGCAAGAAGAGGCCGGGCGCGGTGGCTCACGCCTGTAATCCTAGCTCTCTGGGAGGCCGAGGCGGGCGGATTGCTCAAGGTCAGGAGTTCAAAACCAGCCTGAGCAAGAGCGAGACCCCGTCTTTACTATAAAGAAATTAATTGGCCAACTGATATGTATATAAAAAATTAGCCGGGCATGGTGGCGCATGCCTGTAGTCCCAGCTACTCGGGAGGCTGAGGCAGAAGGATCGCTCGAGCCCAGGAGTGTGAGGTTGCTGTGAGCTAGGCTGACGCCATGGCACTCACTCTAGCCTGGACAACAAAGTGAGACTCTGTCTCAAAAAAAAAAAAAAAAAAAAAATGCAAGAAGAACAAAAATGGAGGGAAAAGGGGGAGAGTGGGACATGGGAATTTCACAATTTGGGGACATTCATAGCTATAACTTACTTAACTACAAGTACAGTTAGTTTCAGGAAGGACAAAGAAACATATTTGAGTAGGTTGCAACTTGAGTTGAGGAAGTGAAAACAGTGATCACGAGACTAGTCTCAAGCGGTCCAGCAGGGAAGGAACCACTAGTGTTTACTAAGCCAATAACATTTACAGTGCTGGGTGTGGTAGGTGCACCACACACCTCATTTAACATTTCCATTTTTAAAGATGCAGGAGATTCAGAAATGCAAAGAAACACAAGTCACACAGCCAATAAGTGGCAGTGGAAATATTTCCTCTCTGGGTAATCTAAAGCTGACATTAGCTATTTAAAAATACAACAACACTGAAGAATTTCTTAAGAATTTAATCTGGGCCGGGCGCGGTGGCTCACGCCTGTAATCCTAGCACTTTGGGAGGCCGAGCCGGGCGGATCGCTCAAGGTCAGGAGTTCGAAACCAGCCTGAGCGAGACCCCGTCTCTACCAAACGTAAAAAGAAATTAATTGACCAACTAAAAAAAAATATATATACAAAAAATTAGCCGGGCATGGTGGTGCATGCCTGTAGTCCCAGCTACTCGGGAGGCTGAGGCAGGAGGATCGCTGAGCCCAGGAGATTGAGGTTGCTGTGAGCCAGGCTGACGCCACGGCACTCACTCTAGCCTGGGCAATAAAGTGAGACTCTGTCTCAAAAAAAAAAAAAAAAAAAAAAGAATTTAATCTGTATGTGTAGCTAATGTTGAGTGTGAAAGTATCTAACTTGTCTTAAGAAAGCAAAACAAAAAGAATTAGTTTGAAAAACAAATGAACTATGGTGGAAAGAAGTATCAACTTTCCACAGCATGCAGTGTTCCCATTAATAGAGCTTTCAAAAGAACCTATCACAAAATGTGAGTGCCTACTCCAGGTGAAGAACTTTGCTACATCACCCTCAGGTTCAGTGGGGAAAAAAGACACAAATTGGGGATAGAATAAACAATATAAAACATGAAATTTCTCCCTCTTCCTTCCAGAGGTTTGTCCTAGTACAACCCTACAACTTTTACATATGGCAGAACTGAGTCATTAATTAGCAAAGCTGAAGAACACAGGCAAATTTCATTTACATTTGTATGGTTAGTATAATCTCCGACCCAGGGTGGCAGATTTCAAAACAAAGGCCTCCTCTTCAGCAAATGGAGCTTAACTGGCCTTTGTTAAAAACTTTTTCCAAGGCCAGAGTGTTTGGCTCACTCCTTTAATCCTAGCACTCTGGAAGGATTGCTTGAGCTCAGGAGTTTGAGACTCAGCCTGAGCAAGGAGACTCCATCTCCACAAAAAACAGAAAAAATTGGCGAGGCGCACTGGTGTGCACCTGTAGTCCCAGCTACTTGGGAGACTGAGGCAAGAGGATCACTTGAGCCCAGGAGTTTGAGATTGCAGTCACCGCTGCATTCTACTCAGGGTGACAGAGTCAGGCTCTGTCTTAAAAAAAGAAAAACAAATTCCATTTCTGTGCCTACTTTGTTTTGCTTAAGATGATGTCCTCCTGATCCATCCCTGTTGTTGCAAATGACAAGATTTTATTCTTTTTTAGGGCTGAGTAATATTCTGATTCTTTCACATATGAAAAAGGCACTCTTTCCTTGTTAATACAACAGTTCCCTATATCCACAGGGGATACATGCCAAAGTACAGTGGATGCCTGGAACCTCAGATAGTACCAAACCCTATACATATTTTTTCCTATATATACATAGTTTAATTTATGTTAGGTAAGAGATGAACAATAAATAATAAAAAGAACAATTAAACAATATACTATAATAAAAGGGATGTGAACATGGTCTTTCTCTTTCAAAATTTTATTGTACTGTTTTGGACCTCCAACTTAAGCTAACTTATCCACAAACTGTGGATAAGGAAGGACTACTGTATTCCTCATCCAAAAGTTTCTTCTTCTGTCCTCCAACTTATAAGTGCTGGGCCAGACTCTGATGATTAAGATATAAATAAGAGGCCGGGCAACGGTGGCACACGCCTGTAATCCTAGCACTCTGGGAGGATTGCTTGAGTCCAGGAGTTCGAGATCAGCCTAAGCAAAAGTGAGACACATCTCTACTATAAATAGAAAGAAATTAGCCAAACAACTAAAAATAGAAAAAAATTAGCCAGGCATGGTGGCACGTGCCTGTAGTTCCAGCTACTGGGGAGGCTGAGGCAGGAGGATCACTTGAGCCCAGGAGTTTGAGGTTGCTGTGAGCTAGGCTGACACCATGGCACTCACTCTAGCCTGGGCAACAAAGCGAGACTCTGTCTCAAGAAAAAAAAAAAAAAAAGATATAAATAAGATAGACTAAGATAGACTAGCTTAGTCTTCCTGAAATTTAGCAGAAAAGGGAACAATTAAAACATCTAATTAACAACTCATTACAACTGAAGATTGCTGCTAAGAAGACTACAAGAGTGCTCAGAGGGCTTAACCTGGATGGGGTGATATTTAGGCTGATTATTTTGAGGAATGCAAAGGAGCTGGGAGAAGGGAGAGAATAGAGCCTGAGAGGTGGAGGAAACCCCTAAAGGCCAGGAGACAAGAAAGAGAATGAAGCTTTTAAAGAACAAAAATAAAGCCAGCGTGGCTTCAGCCTAGAACGCCAGGAGAAAAGTGGCCCAAATGAGCTGGGGATGAGTGGGCTTACTCAGTATTTTGGTATTTATCCTAGAGAACCTGAAATCTTGCACGGGTTCTAAGCACGTGATGCACTGAGACGCGTGCATTTCTGAACGATTACTCTTCAGTGCATCAGAGTTCCCTTCAAAACCCATTCCCATGCCTCGACAACACCTAGACTTCCTTAACTAGCCATTCTTCGATACCGCCCAACTTTAAAAAAGAAAAAAAAAATGCTTCAAACTGAATTCTACCTCAAGAGAGGAGACAAGTTACTCTGAAAAAGAAGGTAGTTTACACAGGTGACCATTTAAATATTAAAAAGTAACCAAGGAATTTAACCTATATGTAAATATAGAGAATGAAGTTTATATTGTTCTTCATAAATAACTTCTGAATATACAGGTCACAAATTGCACGGCTATTAACAGTCAAGGACAACAACAGAAACTTAACTACATCCCGATATTGTAAAATAAAACGAGCTTGATTAAAGGCTTCCCATCTTCATAGTGCCATTCTTCCCTTCACACACTTCTTTCCTGAATCATGCAGAAACTGACTTCCTGAGAGCATTTTTGGTTTCGCTTTTTAAAGAATAAAATGTCTTCTAATTCACCACTTTCTTTACTGCGCCCGAGGCGCCCTGCGACGGGGCGCCCCCCACGCGCAGGCAGAGAGGCTGCCGGGCGGCACGCGGGAACTGCCCGCCCGCCCGGACGCGCGGGGCCTCCCTCCCCGGCCGCGTCCTCCGCGGGACGGCCCCGGGCGAGGCCAGGCCCTCGGGCCGGAGTCGCGGCCGCCAGCCCTCCCCTCCTCTCGGGCCAAGGAGGGCGGACCGCGGCGGGAGGCGGGGGAGGGAGCAGGAGCACGGCCGTTACCTGGGGCCCCAGCGAGGCTGCGGGGACCCCCGCAAAGAGGGCAGATCCGGGAAGCCGTCGCGGCGCGGCCGGCGGCGAAGTCGGGTCGGGGAGCGCTCCGGCGCGCGGGGTCCGCAGCGACGCCCTCCGGCCGCAGCGGCAGATAAAGCGCGCGAGCGCCCGGCCCTCCGCCAGACCGCCCCGCTCCGCGGCGTCGCGCCGCAGCGCCGGCCCAGGCGCTCATTGGTGGTCCGGGGCCGCCAGGCTCCGCCCACCGCCCACAGCGCCCGCCCCCTCCCCGGCGCGCCGGTCCGCCCCTGCCGAGACCCGCCGCCCGCGCCCGCGGGGACTTTCGCCTCGGCAGGTCGTGACGCCCGCGGGCGCGGGCGGGAGCACCCCGCTTCCCATTTCCAGCCCCAGCGGCAGAACGGGACCGGGACAACTTCCTGCGAGTCTAGCACCGGCCGCCTGCGTGGCCGCGTGGAGCTGAGGAGTCGGCTCGGCGCAGCCCCCGGAAGCCGCTTCTGGGACTGTGGAGCTCCGCAGTCGGGACCGAGCGTCTGGGAACGAGTCCTGCGGGCGCGAGCTGCAATTGCTGGCGTATCTGCTCACCAAGAAGACTCGAGCCTTTGTCATGGAATGCTTTATCCTTTGCAAACCATGCTTGACGCCAGGGCACTCTAGCCCAGCCAACACAGTGAGACTGTCTCAAAAGAAAAGAGGCCGAGCGCGGTGGCTCACGCCTGTAATCCTAGCTCTCTGGGAGGCCGAGGCGGGAGGATTGCTAGAGGTCAGGAGTTGGAAACCAGCCTGAGCAAGAGCGAGACCCCGTCTCTACTAAAAATAGAAAGAAATTATTTGGGCATGGTGGCGCATGCCTGTAGTCCCAGCTACTCGGGAGGCTGAGGCAGGAGGATCGCTTGAGCCCAGGAGTCTGAGGTTGCTGTGAGCTAGGCTGACGGGGGCACTCACTCTAGCCTGGGCAGCAAAGAGAGACTCTGTATTAAAAAAAAATATATATATATATACACATACATGAAACAATGGGACAGTTAAGTAATTTGAAAGGTCTTTGGGACTCCATACAAAGGAAAAGTGACCCAGAGAGATTTAGGACATAGATTAGGTACAACAGTTAATCACTTAGATTTTGTGAAGGCAAAAGTGTAGGTGAATTTAGGGTAAAGGTATGTGAAGAGGGCATGACAGAGGAGCAGAGACTGAAGAGGTGCACCCACAGCCCGCAAACCAGTATAAGCTAAGCTGGCCTGGCTAATAACTTGATCACTACTCTAAACAGGTAGACACGGCTCTCCAGATCAGGATGCCCTGAACAAATGGATCAGAGTTACTGGAACTATCTGTGGACCTTTTAACAAAGTGGATTTGTACAAGTTCCCCCGGCCTCCCAGAGCAGGCTGCACTGTTCACCCTAAAGTGGAACCCGGCTCAGCAATCCGTTGAGTTCAGTGCTAGCTGTCATTGGCAGACCTGCATAGTTTTTGCCTCTTCTACAACAATTGTGACTGCTGCTTCTGCCAACTGGTTGGCAATAGGGTCTGTTGCATCCCAGCTGTTTTTGTGCTTCCTTTCTCCCCTCCCACCAGTTAAAGAACAATAGGAACACAGGGATTCAATTCTATACTCTGCTGGCCACCCTATATGTATACCAAGGATACACTTATGTTTTCACTGTTGCATGTATTAATTCAGAAATATCTACTGTGTGTTCTTGGTGCTAGAAAGAGAGCAATGAATAAAATAGAAGAAGCTCCTGCACTTAGAAGCTTATGTTTCTAGTGGAGAAGATAAATAATAAAACAAGTAAATAAGATCATTGCAGGTAGTAATAACTGCTGAGAAGAAAACAAAACAGTGGTCACAGAAAGACTTTCTGAGGATGTAACCCGAACTAAAACCTAAATGAGCAGGCCAGGCCGGTGGCTCACGCCTGTAATCCTAGCCTGTAATCCTAGCTCTCTGGGAGGCCGAGGCGGGAGGATTGCTCAAGGTCAGGAGTTTGAAACCAGCCTGAGCAAGAGCAAGACCCGTCTCTACAAAAAATAGAAATAAATTAATTGGCCAACTAATATACATAGAAAAAATTAGCCGAGCATGGTGGTGCATCCCTGTAGTCCCAGCTACTCGGGAGGCTGAGGCAGGAGGATGGCTTGAGCCCAGGAGTTTGAGGTTGCTGTGAGCTAGGCTGACGCCACGGCACTCACTCTAGCCTGGGCAACAAAGCGAGACTCTGTCTCCAAAAAAAAAAACCGAAATGAGCAGAAGGAACCAGCCGGGCCCACTGTGGGAAGGAAGAGCCCCCTAGACAGAGGGCCGAGGCTGTGGAAGCCTGATGCCGGGCCAGCTTGGCTTGTTGAGGGACGGAGGCCAGGAGCTCGAGCACGGTGAGTGGGGCCAGGGTGAGCTTGGAGCATTGAGCAGAAGCTTAGTCATGTTGCTGAGTGTTGTTAAAGCGACAAGAGGTAAATAAAGCTAGTGTTGGGACCTAAGGAGTTTGTAGGCAGCGCTGAAACGTTCTGATTCATGCTTTCATAGACAGTGGGGAGCCAGTGAAAGATGTTAATTAGGGAGTCATGGTTTAGGAGACTGTACTGGAGGAAGGTGTGACTGGAGGTGGAGAGGGCAATGCCTAAACTAAGGCAGTAGCAAGTGGGATGGAAAAAAAGGGGCATATTTGAGAGATGTTTAAAGTGACAATTGACAGAATTAGATAGTGTTTGTATGGGTATATATGGGGATGTTAAGGATATATCCAGGATTTATGAATTAGCAGGCTGGGTGGCTGGAGTTAATGCTGACTAAGAAAAATACATCCTAGAAAAGAAGCAGAATAAGCTTTACTTGGGTTAATGTTTAAGCTGCATCAGTCTACCTCCTATTGAGACCTGAAGGAACTGAACAAGAAGCAATCAAGTTTTGTTCTGTTTTTATAATAAAATAACTTTCACTTTTTTCTGGTCATATCAAAAATGCACACACTGCAGAACATAAAATCAAATACAGAAAAGTACAAAGATAAAAGCCATCTAGCATTCTATCCAGAGATGTAGCGAAATGTTGATGTGGGGCAGGAAAAGAACAGTGGCCTGATCCTGGAGACTGAGCCCCACTGCCAGAAGGCACTGAGTTTTACAGGGGAGCCAAAAAGGGAAACTGAACAGACAGTAAGCCAGGTTTTAAAACACAAACATCACAGTTCTTTAAAGGGCCACATCTTCCATAATGATACCAAACCAGCAATAAATCTTTATCCCATCCTAAGTGTGTATAATTTACCATTGGTACATAGGCATAGGAAAACAGATCCATCTGGAGTTAAAGTTTTTTTTGTTTTTTTTTTTTTTTTTGAGACAGAGTCTCGCTTTGTTGCCTAGGCTAGAGTGAGTGCCATGGCGTCAGCCTAGCTCACAGCAACCTCAATCTCCTGGCTCAAGCAATCCTTCTGCCTCAGCCTCCCGAGTAGCTGGGACTACAGGCATGCGCCACCATGCCCAGCTAATTTTTTATATATATATATATATATTAGTTGGCCAATTAATTTCTTTCTATTTTTATAGTAGAGACGGGGTCTCGCTCTTGTTCAGGCTGGTTTTGAACTCCTGACCTCGAGCAATCCGCCCGCCTCGGCCTCCCAGAGAGCTAGGATTACAGGCGTGAGCCACCACGCCCGGCCTGGAGTTAAAGTTTTGAGGTTAAGTAAAACATTAAGACAAGAGTATAAACCAGAACCTAGGCCTGATTGGAATGTTCCTGAAAACTCTTGGAAAACTGGAATACTATCTTATTCATGTATTCCTAAAGCACTGAGCACAGTACTTACGGGTCACTTGATAAATGTATTGAGAGAACTAATAAAGCCAACTGAAGGCATGAGTTCCTAGAGTGTGGGTTAATCTCAAAGACAATAGAGGTCAGATGCAATTTCATTCCTCCTCTTAGTGATTCAGTCATCTTATTTTTCTATGAACAGAAGTCTTTATATCCAAGGGATAAAGCAGTCAATGCCAGTTGAATAAGCTGCAAGCTTGCCTCCATGGATTTTCTCTAGCTCTACATAGCAAAGTACATTCCAGGCACTCCCATAGATGTAAAAATAGTTTGAGAGATGTACACACACAAGGAAACAGCATTAAGAGTTTCTGGCCGGGTGCGGTGGCACACACTTGTAATCCTAGCACTCTGGGAGGCCGAGGTGGGAGGATCACTCAAGGTCATGAGTTCTAGACCAGCCTGAGCAAGAGCAAGACCCTGTCTCTACTAAAAATAGAAAGAAATTAGCTGGACAACTGAAAATATATAGAAAAATTTAGCCGGGCATGGTGGCACATGCCTGTAGTCCCAGCTACTCAGGAGGCTGAGGCAGGAGGATTGCTTGAGTCCAGGAGTTTCAGGTTGCTGTGAGCTAGGCTGACGCCATGGCACTCTAGCCCAGGGCAACAGAGTGAGACTCTGTCTCAAAAAAAAAAAAAAAAAGTTTCTGAATCACCAATGGTGAATGAGTACTACTGCCATTTGACTGCCCCATGTAAGAATGGAAGAGCTGCCACAGAGCTGTACTAATGACCTAGCTCATCGTTTCTGACATTACTGCCAGAGGTTGTTTCCCATGATTTTCTCCAAAAGGAAGGGGCTGATTTCCTTTAATAGTTTAATGCGAATTTTTTTAATTCCATGAGAAAAACAGATTTATTCCTTATTAGATAAATAACATAAGCTTGTGGAAAAAAATTCAAATAATATGTAAAAGTGTTGAGGAAGAAAATAAAAATCACCCCAAATTGAGAAAACTACCTTTAACAGTTTAGTGTCCATCTGTAACAGAGGAAATGGCCTGAAAAAAATGGCCCCAAAAAATTTCTGTCTCTTTAAAACTTCCCCCACTCTTTTTCATCCCTGAGGCAGGTTAAGTCTTGTGTTCTTTGTGTTACAGGAGATAACTCTGTCATCCCAGGCTAGCCCCAGCCCCTCATGTGGACCCAGATGGGGCTTTGTCTTTGGCAGAGATGAGACAATCGAATAGTTAACCACAATAGCCTAGAATTGAGGAGCACTCCCTTCAAAAGCTCTGTATTTCTGCTTATGTTCAGGAAATTTGGATTTTGAGACCAGAAGGTCTACCATTTTTCCTCCTTTCCCAGCAAAGTAATAAACTTCTCTTTCCTTCTCCACAAACCATTTTTTCTCATTCTTCTGATGCAACCTTGAGGACAAGTGCCAAGCTTTGGTAACACATCCTTTCATACAATTCTTTATGCATATAGACACATACAAATATTGGATTTTTTTCACTGTGGATTTTACATCTGTGAATTTTTCTTAATATACTTTATTTTTTAGAGCAGTTATAGGTTCACAGGAAAGATAATTGTACAGTGATTTCTCATATACTCCCTGCCCCCATACATGTACAAAATAGCCTGTTCCATTATCAACATCCCGCACCAGAGTGGTACATGTATTTTTTTGTTGTTTCTTGAGACAGGGTCTTACTCTGTCACATAGGCTAAGAGTACAGTGGAGTGATCATGGCTCACTGTAACCTCAAACTCTTGGGCTCAAGCAATCCTCCTTGGCCTACTGAGTAGCTGGGACTACAGGCATGTGCCACCACACATAGCTAATTTTTTTTTAATCTTTATAGAGACAAGGTCTTGCTATGTTGCCCAAGCTAGTCTTGACCTCCTGGTCTCAAATGATCCTCTTGACTTGGCCTGAGGTGGTACATTTGTTATGGTGTACAAATGTGGTGGTACATTTGTTGCAATTGATGCACCTATGTTGACACATCATGATCACCCAACGTCCACAGTTTACATTAGTGTTCACTCTTTTTTTTTTGAGACAGAGTCTCACTTTGTTGCCCAGGCTAGAGTGAGTGCCGTGGCGTCAGCCTAGCTCACAGCAACCTCAAACTCCTGGGCTCAAGCAATCCTTCTGCCTCAGCCTCCCGAGTAGCTGGGACTACAGGCATGCACCAACATGCCCGGCCTATTTTTTCTATATATATTAGTTGGCCAATTAGTTTCTTTCTATTTATAGTAGAGACGGGGTCTTGCTCTTGCTCAGGTTGGTTTCGAACTCCTGACCTGGAGCAATCCTCCCGCCTTGGCCTCCCAGAGTGCTAGGATTACAGGCATGAGCCATCACGCCCGGCCTAGGGTTCACTCTTGATGTTAATATTATTTAAGTACTTTTGTTTGGTGACCTATAGCTCCTCTTGAGGTATTAATTCATTACATGGTGAGCAAAATAGAACTTGATTTTGTCTGGCTCAAATGTATTCCCCTTTCTGAGTTCAGAAGGTATACCTTATTCAATTTTGTTTTCTTTTTTTTTTTTGAGACACAGTCTCGCTCTGACTAGAGTGCTGTAATGTCAGCCTACATCACAGCAACCTCAAACTCCTGGGCTCAAGCAATCCTCTTGTCTCAGACTCCCAAGCAGCTGGGACTACAGGCATGTGCCACCATGCCCTGATCATTTTTTCTATTTTTAGTAGAGATGGGGTCTCACTCTTGCTCAGGCTAGTCTCTAACTCCTGACCTCAAGCAATCCTCCTGCCTCGGCCTGCCCATGGTGCTAGGATTGCAGACGTGAGTCACTGTGCCTGGCCTATTTTTTTTAAGACAGGTTCTCACTCTGTCACCCAAGCTGGAAAGTAGTGGGATGATCATACCACACTGTAACCTCAAATTCCTGGACTCAAGCACTCCTCCTGCCTCAGCCTCCTGAGTAGCTGAAACTACAGATGTGTGCTACCATTCCCAACTAATTTTTTAATTTTTGTTAAAGAGATGGGGTCTCACTGTATTGCTCAGGCTGGTGTTGAACTCCTGGGCTCAAGTGATCCACTTGCCTTGGCCTCCCAAGGTGCTGGTATTGCAGGCATGAGCCATCATGCCTGGCCAATTTTCTGTATTTAGTAAATTTTTGTTACGATTTTATACATTTTAATTACAGTCCTCTAAATCTTCATTCTGTCAGTATTGAAAATTCCCAGTCTTACAGAGAAACACCTTTGTGAGCAAGCATTGAGAATATGCTATTAGAACATATTTCTTTCTTCATTGGTTCAAATCACACAGTTTACATATGAAGCTATAAAAGGCAAATATAAGCATGATTTCTAAGAGAATCATCATAAACTGCTTTCAGGAAATGGAAGTATTTGATGATGAATCATTTTTGTAAGCTTACCTTGAGAATATTTTATTAGAATTTGTCTTTCTCCATAGAGCCTTTTTAGGAAAAGTACAGACATCTAGCAATAAAAAGCTAATATAAGCATGAAAAAGAAAAATTCCCAGTCTTTCTGGACTATCATAGTACAGCTTCTCTTTTGGCCTCCACGACCAATAAATACCTTTCTTGACTGTCTCCGTATCATTAGGCAATTATGTTTTCTTTAAGGTTCAGATGGTTTGATGCACTAAAAGTATAGTGTAATGGTAGAATCATATTTTTCTTTCTGTTTATTTTTTGTGCCTTTCCAATATTCCTTACCTCTGGGGTCCCTTGAGGCCACAGAAAAACATTGAGCTAGTTCATAATGACTCTAGGATATCTTTCTAGGATTCTAAATTATATTTCAGAGCCCAACTCTACTATAATTTTCACTTAAGCCTAACTCAAAATTCTCTACATTGAGGGTCGTTTTTAACTCACTGACCCAGCCTCTTAAGTGTTTTCCTTTTTTTAATTTTTATTTTATTTTTTATTTTCTTATTTCTATAAGGTCAATGCTTCTCCACAAAGAAAACTTACAGTGGCATGCAAGCCCAACTCTTTCTCTATGTGTTTCTATATGTATTAATACATCATATGTTAAAGTATTAGATGAAACTCAGGCCCAGAGAACATTTTATTTTCTATTTCTAAGATTTTTTCTTGTCTATGGAAAAGCAATTTTAATAGTTTCTCCTACAGAAGTCTTTCAAGGACTTTTTGAAAAACAAGTTTTTATCTGTAATTCTCCCTTTCCCAGACTTAATTATTCTAGGACATCTCAATCTCACCTGCCACTGTTCTAGCTAAATTCATCCTTACTTCTCACGAATAATTGCAGGCGTTATCGCACCCTAACAAGCATCCATCCACACCTATTTTTTCCTCTGCAACCAGACCAGTCTTCCTAGAATGATGCTGTGATTATTATTGCCTAGTCAAAAAGCCTCTATAGCTCCCTGTACCAGAGACTGCTAGCTCCCTACTCAATATCCATCTCTCCCCCCACCCCTTTTTTTAGTAACACAATTCTGATTTTATTCTGGACCATTGTGAGTATGCCTGGCTAAAAGATCACAGTTTCTAGCTTTCCATGCAGCTTGAAGTATCCACTGAAATGTAAGTGGAATCCATTAAATGGGCTTCCAGGAAAACTCCTTAAAGGGGTGATGACTCATCTGAGAGTTGCACATTTTTGTTTCTCCAACCCTTTTTCTTTGTGTCTAGGAAATTCACATGATATATTGATATCATGATATTTGGAGCTACAGCCACCAATTCAAACCATTAGGAAACTCTGAGGATGAAAAGTTGACTAAGAAGAGTGGAATAGAAAGGTAGAATGAGTGTGATGACTGTGGAGCCTTAATAGTATGCTAGATTATCTATCTCCAGACTGCCTTATGTGAGAAAGAAAGAAATCCCAATTTTGTTTAGTCATTATATGGATCTCCTTTTAATGCAGCTGAAGCTAATGCAGCTGAAGCTAGTTCTAATGAACATAGTAGCCATTACCTACTTAATTAGGCACAGATTTTTGAGAACAGGATTTGAAACCTGCATTTATAACATTTATATAGCATTTATAACATGGTTATAAAAATCAAAAAGATTAAAATATTATGCAAATATATTTTATCACTTATATCTTCCACTATCCCCTTACTCATAACCAGTCAGAATGAGAATATCATGATTTCTCAGTTCTGTTTCTTAGATAATTCTTTTTTTTCTTTTTTGAGGCAGAGTCTCGTTTTTTTTTTTTTTTTTTTTTTTTTTTTTGAGACAGAGTCTCGCTTTGTTGTCCAGGCTAGAGTGAGTGCCGTGGCGTCAGCCTAGCTCACAGCAACCTCAAACTCCTGGGCTCAAGCAATCCTTCTGCCTCAGCCTCCCGAGTAGCTGGGACTACGGGCATGAGCCACCATGCCCGGCTAATTTTTTATATATATATATCAGTTGGCCAATTAGTTTCTTTCTATTTATAGTAGAGACGGGGTCTCGCTCTTGCTCAGGCTGGTTTTGAACTCCTGACCTTGAGCAATCCGCCCGCCTCGGCCTCCCAAGAGCTAGGATTACAGGCGTGAGCCACCGCGCCCGGCCCAGAGTCTCGTTTTGTTGCCCAGGCTAGAGTGAGTATCGTGGTGTCAGCCTAGCTCACAGCAACCTCAATCTTCTGGCCTCAAGCGATCCTCCTGCCTCAGCCTCCCGAGTAGCTGGGACTACAGGCGTGCGCCAACATGCCCAGCTAATTTTTTTTTCTATATATATATTAGTTGGCCAATTAATTTCTTTCTATTTATAGTAGAGACGGGGGTCTCGCTCTTGTTCCGGCTGGTTTCAAACTCCTGACCTGGAGCAATCCTCCCGCCTCGGCCTCCCAGAGTGCTAGGATTATAGGCGTGAGCCACCGTGCCCGGCCTGGATAATTCCATTCTCTCATGTGCAGTTCACATTTTTGTAAAGACAGGGTCTTGCTCTGTTGCCCTGGTTGGGAAGCAGTGGCATCGCCATAGCTCACAGCAACCTCAAACTCCTGGGCTCAAGCAATCTCCTGCCTCAGCCTCCCACGCAACTGAGACTATAAGTGCATGCCATCACTCTAGGCTAATTTTTTTAATTTTTTGTAAATTTAAAACTATGTTGCTCATGCTGGTCTCAAACTCTTGTCCTCAAGTGATTCTCCCTTCTCAGCCTCCTAAAATGTACAGTTCATCTTTAACCTCACATCTCTGCGTGTTGAAATCCAATGCACCCTTAAAGACCTACTTCAGATGTCACCTTCTCAAAACCTTTATATTTCCCCAAGACTCTTCATTAGTTATCATAGCTTAGTGCTCACCTGGGATCAGAACAAACCAAAAAGACTGGCTTCAAAATCTACTCCTGCTTGAATTTAGTTAGATCTGGCTGTGGAGCAATTTATGTTCCAGGGCATTGTTGAAAACAACAGAGCAATTAGGGGAAAATAGCAGGCAATTGGTATAGGCTAACGGCTGAGTATGATACCAAATGAGGCATCCAGCTTAAAAGAGAGATCAGGAAAGGGACAGGCTGAGAGCCTAAATTAAAAAAAAAAAAAAATGATATGGTAAGCCCTAAAACAACCACTAAGAAGATAACTCAAAACATATACAGTGGAAAAAATCAGTAAGGGAATTAAAAAGTTACCCTAGAAAATATTTCACTTAATTTTATTTTATTTTATTTTTTGAGACAGAGTCTTGCTTTGTTGCCTAGGCTAGAGTGAGTGCTGTGGCATCAGCCTAGCTCACAGCAACCTCAAAATCCTGGGCTCAAGCAATCCTGCTGACTTAGCCTCCCGAGTAGCTGGGACTACAGGCATGCGCCACCATGCCCGGCTAATTTATATATATAGTTGTCCAGATAATTTCTTTCTATTTTTAGTAAAGACAAGGTCTCACTCTTGCTCAGGCTGGTTTTGAACTCCTGACCTCGAGCAATCCACCCGCCTCAGCCTCCCAGAGTGCTAGGATTACAGGCATGAGCCACCATGCCTGGCCTACTTAATTTTAAAAGATACTAAAGGAGGAAGAGAAGAACAAAAAAAAACATGAGACAGAAAACAAAATTTACATGGCAGACATAAATTCAACTATATTAATAATAGTAACTAAGTGTTAATGAATTAATCCAATCAAAAGGTAGAGATTGTTAGACTAATTAATAAACAAGATCCAACTATACACTGTCTACAAAAGACCTAGTTTAGATGCAAAGGTACACACAGGTTGAAAGAAAAGAATGGAAAAAGATTACAAAAAGCAATCATAAGATATCTGGAGTGGCTATACTCCTATTAGACGGAACAGACATTAAGTCAAAATGTGTAAAAAAAAGCCAGGCACAGTGGCTCACGCCTATAATTCTAGCACTCTGGGAGGCGAGGCAGGAGGATCACTCAAGGTCAGGAGTTTGAGACCAACCTGAGCAAGGGGGAGACCCTGTCTCTACTATAAATAGAAAGAAATTAGCCAAACAACTAAAAATAGAAAAAATTAGCCGGGCACAAAAGCGCATGCCTGTAGTCCCAGCTACCCGAGAGGCTGAGGCAGGATGATTGCTGGAACCCAGGAGTTTGAGGTTGCTGTGAGCTAGGCTGACGCCACGGGACTCTAGCCCAAGTGACATAGTGAGACTCTGTCTCAAAAAAAAAGTATAAAAAAAATGCTACAACTACTTTGCAAAATAACCTGTCAGTTAAACATACTTACTGTGTGATCCAGAAATTCTGTTCTTATACCCAAGAGAAATGAAAACATACGGCCACATAAAAACTTGTACAAGAATGTTCATAGCAGCATTATTCATAATAGCCAAAAAGTGGAAACGACCCAAATGTTCATCAATTAATGAATATATTTTTTAAACGTGGTAAATCTATACAATGGAATATTATTCAACCATAAAAAGAAATGAAGAGGGCGAGGCCCGGGGCTCACACCTTTAATCCTAGCATTCTGGGAGGCAGAGGTGGGAGGATCACTCAATGTCAGGAGTTCTAAATCAGCCTGAACAAGAGCAAGACCCCGTCTCTACTAAAAATAGAAAGAAATTAATTGGCCAACTAAAAATATATAGAAAAAATTAGCTGGGCATGGTGGTGCATGCCTGTAGTCCCAGCTACTTGGGAGGCTGAGGCAGGAGGATCGCTTGAGCCCAGGAGTTTGAGGTTGCTGTGAGCTAGGCTGTCGCCTCAGCACTCACTCTAGCCTGGGCAATGGTGCAAGACTCTGTCTCAAAAAAAAAAGAAAGGAAGGAGGGAGGGAAGGAAGGGAGGGAGGGAGGAAGGAAGGAAGGAAGGAAGGAAGGAAGGAAGGAAGGAAGGAAGGAAGGAAGGAAGGAAGGAAGGAAGGAAGGAAGGAAGGAAGGAAGGAAGGAAGGAAAGAAAGAAAGAAAGAAAGAAAGAAAGAAAGAAAGAAAGAAAGAAAGAAAGAAAGAAAGAAAGAAAGAAAGAAAACCAGGATACTCCTGGGCAAACCAGGACAGCTGGTCACCTAACAAAGACAGGAATATAGAAAGTCAGAGAAGGCTCCGTATAGGACAGTAGATGGAAGTTGAAAAGGACTTTGTTGAATTAGTTGGACTGGCTACCTGCATTAACATATTTAACATAAAATACAAACAAATCCCCTCCTTCACTCCTCAGTAGTAGTCCTAGCAACTGGGTAGTAATTCTGTTCTTGTGTCAAAAACCAAAGTTACCCAAAAAATGGTGTAAAGATTTAATTGGGGTTTATTTGCCAATTCTAGAATCAGGCAACATCTCCTTCTATAAGAAAGGATGGTTGTTCCACTGAACTGAGCAGAAGGGGTTGGCTTTATAGGCAGAAAAGGTCTAAAGGAAAGCAGAAACAAAACAGAAAGCAGATTGGTCTTTTCAGTTACTTTCTTTAAAGGATTAAAACAGAGGGAACTTTCTTATCATGCTGGCTCAGGTAAACATGACCCCTTCTGACTGGTTGCTGTGACTCTCTTATTTGTGTTTTGTTTGCTTGTTTGTTTTGAGACAGAGTCTCACTCTGTTGCCCACACTAGAGTGCTGTGGCATCAGCCTAGCTCAGAGCAACCTCAAACTCCTGGGCTCAAGCGATCCTCCTGCCTCAGCCTCCCAAGTAGCTGGGACTACAGGCATGCACCACCATGCCCAGCTAATTCTTTCTGTTTTTAGTAGAGACGGGATCTCACTCTTGCTCAAGCAGGTCTTGAACTCCTGAGCTCAAATGATCCTCCCACCTTGGCCCCCCCAGAGTGCTAGGATTACAGGCATGAGCCACCATGCCTGGCCCATGTTTGTTTTTTAATTGGCCCATTTCAAACTTCAGCTTGGTTGTGTGGTCCTTAGCTTGAGTGCTCCATTCTGGTTTGGTCTGGTGTGTTGGGCCTAGTGCAGGAACTCAGTCAGTCCAAAACAATGGCCTCCCATAAATTTTGTAACAATTGTACTTTCTTTTGATTGTCATATTGTTTGAAATCTTTTATTCAACCATTGGCTTCTACTCTCACTGCTGTACCTGTGTATCCTAGATAGTTTTCTAATTTCCAGTTGCTATACTTCCCTTCAATGTTGTATTAAATGAAAGCATTTTGTAATGCCTCCACCTCTCCAAACGTATTAAATTACAATGGAGTTTTTATTTGTGGCACTTATCCCTTTGGGTCAATAATTAGAAGGAAGGCTGCTTCGAAACAAAATATTTCTTCATTGACTACAGATTCTCATAAGCAACAGTTGACTCCACTTTAACCTAAAGAGAGACCCTCTCTCCTCTTCACTACCTGGAATACTGTAACCCAGTGCCTCTCAACTTCAGTGTGCATACAAACTACTACCACCTCCTGCTATCTTGTTAAAGTGCAGATTCTGACACGTGGAACCAGGATTCTGCATTTCTAACAAGCTCCCAGCTGATTCCATTACTGCTGGTCCTAGAACTGTCAGTAGCAGAGCTGTAAAGCAGACAGGCCCTTTCTGTGACTTGTAACTCCCTAAATTCCCCTCCACTCCCTAAAATTCTTCTATATTCCTATTAAGTCTGCAATTCCACCAGTTATACTTTTGTGAAACAAGCTGCAGACTTAATTCTTTTAATCAAATAGTTTTCCTCATCATATCTACTGAATTAGGAACTTTAAGAATGGACATTGCTTCTTATGGGTAAGAAAGAATTTTAATAATGAGGCAGCTTATTAAAGGGTGAACATTCAGGTAGACATTAAGAGAGTGAGGAAAATGTGCGTGTTAGAGTATTATGAAAGCAGAGACACTCGGGGTCAGGGCAAAGGCACTATGAGGGAGTAGGAGGAGGTGAAGAAAGAGAGGTGAGAGGCTGCCTATCCAAACCTCAAGAAGGCTTGCCTCAAGCTAGTCTGAGGAAATATTGTGATCCTAATAAAACAAAGTCTATTCCTAACCTTTATAGAAAGATAATAAGATACATGTATGTGTCAGTAAAGATTCATTGTTTTTTCTTAAGTTGCTTATGCAGTTGTGAAATGCAAGAAGTCATTTTGCTAAATGCACAAGCCAGCTGAGACTGTAGGAAATATCCTTTAATAAAAATTAAAGATCCTAAGACAAGATTTAGGGCTAAAAGATGGATGAGTGACATCACAGAATGTTAATGCCTAAATGAGTTAGAGATCACCCCGCCTTTTTATCCTGTGGATGAGGAAACTGAAAACAAGTAGGTTTAAATGGATTTCTCAATGTCATTCAGGTAGTTAATGAAATAGCTTGGACTTGAATACCAGGACTTTTGACTCTTAATCAAGTGTTTTCTACAATACTACACACTAGTTCAAAAATCCAGGTTAACATTTCCCAAAAGGCTTCACATTTAAATTTCAATAAGTTATTTTTCTAAATGTACGGAAGCATTTTTGTGCTTAGTGATATTGTACTTAATGGTTCAACTAATTTTTTTGGTATGGATCCCATCTGACTGGAATAATGTTGTTTGTTGATGGGATCTGTTTTCATTTCTAGGAGACACATACAATTTATTACTTATAAGGTCAAAACTGAAATAAATCAATTTATTTTCTGAACATATTCCAGGTATCACCTGAAGCCCTTCTTTGAGAAGCCATGGAAACTATTCTGAAACCTGTCCTGAAAATAAGCCTGGTTTTCTTTTGAAATTTCTCCACCTACCTTACACACACTCCATGTCTGGATTTGGACAACAAAGGCAGGTGTGAAATAGAAACTAGAGCCAAAGAGATATACCTGTGAGTCCTGACCTGCCATATTACCCCACCTGCCAGCTTTACCTATTTGGCTAGGACACACCTTAAAACAACTAGAAGGTAAATATTGAATAAATGAAAGGTAATACTTTGCCATCCTGTAGGTCAAAGAGCAGTGATACTTATTACTAGGAATGGCACAAACTAATATGCTACCTTCTCAGGCCCCATCTTATCTCTTATCAAAAACATATCATGAACCTTAATACTTGTACCCCCATAATACGCTAAAATAAAATAAATAAAACAAAATAAAATAAAATAAAAACATATTATGGGCCAGGCGCAGTGGCTCACACCTGTAATCCTAGCACTCTGGGAGGCCGAGGTGGGCAGATTGCTCAAGGTCAGGAGTTAGAAACCAGCCTGAGCAAGAGCGAGACCCCCCCCACCACACCCCCGTCTCTACTAAAAATAGAAATAAATAAATTGACCAACTAAAAATATATATAGAAAAAATTAGCTGCGCATGGTGGTGCATGCCTGTAGTCCCAGCTACTCGGGAGGCTGAGGCAGGAGGATCGCTTGAGCCCAGGAGTTTGAGGTTGCTGTGAGCTAGGCTGACATCACGGCACTCTAGCCCAGGCAACAGAGTGAGACTGTCTCAAAAAAAAAAAGAAGAAAGAAAGAAAGAAAACATTATGATGTCAGATTTTTACACTCTAGTGTAAATTTAACTCAATCTATTGTATTTTCTAAAATAATTTGGATCTTATATTTCAGTTCTTCTTTAAGAGTGACAGAAAAGCAAGGCCTGCAGTCTTGTTCATTGCTGTGGAGGGCAAGAAAGTATTGTTTTGATAAAAAAAGCTTTCCAAAAGCCCTGAAATCACACTGAGCAGAGAACAGACTATTCTGGCATTCCAATTATAGTGTCCTAAAAATCTTGGGAAGATGTGTGTCACTTCATAGGTATTATTCTTAAGGAGTTATTAACAGAATTAGAATCTCTTAATTAGCAACTCATAACTTTGTAGTTGAAGTTAGGAAAGAAAACTGCTTACAAAATATCCTTTGGTATCAAGTATTAGTCAAAACTTACCTGGATGAATCACAAATGTTTCCTATGATAGCTCATAAAATCATAGAATCAAAGAGATTACCTAATACAAACTTGCATTTTATAGATGATGAAATTAATCCTTATGTTCTCATATACTTAATGTCTTGCCATTAATGAAATGAGGAGGGGAAAAAACAAAATCTTCAGAAAGCATAACAAAGAAAAAAAAGTCAGAGCCCACAGAAATATCCCAGTTATTGCATTTCATGTTTATTACAGCCCTATAATCGTTTTCATCCTATAAATTTATAGATAATTTTATAACCATTTAATGCAAAGACTGTTTTCATTCTTTTCTGGAATTTACCATCAGCTGAGATAAGACACCTTAAAACTGAATTGGCTACACAGAATTCCATAGTGCTTCACCATTGTTTAAGGGGAATATAAATAAAGAAACTAATCATAGGCATCTGCAGGTGCTGGGCCAATTAGGAAAAGCTATAAATAATTGCATGGAAATTCATCAGCATCTCAATACAGATGCATGTACCGTTTCCTAAGAAATCACAAAGTATAAGATGAGCCAGTGTTCAATAAAAAGTAGAAAATAACAAATCTGTGAAAAATTCATACTATTCATATTCATACTATTTTTGGCCTCATAAAGGATAAAAATCGTGTCTTTTTTTCTTTTATTAAGTGCTCTCTTTAATTAGTTTTTGAATAGTGCTTACAGTGCTGAGACTCCAACTAGGAATATTATACTTTAGACACAGAATTCAAATGGGAAAGAAAAATGCAAAGTTCTTGCCAATTTCTAGATAAACTTTCAGCAGTTTTGCATTCCAGGTCCAATGAAAGTGGTTCAAATTGGCTAAGGGGTATATTTTATACTGATTAAAGATTTATTAGATTTATTATAAAGACCTTTCTTGAATCACAGAAAGAAAAACAGATGCGGGCGACTTCTGGGGCCCCCCTCTCTTTGGACCCCAGAACCTCATCGACGTAAAAAAATAAACAAAATAAACAAAATAAAATAAAAACAGATGCTAATAAAGAGATTATTTAATCTTTAGTTGACCAAATCCCTGGGTAGCAAAATAATTTCACTCTCCAACTGTGGCAGTTTGTTATAATAATGACTCCCAAAGTATCATTCCTTGTTTTCATAGCCCTTACAATGTGATATTGCCTCTCCCTCCATAGCAAGGTGGAATCTTTTACTCTACCACCTAGAATCTGGATAAGCCTTGTGATTTGCTTTGACCAATAGAATGATGTGATGGAAGTGATGTTGTGTGAGTTCCGGAGCCTTATCAGCCTCTGCCTTTGCTCTCTGGGAACAAAGCTGCCTGTATAGAGCTTAAGCTGGCTGCTGAGTGATGAGAAACCACATGGAAAGAGTCCCAGCCTTGCAGTTATCCCCACCAAGGTCAAAGAACAAATACTGTTATGAGTCATGACCATGATCTTTACCTTTCCTCTTTCTGAATGTGAGATAAATATGTTGTATAATACATGTGTAAATAGAGAGAGGGAGTGACTTCAGCAAGATGGCTCACTAGAGACACCTGGCAAGCATCTCCCCCACAAGAAAGGGCCAAGGCAATGAATAAACAGCTAAGACTTGGCTGGAGTGTCCATGGGAGAGCGCCAAAGCACAGCAGGGGGCTGGAGACACAGCTGTGGGGATTGAAAATCCAGAAGGTGGCAGGAAGGCACCAGTCTCTGCAGCCCTGTCTCCCCCACTCAGATTGGATCAGCCCAGAGATAGGAGGGACTTCCCATTGGGTGGAAAAGGTGAGCAGAAGATCACCACCAGCCCCAATTTCTGCTGCTGCAAACAGCTACATTTACTACAGAAGGATCCCATAGTCCTCAAAAACCCTAAGTCCAGTTTGGAGAGCTGCTGGGAATTCATGCAGCTGCACCCCAGATTAGGTGCACAAGGTGTCTGCTCCCCCCAACCCACCCCTGCATTGTGCCTTCGTCAGGGGCCAGCAGCCGCCGCGCCTCCCCAGCACTGGAGCTCCATCCTTATTGCACCAAGCCCACTCAGGTTGCTGAACACCACAACCCCAGCTGCACAGAGCTTGAGCCCACACTGGCTGTGACTCTGGTCCTACACAGCAAGGAAACCAACCCCCCACCATACTTCTAGCCAGAGAAACACTCCGACAGTCTCACCTAGGGTGAACCTACCCTTGAGCCAGCCAAACTGCTGCGTGCCTTCCCCTGAGGAGAGGCCCCTGAGCCTCTGGATAGCTGATATGTCCCCAGACCAGCAGAATGGCTATGCGCCCACACTCAGGACCTGAGGAACAGCCCTGCGGTGCCGTTTCCCTGCACGCACACCTCCGCTCTGCTCAATGACTCTGCACCCCCAATAAGGGCCTGAGAAACAGTCCTGCAGGCTGCCCCTGGCAGGCACACCCCAGGCCAGCTGAACAATCACGCAGCTGTGTCCCAGACCTGAAAAAGAGCCCTGTGAGTCACAGCCAACAAGCATGCTACCTGGCCAGCGGAGCAGTCTATGCTCTTTGCCAGAGTAACAGCGCCATGGCCCCAACCCCAGCAAGACAGACCTCGAGTTGGCCAATCGACTGTGCATACACATTTCCCCATCTGAGAAAGAGCCTGGCAAGTCCACCCCTAGCAAAACCACACCACCGTTACAACAAACTCTCTCAGCTTAGGACACTGAGAAATGCCACCAGTGTGGATTACATGTGAAGAAACTACATGGAGATCACACTACTGCATTTACCTAGAAACAAGGCCAATGTGCCCCACTGAAATGACACCCCAAACATTCATATGAAGGTCTTTCCCTACAAAACCTACTCCATAAAACTAGAAGAGGCAACTTTTTCACCAGATGTGTAGAAATCATTATAGGGACACATCAACCATGAAAAAGCAAGGAAACTTGTCACCTCCAAAGGAAAACAATAATTCTCCAGTTACAGACCACAATTATAAAGAAATACATTAAATGACAGAAAAAAAATTCAAAATAACAATTCTAAGGAAACTCAGACACAGAGAATATGGATAGAAAATTAAGCAAAAACAGGAAAACAATTCATGAGATAGATAATTTTAAAAAGAACCAAATAGAACTTCTAGAGCTAAAGAATTCAATGAATTAAATAAAAAATACAGGCCGGGTGCGGTGGCTCACGCCTGTAATCCTAGCACTCTGGGAGGCCGAGGCGGGCGGATTGCCCCAGATCAGGAGTTCAAAACCAGCCTGAGCAAGAGCGAGACCCCGTCTCTACTATAAATACAAAGAAATTAATTGGCCAACTAATACATATAGAAAAAATGAGCCAGGCATGGTAGGCCTGTAGTTCCAACTACTCGGGAGGCTGAGGGAGTAGGATTGCTTGAGCCCAGGAGTTTGAGGTTGCTGTGAGGTAGGCTGACGCCATGGCACTCACTCTAGCCTGGGCAACAAAGCAAGATTGTCTCAAAAAAAAAAAAAAAAATACAACCAAGAGTTTCAACATCAGACTAGGTCAAGCAGAAGAAAAAAGTCTCTGCACTTGAAGATAAGTTTTTTGAAATAATGCAGGCAAACACAAAAAAGAAAGAAGAAAAACTAAAGAAGAAAACCTACAGAATTTACCATTACAGAAACAAATATTTGTATTATGGGCATTCCAGAAGGAGAAGGGAAAAGTTGAGGAAACATATTTAATAAAATAATAGCAGAAAAATTCCCAAGTCCTGAAAGAAAGATGTACATTCAGGTCTAAGAAGTTCAAAGGACCTCAAATTAATTCAATCCAAACAGGTTGCCTTCAGGCATGTTTTTTTTTTTTTGAGACAGAGTCTCGCTTGTTGCCCAGGCTAGAGTGAGTGCCGTGGCGTCAGCCTAGCTCACTGCAGCCTCAAACTCCTGGTCTCAAGCGATCCTGCTGCCTCAGCCTCCCGAATAGCTGGGACTACAGGCATGCGCCACCATGCCCGGCTAATTTTATATATATATTAGTTGGCCAATTAATTTCTTTCTATTTATAGTAGAGATGGGGTCTTGCTCTTGCTCAGGCTGGTTTCGAACTCCTGACCTCGAGCAATCCGCCCGCCTCAGCCTCCCAGAGTGCTAGGATTACAGGCGTGAGCCACCGCGCCCGGCTCCTTCAAGGCATCTTATAATCAAATTGTCAAATGTCAAAGGCAAAGGAAGAATTTTTAAAGCAGCAAGAGAAAAGCATCAAGACAAATATAAGGGAATCCCCATTAGAATAACTGGATTTAGGCCGGGCACAGTGGCTCACGCCTGTAATCCTAGCACTCTGGGAGGCCAAGGCAGGTGGCCCGCTCAAGGTCAGGAGTTCAAAACCAGCCTGAGCAAGAGCGAGACCCCATCTCTACTAAAAAATAGAAAGAAATTAATTGGCCAACTAGAAATATATAGAAAAAATGAGCCGGGCATAGTGGCGCATGCCTGTAGTCCCAGCTACTGGGGAGGCTGAGGCAGAAGGATTGCCTGAGCCCAGGAGTTTGAGGTTGCTGTAAGCTAGGCTGACGCCACGACACTCAAGCCCAAGCAATAGAGTCTCTGTCTCCAAGAAAAAAAAAAAAGAATAACTGGATTTCTCAGCAGAAACCTTACAGGAAATGAGAGAATGGGATGATATATTCAATGTACTAATAGGAAAACAAACAAACAAACCTGCTAGCCAAGAAATTATTATACCCAGAAAATCTATCCCTCAGAAACAGAGAAGAGGCCAGACTTGGTGGTTCACACCTGTAATCCTAGCACTCTGGGAGGCCAAGGTGGGAGGATCACTTGAGCTCAGGAGTTCAAGATCATCCTGAGCAAGAGCAAGATCCTGTCTCTAATAAACATAGAAAAATTAGCCTGGCGTGGTGGTGCATGCACCTGTAGTCCCAGCTACTTGGGAGGCTGAGGCAGGAGAATTGCTTGAGCCCAGGAGTTTGAGGTTGCTGTGAGCTGCAATGATGCCACTGCACTTACATGGGGCAACGGAGCAAGACTCTGTCTCCATTAAAAAAGAAAAAAAGAAATGGAGGAGAAATAATAAAATATTTCACAGACAAGTAAGAACTAAGAGAATTCATCATCACTAGAAAGGCCTTACAAGAAATGCTTAAGACAGTCTTACATGTGGAAGTGAAGAGGTGATGTCACCATTGTGAAAATATGTAAAACTATAAAATTCAGTGGGAGAGCCAATATACAAAGGAGAAAGAGAAAGGAATCAAACCTTATCACTACAGAAAACCATGCAATTATGAAAGTAAACAACAAAAAGGAAAATAAAGAACAATGTATATACAAAACAGCCAGAAAACAATCAATAATATGACAACAGTAAGCCCTCACCTATCAATAATAACCTTGAAGGTAAATGAAATAAATTCCCTATTTAAAAGATACAGATTTTTAAATGGATTTTATAAAAACAAACCCAAATTATATACTGCCTAAAAGAAACTCACCTCACTTGTAAAACCACATAGACTGAGAATAAAGGGATGGGTAAAGATATTCCATGCAAACGGAAATCAAAAGTCAGCAGGAGTAGCTATACTTATTTCAGACAAAACAAACTTCAAGTTCAAAGCTTTAAAAAGGGACAAAGAAGGACATTATATAATAATAAAAGGATCAATTCAGCAAGAGAATATACCAATTGTAAATATATATGTATGTACTCAACACTGGAGCACCTAGATATATAAAGAAAATTTTATTAGATATAAAGGGAGTGATAGACTCCTATATAATAACATAGATGGGAACTTCAACACCCCACACTCAGCATTAGACAGATCATCTAAACAGAAAATTAACAAAGAAACATCAGATTTAACTGCATCATCAACCAAAGGGACCTAACAGATATTTACAGAGCATTTCACTGAACAGCTGCAGAATACACATTCTTTTCATCAGCACATGGAACATTCTCCAGGACTGACCATATGTTAGAAACACAAACAAGTGCCAAAAAATTTTTAAAAATCAAAATCATATCAAATATCTTATCTGACCACAATGGAATAAAACTAGACATCGATAATCAGAGGAAAATTCAAAACCATACAAATACATGAAATTAAACAACATGGTCATGAATGAACAATAGGTAAAAGAAAAAAATTAGGAATGAAATTTTAAAATTCCTTGAAACAAGTGAAAATACAACATACCAATACCCATGGAACACAGCAAAAGCAAGTTTATAGCAATAAATCCCTACATCAAAAAACTAGAATGATTTCAGATAAACAACCTAACTGTGCACTTCAGGGAACTAGAAAAGCAAGAACAAAACCCAAAATTAGTAGAAGGAAAAAATAAAATAGAGACTAAAAAATCAATACAAAAGACCAACAAAACAAAAAGTTGCTTTTTTGAAAAGATACACAAAATTGACAAACCATTACCTATACTAAGCAAAGAAAACCAGAAAAGGCCAGGCAAGGTGGCTCACGCCTGTAATCCTAGCACTCTGGGAGGCTGAGGCAGGTGGCTCGCTCAAGGTCAGAAGTTCGAAACCAGCCTGAGCAAGAGCGAGACCCTGTCTCTACTATAAATAGAAAGAAATTAATTGGCCAACTAATATATATAGAGAAAAAATGAGCCAGGTATTGTGACGCATGCCTGTAGTCCCAGCTACTCGGGAGGCTGAGGCAGAGGGATTGCTTGAGGCCAGGAGTTTGAGGTTGCTGTGAGCTAGGCTGACGACACAGCACTCACTCTTCCCCGGGCAACAAAGTGAGACTCTGTCTCAAAAACAAACAAAACAAAAAAAAAAAACAGAAAAGACACAAATAAAATCAGAAATGAAAAAGGAGATATCACAATGGATAATACAGAAATACAAAAGATCATTAGACACTACCATGAACAACTATACACCAATAAATTCAAAAACCTAGAGAAAATGGATAAATTCCTGGATGCATACAACGTACTAAGATTTAACCAAGAAAAAACAGAAAACTTGAACAAACCAATAACAAGGAGATTGAATCAGTGATAAAAAAAAGTCTTCCAACAAAGAAAAGACCAGGACCAAATGGCATCATGGCTGAACACTACTGAACTTTTAAAGAAAAATTAGGCTGGGCGTGGTGGCTCACGTCTGTAATCCTAGCTCTCTGGGAGGCTGAGGCGGGCGGATTGCTCAAGGTCAGGAGTTCAAAACCAGCCTGAGCAAGAGCAAGACCCTGTCTCTACTATAAATAGAATGAAATTAATTGGCCAACTGATATACATACATATATATATATATATATTTAGCCGGGCATGGTGGTACATGCCTGTAGTCCCAGCTACTCGGGAGGCTGAGGCAGTAGGATCACTTGAGGCCAGGAGTTTGAGGTTGCTGTGAGCTAGGCTGACGCCATGGCACTCACTCTAGCCTGGACAACAAAGCGAGACTCTGTCTCAAAAAAATAAATAAAGAAATAAAGAAAAATTAATACCAATTCTTCTCAAACTATTCCAAAAATTTGGAGTAGAGAGCATTCTTCCTAACTCATTCTGTGAGGCCAGCATAACCCTGATACCAAAACCAGATAAGGACACAACAACAACAACAATAAGAAAACTACAGGCCAATATTCCTGATGAACACAGATGCAAAAATTCTCAATAAAACACCGACAAACCAAATTCAACAACACATCAAAAAGATAATACAGACTCAACATGGTGGCACATACCTATAATCCTAGCATTTTGAGTGGCCAAGGTAGGAGGATCATTTGGGGCCACAAGTTTGAGAGTAGCTTGGGCAACATAGTGAGACCCCCATCTCTACAAAACATCTAAAAATTAGCCAGATGTGGTGGTACACTCCTGTAGTCCTAACTATTCAGGAGGCTGAGGCAAGAGTATGGCCTGAGCCCAGCAGTTTGAGGCTGCAGTGAGCTATGATCTCACCACTGCACTCCAGTCTGGGCAGTACAACAAGACTCTATCTCTAAAAAAATAATAAAAATAAAAATAATACACCATGATCAAGTAGGATATTTATCCTAAGAATGCAAGGATGATTCAACATACACAAATCCATAAACCTCATATATCACAACAATAGAATGAAGGAAAAACACATATGATCATCTCAATAGATGCAGAAAAAGCTTTTGATGAAATTCAACATCCTTTATTATAAAAACTCTTAATAAATTCAGTAGAGAAGGAAAGTATCTCAATATAATAAAAGCCACATATGACAAACCCACAGTTAACATTTTACTAACTGAAGAAAAGCTTTGAGCTTTTCCTTCTAAGAAGTGGAATAAGACAAGGATGCCCACTCTCACCCCTCTTATTCAACATAGTACTAGAAGTCCTAGACAGAGCATCTAGGGAAGAGAAAGAAATAAAGGATATCCAAATTGGAAAGGAGGAAGTCAAATTGTCCCTGTTGGCAGATGACTTGATCTTATATATAGAAAAGCCTAAAGAATCTAGGAAAAAACTCTTAGAACTGATAAACGAATTCAGTAAATTTGCAGGATACAAAGCTAATATACAAAAATCAGTAGCACGTCTTACATGAACAATGAACTAGCTAAAAAAGAAATCCAGAAGGCAATCCCATTTACAATAGCTACAAAGAATAAAATACCTAGGAATACATTTAATGAAGGAGGTGGAAGATATCTATAAGGAAACCTACAAAACACTGATGAAAGAAATTGAAGAGGAAACAAACAAATGGAAAGACATCCCATAGTCAGGAATTAGAACAATTAATATTGTCAAAATCATACTACTACCCAAAGCAATCTACAGATTCAATGGAATCCCCATGAAAATCCCAATGACATTCTTCACAAAAATATTTTAAAAATCTAAAATTTTTAAGCTACTTCATGGGAATGAAAAAAAAAAAAATCTAAAATTTGCTTCGAATCATGAAAGACTCCAAAGAGCCAAAGCAATTCTAAGCAAAAAGAACAAAACTAGAGGTATCACACTACTAGACTTCAAAATATGCTACAAAGCTTTGGTAACTAAAACAACATGGTACTAGCATAAAAACAGACACATAGACCAGTGGAACAGATTAGCCAACCCAGAAATTAATTCATGTATCTACAGCAAACGATTCTTTACAAAAGTACCAAGAACACTCACTAGGGAAAGGACAGTCTCTTTGACAAATGGCTCTGGGAAAACTGGGCATCCATATTCAGAAAAATGAAACTAGACTTCCACCTCTCATCCTATATAAAAATCAACTCAAAATGGATCAAAGACCTAAACATAAGACCCAGAATGAGGCCGGGCGCGGTGGCTCACGCCTGTAATCCTAGCTCTTGGGAGGCCGAGGCGGGCGGATTGCTCAAGGTCAGGAGTTCAAAACCAGCCTGAGCAAGAGCGAGACCCCGTCTCTACTATAAATAGAAAGAAATTAATTGGCCAACTGATATATATATAAAAAATTAGCTGGGCATGGTGGCGCATGCCTGTAGTCCCAGCTACCCGGGAGGCTGAGGCAGAAGGATCACTCGAGCCCAGGAGTTTGAGGTTGCTGTGAGCTAGGCTGACGCCACGGCACTCACTCTAGCCTGGGCAACAAAGCGAGACTCTGTCTCAAAAAAAAAAAAAAAAAAAAAAAAAGTAGGACAGGGGATACTATAGGCCGAGAAGGGTCACAGGAAGGGAGGAATAGGGAGAGACTTGCTAAAGAATACAAAATTACAGCTAGATAGGAAGAATAAGTTTTAGTATTCTATACCCCTGTAGGATGATTATAGTTAACAATAATACGTTATATAGTTCCAAATAGCTAGAAGGGAGATATTGAATGCTTCCTATACAAAGAAATGATAAATGTTTGTGATGATGGATATGCTAATTATCCTGATCTAATCACCGTACATTATATGTATCAAAACATCACTATGGGCCGGGCGCAGTGGCTCACACCTGTAATCCTAGCATTCTGGGAGGCCGAGGCAGGTGAATTGCTCGAGGTCAGGAGTTCAAAACCAGCCTGAACAAGAGCGAGACCCCGTCTCTACTATAAATAGAAAGAAATTAATTGGCCAACTAATATATATAGGAAAAATTAGCCGGGCTTGGTGGCGCATCCCTGTAGTCCCAGCTACTTGGGAGGCTGAGGAAGCAGGATTGTTTGAGCCCAGGAGTTGGAGGTTGCTGTGAGCTAGGCTGACGCCATGGCACTCACTCTAGCCTGGGCAACAAAGCGAGACTCTGTCACCAAAAAAAAAAAAAAAAAGTGTCATATAAGCATATGTTATTAGTATTAAAAATATAATGTTTTGGCCGGACGCAGTGGCTCACACCTGTAATCCTAGCACTCTGGTAGGCCGAGGTAGGCAGATTGCTCAAGGTCCAGAGTTCAAAACCAGCCTGAGCAAAAGAGCGAGACCCTATCTCTACTATAAATAGAAAGAAATTAATTGGCCAACTAATATATATAGAAAAAATTAGTCAGGCATGTTGGCGCATGCCTGTAGTCCCAGCTACTCAGGAGGCTGAGGCAGGAGGATTGCTTGAGCCCAGGAGTTTGAGGTTGCTGTGAGCTAGGCTGATGCCACGGCACTCACTCTAGCCTGGGCAACAAAGCAAGATTCTGTCTCAAAAAAAAAAGAAAGAAAGAAAAAAAAAAAAAAACATCACTATGTACCCCATGAATGTATGCAATTATTATTTGTCAATTAATGAAATAAAATTTTAAAAACTGGAGTGTAGGTTTTTTTCCAGGATCCTATAAGAGAATGCACATAGTATGTTAATAAGCCTGGGAATTATATGGTAAAATAAGTAGAGGTGAAGGTTCACCATGTTGCATCATTATTTAAAATCTCTTAATTTAATACAAATAAGGTATGGGCCAGGCATTGAAAAACTACTGACCTTTGACAACTTCAAAGAAAAACCAGAAAAGCCAGTTCGATAGCTAGGGCCACAGTCCTGCTTGTGAATGAAGTGAGGAGCTGATTTGGATTTAGTATCTCAACTTAAGAGGCCCACTATAGAGAGAAAGATAGCAAATATGTGTTGTTTTTCAAATTACATAATTTGTTTCCTGGCTGATTTTTAATTATTTTGTTTGTGATATCAATTTTTGGGGAATAAGAAGATAAATACTAGAAAGTCAGAATGTTATGGCTATGCTTATGCCAAAGTCAAAATTAAAGAATATAATCCTTTGGTGTTTGTGATTTTCTCATTTGTGTATTTCTTGCAAAGATGTGGGAATAAACCACATACCTATGCCTGAAGGTTAGTTCACTGGGTAATCTTTGTCTATAATGTAATATATTTGGCCCACATTTCTGAAAACAGCAGTATACTTTTTTTTTTTTTTTTTTTTTTGAGATGGAGTCTCGCTTTGTTGCCCAGGCTAGAGTGAGTGCCGTGGCGTCAGCCTAGCTCACAGCAACCTCAATCTCCTGGCTCAAGCAATCCTCCTGCCTCAGCCTCCCAAGTAGCTGGGACTACAGGCATTCGCCACCATGCCCGGCTAATTTTTTGTATATATTAGTTGGCCAATTAATTTCTTTCTATTTACAGTGGAGACGGGGTCTCGCTCTTGCTCAGGCTGGTTTTGAACTCCTGACCTCGAGCAATCCGCCCGCCTCGGCCTCCCAGAGAGCTAGGATTACAGGCGTGAGCCACCGCGCCCGGCCAGCAGTATACTTTTTAAAAGGAATTCCCTGAATACAATAGCGCTGAGGTTTATGTTACACTAGCAGAACTTTCTTTTCAGTGGAATTTTATTTGGAATACTTCCTGATAGTAATTTTTAATAAGTCTTCAGGATTTGTTTAAACTGCATATATTTATACAAGTTACCTTAAAGGCTCATGAGTCAAAATAATAAGGACGTATACATTCATTTCTCAGGGGAAAGGCATTAGATAAACCCAGAAATGTTGTTTTAAGTTTATTCTTGTTTTTTCCTTAGCCCAAGAAAATGTTTTAATAATTTTGTGAATCTCTCTAAAAGTGTGGATATACTTTCTCTATATTGACATTTTAAGCCAATTTTAATGAGATTTAATTTACATACAGCAAAATTCACCTTTTTGGGTATATAACTCGATGACTTGTGACAAATACAAAGGGTAATCACCACCACAATAGCAATATAAAGCATTCTACAGCTCTAAAAACGTTGGACAGCTCCCTTTTCAGTCCACGCCCAGGCACTAGTAACTACCGATCTGATTTCTATACTTTTGCCTTTTCTAGAATGTCTTATAAATGACATGGCTTTTTTTTATATAGCAAAATACTTTTTAGAGTAACATATTAATATATTGTTTCATATATCAGTGGTTCATTCAATTTTACTGCTCAGTTCATGTGTTTTGGGATGAGTAGGCCACAATTTGCTTATCCCTTTATGAATTGATGGGTTACTCCTTTTTTTTTATCATGGTAAAATACACATAACATAAAATTTACCATTTTTTCTATTTTAAAGTATACAATTCAGTGGCATATAGTACATTTACAGTGTTGCACAACCACCACCAGTATCTGATTTCAGACCATTTCATCATCTCAAAGGGAAACCTTTACCCATTAGGTAGTCCTTCCCCATTCCCTCCTCCCGCCAGCCCCTGGCAACAATAACCTGCTTTGTGTCTCTGTAAATTGACCTATTCTGGATATTTCATATAAATGGAATATACAATATGTGGTCAGTTGTACCTTAGTGTGATGTTTTCAAGATTTATGAATATTGTAGCATGTATCAGAACTTCATTCCTTTTATGGCTATATAATACTCCATTGTATGGATACACTACTTTTTTTTTTGAGACAGAGTCTCACTCTGTTGCCCAGGCTAGCATGCCATGGCATCAGCCTAACTCACAGCAACCTCAAACTCCTGGGCTCAAGTGATCCTCCTGCCTCAGCCTCCTGAGTAGCTGGGACTACAGGCACAGGCCACCATGCCCGGCTAATTTTTTCTATTTTTAGTTGTTTGGCTAATTTCTTTTTATTTATAGTAGAGACGGGGGTCTCACTCTTGCTCAGGCTGGTCTCAAACTCCTGAGCTCAAACAATCCCCCCACCTCGGCCTCCCAGATGCTAGGATTACAGGCATGAGCCACCGCGCCCAGCTGGATATACTATTTTTTGTTTATCTATTCATCTGCTGATGGACATTTGAGTTGTTTCCACTGTTTGACTATTGTGAATGATGCTGCTATGAACATTCTTGTACAAGCCTTTGTTTGAACACATATTTTTAATTCTTTTGGGTATATAACTAGGGGTAGAATTGCTGGATCTTATGGTAATTCTATATTCACTCTATTGAGGAATTACCAAACTGTCTTCTATAGAAGCTGCACCATTGTACATTCCCCCCAGCAATGTATCCTTACCAATACTTGTTATTTACCTGGGTTTTGTTTTGTTTTGTTTTTTAAGAGATAGGATCTCACTACCTGTTGCCCAGGCTGAAGTGCAGTGTCTCCTCTGCACATCACACACTGCAGCTTCCAACTCCTGGCCTCAAGCAATCCTTCTACCTCCACCTCCCAAGTAGCTTAGACTATAGGTATGCTCCTTGCCTGACTTCCGTTTTTGTTTTTTTTTTAATTATAACAATCCTAGTGGGTCTGAAGTAGTATCTCAGCGGGAGTTTTGATTTGCATTTCCTTAATGATATTGAGTGTCTTTTCATTTGCTTATCATCCATTTGTATATATTCTTTGGAGAAATGTCTATTCAAATCCTTCACTCATTTTTAAGTTGGGTTGTTTGCCTTTGTTATTGAATTCTAAGTGTTCTTTGTGTATTCTGAATAAAGTCTCTTATCAGATATATGATTTGAGAATATTTCCCATTCTGTGTGTTTTCTTTTTACTCTCTTGATGGTATCCTTTAACACACAAAAGTTTCTAATTTTGATGAAGTCCAATTCATCTATTTTTTTCTTTTGTTGTATATATTTTTTGTGTCATATCTAAGAAGCCATTGCCTAAGCCACAGTCATAAAGATGTATCTTTATGTTTTCTTATATGTATTTTATAGTTTTAGCTTTTGTATTTTTGGGTCTTTGATCCATTTTGATTTAATGTTTTTAGATTTAAAAAATTTAATTAAAAAATGGTCTGTCTTAGTCCATGTGTGCAGCTATAACAGAATAGCTGAAACTGAGTAATTTATGAAGATTAGAAATTTATTCTCTTACAGTTCTGAAGACTAGGAAGTCCAGGATAAAGGTACCAGCAGGTTCTGTCTCTGGTTCCTAAACGGCGCCTTGTTGCTCTTTGAGAGGAGGAAGATTGCGCCCCCTTGTGGGAGAATAGCAGAAGAGAGAACCTACTCCTGAAAGCCTTTGCATGCGGACATTGATCCGCTTACGAGGGTGGGACCCTCAGGCCCTAAATATCTTTCACTGGGCCCACCTTCGAGCACTGGTGTATTTAGGACTAAATTTCCAACATATAAATAAATTTGGGGGGACATGTGGGTATCCTGTTGTCCCAGTAAACACAAAGCTATGTTTGTTTATCTTTTATTTTCATATTCATTCATATTCTTGAGTGGAAGATCTATGATAACTTTATATCAAAAACATAAAATAACAATGATATATATGAATAGAAGTAGAAAGTCAGGACCAGGAAATGAATACATGCCAATGATAGTGGCCAGCATAGTTATTACACTATGCTTGAACATCAAATTTGGCTCTAATTTTTTTTTTTTTTTTGGAGACAGAGTCTCGCTTTGTTGCCCAGGCTAAAGTGAGTGCCATGGCTCAGCCTAGCTCACAGCAACCTCAAACTCCTGGGCTTGAGTGATCCTTCTGCCTCAGCCTCCCGAGTAGCTGGGACTACAGGCATGCGCCACCATGCCCGGCTAATTTTTTGTATATATATCAGTTGGCCAATTAATTTCTTTCTATTTATAGTAGAGATGGGGTCTCGCTCTTGCTCAGGCTGGTTTTGAACTCCTGACCTTGAGCAATCCGCCCGCCTCGGCCTCCCAAGAGCTAGGATTACAGGCGTGAGCCACAGCGCCCGGCCTAATTTTTTTTTTTTTTTTAGAGACAGGGTCTCGCTCTGTGGCTCAGGATGGGGTGCAGTGGTGCAGTCATAGCTCACTGTAGCCTCAAACTCCTGGGCTCAAGTGAACCTCCTGTCTTGGCCCCCCCAACATGCTAGGATTACAAGCATGAGCCACCACTCCTGGCCTCAGAGTAGTTTCCTTATGTCAATAATTCATTTAAACTGCATTTTTAACCATCTGATTATGAAAGCAATATTCAGATTCTAAAATATTTTTTGGCAATAATTATTTGGAAAAATTTAAGAGAGAAAGAGATTTTTTCCATTTACTCAAGTTCCTTACAGATCAGAAAAAACAAAACAAATCCCAAAAAGTCAACCCAAGTTTAAAATGCTACTTCATTGCAAGAAACAACATTTATAGAACTAAACTCTTAATAAACTTTACACAGTGCCTGTTACTTCCTTCAGTAATGAAACAGCCCCAAACCAAATCATAAAGTGGATATAATTTGTCTTCAGTGTCTCCTCCCTCCTCTCTTTCTGTGCCTTCCCTAAGAAGCAAAAACTTTCCCAGCAACCCCTCACCTTCCTGCCACTTCTCTTTGGAGATATTGAATTACCTTTTAAATTGAATTACCTTTTAAATTGATCTGATAAATTAATCACTGTTTATGTTTTTTTTTTTTTTTTTTTTTTTTTTTTTTTTTGAGACAGAGTCTCACTTTGTTGCCCAGGCTAAAGTGAGTGCCGTGGCGTCAGCCTGGCTCACAGCAACCTCAATCTCCGGGGCTCAGCGATCCTCCTGCCTCAGCCTCCCGAGTAGCTGGGACTACAGGCATGCGCCACCATGCCCAGCTAATTTTTTTTGTATATATATTTTTAGTTGGTCAATTAATTTATTTCTATTTTTGGTAGAGACGGGGTCTCGCTCAGGCTGGTTTCGAACTCCTGACCTTGAGCAATCTGCCCGTCTCAGCCTCCCAAAGTGCTAGGATTACAGGCGTGAGCCACCACGCCCAGCCACTGTTTATGTTTTAACAAGTGTAGGTTTCTCAATATATTTCCTAATAAAATTACACTCTGGGAATTTTTTGAAATAGCATCCTTTGAAATGCAAGAATCTACTAAGAGTGATTTTAAGGACTCTGGCAGCTTTGTGATCAGGGTATTTTGGAACAGACAGTTACCCAATAGATCTCACCACATAGACACTTGGTTGGCAGCCTAGTCCCTCATATAAGCATGACTGGCCTGCCCCTATAAAACACTTTCCCTGTGATTACAGAGGTGAATGACAATTCCCCTTTCTGATAGTAAAACTTTGTTACACATAAAATTTGAAATAGTATAAAATAAATTCCTGGTATAAAATAAATAGTATAAAATACTATACTATAGTATTTTAAATACTATACTATATACTATATAAAATACTCTACTATAAATAGTATAAAATAAATTCCAGCATGACTGGCCTGCCCCTATAAAACACTTTCCCTGTGATTACAGAGGTGAATGAGAATTCCCCTTTCTGGTATAAAACTTTGTTACACATAAAATTTAAAATAGTATAAAATAAATTCCTTCAATGTGAGAGCCAGACCATAGAATGCTGAAATCTGTGCTTTTTCTTTTTCAGTCAGCAAACATCCCTCTCACAATTTTTTTTAAACTAGAATATCTTTAAAAATTATCATTTGGTGCATGAATGGGTACTTACTGAACACCTTCTATGTGTCAGACACTGTGCTCTGTAGTTTCAAATGTTACATCCATTCCTCGTTTTTATAAAGCCAACCCAGTGTTTACAATAAAGATGCTAAATTTCATATAAATATAAACATAATTGATGTATTGATATATCATATTCCTTGAGGTAAAAGACTACCTGCTCACTTTTTTATCCTTTGAGCCTAGTCCAGTGCCTGGCATTTAGTACATAAGCTCTCATTAAATCTTTGTTGAATATTTCTTTTTTCTTATTTTCTCTTTTTTCTTTTCTTTTTTTTTTAGAGATGTGGTCTTGCTCTGTTTCCCGGGCTGGAGTGCAGTGACCATAGCTCACTGCAGTCTCCAACTCCTGGGCTCAAGCAATCCTGTCTCAGCCTCCTGAGTAGCTGGGACTACAGGCACATGCCACCACACTCACCTAATTTTTCTACTTTTTGTAGAGATGGAGTCGTGCTCTTGCTCAGGCTGGTCTCAAACTCCAGGCCTCAATTGCTCCTCCTGCCTTAGCCTCCTACGTTGCTAGGATTACAAGCATGAGCCTTTGTGCCTGGCCCTTTGAATAATTCTTAAATAATTATTTGTCAAATAGATAGAACATTGTGGTTAGTACTTGATAAATCTATCTACTGATAGTAGTGGTGTTTTAAGAGACTACGGCAAAGTGGATTAATGTGTGAACTTGACCTCCTCCAACAATTATATATTAATAGGCATTCAATAAATATTTAATTAAATGAGAAATTAGGCTGGGCATGGTGACTAATCCCTGTAATCCCAGTGACCAGAGACTCTACTTCCCTAGTCCCTGAGCTTGAGATTTACTCATGCTCTAGTTTTTCCCCAGAATGTGGATATTTGATTCCCGTAGTCTAGGACTCTTGGAGTATCCATAGTAATCAGTGCACAGAATTATTTATTTTTTTTACAAGAGAATTGGTTTGTATTTTGACATATCCATCCATCTAGCCATTTGATTCTCAAACAATTACATTAAATCATTCTGCATTTGTATTAATGTTCTTTAGCTGAATTACAACATAAATTTTTAATGTTTTAAAAGATTTGCCTGAGATGGGTGGAGGCGTGTGCTAACTAATTAGGAGAACCAAACGAGAAGCCTCATCTATAGAAATATAAAGCATGAGAAGTTAAAAAGAAAATTTAAGACTCACTGTTTAGCAGGAAAGAACTATACAATTATTTTACCCCCAAAGGAATGCCAGTTCTTACAAAATAAATAAAATAAAAGATTTACTATGGACTTTTAACCTAAAGATGAAGAAAATATGGTTAGTCAATAATAGTAAACGGTTCATGCAATGTAAGGAAAGCAATATAGCACTAAAAGGGGAACTTGGCTAATCCACCTCTTTCATTGACTCAAAGTGACCAGCCACTCCCTGTGCGCTGGCGAACCTGGCTGGCCCTGCGTCCCGGCTAGTGGGCAACACTTGGTCAGTGCACCTGCGCTCCACGCCTAGGCCTAGGAGCCTGGAGCTGGGGCCGCTTCCGGCGTTGGTTTCCTGGGAATGGCCTTGCTTGCTTGGGTCGTTCAGCCCACCCACCTCATTGCCTGAGACAGTTGGGGGCCTGCTGGAATAAGGTGCAGGTCACTCAAAGTCCCCCAGGGCTGTCGCAGGTGACAACCCGGTCATGCTGTGAGGAAACCTACCATGTAAATGATGCTGGAGGTAGAAAGCATGCCGCCTATGACACCAAAGAGTTTCATGTCCTGCATAGGACATGAAATGACAAGATCAGTGCTGAATTCAGCTTCTTCTAGAAGATGAGGAAGATTTATCCTTGGTTCCTCTGTCGAAGCTGCCGCTTCTTCATCTTTTGGAAGAAGTAGGGCTGGCTTACTTCTTAAAGGGTTTTGCTCCAACACAGAACTGTCTATCACAGTTTGGCTAATCAAAGACTTTAACAAAAACTGGCGGCAGTGAAATCCACTATGGTCTGAAACAAGCAAGGATGCCCAGTGTTGAGTAGAAGATAGTTCATCAAGAAGAATCTTGACATCTAGCTTGGCCACGTGCTGTAAAACCCAGATGCGATGGGACCAGGCATTATAGTTGCTTGGGTATCTCCCTGCTGCTTCACCACAGACCTTCATCTCTTCTTGTATTAGCCAAAGTGTCCTTTCTGTAGGAATTGTTCCCAAGTTTCCTTTGGTTACAAAGGAAGGCAAGGAGGTTTCCTGAATTAACTGTTGTAACACCCATCTCCTGTGAATCCATGTTTCTGGACTCTTTGGAAACTTAGTTAAGACCAATTTTCCCAGATGTAAATCTTTAATTGGATTTAAAGTGCCAGAGAGGATCAGCTCTTTCCTCACATTCCATGCAGTGGTAAAGTCTGGGCTTAGAAGCAGCAGGGTGCATGTGATGTCTGTTGGTTCATCTCTGTTCAGCCATTGTTTTCTTGTTCTGTACAAAAGGAGATTGTAGGGGACTGACATATATTTTCCTAGTTTAAGAATTAAATTTAGTGGGTGATGTACGTGTTCTGCCCAGAGCGTTTGAAAGTAATGTGTTCCGGACAGGGTCCTTGTGACAAACATGGTTGCTGCCTAGAAGCATAACAATAGACCTGAGTTTCTGCATTGAGGCAAGAGCTGCCCAGCCCCACGATAAGTGGAGGCCTGGAGGCCACACAATAAGCACATTGTTCTTTTGATTGTTGCTTAATCCCATAAGATGGCTGGTTAGTCAATGATGGGTAAGACGCTTCAAAGGGAGGGGCAACCTAAGCCATGCACAGCTGCAGGGGATCAGGTTAAGAGGAACAGAGCACAAAAAATGCCCCCTGTGGCGGCCTTGCCCAACCTTGCTAATCTCAGTCTGTGATCTATGCCTGGCACCTTGAGCAACTCCCTGGAAACCTTGATTCAGGAGACATCTGTGTCCTTAGGCTACATGTTCTGGAATTTATGGCTATGGCTGCCACGCCTGGGTGGGCATGTACGAGGAACTTTGATTTTGGGGGTATAAAAATAAAACGACTGGTGCATTATGCACTGTAGTCTTGTAACCTCTTTGTGTGTGTCTTATTGTGTTCTGTGTTCATCCTCCGTCCTGCAAATGGGCCACGACAGGAGCTTGTTGTGGACATACGGCAAAAGGAACCTGACACACCAGCTCTCCACACCAAGTTTGTTTTCAACCAGGACTATGGGACTCCGGTTATACCTAGCTGCAGGACATGTGATCAGGCCAATTCCATCTATGTGTAGGTTCCTCCTGAATGTGCTGGTGATGTCCTTCACTACCCACTGTGCCGCTGCTCTCGGCCATGTTTCAGAATTTTTTTCTTAAAAAGTTATATTTATTTATTTTGGGGGTCTCACTCTGTCACCCAGGCTGAAGTACTGTGGCTTTTTTTTTTTTTTTTTGGTAGAGATGGGGTTCTCACTATGTTGCCCAGACTGGTCTCAAACTCCTAGACTCAAGATATCCTCCTGCCTCAGCCTCTTAAAGTGCTAGGATTACAGGTGTGAGCCACCATGCCAAGCTAAATGCACAGAATTTCTTGCTGTTTTCATGATGTAGAATTCTGGCAGCAAAATGGCAGCTGGGCTGTGCAGAGTGCTGGGCTGGTCCTCTGTTCTGGCTTCTGCCCAGACACTGGCAGAACATCACTGCGTCTCCCCCATTCTCATACATGGCTACCTTATGGACCACAGCTGGCCTTGGACCCCAATCAAGATATGCTCAGAAATTTGCCACTTCATGGACCCAGGGTTCTGGCTAATTTCTCTGTTTTCCTCTTAGAAGCCTGGTAGGTTACTAGTTGCTTTTGGCTTAAGGGCACTTTCAAATTTAGCTCCCAAAAGAAAGATATACTGATTTTCTAGCCTGAATATCCAGTCAAACCTTCTTCATCTTTAGAGCCATGGCCATCCCCTAAGTCTTTGGTCCCCATAGAAAGGTAGGAACAGCTTCTTGTTTACATTTATGAATGCTCCTTCTCACGAATTCCTTCCTTCCTGCCATGAGGTTCAAAGAATACATAGTAAGTACCTTTTAGGCAGCCAAGGAGAGAAGATCTAGCTTGCATGTGGCCAGCCCCCACACTGCCCATTTTCTAATATCTTGTGAGCATTCCGGCCTTTGCCTCCTCTTCCTCTGGGATCCTTTGCCACCTACGTGAAGGGAGGGAGAGCTCATATCAGCTTTGGGTTCCTCCTTTTCCTGGGCTTGCCCTTGTTTCCTGGACATTTCCAAACATTCCTTGGTTTTCATGGTTCTCCTTTGTGCAGCCCACTATAAAAACCCATCTTTTTCAGAGCAAATAATATGCATAGCTGTTAGGTTTGTTCCAGGTGGGAACCCAAGAGTATGTACGGGACAGGTGCGGTTAATAGAAAACTGAGGTTGGTAAAACAATAGCCGCGCAGCCAGCATGCCTATCTCCCCTGATAAGGACAAACTACCCCTCCCTTATCTCTACAGGATGAGTCCCAGAAGTTGGTTACCGCAGTGGCTATTCTGGCCAAGGTACTCATTCCGCCCTGAGAAATCCTTTATACAACCAAGGCTCTCCCCTCCCTCGGTGAGGACTCCCTCCACCCCTCTGCACCAGATGACCAAAATAGACAGTATTTTGCTACACATGAGGCTTCACGTGTCTCTCTCTTGGCTCCGGACCTAACAATAGCCATAGCTAGATAGTTCCTTCTGGCTTTAAGAGGCTTTGGTGATTATCCCCAAACAAAATCTGGGCTGTGGCTGGCCCGGTGGCTCCCACCTGTTATCCTAGCACTCTGGGAGGCCGAGGCAGGCAGGATCGCTCAAGGTCAGGAGTTCAAGACCAGCCTGAGCAAGAGCGGGACCCTGTTTCTACTAAAAATAGAAAGAAATTAATTGTCCAACTAAAAATATATAGAAAAAATTAACCGGACATGGTTAACCGGTGCATGCCTGTAGTCCCAGCTACTCAGGAGGCTGAGGCAGGAGGATCAATTGAGCCCAGGAGTTTGAGGTTGCTGTGAGCTAAGCTGACATCACGGCACTCTAGCCCAGGCAACACGGTGAGACTCTGTCTCAAAAAAAAAAAAAAAAATCTGGGTTGTAATTAACATTCCCAATTGGCTAAGACCTGAAGGTGGGGCTTAATGGCTTTTTCAAAAGGATTAGTTCTTCTCTTCCTCCTTCTAAATTAGTCTCCTTAAATCCAAAATTTTGGAGGCAGATTTTACAGCTTTAGCCTACAGGTCTGCCTTCATTAAGAGCAGTGTCTAGCCAGGGGAGGCGGCTCGCGCCTGCAATCCTAGCACTCTGAGGAGGGAGGATAACTTGAGTTTAGGAGTTCTAGACCAGCCTCAGCAAGAGTGATACCTTGTCTCTACTAAAAAAGTATAAAGAAATTAGCCAAGCTAGAAAAAATTAGCTGGGTGTGGTGGTGCATGCCTGTAGTCCCAGCTACTCGGGAGGCTGAGGCAGGAGGATTGCTTGAGTCCAGGAGTTTGAGGTTGCTGTGAGCTAGGCTGACGCCATGGCACTCTAGCCCTGGCAACAGAGTGAGACTCTGTCTCAAAAAAAAAAAAAAAAAAAAAAGGCCGGGCGCTGTGGCTCACGCCTGTAATCCTAGCTCTTGGGAGGCCGAGGCGGGCGGATTGCTCAAGGTCAGGAGTTCAAAACCAGCCTGAGCAAGAGCGAGACCCTGTCTCTACTATAAATAGAAAGAAATTAATTGGCCAACTGATATATATATATAAAAAAAATTAGCCGGGCATGGTGGCGCATGCCTGTAGTCCCAGCTACTCGGGAGGCTGAGGCAGAAGGATCGCTCGAGCCCAGGAGTTTGAGGTTGCTGTGAGCTAGGCTGACGCCATGGCACTCACTCTAGCCTGGGCAACAAAGCGAGACTCTGTCTCAAAAAAAAAAAAAAAAAAGAGCAATGTCTAATGACTTGATTTTTCTATAGCATCCATTGGGGATAGGTTTTTGGAGCAAAGCCTCTAAATGTATATGACGTCTTAAAGATTCAAAATTTGAGGATTCCTCTTTCTCTGGAGTCTAGTCTTAAAATTTTTTACCAGAGAGTTTTGATGATTCTCTATATTCTCAAAAGGGTTTTTTTGTTTGCTTTTTTTTTTTTTAGTTTTAAGGTCCAAAATCCTAAGCCACACAACAACATAGATGAATCTCAAAAGCATTTCTAAATGAAATCAGCCAGACTCACAGTTATGTGTCAATTTGACTGGACCATAGGTGACCAGGTATTTGGTTAAACGTTGTTCTGAGTGTGAGGTGAGGGTGTTTCTAGGTGAGATTGGCACGTGGCTGGGTGGACTGGGAAAGCAGATTTCTCTCCCCAGTGTGGATGTGCCTCTTCCGATCTGCCAGGCACCTCACGGCCCCGCCAAGTGGCACGAGCAGCCCCATTGCTTCTGTTTCTTTGGGGAACCCCGACTAATGCAGGACAAGTCTAAAAGCTATCGTAATTTCAGAGTGTTGATAAATGTATGAGTGAAAACAATATCTTGAGATACACTACAACTATAAAATGATATGAAAATATCCGTGACTTATTATAACCGTTACAAAGTCATAAGAACTGCTAATACTACTGTAGTTTGTTGCCCACTTTCACAAGTGAATGAAGGAAATGCTAAATTTCAGCTATAGGTTAGTGAAAATAAAAATATAATTTATTCCCCATCTTGTGAACATTGTTAATGCTCTACCTGAACCCCTCAGATCTCTTTTAGGGGCCCATCCCCTAGCCTTCTTTTGTCAGCTGTACCTGGAGACTCATTTTAGAGGGCTGCCCTTGGGCTACTGCAGCCCTTTGTCTACAGACTTAATCTGTGTATCTAAGTACCCAAAGGCAGCCCCTAGCAGATGACTGACTGGTAAAGTTGTGTGAAAATCCAGCTTCTTTGCCTTAAGTGGGCACAAAGATGAGTTATAACTTCTGCTCCAGAGACCCCTGTTGGATCAAACTGAGGTTGGGACTTTGAAATTGCACTCTATCATTATTTTGTTTTTCCCTCATCCCCGGTTACTCCTTAGTATCTTTCTTACACGTGGATCCTCATCTCAAGGTCCGCTTCCAGGGAAGCTTACTTGATACACCATCCACGTTCACAGAGGCCCCTAGTTCAAGAATCCCAGCTCTAGGGGAAGTGGTTGGAAAGAGTTTGAGTGCTAGTGTGTTTGGGGTCTGTCTGCTCTCAGCAAATTATAAGAGAGCAGTGAGCCTAGGCTAGAATTGAGCTGGGCTTAATTCAAGCAGAGATCAAAAAGGGTAAAGAAAACCCAGAGATCATGGGGTTCACAGGGCTGGAAAATCCTACTTCTTCTCGATCCCAAATATTAAGGGATAAGATCGGAAAAACCTTGAGTGACAAAGACTCAGTAAGACATCTAAGTAAACAAAATGACATGGCCATGTAGCAATTAGATTAAGGGTGATCCCTTACCTGGGAAGCCATAAGGTAACCACCTTTTAGGTGAAAAAGCATATCATGGGGATGAAGAAGCAAAGAAGTAAGACAGGCTTGACAGCTATATTTAGATATGGTTGCCAAATTTAGCAAATGAAAATATGGGACACCCAATATTTTATCTGGCCACTTTATGTCTTTTATTTATTTATTCATTCATTTATTTATTATTTGAGACAGAGTCTTACTGTGTTGCCCGGGCCAGAGTGACATGGCGTCAGCCTAGCTCACAGCAACTTCAAACTCCTGGGCTCAAGTGATCCTCCTGTGTCAGCCTCCTGAGTAGCTGGGACTACAGGCATGTGCCACCATGCCCGGCTAATTTTTTCTATATATATTTTTAGTTGGCCAATTAATTTCTTTCTATTTTTAGTAGAGATGGGGTCTCACTTTTGCTTAGGCTGGTTTCAAATTCCTGACCTCAAGCAATCCGCCCGCCTCAGCCTCTCAGAGTGCTAGGATTATAGGCGTGAGCCACTGCACCCGGCCTAACCTTATGTCTTTTAGAAGACAACTTTGGGAATAATTACTGGCACCTGAATCTTTCTGACAGTAAAGATCAGAAACATACCAAGTTTCTCAGGGAATTGTCTTGATAAAGAAACCACAAGCCTGACCATAAGAATTTTTGCCTACCTAGGAAACTTAAATATAACCCTCAAGCCTCCAAATTTGCCTAGGTAGGAGGCACACTATGAAAGCCTCCAGGACAACAAGCTCTTCAATGTCTACTGCAGATGTGGCCATAAAGAATAATGAATAAGGAAGAGCCTCTCAGAAGATGGAGACAGGCAGGAAGATTGCTTCAGGCTAGATGTTCAAGACCAGTTTGGGCAACACAGCAAGACCCCGTCTGTACAAAAAATTTAAAAATTAGTTGAGTGTGGGGGTGCATGCCTGTAGTCCTAGCCACCTGGGAAGCTGAGGCGGGAGGATCACTTGAACCCAGGAGATTGAGGTTACAATGAGCTACAATGATTACACCACTGCACTCTAGCATGGGTGACAGAGTGAGACCCTTGTGACAAAAAAAAAAAAAAAAGATGGAGCCAGGATTTATAGAGAAAAATGGTAAAAGGAGTTCTCCTAAAGGGTAGGATCATAGTGTAGTCAAGGAATTCTCCCCCTTCAAGATAGGGAACTAGAAGTCTTCACAATGCCAGCACAGCTGTTTTTTATAATTGCTAAGGACTAGCAATTGTGTGTGTCTCCCATTCTTCCTTCTTCTTAATGAGGTTTGGTTTTTTTGTGTATATTTGGGGGGAGGGTTGTTTGTTTTTTGTAGGTTGTATATCCTAGCTCCACCATTGCAAATAAGAGAAAGGAGAAAGACAATTTACGGCAAACTTACTTTCCCAATTCAAGTCACCAGACCATGAGGAACCATATTCAGTCTTACATGGAGAAGACTGCATGTCACTCAGAGATCCTAAATTTTGAGCTTGGTGCAATGACTAGAAGGGGCTTTGAGTTGTCTCCCTTGGTAGGAAGAGAAAAGAATGTGTTCTACGTATGGTAAAGGGGTGAAATGGGTATTTGATCACCAGAAGAGTGAACTGTGCAGAGTTCTCTTCTTCCTGGGCACATAACTAGACTACACTTCCTACCCTCCCTTGCAGTTAGGTATGGCCATGCCTCCAAATAATATACTAACCCCCAGACCTGGTCCGTAAAACCTTCCAGGAGTGATCCTTCATGCTTTTCCCTGCTTTCAGATGGCTGGAAGGTGATGATCCCCAAAGTAACCTTGAGATCCATATTAAAGATGGCATAACCACATGATGGAACTTGGGTCCTTACATTGCCTCTCAGCAGAGAGCTACCTAAGAGAACCACTGAACAATGAGCACTGACATGATGAAGATTATGTTAAACCGCTGAGATTTTGAGGATCCATGCAAGGCCCCTAGAGCAGCAGCAGCAGTATCTCCTGGCAACTTGTTAGAAATCCAAATTTAAAGTCCTGCCCATTATCTATTGAATCCGAAACCATGAGGATAAGGCTGTCTGGGTGACCCTAATACACACTGAAGTTTGAGAACCACTGATCCAAGAAAATATCTAATGTTAACTAATGAAACACCCACGTAGGCAATCCCTGACGTTGGTCAGTCCACTGTTGCTATCGTCTCTCCCTCGTTCAAGGTGATGCTATGAACCACTGGCCTAACGCTACTGACTGAAGACGTTTATACACTTCTGGCCCTGATCTCAGCACAGGCCATGGTAGACCCTTGAGGGAGAATGGTTCTTTTCACTTAGAGATAAACTCATTTGAGGTTGCTTTCCAAAAAAGTTCTATTAGTATTTGGTTTTCCCAGATCTTGGCATGCATGACATCATAGTCCAGACACCACAGAAGGACTCTGTGAACTGGGATGATCGACTCATGCAGTGTGCCTGAGACTTTCCTGGCTTCAACACTGAAAGTCCCGTGTCCCAGAAACCACCCAGTTTCAGGCAATTAAGGGTGTTTGGTCACCTGAGTCAGTGTTGGTTAAAATGTTCACCCTTGTGACACAGAACCTTTTCCCTCACAAGAATGGTCCATGGCTCAACAGGTCAGGCAACTTTTATTTTCAGCTTTCAAACACAAAAGTTCTAATAACACCATCTTTCTCTGGCAGTTGACTCACTCACCTTTGAAGCCAGGTGCCTTGATTGCCTCCTGGGGCCGCTGCATGCTCCCTTCTGAGGGTGCGTGGTCGCAGAGACGGCGGGTTTCAGCGCCAGCGAACGTTCGCGCGGGGGAGGTGAGGAAGGTGAGGAAGGTCACTTCCACAGCTCACCAAGGCAGGGGCGTCAGGGTGGGGCAGGGACCCACATTTTCTATTTAAACATTTCCTATGTATTTAAGCCTGCTAGAGGATAAAATATGTTCCCTGGCTTTATAACACAAGGTAAAATGCTAGCTTTGGAATGAATAGCATACAATGAGAATTCAGGAAACAGAAAGATAAGGATTATTTTTCCTTTAATTTCCTCAGGACTCCTTCCTAGCACTAGTTTTCAGTAGTGGGCCTGGGGTGCATATCTAAATTAAGTGAGGGCAATATTTTGAAATACAATTCCCCACTGATAGAGCCCTGGGTATGGGTTGGGGGTCAGGGTGGGGGGGGGGTGGGGGGGTCTATGTTTTGAAAAAAGCTTAGGTGCTTTTGATGTCTCTTTTCTTTTGTTAATCATGGTATGACAGCAGGGTTTCTCAACTTCAGCACTATTGACTTTTTAAGTATGACAATTCTTTGTTGTGGGGGGCTGTCCTATGTGTTGTAGGATAATTAGCCTGCTAACAGCCTTAAATCCTGCCTGCTTCAAACTCATTAAAAAGCCAGGGTTGAGCTAGACGTGGTGACTCACACCTGTAATCCCAGCATTTTAGGAGGCCATTTTAGGGAGGATTGCTTGAGGCCAGGAGTTCAAGACCAGCCTAGACAACATAGCAAGACCCTGTCTCTATAAAAAATTAAAAATTTGCTGGGCATGGTGGCACATACCTGTAGTACTAGCCATCTGGGAGGCTGAGGTGGGAGGACCAATTGAGCCCAGGAATTTGAGGTTATAGTGAGCAATGATGACGCCATTGCACTCCTGTCTGTGTGAAAGAGTGAGACCCTGGCAATAAAATATATATATATATATACACACACACACACACAAGCCAGGGTTGGTTCAAGGACCAACTTCAGATTTGGGGATCAACCCTATTTTAAATTCTTATTTAATGTTTAGGCCCATATACAGTGACATGAAGTTTTACCAACACAGGGAGGGAAATTGTAAAATGCACTTAAATGTGTTAGGGTGTGAGCTAGTGCACACAGGTTTTGAGAAAGATTTTTCCAGGCAAAGATTAAGATAGAAAGAAGAAAAAGTTTATTTTACCTTTTCCACATGGGAAAAAGGGCCAGCACAGAAGAGGAAGAGGGAGAGTGTGTTGGCAAAGAACATGGGTCAGATCTGACAGGAGGCCGAGCTCAGGCAGTGATGTGAGTGATGGGGACCGGCTGTGAGTACAGATGAAGCTTCGCTTACTCACCTCCTGCTCACCTCCTGCTGTGCGGCTGGTTTCTAATGGACCGTACCAGTGTGGAGCTCAAGTTGGGAACTGCAGTTCTAGAGGCTGGCTGCATTTCTTGGCTTGTGGCCCTGTATTATTCTAGACCTCTGCTTCCATCATCATGTCTCCTCCTACACTCAATCTCCTGTCTCCCCCTTATAAGATCCATGTGATTATTTGGGGCTCATGCGGATAATCTAGGATTACCTTTCCATCTCAAGATCCTTAATCACATCTGCAAAATCAATTTTACTGTGTAAAGTAACATAATCTCAGGTTCTAGAGATTATGAAGTAGGCATCTTTGAGGTGGGGACTGGGTGTCATTATTTGCTTACTACACCGGGCAAGGGGTTTACCCTAGTTGTGGCGGACACATTTCTCTGAATTACACACAGGCAATGTAGCCATTCTCTCACTGATGCTCTTTTCCCAAAGAATAACAGGGGCAGCCTGAATGCCATGCCTTTGAAACGAGAGAGGGTGAGAGCACACTCTCTCTCTTACATGAATGGAGAAGTGGTGACAGGAATGGCTACTTTCTGAGAATAAACAAGGACTGTCTAAAACCCTGCAGTGTTAAGGCTTTGATGACATTGAAGCCACATTAACAACTGCTAAGACAAGTAGAATTTTGGAAAGCAGTGACCCAGAACCTGGAAATGGACTGCACGGCAGTCAGATCACACATGACAGTGACAAATGATTGTGCTATAGCAAAACACCTAATACCACAGGCTCAGGAGTCAGCCAAGAGCAGAATCCTAGCTCTGCTGGCTCTGCTATTTAGTAATTGGATGACTTGTTTAACTTCTCTAAGCATGTTTTCTTATCTGTAAAATGGGGATAATAATAGTTCATGGGTTTGTTATTAGGACTATATGAGATAATGTGTGCAAAGTGCTTAGCATAGTGTCTGACACACCGTAATCACTATTCAGTAAATTAACTATAATTATTATAACTGTAATAAATCTGAGGAAAGATGTTAAATTAGAATGGTATCACCCAACACAGCAAAATACCCTGTAATCCTCTATAAATCTCTCCCCAAAGTCCCACTCATCATAGCAATTACCACCCAAATTGTTCTTCGTCTCGTCCGAAACTCCCACCCTTTCTGGGTCTCTTCCCGGCCTCTCCTTGTATGGATTCTTACTTAGGCCTTTCCATTCTGCTTCTCTGACCATTTAACTGATGAGAACAAAGGCACAATACTGAGCAATGAAAAGATCCTTTTAAAGGGGGCTAGAAGCAGTGGAAACAAGTCTGTGAATTCTTTCACTGGCCTATTTTTGCCCTATCAACTTCATTTATTATACTCATATTCTCCCAGCTCTCAACCTTGTTCATGTGTGCCAAAGGTTTGGAGAACCATATAAGTCAACCTTATTTATGTTCAGTTTAGAATTTTGAGACATTTGTTAGAGTCTTTGATCTATGTTGACTAGAGAAAAATGTATCTTCTCAGTAGTGACTGCTCTGGAAAGTTCTTGTTAGCTACTAGCTACAGGTTTCCTCTATCCAAGGAGGACATCTAGAGGTTACTTGTGATGTGTAGCCTATCCAGAAATGCTTTCCAAATTGTTTTCTTCAGAGATCCCATCAGGCATCATAAATACTGATCCGACAAGTTCAACTAGAATAAATATTAATGTATGGTTAATTTTAAGGGAAGAAACAAACCTAAGGAGGTTACATTTACTTTCTAAGCAAGCAGTACATTACAGGGTACAGAAGAACTTACGAATGCAATGAGTGGAGAGAATAGTTTTGAAGGATATTTTGGGGACAGTTGGAGAAATTTGAGTGTCGACTCAATGTTGGTTGATGTGATTGAATTAATGTTGATTTTTTTAGGTATGGTTAAGACATTGTGCTTGTGTGGGAGAATGTTCCTGTTCTTGGAAGATGCAGGCTGAGATATTTAAGGATAATGTAGGAGGACATCTACAACCTATTTTCAGATGTTTTGGCAAAAGGGAGGCGTGTGTATACATACGTACAGTGTCATCGCAGGTGTGGCAAGATGTCAACAGCTGGTAAATCTAGGTGGGGGCATGGAGGTATTCATTACACTGTGGTTTCAATTTTTCTGCAAATTTAATTTTTTTCAAAATAAAAATAATTAGAATGCAAAAACATTAAGCAAAGTCACTTAAAATCTTAATCTGAATTTGTATCTCAACTGTTGTGACATATGCTGTTTTGTTCTTGGGTTGAAATTTAACTTTTTATACCTTCTATTCCCACTATATTATAATCACTCACATGGTTATCCTCTGCTCTTTGTGTTACTCATACAAGCATGCAACAAACACAAATATTTGCTGATGCTAGGGAAAAAAGTGATAGAAAACTTTGTAACTCTCCAATTGTGCTATGGCTCTCTCGGGTCTCACTTGGAGCCAGAAGGGTGCTTCCTTCCTCCCTTTCCCCACCCCAGTTTCCCCGGCTGACTCATATTTATCCTCCAGGTTCCCAGGCCAGGGGAAGTCTGCTTAACCTCTTCTGTGCTCTTTGGTCGTTTCTTCCCTGCCGGCCTGGAACCAGACTTCAGGTAGGTGGCCAGTGAGCCTCTGGATGCGCACCACACACGCCAGCTGCACATGCGCTGTGCAGAGCCCCTCCCCCCCAACAGACTGCTGGGAGGAGAGCTGGAGTCAGCTGTCTCCCTCGTTCCCTGACGTTGACATTTGGGGTGCAGCACCAGTTCTAAAGAGCCCTATGTTAGGGGGCAGCTCTCTTGGTTCTGTGTCCCTCAAGCCACTCTCTTTAAAGAACACTAGATGGCCTGGTGTGGAGCTCTGCCTGTAATCCCAGCACGTTGGGAGGCCAAGGTAGGGGCATCGCTTGAGGCCAGGAGTTCTGAAAAAAGTTTAATTCTAATGTTTAAATGTGTAATTGTATAAAGAAACTGAAGTTCTATATTAGCATTCAGTAGTCCCCTTTTACTTGCTGTTTAACTTGCCTAACTCTTACAATTACTTACTTTCTCATCGATTTCTTCCATTTCTAGCTTATATTTCTATACAAGAGATTCCTATATACTAATTTAGATTATTATGCTAATTGTGTTAATCCAGGAAATAATTGTGAAACTGTTGGTTAATTCTCCTTCTTAAGTTTTACAGCTGATGCTTTCTGGTTTTAATACATTTCAGCTGCATTTCAAGAGTGTGGGTTCCACTCCTACACTGCTGGTGGGACTGCAAACTAGTTCAACCTCTGTGGAAAGCAATATGGAGATACCTTAAAGCGATACAAGTGGATCTACCATTTGATCCAGCAATCCCATTACTGGGCATCTACCCGAAAGATCCAATGACACTCTACAAAAAAGACACCTGCACTCGAATGTTTATAGCAGCACAATTCATAATTGCAAGGCTGTGGAAACAGCCCAAGTGCCCATCAATCCAAGAATGGATTAATAAAATGTGGTATATGTATACCATGGAGTACTATTCAGCTCTAAGAAACAACGGTGATATAGCACATCTTATATTTTCCTGGTTAGAGCTGGAACCCATACTACTAAGTGAAGTATCCCAAGAATGGAAAAACAAGCACCACATATACTCACCAGCAAACTGGTATTAACTGAGTATCACCTAAGTGGACACATAGGTACTGCAGTAATAGGGTACTGGGCAGGGGGGCGGGGGGTGGGTATATACATACATAATGAGTGAGATGTGCACCATCTGGGGGATGGTCATGCTGGAGACTCAGACTTGTCAGGGGAGAGGGGGAAAGGGCATTTATTTAAACCTTAAAATTTGTACCCCCATAATATGCCAAAATAAAAAAAAAAGAGTGTGGGTTCCAGGTGTTCAGGGCAGAAGATGAAAGGTGTTTATGACTCTGGAATCATAGAGTCAATTCTGCCATATCTATCCATTGGTCAAAGCAAACCACAGGATCAGCTCAGATTCAAGGAAAAGAGAAATAGGCTATACACTCTGAAGCACATGAATGTCATAAGTCTCTCTTTCTTAGGAAAAATGGTTTTAAAGCATGTAACTTGTGAAATTTGAAGTTGGATTGCAAATAAGTTATAGTTTTAGTACTGGAAATTGAAAAAGTCTTGTTTAACTTGGCTGTCCTTTCCTGGTGACATTTTTTTTGTTAAGTTCTGAAGCAATCTTATTTCTAAAAAAAAGAGTCATTTTCTTCACTGTTTTTACTTTTTATTTTTTTTTTAATTTTTTGCAACCTACACATAACAGGGAGCAACTTGGGGTAGTCAGTTCAGCCCCTCCCCTTTTTAGGTTCCTTATGGTCTTTTTACATATCACCAAACAGTTTTGGAGAAACAGCATATACATTTCTGTTTTGCTGTAATTCTTTTCTCTGTTCCCATCCTCAATGTAATTTGCAAATTAAAAATAGATACTCGTCTTGTCCCACACTTTGAAAACATGATGCTAGGTTATGCCAACATTTTAACATCTTTTCCATGGCAGGCAACAAGGATAGTCATTTTATAGGCACATATCTATATAGGCTATCTTCTTCCACTTCTGTGAAGTCAAAAATGTCATTAAGTGCTTCCATATGTTTTAAGGAAACTGAAAACCACCAAAAAGGTTTATCATTTCTTAGTCCATTTGGGTTGCTATAACAAAATACCACAGACTGGGTAATTTATAAATAACAGAAATGTATTACAGTTCTGGAGGTTGGGAGGTCCAAGATCAAGGGGCCAGCAGAGCAAGTATCTGGTGAGGGCTCACTCTCTGCTTCATAGACGGCACCTTCCTGCTATGTCCTCACTTGGGGGAATGGGCCAGCAGTTCCCTCAGGCATGTTTTATAAGGGCATTAATTCCATTTATGACAGCAGGTCTAATCACCCCTAAACAGCACCACCTTTTAATACTATTCACTGGGGATTAGGCTTCAACATATGAATTTGTGGGGTGAGGTACACAGACATTCAGACTGTAGCAATTATGAAAGCCTCAAAAATCACAGGTAAACAAATCATGCATTATCCTTGTTCATTTCATGCTGCTCTAACAGAATACCACAGACTGGCCAATTTATAATGAATAGAAATGTATTGGCTTACAGTTCTGGAGTCTGGAACATCCAACATCAAGGGGCCAGCATCTTATGAAGACCTTCTTGCTGCATCACCCCATGGCAGAAAGTAGAAGGGCAAGAGAGGGTAAGAGCGAGAGAGCGAGAGAGGGCTTAACTTGTTGTTTTTGTTTGTTTGTTTGTTTTTGTTTTTTTTTGTTTTTTTTTTTTTTGAGACAGAGTCTCACTTTGTTGCCCAGGCTAGAGTGAGTGCCGTGGCGTCAGCCTGGCTCACAGCAACCTCAAACCCCTGGGCTCAAGCAATCCTCCTGCCTCAGCCTCCCGAGTAGCTGGGACTACAGGCATGTGCCACCATGCCCGGCTAATTTTTTGTATATATATTTTTAGTTGGTCAATTAATTTCTTTCTATTTTTGGTAGAGACGGGGTCTCGCTCAGGCTGGTTTCGAACTCCTGACCTTGAGCGATCCGCCCGCCTCGGCCTCCCAAAGTGCTAGGATTACAGGCGTGAGCCACCACGCCCAGCCTGTTTGTTTGTTTTATAGCAAACCCATTCTACTGATATTTAACATACTCTGGTAATAATGACATTAATCTATTCATGAGGTCAGAGCCATCATGACCTAATCACATCTTATTGGGCCCCACCTCCCAACATTTTAGCACTGGGGACTAAGTTTCCAACACATAAGCATTGGGGCCACATTCAAACCAAAGCTTGCTGCTCTTGGCCCCCAAAATTCATTTTCTTCTCACAGTGCAAAATACATTTATTCCATCCCAAAAGTTTTAACTCTTTCCAGCATCAACTCAAAAGTCCAAAGTCCAGGCCAGACATGGTGGCTCAAACCTGTAATCCTAGCACTTTGGGAGGCTGAGGTGGGAGGATTGCTTGAGATCAGGAGTTAGAGGTTGCAGTGAGCTATGATATATGTCACTACACTCTAGCCCAGGCAATACAGTGAGACTCTGTCTCGGAAAAAAAAAAAAAAAAAAGTCCAAAGTCGAAAGGCTCATCTAAATCACATGTGGGTGAGACTCAAGGCATGATTCATCCTGAGGCAAATTCTTCTCCAATTATGAGCTTAAGAAATTAATAAGCTATGTGCTTCTGAAATATAGGGGTGGGACAGATATAGGATTCCTGTTCCAAAAGGGAGAAATAGACAAGAAGAAAGAAGTAACTGGTCCAAGTCAGTCCAAAATCCAACAGGGAAAACAACAGTAAGTCTTTTTTGTTGTTGTTGTTTGTTTGTTTGATGTTAGGACAGTGTCTCACTCTGTCATCCAAGCTGGAGTGCAGTAGCATGATCATAGCTCACTGCAACCTTGAACTCCTGGGCTCCAATGATCCTCCTCGAGTAGCTCAGCCTCCTGAGTAGCTAGGACTACAGGCACCTGTCACCACACCAGGCTTATTCTGGGGGCTTCTTTTGTAGAGACAGGATCTCACTCTTTTGCTCAGACTGGTCTTGAACTCTTGACTTCAAGCAATCCTCCCACCTACACTTCCCAGAATAGTGGGATTACAGGTGTAAACTACTGCAACCAGGGTGGCAGTAAGTCTTAAAGCTGGAGAATAACCTCCTTCAACTCCATGTCCCACATCCTGGGCACACTGGGGTGGGGTTGGGCCCCCTGGCCTCATGCAGTCCCATCCCTATGCCGTTGCTAGGTTCAGCCCATGCAGCAGTTCTCACAGATTAGAGTCTTGTGCCCGTAGATTTTCCAAGCTGCAGCTGCATGCTGATGGCTCTACAGTTCTGGGATCTTAAGAAAATGATTTGAAACTCCTTTGTTTAGATACAAAGTACCTATGAGCTAGGAAGAATTTTTTTTTTTTTGGCCGAGACATTTATTTTCAACATTAAAGGACAGATCAAGTCATTCTGACCCTCTGAATCTCAGTAGACTGATTTGTGGAATTCCCTGGCATGGAATTATTAATACAGAGCCGTGGGGCAGGCAGCCGGCTCCAGGACCAAGTGCGGGGTGGGACAGGAGTTCTCGGCCCGTCTCCCACTTTGCCTCATTAGAAATGCAAAATAGAAGTCAGATTTAAAAAGCTGAAAAACAGCTGATCAGGTCGACAAAAGGCAGACGCAGGCTCTTCCCCAACAGCAGACAGGCAGCAGCTGGTGACCGCTGGGGACGGGCGACAGGCGTGCCCGTCCCCTCGCCCACGCGCGCACTGCCGTCCCCAGAGGGCGAGCGGGACGCGGGAAAGCAGAGAGGAGCCCGAGGGAGGCGGGCCGCGCGGGGTGCGGCCGGGGGCGCGGCCGGCCTCGCTCCGCTCCCTCCGGGAAGCGGCCGCTGGCTGGCCGGCCCGCGCCGACGCCCGTCCCTCCCGTGCGCGAAGGGCGCGGCGCTCGTGGCGGGCGTGACCTCGGCTCCGCCCTGCGCGGACCGCGCCGGGCCCAGGACGGCGAGCGCAGGCGGGAGGCCCGCGGGGCGGACTCGGTCGCTCCTGGCGGGGACAGGGCGCAGGCGTCACGCCCGCCGAGAGGGCGCTCAGGGCCCCAGGGCAGGTCTCGGGCCTTGCGGTCGCCCTGCACCGCGGTGACCAGGTGTCCGCCCAGGTAGTCGTCCACGTTGGGCAGGTACGCGGAGGGCCTCTGTCGATCGCCACCTCGTTCAGGACCTGGCACTGCCTGGCCCGCCGCCCGCCGGCTCTCGCTGGGCCGGCTGGGGACGGGCACCTCCCTCCCGCGGGCCCGTTCAGCGCCCGGGCCTCCAGCGGGCTGCGAGGGACAGCCGCTCGCCCCTATCACCCGGGTGACGTGGGACCGAAAGTCCTCCGAGTCGAGCGGTGTCAGGAGCCCGGGGAGCCCGGGCGGGAAGCCCGACCGGAGGCACGCCGCCCGGGACCGCGGGAGGCGCCCAGCCCGGCGCCCGGCAGACGCTGAGGCCTGTCGGGCTGGAAAAGTCGCCGCGGTCTGCGCGGAGAGCGCGCTTCCTCTGCGCGGCCCCGAGCGCTCACCGGACGACCGCAGCGCCTCCTGGCCCTTCTCCGGCGCCCGCGCGGCCCCGCCGCCCCGCGCGCCTTCCCGCCGCCGCGCCCCGGGCCTGCGGCGCGTCCTCCCGCCGCTCGGTGCCGCCGCGGGCGGGCTGCGGCTGGGCGCGCGGGGCGGGGCGGCCGGATCCCAGGTCTCGCCCCCGTGGCCCGCGGAGCAGCAGTGCGCGGCGACCCCGGACGCAGCTCCTTGTCCCCGCGCACCTTTTCTTGTGCCATTTCCATCGCCCACAAATGAGGACGTCGGTCAGAAAGCACCGAGGCCGTGCGCTGCCGCGGGCGCCGGCGGAGCGTCTGCCTGCCCGGGAGCAAGAATTTTCATCTGCTGCTGTTCCTGTAATTTGAGGCATCCCTTGATATACTGTAGAAAGCATGATTGTTGGTAGTGCCTGTCAGAATCAGCTCTCCATGGTAAAGGGGCCAACCCATTTGTCATCAACCTTTTGTTTGCCAACAAGGTATTTTAGTTGCAACGTCTGAATCAGGAAATATAACTTTACTCAGTTTTATAGAACAATCAAGGAATAGATACAGTAATGCATGTTAATCCACGTTTGTTTCTATGGTGCACCCAAACTCTTTATTCAGCAGCAATTATTTTATTTATTTATTTATTTTATTTTTTTGAGACAGAGTCTCACTTTGTTGCCCAGGCTAGAGTGAGTGCCGGGGTGTCAGCCTAGCTCACAGCAACCTCAAACTCCTGGGCTCAAGCGATCCTCCTGCCTCAGCCTCCCGAGTAGCTGGGACTACAGGCATGTGCCACCATGCCCAGCTAATTTTTTCTATATATATTTTTAGTTGTCCAGATAATTTCTATTTTTAGTAGAGACGGGGTCTCGCTCTTGCTCAGGCTGGTCTTGAACTCCTGACCTCGAGCAATCCTCCCAACTCGGCCTCCCAGAGTGCTAAGATTACAGGAGTGAGCCACCTCACCTGGCCAAGAAGTGTCATTCTTTAATTGTGAATATAAGAGCCTTCCTTTAGTGAATAAGTAGTTTAGTAGCTTCAGGAAACACCACACTTTCCATCGAGCTATCTAGAAAGCTGCCAGGTGCAGATGAAGAAGGTGCAAAGACACATTTTTTTTTTTTTTTTCTGCCCTCTCAAACCAGCTTTTCCCGATGACTGGGGGAAGAACTGGGAAGAGAAGAGCGAGACAAGTTTTCCTTTAAAATGGCTTTACAGATCTTCCTCAGCATTCTTGTTTCCTCTCCAGCTTCATAACTGTATATCTTATGACTCTTATCTGCAAAAAGGCAAGCTCAATTTATTTCTCAATGTTCCCTAAAATGCAATTCTCTTCCCATTTTGCCTAGCTAACTCTTACATATCTCTTACCTCTTAGCCTAAGCCTTGCCCTGGGAGAAGTTTCCCACCTCAGTTATCTCACCTTCACATGGCTTTGTCTTTCCATAGCAACTGTTGTCACCTAGCAACACTCATTAACGTGTTATTGTGATTACTTGTTCCATGCTTGTCTTCCTGGCTAGATTCTCAGAGAGTTGGTCTTAACTACCAGGGCGTCCTCAGCGGCTAGTGCAGTGCCTGGTATATGCAACGTGCTCATTGAATATTTATTAAATAAAATAGAACATTATAAATCACTGTTTTCTATCTTTTCTTTAAATAATTTTGTCACATTACTTGTCATTTACTAGGGCTGCTGTAACAAAGTACCACAGACTGGGTGGCTTAAATAACAAACTTATTTTCTCACAGTTCTGGAGGCTAGAAGTCTGAGATGACTTCTAGCCTCATCTAGAAGGCTCGTTTCTTCCGAGGCCTCTCATGGGTCTGTGGATGGTTATCCTCTCCCTGTGTCTCCTTCCTGTGTGTTCAGAGCCTGCAAAGAGTGATTGCCATCTGTGGCTGCTTTAGCTGTGTACTGTGTTTGTGTCCAAGTTTCCTCTTCTTATAAGGACACCCAGTCATATTGCATTAGGGACCACCCTGATGGCCTCACTTTAACTTGATAACCTCATTAAAGACTTTGTTCCAAAACAGTCACATTCTGAGTGGACCTCAATATATGAATTTTGTGGTAGGGGGGCACAATTTGGAGCATAACAAGGGGCCTTGTGGAGGAGATCTGAGACACTCCAATTTCCAGCAGTGCCACCTGCCAGACATGTGGGTGAGGTTCTCAGAAACCTTCTCGGCCAGACAGCCCTAAACACTGTTTTCGGGGTCAGATCAGCAGAAGAACTGTTCAGCCAATCCATAGAATTGTAAGAAGTCACAAATCACTGCTGTTTTAAGACAGTGGGCTTTGAGGGATGGTTTATTATGCAGCAATAGATAACTGAAATGACCCCATTTCACACAAATTCTAAATCAGGTCCAGGTCCACCACACCACAGTTAGTCATAGGCTACGTGTTAAGTGGATTGTTTAGTCAGCTTTTCATTATACCATTGAAAGGGAAATGAGTACTAATTTATTAATTTTAACTGACTAGATATTGCTACTGATAATTAATTAATTGCTACTGATAATTTATATAGCACTTGGCCAATTGTTTGAAATAGTCTTTTAATAATTGATAAGGTTTTTTAATCAAAGAAATATCAAATCAAAGACTCTTGGGGCTAAAAGGACCAACAAGAAGTCATTTAATCCATCTCCCTACCTTCAAAGAAAATGACTTATTCAACCCAGCCATAAAAGAATCCTCCTCCTCTTCCTCATTATTGTCATCCAAGAAAACTTTTAAAGTGTCGATCTGTAGGTTGAACTGTATTTGGCACTCTATAGGCATTTAAAGATCTAATACAACAATGCAGAGACAAACGACACATAAATGAAATCCAAAGAAGTGCATACATAAGTAGCTTAAGATAAATGCTATACAAAAAATGACAACATCTTTTTTGGACAAAATATTTGGAAAAAAATAAGAAAGAAAAAAATTTAAAAAATGACAACACTTTTTTTCTTTCAGTTTATCTACATAAACATTTTCAGCCCATGTAGATGTATAGGCAGATAAATATAACTACACAACCATACGCATGTATGCAGTAAAAGATTTGGGGAAACATGACAGCTTTCAAATATTTGAAGGACTTTGTGTAGAATAAAGATTAGATTTGTTCTGTGTAACTGCTGGGTAGAACTAGAACCAGGGCAAAACAGGTGGAAGTTTCAAGGGGTGTGTTTCAATTTATCTTCAGGAAGTATTTTTTAATAACTAGAATCCTTCAGGCGCGGTGGCTCACGCCTGTAATCCTAGCACTCTGGGAGGCCGAGAAGGGCGGATTGCTCGAGGTCAGGAGTTCGAAACCAGCCTGAGCAAGAGCAAGACCTCGTCTCTACTATAAATAGAAAGAAATTAATTGGCCAACTGATATATATATATATATATATATATATATAATTAGCTGGGCATGGTGGCGCATGCCTGTGGTCCCAGCTACTCGGGAGGCTGAGGCAGAAAGATCGCTTGAGCCCAGGAGTTTGAGGTTACTGTGACCTAGGCTGACATCACGGCACTCTAGCCCAGGCAACAGAGTGAGACTGTCTCAACAAAAAGAAAAAAGAAAGAAAAGAAAGCAACGAGAGAAAGAAATAGTTTCCATTTAATGAGTTGCTAGGTGCTAAAGGTGAGGAATCTAGGAAGAAAAGGCTGATAGCATGAGAATCCAGCAGAGACATGACCTAAGTCTAAACTAACTTGTGTCCTATATCACATTGTTCTTACAGATGTAGAGAAGAGATAGATATGGGAGAAACTATAAAAACTGTTGAAAATATGACAATAATCCAGAAATGCAGACTGGTAAAGGAAGAGATTAGTGAGGCATTGCTCCCAAACTTCTTGCTTCTGGAAAGAGTGGTGTTGCTCCTTTCATAGGGATGATGAGGATGATGAGTATCTATGTCTTGTCTTTACATGCCTTGTTGGTATTTGTGCTGTGTCTGATCTTTTATGCCAGCCCCTTGCCATTACTCAGGTAAGGCTGACCCTGTGCCGCATGCACTATCCCTGCTCCTTTCTTTGCCTGATTTCTGCCCCTGCCTAGAGCTCCCAGCTGCTCTCAATTTGGTTTCACATGGTACTACTTGGCATTGCTTTAAACGTTGAGCTGTGGCAGTAACTACTGCTTATGAGAATGAACCTTAAGTAATTTTCAAACAAGTCACTTTGGCTTGGTTATATTGAGGTGAAATGGTTTTCCAAACCTAATTAACTAGGTCTCTCTCTAGTCTGTTTCCCCACCTCCATTTTGAAATTTCCCATTTCACTTTGAAAATGAAAGAGTGGAAACTATTTGTGCGATGTCATGCATGTGCCTTAAGTTTCCACTTACAGAGTAATTGCTTTAGTCTATAGGCTCTTAAGAATCAATGGTAGGGGAATCTTGATATGTAAAACAAAGGTATTATGTAATAGTTCACATGCAGGTAGCTGGTGGATGACCACATAGGAATGACTAATAAAGTGATATATGATTCTATGTATATTTTTTGGTTGGTTGATGTTTTTGGTTTTGGTTATATGCAGGGTGGTAGTAGAGTGGGCTCACCTGAATAAATACTGTAGAATTTGCCCTATGATCTAAGTATATACTATTTGAAGAAGTTAGGCTTGTAAAGGTTGGACTCTGAAAACATTATATATATATATATATATATATATTTTTGAAACAGAGTCTCACTGTGTTGCCTAGGCTAGAGTGAGTGCCATGGCGTCAGCCTAGCTCACAGCAATCTTAAACTCCTGGTCTCAAGCAATCCTGCTGCCTCAGCCTCCCGAGTAGCTGGGACTACAGGCATGCGCCACCATGCCCGGGTAATTTTTTCTATATATATTAGTTGTCCAATTAATTTCTTTCTATTTATAGTAGAGACGGGGTCTCGCTCTTGCTCAGGCTGGTTTTGAATTCCTGACCTTGAGCAATCTGCCCACCTCGGCCTCCCAGAGTGCTAGGATTACAGGTGTGAGCCACCACGCCTGGCCAAAACATTATATTTTTAATACTAATAACATATGCTTATATGACACTTATTTATTTATTTTGGAGACAGAGTCTCGCTTTGTTGCCCAGGCTAGAGTGAGTGCCGTGGCGTCAGCCTAGCTCACAGCAACCTCAAACTCCTGGGCTTAAGCAATCCTGCTGCCTCAGGCTTCCGAGTAGCTGGGACTACAGGCATGTGCCAGCATGCCCGGCTAATTTTTTTCTATATATATTAGTTGTCCAATTAATTTCTTTCTATTTATAGTAGAGACGGGGGTCTCGCCCTTGCTCAGGCTGGTTTTGAACTCCTGACCTCGAGCAATCCACCCTTCTTAGCCTCCCTGAGTGCTAGGATTACAGGCGTGAGCCACCGCGCCTGGCCTATGACACTTATTAAATGCCAAATGCTGTTTTAAGTACTTTATACATACTAATTAATTTTATTCTCACAATAGTCCTATACCACAGGTATAATACTATATGTTATCATCATCACTTTACAGATGATGAACTGAGACACAAAAAGTTTAAGTACTTCGCCCAAGAACAAATAGCTAATAAGTATCAGAGACAAATTATGAACCTAAACAGTCTGCTTCAGAGTCCCTGCTCTTAGTCATTGTACTATACTACAGGCTGAGCATCCGTTACCTTGGGACCAGAAGTATTTCCCATTTGGGGATGTTTGGATGCACATAATGAGATATCCTTTAGAGATGGGACCCAAGTCTAAACCCAAAATTTATTTGTTTCATATACACTTTATATATATAGCCTGAATGTACTGTTGCACAGTATTTTTTAAATCTTTTGCATAAAGCAAAGTTTATGTTAAGTACTTATGTGTGGGCTGGGCAAGGTGGCTCATGCCTGTAATCCTAGCACTCTGGGAGGCTGAGGTGGGATGATTGCTCAAGGTCAGGAGTTCAAGACCAGCCTGAGCAAGAGCGAGACCCCTGTCTCTACTAAAAATAAAAAGAAATTAGCTGGACAACTAAAAATATATAGAAAAAATTAGCTGGGCATGGTGGTGCATGCCTGTAGGCCCAGCTACTTGGGAGGCTGAGGCAGGAGGATCGCTTGAGCCCAGGAGTTTGAGGTTGCTGTGAACTAGGCTGACGCCATGGCACTCTAGCCTGGGCAACAGAAATGAGACTCTGTCTGAAAAAAAAAAAAAACCCAAAAAAGAACAAACAAAACAAAACAAACAAACAAACAAACAAATACACAAAAAACCAGGAAGACTTTAATCCAAATGGAAAATTCATATTCTATCCAATGTTATAGTGTTTCTGTTCCTATGGGGGGAGGTAATTTCAGTTGTTTCTGGCCAAACCCTGGGTGGCAATGGAATAATTTCATAATGCTGCTGTAATAGTCAACATCTATGTCAGTGGATGGTCCATCTAAGGCCAGCGTGGCTCATGAGAGACATGTAATGGAGAGCTACATCCACCTTTTCCTCCAACCATGTATTTCCAGTAGTTGTTTTGTTTCTTCTTTGCAATGACTCCCATTCTGTCTAATATTAAGCAAAATTTCAGTGTGGTACCTCCAATAACTGATACTTTTTATAAAGCAAATAGGGAATCCAAAGGAATAGCAGGAGAATAATCAAGTTTTTTGAGAATTTAAAAAACTGGGCCGGGCGCGGTGGCTCACGCCTGTAATCCTAGCTCTCTGGGAGGCCGAGGCGGGCGGATTGCTCAAGGTCAGGAGTTCAAAACCAGCCTGAGCAACAGTGAGACCCCGTCTCTACTATAAATAGAAAGAAACTAATTGGCCAACTGATATATATATAAAAAATTAGCCAGGCATGGTGGTGCATGCCTGTAGTCCCAGCTACTCGGGAGGCTGAGACAGAAGGATCGCTCGAGCCCAGGAGTTTGAGGTTGCTGTGAGCTAGGCTGACGCCATGGCACTCACACTAGCCTGGGCAACAAAGCGAGACTCTGTCTCAAAAAAAAAAAAAAAAAAAAAAAAAACTGGATCAATATTAAGATGCAAGAATGCACCATGAGGGGAATGGTGAGTGAATTGTATATAGTATGGGTGTGTGTGTATATGTATACAATGCTTCTCTTCTGCTTAATTCACCTTCTTTAGACAACATAAGCTAAAGATGAGTAAATTCTGATTCAGAAACAGGGTCCAAGGTATGTATTTTTTCTTCTTTGTCATTAAAAGAAGATTTGGCCACGTGGACAGTATATAAAGCACATCAGTGGGAAGAATAACTTTACTGTCAGGCATTGTAAAGGAAACAAAAACACAGGTAGTTAGATCGTAAAGGAGTTCAAGAGGAATTCATGGTAATATAATATTTGGAATGGGGCTACAGTTCTTCGCCAATGAAATTATAGAAGGCACACTACCCAGGTGAGTGTAATTTCTTAATTCTTTTCAATTAATGTAATTTTTTTTTTTTTTTGAGACAGAGTCTCACCATGTTGCCCGGGCTAGAGTGCTGTGGCATCAGCCTAGCTCACAGCAACCTCAGACTCCTGGGCTCAGGCGATCCTCCTGCTTCAGCCTCCGAGTAGCTGGGACTACAAGCATGTACCACCATGCCCGGCTAATTTTTTCTATATATATTAGTTGGCCAGCTAATTTTTTTTATTTTTAGTAGAGAGGGGGGTCTTGCTCTTGCTCAGGCTGGTCTTGAACTCCTGACTTTGAGCGATCCTCCCGCCTCGGCCTCCCAGAGTGCTAGGATCAGAGGTGTGAGCCACCACGCCAGGCCCAGGTGAGCTCAATTTAACATCATGAAATGATTTCGAAAAATTAAAAGGAAATAATAATGTAATATTTTACTATCTTCATGTGAATTTTACAGAGTTTTAACTCTAGGTCTGCCGCTGACAAAGGGATTGTAGGGATCCTCCACCGGATGACAAGGACCAAATGCTTTCTGCTTCTCTGCCCCAACTGTGCCTGCAACTGAGCTGCACACGTGGTGGCACTCAGCCCTCGGGTGACTGATTTGACAGGTGGAGGTGGAACAGGGAAGGCCGGAGACCGACCAACCCCAAAGGCGGTAGCCTGTGGAGCGGAACACGGGAGGGGGTAGGCTAAGGCGGACTCAGACTTGGGAGGCCGAGGTGTGGCGAAGGGACCAACAGAACGAAAGCCCCGACGCAGCAGTAGACCGCAAAAGAGGAGGGCACCGGGGACCCATCCTGCGACAAGGCTGGGCCGCCGAGCAGCCATCCCTCGGAGCCGCAGAAGGGCCGGGGCGGGCGGGCGCGGGCGGGAGACGCTCTGTCCCACGCTTTCCCAGAGCTCGGTGGTTTAAAGATGGCGGCGGCATTGGGGGCGCGCAGTCGCGGGAGGAGGAGGGAAAAGGAGACTCTGTGAATCGCTTAGAGGCAGCAGGGCGGCTGCTGTGAGGAGTCCGGGTGCGGAGCTGCCCGCGGCCCGGCCGCTCAGGGCCGGGGCCGGGGCCTGGGCTGGGAAGGAGAGGCCGGAGCAGCGCCAGGAGCCCGAGGCCAGGGCCAAGGAGGAATGTGACCGGGTCGGCGGGGGCGCGGGAGTACGCGAGCACAGGGATGGGGCAGCAGGTGGGCCGCGTCGGGGAGGCTCCGGGGCTCCAGCAGCCTCAGCCCCGCGGGATCCGGGGCAGCCACGCAGCCAGGCCCTCCGGCCGCAAGCGGGACCTGGCGGGGCGCACCACAGAGACCGGCTTCAATGTCTTCACCCAGCATGGTGAGTGTGCTCCGGAGCCGGCGCGAGGGCGTGGGGGAGGCCGGGGTGGGGCGCGGTCGGGTGGGAGGTGGACAGGCAGCCCCAGGGGTCGAGGGGTGCAGGGGTGCCTGAGAGTGGGGGCGGAATCTGCTGCCTTCTGGGCCAGTCGCGGGGGGGAGTCACCCCTCCCCCTCCCGTCTCCAGCCTGGCTGGCCGCTCCCGGGGGCGGAGAAGGAAAGAGAAGTGGTCTCAGGGACCGTGGATGGACTGTCCTCTACTCTGGGACAGGAATGGGCGGCTGGAGGAGGACAGTGGATGGTATCCCCAGGGGAGGGAGGATGAAGAGAGGTGTCAGCTTGATCCGGGAGGTGGAAGTATAAACCGCTTGTTGGCGAAGGGAACATGAGTTGTACCCCAGGGGATTGGGAAATAACTAAATCTCAGGAGGTGGCGGCGTATAAAGGTGTATGTATAAACCAGGTGATGAGCAGTGTCAGGATAATGAACTGTGAAGCGTGCCCTGAAATACTCTTCCGTAGGAAAGATAAGGGTAGGATCTCATGACTTCTGGCATTTTTGTGTCCGTTTTCTTTATTTTTTATTTTTTTCCTTTTTATTCATCTACTTGCCTTGTTTCTCAGGTGAGTTGTGTCCTTTTTCTTTTTTAAAAACTAGAAATGAAGGGCTTTGCCAAAACCTCAGTAATGTGATTTTAAGTAGGACGCAATTCTGGGATGGCTGGCAGGGTCTAGAGGTTGGTACGCATGGTTAGGACTTAAGTCTGGGTAAGAACAAGTTTTTCTTTGTACAGTGTGTATGTTTGTATGCATAGACATACTTAACGTATATATCCTCTATATAGTCTGGAATCTATTATTTTGGTCTCATTATGTATTTTTAGAATAGTTGTCTCCAAACTCTTTTATCATACATTCTTATCACTAAAAATTTTGAGCATGTACTTTAATAATTTATATGTTTTTATTTTATACATGTACTACTGCACTTATATGTTATGCAATTGATAAACATACAAAGAAATAGAATTTAAGAAAGAATGAGGTGAAAATAATGTGTTATTAGAGTTCTAATAGTTTTTTTTGTGCAGCCCAGTGGATGCTTTTGCACTTTCCCAGAGGTGTACGGGTGCTACTTTTGAGGCCACTTTTCTAGTGGAAGGAAGAGTAGAGAGGGGAAGAAACAAAATTGACCTTCATGGGGTTGAGATACCCTAAGTCCGGAGAGGGAACAAAGATTCAGATGTGGACTCAATAGAAAGGACTGGATAGTTGAAATTGGATGAGAGGTAGCAAGCTGGAGTTTGACTGATGATGCATATAGAAACTAAAGAAGGATAAAAGAGCCAGGCTGTTTTATACTACACAATTTAGGGAAGAGAAGAAAAAAAAGAAATGTAAACTATTCGTTGGTGGTGGAGTTTTTTTTTTTTTTTTTGAGACAGAGTCTCACTCTGTCAGTCTAGCTCACAGCAACCTCAAACTTCTGGGGTCAAGCGATCCTCCTGCCTCAGCCTCCTGAGTAGCTGGGACTACAGGCATGTGCCTCTATGCCCGGCTAATTTTTCTATATATTTTTAGTTGGCCAATAAATTTCTTTCTATTTATAGTAGAGACGGGGTCTCACTCTTGCTCAGGCTGATCTTGAACTACTGAGCTCAAGCATCCTCCCGCCTCGGCCTCCCAGAGTGCTAGGATTACAGGCGTGAGCCACCCCGCCCAGCCCTTTTTTTTTTTTTTTTTTTTTGAGACAGAATCTCGCTTTGTTGCCCAGGCTAGAGTGAGTGCCGTGGTGTCAGCCTAGCTCACAGCAACCTCAAACTCCTGGGCTCAAGCAATCCTCCTGCCTCAGCCTCCCGAGTAGCTGGGACTACCGGCATGCACCACCATGCCCAGCTAATTTTTTCTATATATTTTTCGTTGTCCAATTAATTTCTTTCTATTTATAGTAGAGATGGGGTCTCGCTCTTGCTCAGGCTGGTTTCGAACTCCTGACCTCCAGCAATCTGCCCGCCTGGGCCTCCAGGAGTGCTAGGATTACAGGCGTGAGCCACTGCGCTGGGCCTGGAGGTGGAGTTTTGAAGGAAGTAGTAATAGATGGTAGCATGCAAAGGAAGAGGTGAACCCACTGGGTGAGTTGTGTCAGAGAGTTCTGAGTTTGGATTTTGTAAATAAGCTGAGTTATTTCTTAATGGACGAGATACAGATGATTTGACGCCATTCAGCTTTACATGTCTATTATTAAACATGTGCTTGAGTGTCTATTTAAAGGATATGAACATTTTATGAAGGTGCTATATGAGATAGTCTTTATTATTAAAATCACCTAAAACATAAAAGGTGAGAATGAATTAATAGTTTTCAGGGAAAAAATCATCCAAGTAGCTTTGCTTTGTGGTAAGTGTTACTGTGCATTGAACTTGGCCCAGTGAGCAACAGTTGATCCTCTTTCTCAAGTATCTGACTCCGGACATAAGGTTTTTCAAGAAGAAAGAAGTCATGTAGGCTGGGCGCGGTGGCTCACGCCTGTAATCCTAGCTCTTGGGAGGCCGAGGCGGGCGGATTGCTCAAGGTCAGGAGTTCAAAACCAGCCTGAGCAAGAGCGAGACCCCGTCTCTACTATAAATAGAAAGAAATTAATTGGCCAACTGATATATATATAAAAAATTAGCGGAGCATGGTGGCGCATGCCTGTAGTCCCAGCTACTCAGGAGGCTGAGGCAGAAGGATCGCTCGAGCCCAGGAGTTTGAGGTTGCTGTGAGCTAGGCTGACGCCACGGCACTCACTCTAGCCTGGACAACAAAGCGAGACTCTGTCTCAAAAAAAAAAAAAAAAAAAGAAGTCATGTAGAATGAAATAGGAAGAGATATTAAGATGGATAAGATTTGGATCTGTGGAGCAAGAAAAAGAGAACAGGCTGAGCAGGAGAAACTACTTGACCAGGAACAATGGAAATGGATGTAAAATTTGTTGATGTGATAGGGAGGAGACATCTTTCAGGAGTGAAACAGCATGATGAATTGGAAAAAAAATCCTAGAGCAAAAATTGGAAGAGTCAAATTCTGGTCCTGGCTCCACCTGGCTGGGTGATTTAGTCACCATCTTTGCATTTCTTTATTTGTAAAATGAGATTAGGCTGGATGATCTCTAACATACCTTCTTGCTTTAAGGTTTTATGATTCCAATTGAGAAGCAGTGGGAAGAAAACTTTGAATAGGTTGGATGGGACTAGGTCATGGAAAATCTGGCAGAGAAGTTTATATCAGTTTACCTGATTGTCTAGTTTATTGGCTATATCAATAGATCCAAGCATGACAGCTGAAAGACTTTCCTTGAATGGAGGCAGCAGAAATAGAGAGGAGGGATAAGTTCAGGGGAGTTTTTATTGATTCAACAAACAAATTTTTTTGAGCACTGTTCTGAACTAAACTGACTCTGAATTCAGTGAATAAATTAACTAGATTCAAAAACTCCTCAATGGATTATATCAGTTGACATCTATATGAAAAATCTAGATCCTGGAACTAGTGTACAAATCACTGTCTTGGTGATATTAAGTTATTAGCACATAATTTCATATATGAAAGTTTGGTCTGTTAGGCTCTTGAGTTTACATGTGGATTTTAATGTAAGTCAAGTATATTCAATCAGTCAAAATGTACAGGTGTTACAGAAATGGTTTATCAAAATCCATTTTTCTTTATTTAGCCAAAATGATAATTTTTTTTCATACTTAACAAATTGACTGCCTCATTAGAAAACAAATTTTTTGCCCTGGAGCCACGGTGTTTTATTAAAACAAAATGATCTTTTCTAATTTATTATTTTTTATTGTTTTCTCTGTGTGAGTTATATGCAACTCAATCTACATTTTTAGAATTAACTTGTCAATATTAACTGTAACAATAAGAACATCCACAAGTAAGATTTTCAGGAACCAACTGCAGAGTTTTGCTTCATGGGGTCCCAGGGTCAAAACTAGCCTGAGTTAAATACAACTTTTTTTTTTTTTTTTTTTTTTTTTTGAGACAGAGTTTCGCTTTGTTGCCTAGGCTAGAGTGAGTGCCATGGCGTCAGCCTAGCTCACAGCAACCTCAATCTCCTGGGCTCAAGGGATCCTTCTGTCTCAGCCTCCCAAGTAGCTGGGACTACAGGCATGAGCCACCATGCCCGGATAATTTTTTCTATATATATTAGTTGGCCAATTAGTTTCTTTCTATTTATAGTAGAGACGGGGTCTCGCTCTTGCTCAGGCTGGTTTTGAACTCCTGACCTCGAGCAATCCACCCGCCTCGGCCTCCCAGAGAGCTAGGATTACAGGCGTGAGCCACCGCGCCCGGCCTAAATACAACTTATATGGCAGTCAATGTGTTAATAATATACGTAAGCTGTTATAGTAAGTTGCTTTGCCAAAGGTGATTTTTGTGACTGTAGTTTAGAAGGAATAAAAATAATGGGCCATTTTGGGTATGAAAGAAATGAGTGCTGTCCGACTTTTCTGAACTCCACTATTAAACCTTAAGCTGATGTTTTGTGACTAGTGATCTAGTGTTGAACACTTACTTGTCTTTAAATATCTGGCATACTTTTCAACAGCTGAATGATTTCAGTTCAACTTTACTTCCCTCTCTCACTTATTTTCTGAAAATTCTATTAAAAATTAACCTTAAATTATGAAGTTTTGAATAATGAAAATTTTCCCTTAAATCAAACTCATTATTTTTTCTTTTTTCTTTTTTTTTTTTTTTTTTGCCAGTTACTGGACATGGAAAAACTCATTATTTTAAGTGAGCTGATTTATTATTTTTTCTTTTGGATTTATAGTTCGAGTCTTAATCTTTGCAGACTAAGGATGCAAGTACCTCAGGTTGAAGATAATAAGAACAGAAAGGCTGTTTAATTATGGTGACCTAGTATAGCAGTCACTGATTCTTATGAGAACTAAACTTTTTTTTTTTTTTTTTTTGAGACAGAGTCTCAGTGTGTTGCCCAGGCTAGAGTGCCGTGGCGTCATCAAACAGCAACCTCAAACTCCTGGGTTTAAGCGATCCTCCTGCCTCAGCCTCCCGAGTAGTTGGGACTATAGGCATGCACCACCATGCCTGGCTAAGTTTTTCTATATGTATTAGTTGGCCAATTAATTTTTTTCTATTTTTAGTAGAGATGGGGTCTTGCTCTTGCTCAGGCTGGTTTTGAACTCCTGAGCTGGAGCGATCCTTCTGCCTCGGCCTCCCAGAGTGCTAGGATTATAGGCGTGAGCCACCTCGCCTGGCCTGAGGACTAAACTTTTAAAAAAAGAAATCAGCTTTTTATTTATTATTATTTTATTTATTAGATTTTATTAACCTCCAGATCTGTAAGTTATACACATATAGTGGTCTCTATATTTTTAGCAAAGTGACAAAATAAGTTGTGGTACAGATCAGATTGTGTTATGCATCTCAACTGACAGTAGGATCCCAGGTAAAATTGTGAAGACTGAAGTTTTTCTGTAAGCATCTTCAGACTGCTTTAAAAAGAAAATGAAAACCAAATAAAAGAAAACCCAGCATCACCTCGCCTTCCCACCATTGTATGTTGTTTTTTTCTCTTCACTCTATCAAAATAAGGAATGATGATAATAACATTTGTGTAGTTTTTAAAAAGTTTTTGAAGACCTTTCATGTCTTTCATCTCATTTGACCTTTACAGCTGCTCTGAAATAGGTAAGGCAGATATTAATTTTCTCATTATATAGATGAAGAAGAGTTTAGAGAATTAAGTGACTTCTCCAAGTCACATAGCTGTTAAGTGATAGAGCTGGGACTGAACCCAAGTTTTTGTCTCTGAGTCTTGCCATAGTGTAGAGAATATAGGTTTCAGAATCAGAAATGGATTCAAATCCTGCCTTGTGTCTGACATTGGTACATGATTTACGATTCACAACAGATTGTTGAAAGAATTAAATAAAATTATGTAAGGCTCTTAAGGAAATGCTAAGCACTAAGTGCTCAATAAATAACAGTTTTATTGTCATTATTTACTTCAGGGTGATTGTGAAGAGTTATATATGAAAATGTTTTGTAAACTAAAGCTCTGCTATTGTTACTGTGATGGCATGCTGAAGTGTAGAACTTCTTACCATTTTTATTTATTTTTTCTTGATTATTGGAGGATTTTCAGAAAGCAAAAAGATAGGGGAATTTTGGGGATCTGAATCTGAAATCACTTTAGGTCCACCCTCCTCTGAAGGTAAAAATGATACCTTCTTTGGATGATTTGTCTTAGGAGCTGGGTGTCAGAGGATACATAGTGCTTGATTCCTGCAGACATTTTTTCTTCCTTCAAAGAAATTGAACCAGAAGCACTGGCCAGTGCTTATGTAAAGTTGATAGATACCTCATTCTAAGAGGGCACATTTGTTTGTTAGTGTTTAATGGCTATTTTTTGCAGACAATTTTTTATGACTTTTTTATTGTAACTTTCATCTAACATCCTTTTAGACCTTTTTTTTTTTTTTTTTTTTGCCTTTCTGTATTATTTTTGCCTCTGGTTGTAAAGCTTAATAGCTTGTTTTAGTAGGATTTTTATTTTCTTGAAGTTATAAGTCAAATTGGACTTTTTCTCAATATGATACTTCTCATAAAGAGATTTAGAAATACTTAAGAACCTCATCAATCTTAACAGATGTCCTTCGGAATTGGTAAATTTGGATTTTTACTATAGATACTTCAAATCATATAGAACAGTTGTGAAACTTCACTGGAAGAGCTTGTTAAAACACAAAATTGCTGGGTCTTAACCTCCAGAGTTGCTGATTAGGTCTGCAAGGGGTGTGAAAGTTTGCATTTTTGACAAATTTTTAGATGATAGTGGTGCAGCTGTTTGGGGTCCATCCTCTGAGAACCCCTGGTCATGTGAGAGTAAAAAGAGTAATGGGCTTTCCGAGGGCCGCAGCAGGGACAATGGACGCTGCCCCAGGAGCAGGAGCTGTCCTATCCTATCCCCTCCTCTTACACTTGCGTTGCAACCAATAAAGACTGTTTGTACCGTGAAAAAAAAAAAAAGAGTAATGGATCAAAGGTGATTTCAGGATTGTTAGAAAACCATATAATGACTCTTCTTAAAACTAGTTCAAAATCCTATTTGTTCCAAGTTTAGTAGTGTCCACATGTAGGTGGCCACTGTCTTATACTGTTTTTTTGGTGTTTTATCTCTAAGTTAATATGTCGAAGGTCTCTTGAGAGATACATTTTTGAAAGAATCTGAAGTCATCAGGGAAAAGGGAGGCAGGGAACATACAAGGAAGGATTCTGCTGACAGACTTGTGCTAAAGTAGGTTAGGCTTCAGTTCCTGAAAGAATTGGGTGATGACATGATTGCCATTATTGAGTGCTGTGTGCCAGACATGTTCTAAGTACTTAATATCTATTTTGTTTTGTTTTGTTTAAACCTCATAAACCCTACTTACTCAAATTGGAAAAGATTAGAGACCAAAGAAATTTGAATATCTATGATGGTGCCTAGTTACTTTTTGGGGTATGTGTGTGTATATACTTATGTATATGTGTATACATAAGGATTTTTAGGCATTTTCACCCCGTCTTTCGTGAGACCAGTGATGAAGTTTTTAGAATGGTAGGCCAGGATCAGATTTATATGGTCTGTTGTTATAGATTGAAACTTAGGTATATATGATAGTCTAGTGAAGGAAACAGCAGACACTCACTATGCCACTTGGAATCTCATGGTAATGTTTAACTACTGTCTTTGTCTCTAGGCTTAGTGTTAGTAATATTTCTTATTAAAGGCTTTTACATTTCCTCCTCCCCCTCTGTTGATAGGCTATAACAGTGATAGTATTATTGGACTGCTGTAAGAGGACGAATGTGTCAAGCCATACTTCTTTTTTTTTTTTCATATCTTAAGTTTATTTACAAACATATCTAGTATGCCATGAGTTCAAGAGTTTGATCCATTTTTCAAAGAGATTGCACCTCTTAAAATGCTCTTCATATCTGTTAAACGGATGAGTTAAAACATCTTTACTTCTTAAGCAATTGGTGTCTTACTATGAAGAAAGGTGCAGCAAATCCAGATCCAAAGTACACAGTCATCATAGCTAGTAACCGTCACTTATTTTCCACAGAAAACGGCAAATTCTTCCCCGGGCCCTTCTCATAGTGGCGCCTACGGACCACAGAGGTTGTGAACCTCCGGATCTGTGTGCCCACATGGCGCTGTCGAGAGCTCCGCGAAACGCGCGGAGAAAGAAGACGGAGGAAAAATCCAAGCCATACTTCTTTATGAATGTGGAAAAGAGTATAAAATATTAGCTACATATATACCCTGTAGTATTAGTAGTTGACCATACTAATAGAAAGTTTTTAGAGAATTCCTGACTGATAGTATGGTGTGTATATAGGCAGTGAGGTACTGATTGCATAAATATTTGTGTAAATGACTCTTGAATTCTAAGATACTAGGTTGCAAGGATTGATTATTTTCTATCCTTACATAGTTGGTAAAATACATGCCACATAGTAGGTATTCTTAAGTAATTGAACAATTTTTTCCTTATTTATTTGACATTTATAATTCCTTTTATTTATTTCTATAGTAGTCAATGTCAATTAAAAGCATTTTAAGTGACAGTATGTCTGATTAGTAACAGTTTTGCGTGATAAAACTTTGTAGGTAGCTATTTTTGTCTTAGACTATCCAGGTGTATGATCTTATCTGCTAGAGTGTTTTGAGGTTAAACATAAATAATTTTGGGGCACATTGTCTTATAGACCGTTAGTTTTTGTTTTTTTTTTTTTCTTTGAGACAGAGTCTCACTCTGTTGCCCAGGCTAGGGTGAGTGCCATGGCGTCAGCCTAGCTCACAGCAACCTCAGACTCCTGGGCTCAAGCAATCCTCCTGCCTCAGCCTCCCGAGTAGCTGGGACTACAGGCATGCGCCACCATGCCCAGCTAAGTTTTATTACAATCAGTAGTAACAACACATCTAGGGTAAAACGTACAATTACCAATTAATTTGTGTTTTTGAACTGAGGGGAATGTTGAGTTTTATAAATACATTTCTAATGTTGATGAGCTTGGTGACAATTCATAGTCATAATGCTCCTTCAGTAATTGACACCATTTGGTTAGAACTCTGAGCATGGATTTGTAAACGTATGGAAAAGGTATGTTCTGTGGATACTATGTAGGAATTCCAGATTCTCTCCAGATTGGATTTATGTTTAGTTTTTGAATCAATATGTTTTTATAACTTTGCTGATAGCCCATTAACTAACTCTAAGACCAGATTCAGTGTGGAATGATTACTACTGTGAAACTGATATTTAACTTTAAGGAGGTCTCAAGGAATAATATTTTATTTTATAAAAATGTTTAGTTATCAAAAATTAACTTTCTAAAACCAGTAAACTCTAAAGTCTATCCTTAGTGTGTGAAGAAAGTATATTTCTAAAAGAAAATATTTCAAACATACAGAAAAGTGCAGCATAAACATAAAAGTATGCCCAGATACCTATCACTCAGATTTAATAAATGTTAATGTTTTGTCACTTTTTAAAAAAGAAATAAAACATTATAGAAACAATCGAATGGCCTTTACAAACCGTTTTTCTCCCTTCTTATCCTGAGATTAACATTACCTAGACATTAGTATTTATCCTTCCTCTCTATGTAGTAACATGTTATGCTGTATGTACTGTATGTAATCATCTGTAATATATGTGTGTCCTAGTATGTAACTTTCTATGTTTGAAAATTTACATAAATTCTGTACCATATATATCATCTTGCAACTTTCTTTGCTGTTTTTAAGTTGAGACAGGATCTTGCTATATATTGCTCAGGCTGGTCTTGATTTCCTAGGCTCAAGTAGTTCTCTTGCCTCAGCCTCCTGAGTAGCTGCCACTGCACCTGGCCATCTTGCCACTTTCTTTTTTTACTATACTGTGTGTTTATGAGATGTAGCTGTGTTGAAATATATATATTTCTAGTATTGCATTGTTACACTATACCATGGTTATTCAAAATTTTTCATATTGATGACATGGTTTTTAATTTTGCAAATATTGATACTTGGAGTTTCTATTTGCTATGGCTAGAAAACTCTGGTTATTTTTATTAGAGTAAATATATGCAGACAATTTAAAAAGTCAAAGAATATGAGGTTTAAAATACAAAAGATTCCACAAAACCAGCAGCACCTGTTTCTTCCCTAAATTTGCATTGTTCAGTATGGCAACTACTAGCCACTGTGGCTATTGAGAACTTGAAATGTCCGTGTTGTAATTGAGAAGTACTGTAATAAAATACACACTGTATTTTAAAAAGTTAGTATGAAAAACAGTATGTAAACTATTGCATTAATATAGTTTATATTGATTACATGTTGAGATGATGTTGTAGCTATATCAGATTAAATAAAATATATTATTAAAATTTTATGAATTAAAATATTAGTGTAGCTGCTAGAAAATGTAAAATGGCATTGTGGCTTACATTATATTTCTGTTGGACAGAGCTGCTTTAGATGGTAAGCTCTGTGAGAGCAGCGACTTGGTTTTATTCACCACTGTAGTGCTGCTGTACCTTTAACAGTGCCAGGCACTCAAATATTTAAATGAATCCATACATTCAGCAAGTAAAGGAAAGAGTATTTTCTTTATTGTGCACTCATGGGTATTATACTTGGCATGTTACGGTGTAGATTTTACTCCATAAGTGCTTTGAACTAATCTGAGTTTTCTTTCCTTTTCCTTTTCCTTTCCTCCCCTCCCCTCCCCACCCTCCCCCTTTTTTGAGACAGAGTCTCACTTTGTTGCCCAGGCTAGAGTGAGTGCCATGGCGTCAGCCTAGCTCACAGCAACCTCAAACTCCTGGGCTCAAGCAATCCTCCTGCCTCAGCCTCCCGAGTAGCTGGGACTACAGGCATGCGCCACCATGCCGGGCTAATTTTTTCTATGTATATTAGTTAGCCAATTAATTTCTTTCTATTTATAGTAGAGACGGGGTCTCGCTCTTGCTCAGGCTGATTTCGAACTCCTGACCTGGAGCAATCCGCCCGTCTTGGCCTCCCAGAGTGCTAGGATTACAGGCGTGAGCCACCGCGCCTGGCTAATCTGAGTTTTCTTTGTAGTTATTGATTGGTAAGCAGTTATTTTAAATTTGGTTTTATTTTCCAGTATATGTTTTTCCTTTGATTTCCCTGTTTTTTGCTAAATTGAACTTTCAAATCTTAGAAGGAAAACCTTATGAAATCCTATCTTTATCACTCTATGTTTCATTTTCTATTTTATTTTGTTTTGTCATTAACCTTGCTGTTTGGAAAAAATGGAATTCTTTTATAAATTCTTTGTTCTAATGTTTTAAGTCTTCTGTTTTCTGAAATTATTAACCACCTTCAAAGAGAAAAGTTATCTTGGCCATGCGCTATGGTTGTTAAAATGGCTTCGGCTCTTGAGCAAATATTTCACCAAACTGTTCTTTCTCAAGTCTGAGGTCTTACTTATCCTTTTATATTTAAGTATTTCTTCTTTCTTCTTGGCAATGTATGAAATCTTTTTGTTTTTATTTATTTATTTATTTTTGAGACAGTCTCACTTTGTTGCCTGGCTAGAATGAGTACCATGGCATCAGCCTAGCTCACAGCAACCTCAAACTCCTGGCCTCAAGCAATTCTCCTGCCTCAGGCTCCCGAGTAGCTGGGACTACAGGCATGCACCACCATGCCCTGCTAATTTTTTAAATATATTTTTAGTTGGCCAATTAATTTGTTTCTATTTATAGTAAAGACAGGGTCTCCCTCTTGCTCGAGTTGGTTTTGAACTCCTGACCTTGAGCAATGCTCCGTCCTCGGCCTCCCAGAGTGCTAGGATTACAGGTGTGAGCCACCGTGCCTGGCTGAAATATTTTTATTTTTATCCTTTAAAATTCTTCCTGTTAAAGCTTAAGAGCTTGATAGTTTGAGAAGTCTGTCTTAAAGGATTGTTTCTGAATCTTTACACTTATATCTTTGGATTTTTGTTTTCTTTTTTTTTTTTTTTTTTTTTTTTTTTGAGACAGAGTCTCGCTTTGTTGTCCAGGCTAGAGTGAGTGCCGTGGCGTCAGCCTAGCTCACAGCAACCTCAAACTCCTGGGCTCGAGCGATCCTTCTGCCTCAGCCTCCCGAGTAGCTGGGACTACAGGCATGTGCCACCATGCCCGGCTAATTTTTTTTTATATATATATCAGTTGGCCAATTAATTTCTTTCTATTTATAGTAGAGACGGGGTCTCGCTCTTGCTCAGGCTGGTTTTGAACTCCTGACCTTGAGCAAGCAATCCGCCCGCCTCGGCCTCCCAGAGAGCTAGGATTACAGGCGTGAGCCACCGCGCCCGGCCTGATTTTTGTTTTCTAGTTTGGAAAATTTTGATTCATGTGCTACGGTGCCTGGCTAATACTTTCTTGTTTTCCATACAATTTTCCTTTTCTCTTTCCTCTAATGTCCTTATATTTATAGATTAATTCTCATTGATCTCTTTGCTAGACCTCAGAATTGGCTTTTCATTATTATCAAATTTCATCGAATTTATTTCAGATTTGCTTGTGTCGAGCTATTTACATACTCTGTAGTGGTTGATTCTTCTACCTTAGCAGTTTTCTGTGGGTAATAGGTGTTGCACTCTTGGTTGTAAGTAGGAGAGACCAACTTCAGCTTATATAATACAGTACATAGAAAACTTACATGGAGATAGTGGGAGATCAAGGACAGGAATGCAGCTAGGCTGGCCCAGAAACAGGAAGTAGAAGGCTTATAGAAATTCAGGCAGGATTTATTTTCTGTCACTTGTTTTGGCTTCTATTGCTCATTTTATTCTATTCTCTCAGACATTCGCTTTATATCATAAGATAGTCTATAACACATGTTAATTTCTTAGTCTCAGTTTCAGATTTCCAGAAGTGTCAGTGTAATTGGTGGTCTCCTCACCTATTACAGGGTTTTCCAACCTCTGTAATATTGACATTGGGGCTGATCGATTCTTTGTTGTGAAACTATCCTGTGTATTGTAGGATGTTTACAATAGCATCCCTGGCCTCTATCAGTTAAATGCTGGTAGCACTCCTTTTCCAATTGTGACAATCAGAAATTGTCTCCAGATGTTGCCTGTGGGGGGAAAATCACCCTTGGTTGAGAACCAGTAACCTGGAATGTATTCAGCTGCTGTGGGCCTATCACTGTGTAAGAAGGACATTTCAGGAGAATCATTGTGAGCTGGACAGACTTAAAAAAAAAAGCCTGATAGGTATTTTCTGGTTTTTGTAGCAACTATAAATTTAACACTTTTTCATGATTGTTGGGGGTTCCTTTGTAAAATCATTTTTTCTTCTTTAAAATATGTGTTATTAACATGTTTCTTATTAAAATTTTCGGTTGGAGTTGTAGAGCTTGCCACTTTTGGTCATTTCTCTGACTTTGCATTTCTCTGAATCTCTTGCTGGTTTGTTTTTCTTTTCTTTTCCCTGAGAGTGAGTGTGTGTGTATATATGGGTGAGGGTATTGGTTGTTTTTAAAATAAAATTTTTGATTTTGGTAGCTAGGGAAACATAAATGTAGAGTTTAGGAGAGGAAGAGATGTTAGAAATCATGTATTCTAACACACTTGATTTACAAATGGGTAAATTGATAACTTGGAGAGTTGAAACAAGTTTTGGACACATAGCAGTATATGTAGCAGAGAAAAAGTAATATCTTTTTCTCACCCATTGCTAGATTCATGACTGAGACCACTATGGCAAAAGATAGATTAACAAGAGAAAAGCATACAAATTTGTTTTATGTGAAATGAGAGCCTTCAGAGATGAAGACCTAAGGAAGCAGGGAGACCTTACGTTGATATGCTTATGTTTGATGAAGAGCGGACAGCTGTGGAGAAATATGACTGGACAAAGGAATCTGACGGTGATAAGCTGGGGGAATTTAGCAAGTCCTGTTCAGATTCTTCTCAGCCTCCCTGTGTCTTCAGAGATAAGGACATTCTTTTCCTCCAGGTGTAGGGAGGGCACCTCTGGAACCTGGGTCTTACAACCTTCAGAGAGGAAGGTCAGAGAATTCTTTTATGATGTGCTTCAGAGTAGAAGCGTAGGAAGTCCTGGAGACTTTGTTTCTGCTGTCTCCTCAAATGCCAGGGTGCTGGATTTTGGAGTAGTGTGACCTGGACCCAGTCAGAGAGCACAGAAAAATTAGAATTGAATCTATTTTTCTTTTTCTTTTCTTTCCTTTTTTTTTTTTTTTTTTTGAGACAGAATCTCACTCTGTTGCCCGGGCTAGAGTGCCATAGCATCAGCCTAGCTCATAGCAACCTCCAGCTCCTGGGCTCAGGCAATCTTTCTGCCTCAGCCTCCTGAGTAGCTCGGACTACAGTCGTGTGCCACCATGCCCGGCTAATTTTTTCTATATATTTTAGTTGGCCAGTTAATTTCATTCTATTTTTTTTTAGTAGAGACGAGGTCTCGCTCTTGCTCAGGCTGGTTTCGAACTCCTGACCTTGAGCAATCTGCCTGCCTTGGCCTCCCAGAGTGTTAGGATTACAGGTGTGAGCCACCTGGCCCGGCCTGAACCTGTTTTTCTCAGTTTAGTTTCTTATCTTTTGTTGGTATGTATTTTTTATTTTGTTATTTTAAAAGAGACAGGTTCTTGCTTGGTCACCCAGGCTGGAGTGTAGTGGCAGGATCATAGCTCACTGCAGCCTCTAACTCCTGGGCTCAAGTAATCTAGGACTACAAGCATGTGCCACAGTACCTAGCTAATATAAAAAAAATTTTTTTATAGAGATGAGGTCTTCCTGTGTTTGTTGGCCAGGCTGGTCTTCAATTCCTTGCCTCAAGTGATCTTCCTCTCCTGCCTTGGCCTCCCAAAGTGCAAGGATTACAAGTGTGAGCCACTGTGCCCAGCCAGTATTTTTTACTTTTGAAAGTAGTATATAGTAAGTATATAAGTATATAGTAGTACATATTGAGCATTTATGTGCCAACTCTACTGCAAGCTTTAATTATCTCATTTAAGCCAATAGGTAATGCAGCCCATTATCAGAACAAGGCATATGTAATTCCAAAGGTTATATTCTTTTTTTTTTTTTTTTTTTTTTTTAGGTTTGGTGGTATATTTTAAGTTAATAATATCAAAAATACTGCTGATAGGTCCTTGCCTGCGAGAGTGGCCACTGTGTTGGTGCTCTGGGGCTTGGACCCTGGCTAGCCAGAAAAAAAAAAAAAAAAAAAAAAAAATACTGCTGATATATAATCGACATAAAAATACTGAGCTATTCGGCTGCACGAGGTGGCTCACGCCTGTGATCCTAGCACTCTGGGAGGCCGAGGCGGGCGGATTGCTCAAGGTCAGGAGTTTGAAACCAGCCTGAGCAAGAGTGAGACCCCGTCTCTACTATACATAGAAAGAAATTAACTGGCCAACTAATATATATAGGAAAAATTAGCCGGGCATGGTGGCGCATGCCTGTAGTCCCAGCTACTCGGGAGGCTGAGGCAGGAGGATCGCTTGAGCCCAGGAGTCTGAGGTTGCTGTGAGCTAGGCTGACGCCACGGCACTCACTCTAGCCTGGGCAACAAAGCGAGACTCTGTCTCAAAAAAAAAAAAAAAAAATGCAAAAAGAATAATAATAAAAATTAAAATATTGAGCTATTTTACAGCCAGTCTTTCAAAGTCCTCAAAATCTGGTCGGTATCTTACGTCTTCATTTGTCCTAGCTGCTTTTCGAGTGCTCAACAGCCTTGGCTCTCTGATCTAGAAAATGTCGGGGGCTGGGACACTGACGATTGCCGCCTCCCTGTTGCTCCGCATCTCTCAGGGCAGTGCTGGGGCCCCTCCAAAGGTTATATTCTTAACCATTTTGTGCTTTAGTGGTAGAATGGTTTTAAGGGTTGTGTGTTTGTGTGTCAGACGCTTTAGTATCTCATTTAATACTCAAAACAACTCTGGGAGCTGAACATACTCTCTGGCTTTACATACAAAGGTATTTAGCTGAGAGATTGTCTCTTGCCTTAAAACCACACAGCTAATAGGTAGCAGAGCATGATTTAAAGTTTTGTGGTTTCCCCAACTCATTGCTGAACCTAGGGAGAGAGATCTTGCATTGATGCTCCACTATCTTCCCATAGCCCTTATGATATTTTATTTTTAACATAAATATATATTTATTTATAATAAAAGGAAAATCAAATATAACAATATAATTCACTTTATTAAGGGCTAATATATATAACTGATTTGTTCATTTTGAGACTAGTCTTCATATACTATTATTTTTGTGCCTTTCTCAGATATTTTTTAGACTTGAATCTAAAAGAAATATTAATGAGCCAACATTAATATTAATGAGCTTAGATGATTACTATTACCAGGAAAATATTTCTTTGAAAAAATATATTTAAGAGATTACTAGAATGACTTTCCTGACCTTGATGTAAACAAATTTTTTTGTACTTGCAGTTCTTGAAGCATTTGAATTTTCTAGTTCATTGCTTTCATTTATAACATCAGCCAGAGCTGTAACCATTTATAAGTATGCTGTTAATAGCATGGACTCTGGTATTAGTCTATGTGGGTTTAGATCCTGGATTAAATATATGATTTTGGTAGGTTGATATAGGTATAAAAAAAATTTAGAACCTAAAGAGATCTCAGAAATCATGTATATATGGGCAAGTTATTCATTCTCTATGTGTCTATTTCCTCATCTATAAAATAGTCATGCTAATAATACCTACCTCATAGAGTTGTGAGAATTAATTATTACATGTAAAATTCTCAGAGAGTAAATGATGAATATTAAAAACTCAAAATGTGGTATTTAAAAGTTGCTTTTCTGGCCGGGCGCTGTGGCTCACGCCTGTAATCCTAGCTCTTGGGAGGCCGAGGCGGGCGGATTGCTCAAGGTCAGGAGTTCAAAACCAGCCTGAGCAAGAGCGAGACTCCGTCTCTACTATAAATAGAAAGAAATCAATTGGCCAACTGATATATATATAAAAAAAAAAATTAGCCGGGCATGGTGGCACATGCCTGTAGTCCCAGCTACCAGGGAGGCTGAGGCAGAAGGATCGCTCGAGCCCAGGAGTTTGAGGTTGCTGTGAGCGAGGCTGACGCCACGGCACTCACTCTAGCCTGGGCAACAAAGGGAAACTCTGTCTCAAAAAAAAAAAAAAAAGTTGCTTTTCTAACATTTTTATTGGTTGAAATATGTTTCAAACAATTCTAAATACACTTAAAAATGAGATAATTTTGAGACCTTAATACAAGGTATTCAGAATTTTTTTTAAACACTTTACAATAACATTCTTTAATGAAGATAAAAACTCATTAAGTAAATATTGCAAAGAAAACAAATATAACATGGGCAGAATTACATAGTTTTGATAGTTCATGAGACATAATTTTATTTTTCTATAAGTTTTTTAAACAGCTATACAGTCATATTTTTAAAAATCCATTTCTTTTATATAATAGGAATACTCTAACACAGTAGAGTCTCATAATGCCTTGGTGAACACCAATTTGATGTTTTAGAATTTTAATATGTTATTGACAAATTTTCAAACTCAGGCAAGTTTAGAAATGTCTTCGTGTTGAATTCCTTCAACTCTGCGACCTTTTAAAGGGCCAGTTTCAATGACTATAGTAGCTGAAAAAGTCTTCTCATTAATGGACTCTAAGGTACCTTCATTTCCTCTGTAACCTCCATTTAAAACTAGAATTCTTTTTCCTGGTGCTGGAATGACTGTCTCTAAATGAGTCTGGTCAAGTTTCAGCTTGTCTCCAAAATCAATCATCTTGACCACAGCTGTGTATTTGTCAATTACTTCCTTAACAATACCCTTTTTCTTGTGATATTTGTCACCCAGTTTTTTGGTTATAATTTTTACGATGATTTCAGGTTGTAGCCAGTAATCTGTTCAGGCAGTTCTTTTCTTCTCCTCTTCAATCTCCACGATCTCATCCAGTGCGGATTTATTTTTCTTCTTTTTTTTTTTTCTTTTCCTGTTAACATTTTTATTTTTTCAAGGTAACAGGAATTGTATACAAATGACAGTAGACCTCTTTATTTTTATCTAAATAAAAGATATTATTCAAGATGAATTCTCAAGAAAGAAAAAAAAGCTATGTACATAAGGGACTATATCTTCCTTCATCGTCTACTTGGAACCAGTAGTTGTGTTGCTGTCATAGAATCAGGAAAGAGGTTGTGGTAAGTTGGAAGAGGTACATATGCTGCTGTTATCATTTTACCAGCAAACCACCTGCCATGCAATGCATTGACGGCAGCAATAGTTGCAGCAATCGATGGGCACTTTACATACACATTGCCCTGAGCTGAATTTTTGTCAACATAAATATGAATAACTCCTCCATGTTTATTACATTTTTCAATCACATCATCCTTAATCTCTGTATTCCATCCAATTTCTTCTGTTTGAGGGTTAAACATGTTCAAGAGTTGGAAACACTGTGTTGCAAGTGGTTGAACAGAAGCAGCTGCAGCTAAAGCTGAAGCTTCAGTCTGTTGGGAAAGTCTTGTTTGCAAATCTATAACAAAAGAGAATTCTGCCACAGCACCAAATGCCAAAGAACCACTCATTTGCAGAGCCTGCTGTGCTGCTGGTGGAATCTGTAAACATGTACCCTCTGCAAGTCTTGCCATTAATTGGAGACGACCAGTTGTTCCCAAGTCAATTCCAGTCCTTTCCAGTTCATCACTATCCAAAAATGAACTAGCACTGGAAGCATCTGTACATGACCAGCTTTCATTGGCCTTCCTGCTAGTTCAAATCCATTAACTTGTTTTTTTTTTTTTTTTTTTTTTTTGAGACAGAGTCTAGCTTTCTTGCCTAGGCTAGAGTGAGTGCCGTGGCATCAGCCTAGCTCACAGCAACCTCAAACTCCTGGGCTCAAGCCATCCTCCTGCCTCAGCCTCCCAAGTAGCTGGGACTACAGGCACAAGCCATCATGCCCGGCTGATTTTTATATATATATATATTAGTTGGCCAATTAATTTCTTTCTATTTTTATGGTAGAGACGGGGTCTCGCTCAGGCTGGTTTTGAACTCCTGACCTTGAGCAATCCACCCACCTCGGCCTCCCAGAGTGCTAGGATTACAGGCGTGAGCCACCGCGCCCGGCCCATTAACTTGTTTCAAAGCCTTTTTGGCACATTCCGAGTCTGAAAATGTAATAAACCCATATCCTTTAGATCGACCTGTTTCACTGTCCATCAAAAGCTGGATACTTTCAATCCTTCCAAGAGGCTCAAAGATGCCCCGAAGCATATCTTCAGTTATGTTAAAATGTAATGAGCCCACATAAAGCCTCATAGGTCCAGCACTTCCCTTTTGTAAATTGTTTGCCATTGCTGCAGCTCTGTTTTTTTCTGCCTGTGATGCCTGTACTATGATTGGCACTCCTAAAACTCGTTGGCCAGTCAATCCTATTGCTAGAGGCACTGAGCTAACATCAACAAACTCCACATAAGCAATTCCTTTGGAACGTCTTGAATTTCTATCAGAAATCATCCTCACATCTGAACCTTTCCTACTGTAGAGAAAAACTCTTCCAAATCCCTTGGTCAAATTCTTGCTGCCAGCTGCATGCAGAAAACTGTCCTTGCATCTCTTTCCTCAGGAGTTAGATTATCAATAGGCTCCCTCACAGGGCTCTTGTCTTTTCTGAATGGGCTTTTGCTTCGGGAACGCCCGTCTGCTTAATTTGATGCTATGAGGCAACCCAATCTTTCCTCGGATGGCTCTGTTAAATTTTGGTCTGGAGTATGGATTTCTGTAGCGACCTCTGAACATGCGATCTCGACTTTTAGAGCGGCTCCGACTCCTTTCTTTGCTTCTACTTCTCTTCCTTTCACGGCTTTCGCTCTTTTTCCTTTCTCTAACCCTACTTCGCTTCCGTTCCTTACTTTTGCTTCTCTTTCGTTCATGACTACGACTTCTGCTTTTGCTCTTTTTACTCTTTTTGCTACATTCTTCATGGCCGTTAGCACTGCTCAACTTGTTCTCATCCAAGATTGACAGTTCACACTGGAATCAAAGGTGAATTCATGGGAGTAGAGGTGAGATATCGTTAGGCAAGTCTTCTTGTAAGGAGCCTCAAGCATTGCTTCAATATCGATATCGTCTGCCATTTTCTCTAACCGCCTGTTGGGGCTTTCGGGCGCCTGTGGTGCTCGTATTCAGCAAGGGACCGCGACGATTGCTGCGGCCGCCGCTGTTGCTACTGTTAAGCCCTTAGGCCCAGGCCGCGTAGCGCCCAGCCCGAATATCGGGCTCCGAATATCGGGCTCCGAATATCGGGCTCCGGGCTCCGAGCGCGGCTAGGCCCGAGCGAATATTCACCAACACACATCTATTTTTCTTCTTTTCCTTGGACTGAGCTGAGCCCTGGGGAGGTTCTTTCCGTTTCTCTGACCCGCGCTCCCCATCGTCTTCAGCGCACTTGGCCCCAGAGAGCTTGACTGGGAAGATGTTGCTCCTGCTGAACTACATGCTCCTTTATTCAAATTAAACGCAACTTTCTCTCCCTCATTTTCTCTGCTTAATTCCGTAAAAATAGGAGCCTCCTGTTTCTTCCCTTCCAGACCTCTTCTCACTTGCTCTTCAATAAATTTGGCAGTTTTTCTTCATCATCAAGATCCTGCTGCTGTTGCTTCTCCAGCTCCAGTTGCGGGCGGGGGGTTTCGGGTCCCTGTCTGTGTGAATGTGCCAGCCTTTCGGTGTCTCGTCCACCGCCCGAGCCCTCCTGCCGGGACGTCAGGCCAGTCAGACTTTCCCACCGGTGGCGCCGTGTGGGTGTGCTCCCGTGTATATCCCTGTCTGTGTGAACGTGCCAGCCTTTCGGTGTCTCGTCCACCGCCCGAGCCCTCTTGCCGGCACGTCAGGCCAGTCAGACCTTCCCACCGGTGGCGCCGTGTGGGTGTGCTCCCGTGTATATCCCTGTCTGTGTGAACGTGCCAGCCTTTCGGTGTCTCGTCCACCGCCCGAGCCCTCCTGCCGGCACGTCAGGCCAGTCAGACTTTCCCGCCGGTGGCGCCGTGTGGGTGTGCTCCGGTGGCGGATATACTCATTGGAGGCAACGTTGCTGTGAACTCTCTTCGTGCCAAAGCGCCTCCTGAGAAGTTCTAGAAAGTCGTTTCGGAATTCCTCTGAAAAATAATCCATAAACTGCTGAGGATTTTCCGAAGCCAGTAATAGTTGTCTCTGATGAGATTCGGACATACAATGACACTTAAAGCCCTTCTCGTCCCGGCACTGCTTCTTGCACATCTGGCAATACCAGCGCAGCTTCTGACGCCCCTTGGATTTGATCCTGTTGGCAATAGCCTTGGGAGTAAGAAATTCCGACTTTCCCATGGCTACGCGACCACCGCAGCTATATCACTCTCAGGAGCCCGGCGCCCCTCCAACCGGAAGTGGAACCGGGTTGGCAAGGGTGGGTGGGACAAATCTGTATTCAGGATTGTTTTGTGACTAGGCTTAATTACCAGATTTCTGTGCTTCTGGATATACAGGTAAATATGTATATTTGTGTTTTTGTTATAACACCCACATTCTGATTGGATATATCCAGCATTTCACTTAGGTAAATCATAATCTTTATTTTTTTGCTCACAGAGGACATTTTGAAATGATCCTAAAATGCCTTTTCATTCACATAGATAGAAAAGCTAGTTGTAGGGGCCTTTGAAAAAAAAAAAAGAAGGGAATGGAGAACCAGTGGAGCTAACTCCAGAAGGTAGTAGAAGGGAATGTTGTTCTATGTGGGTGCATTGGGCACTCTTAGGACCAGTCAGTGTGCAGCTAGGCCTCAAAGAAACTGGAGCTGGTAAGATATTAGACAGTAGGACTATATCTTTCAGGGCCTGCAAGGTTCTGGCATCTTTTTTTGCTTTGTACATCTGTTCAGTTTTTCTCCAGCTGGCTTTCTCGGTTTCAGCTTGTTTATGGAGTGAAATGGCTGCTCAGCTCCTCTTTATCAAGACAACTCTTAATATATTTTTCTTTCTTTTTTTTTTTTGGCATTTATCCTTGCTGCTAAATGGCTCCATCTTTCTTTTAAAATTTAAGTTATTTATTTATTGAAGGGCTAGTGCATTTATGTTGTTGAAAATTCAAAGGATATAGACGTATTCCTGGCTGGGTGCCATGGCTCACACCTGTAATCTTAGCACTTTGGAAGGCTGAGGCAGGTGGATCATTTGAGCTTAGGAGTTCGAGACCAGCCGGAGCAAGAGCAAAATCCTGTCTCTACTAAAAACAGAAAGAAATTAACTGACCAACTAAAAATATATAGAAAAAATTAGCTGGGCATGGTGGCGCATGCCTGTAGTCCCAGCTACTCGGGAGGCTGAGGCAGGAGGATTGTTTGAGCCCAGACGTTTGAGGTTGCTGTGAACTAGGCTGATGCCAGGGCACTCTAGCTAGGGCAACAAGAGTGAGAAGAGAAATAGAAGTATTCCTGCCACACTTTTCCCCCCAGCCACCTCAATTTTTGGCAATCCAAATTACCGTGTTTCCCAAAAAATAAGACCTACACATAAAATAAGCCCTAGCAGGATTTCTAAGCATTTGCGGAATATAAGCCCTACCCCGAAAATAAGACCTGGTGATGGGCGTGGCTACACAGCGTATCTGGCCAACCCATGCATTTCCTCGCAGAGTGGTAAAGAAGATGAGCAGTCCTTCTCATCTGCCCTATGAGAGCTCTAGTGCTCCACACGAGAGATTGGGGCCAATGGTTCTAAAGGAAATAGAGTCGCAAGAAATTCAGGATGGAATTTGGGATTTGGAGAGTGATGATGATGTTCCAGAAGAAGATGACTTAACTATATTTGAATAAATGTAGATTGTTGTACCGTACTTTAAAAAAATGACACATCCCCTGAAAATAAGCCCTAGGATGTCTTCTTGAGGAAAAATAAATATAAGACCCTGTCTTATTTTCAGGGAAACATGGTACCGGTTTCTTGTATATACTTCCAGAGATACATTATGTGTGTGTACACACATGCATATGTGTATGCATGTGTATCCCCTCATCCTTAGTTTTTTAGACTAATGGAAGTATATTCTATATGTTTTGTACTTTGCTTTTTTTTCACTTAATATATATTGGAAATTTTTCGATGTCAGTAAATAAACTGTTTTTGTTTTTGTTGTGGAATGAATTCCTTGTTTTTTTTTTTAATGGATGCATATCATTTCATTGTGTAGATGAATTATATAATTAGGTTTTTTTCTTTTTTCTTTTTTTGCTGTTTCAAACAGTGCTGTAGTGAAAACCCTTACATGAGTTATTTTAGACATACACTAATATAACTATAGAATAAATGCCTTGAATTGGAATTATTGACAGAAAGGGTCTGGGGACTTCAGAATAACCATCTATTGAATGAACTGTTGTCTACCCTTCTGTGTACTAAAATCCTGTATGCCTTTGATTCTATTTCTAGGCTTTCTATTCTGTCAATTTGCCTGTCAAATTACGTGTCAGTATCACCCTCTGTTAATTATTGTACTTTTATGATATGTAGTATAGCATGTTGGTTAAGGATATAGACTTGAGCTAAACTATGGGGCTTTGAGTTCTGTCTTTACTTTGTCCTTAGCTGTGTGACCTTGGGTAAGTTACTTAACATTTCTGTGATTCTGTGCCCTTATTTATAAAATGGAGATGAAACTGATACCTAATAGGGTTGTTGTGAGAATTAAATGAGTTAAGTTATATAAAATATTAATACTTGGAAAGTGCTTATTAGCATGTAGTTAGTGCCATATAAGAATTGGGTCTGTCTTCTTTTGTTGCTGTTATTGGTAGGGCTGGTTCCTCTTCATTGCTTTTTGTTTTTAGAATATTCCTGGCTATTCTTTGTGGTTTTTTGTTTTTTGTTTTTTTTTTTGAGACAGAGTCTAGCCAGAGTCTCACTTTGTTGCCCAGGCTAGAGTGAGTGCCATGGCGTCAGCCTAGCTCACACCAACCTCAAATTCCTGGGCTCAAGCAATCCTCCTGCCTCAGCTTCCCGAGTAGCTGGGACTACAGGCATGCGCCACCATATCCGGCTAATTTTTTCTATATATATTAGTTGGCCAATTAATTTCTTTCTATTTATAGTAGAGACGGGGTCTCGCTCTTGATCAGGGTGGTTTCGAACTCCTGACCTTGAGCAATCTGCCCCGCCTCGGCCTCCCAGAGTGCTAGGATTACAAGGGTGAGCCACCGTGCCCGGCCTCTTATTTGCTTATATTTATTTATTATTGAGACAGAGTCTTACTTTGTTGCCTAGGCGAGAGTGAGTGCCGTGATGTCAGCCTAGCTCACAGCAACCTCAAACTCCTGGGCTCAAGCAATCCTCCTGCCTCAGCCTCCTGAGTAGCTGGGACTACAGGCATGCACCACCATGCCCCGCTAACTTTTTCTATATATGGCTAACTTTTTCTATATATATTAGTTGGCCAATTAATTTCTTTCTATTTATAGTAGAGACGGGGTCTCACTCTTGCTCAGGCTGGTTTCGAACTCCTGACCTCAAGCAATCCACCCACCTTGGCCTCCCAGAGTGCTAGGATTACAGGTGTGAGCCACCATTCCCGTCCTGCTTATATTTATTTAATATTATTAACTTATGATCCGTTGGTCTGTTTAATCAGGATATACTAGGTAGATAATGAGTTAGTAACAGCAATAGTCCTCCTCCATCCACCCCCCCACCTGTAGATTAACACATCAAGGGTTTGTCACTCACACTAATTGTGTAAGTCCAATGTATATCAGTGGGGAGTAGGCCTCCCCACCCCCTCTCAGTAGGAAGTAGGGGTGGGCTGTGCCTATTTTTTGTCCCTCTGAGACCTAGGCTGACAGTCTTTGACCATCATTCTAGAATGCTGGCAGTTGTCATTGGGAGGGAAAGAAATAGTGATGAATCAATGGTAGTGGAAACTTTAAAGCTTTTTATATTTCATTGGCCAAAGCAAGTAATATGGGCCTCACATGATGTCAAGGGGATGGGGAAGGTACAGTTTTGCTATGTGCCTGGGAGGGTGGCTGGAAATACTTGATGAAGAGCTGTAATGACTGCCATGGTTTGCTCTGCTAGTTGCTAAATATTTGGGTCACCCTTTATGTTGTAGGCAGCATACAATCTTAGAAAACCCAGGTTTCTATCTAGTAACTACATTGATCTGAAACTCTAGAATTTGAATGATGTTCAGAGTCTGTTAATCAGATTCAAAGGAAGATCTTCTTGGTCCAGATAATTGTCAGTTAAACAAATAAGTTATTAGCTGGTTTATTAAAAACTCATCTTACTATATATATATATATATATATATTTTTTTTTTTTTAGGTTCCTTGGTGGGTGGTAGGAGTGGAGATGAAAAGGATACTTTCACTTTTAACTCTCCATATATCTATACTATTATGATTTTTTTTTTAACAGTGTGTAGGTAGTGCATAAACAGAATTTTTTTCTTTTTTTGAGGGTGTCTCACTCTGTTGCCCTGGTCTAAAGTACAGTGATGTCATCATCACTGCAACCTCACACTCTCAGGCTCAAGCAGTCCTCCTGCCTCAGCCTCCCCAGTAGCTAAGACTACAGGTGTGCACTACCAAGTCTGGCTAATTTTTTAGCTTTTTTTGTAGGGACAGGGCTCACTGTGTTGCTCAGGCTGGTCTCCAACTCATGGCCTCAGGCAATCCTCCCAGAATGGTAGGATTACAGGTGGTAGCCTGTAGGATTACAGATGGGAGCCACTTTTACACCTGGCCTGTAAAAAAAAAAAAAAAAGAAAAAGAAAAGAGAGAAAGAATTTAAGAGCCTAAAACAAGATACTACAAAAGAATTATCTTATCTCCTAGTCATACTAAATGAAATAATATATAATAAGTGCATGGTCAGGGGTTGGAACATAAGACTTAATTCTAATCTACTTTGCTTTCCAGTATGCCAAGATGCCTCTTTCAATGTATGGGCTTCTGTGTATAGCTTGAACAATGGTAGAAATGTAGTTTTTTTTGTTAATTGTGATGAACATAGCAACAAAAAGCGTTACTTACTTGCAGGGAACCTTTGATATAATAAGGCTTAAAAGTGAAGAATGATCTGAGAAAGTTACTTTGAGAGGAGGCCCTCAGTGAAAGGGCAGTCTGTATTCTCATGGGGAGGGTGATGGTGCTGTTAACTGATTTCCAATTTGAAGATCTTTTCTGGAGTACTTTGTTTTGTTCTATTTTAATCACTGAGTTTTAAGGGAATAGCTTACAAAGCCAGCAGAAGAATGGAAAACTTTAAGTGTTTGTCTGCGTATAAAGTGTTTATTACAATACAGCTCTTACTTTGTGTTTAAACTAGAAAAAAGAAAAAAATGTATGTCATTTATTGACTATGTTCTTCCTTTACTTCTTTTTTTTTTTTTTTTTTGAGACAGAGTCTCACTTTGTTGTCCAGGCTAGAGTGAGTGCCGTGGCGTCAGCCTAGCTCACAGCAACCTCAAACTCCTGGGCTTGAGTGATCCTTCTGCCTCAGCCTCCCGAGTAGCTGGGACTACAGGCATGTGCCACCATGCCCGGCTAATTTTTTTTTAATATATATATCAGTTGGCCAATTAATTTCTTTCTATTTATAGTAGAGACGGGGTCTCGCTCTTGCTCAGGCTGGTTTTGAACTCCTGACCTTGAGCAATCCGCCCGCCTCGGCCTCCCAAGAGCTAGGATTACAGGCGTGAGCCACAGCGCCCGGCCCTTCCTTTACTTCTATAATGGGAAATGAAAACAACTTTTCCTCACAAATGCAGTATATTTTATTGCAGGGAAAAAGTATAAGCAAAAACTAAAAACAAACCCAAAGTGCCCACTTTCCTACAGGGAGACAGCAGTCATTAAAGTTCTAGTGTGTATCCTTTTGAAATCTCTTTCATGCATATCATTTGTATTGCTAATCAAAATATATGCAAGGCATACCTGCAATTTTTTGTTACCTTTTTCACTTTATATATTTCGAAACTTCTAAACTAGAAATCTTAAATTGAAGGAGAAAAGAGTTTTTTGTTTTTACCTTTTTAGAACTTCTTGCAAATTTACTTCTTTCCACACTATATAACATCCAATACTTTTGTCTTACAATTTTTATTATTTGTTTCCTCGGGTTAAGTTCCTTGAAGACTTCTGTATTCTTCATTCTGCTGAGCTCATATGAAGTTTATATAAGGACAGGACTTACATTAACAGAAGTGCTTGTAGGGGTAAAAAGCAGAAAACATTTCAGCAATTATTTCAGGGTATGCAGATCAATCACTAATTCCTTTATAGTCCAGTGTTGCTTAATTTGCTGGCATAACCAAAAACTAGAGAAGTACAAATTTGTGTACAGATAAAGTCCTTTCCTGTTTTTTAAGCTGTGATAAAATAGTCTTGTTATGTTAATTTTTTAAGTGACCTTTGAACAGAACATACTTAGGCATTGTTAGCAATTGAAAACAAAAGTGTGGAGGAGGACAGCAAAGTTATATTCTATTCCTTTTAAAATGTCGTGAGTTAATTTCTTTTTTTTTTTTTTTTTTTTTGAGACAGAGTCTCGCTTTGTTGCCCAGGCTAGAGTGAGTGCCGTGGCGTCAGCCTAGCTCATAGCAACCTCAAACTCCTGGGCTCGAGTGATCCTTCTGCCTCAGCCTCCCGGGTAGCTGGGACTACAGGCATGCGCCACCATGCCCGGCTAATTTTTTATATATATATCAGTTGGCCAATTAATTTCTTTCTATTTATAGTAGAGACGGGGTCTCGCTCTTGCTCAGGCTGGTTTTGAACTCCTGACCTTGAGCAATCCGCCCGCCTCGGCCTCCCAAGAGCTAGGATTACAGGCGTGAGCCACAGCGCCCGGCCTGTGAGTTAATTTCTTTTAAGAAGAAGGAAGTGTGGGTTTCCTGTCTAGTTTTTAGGTGGTGATTTATAAAAGAATAGCACTCCCACTGTGTTAGCAGCTAATTTATAAATGTACATATTAACTGGTAATAAGCAGGAGTCTAATGGAACTAGGGCCTGCTTTTTTCCTTTTCCTTCCTAAAGTATTAACAGTTATTGATTCTGTTACAGCATAGAAGACCAATAATAATATTAAGTTGTGTCAAATGTTATTTATCCCAGTATGCTAAGATTAAGTTTTTTACCATCTTTAAATCTTTTTCTTTTTGAGACAGAATCTTGTTCTGTTGTCCTGTGGAAGAGTGCAGGGCATCATTGTAGCTGACTGTAACCTCAAAGTCCTTGAGTTCAAGTGATCCTCTTGCCTCAGCCTCCCAAGTAGTTGGGACTACAGGAGTGCGCCACCACGCCCAGCTAGTTTTTCCATTTTTAGTAGAGATGGGGTCACACTCTTGCTCAGGCTGGTTTCCAACTCTTGACCTTGAGCGATCAGTCCGCCTTGGCCTCCCAGAGTGTTAGGATTACTGGCATGAGCCACTGTACCCAGCCCATCTTTAAATGTTAAAAGGATTTTTCTCACAGCTATCCTCCTTAAGTATAGATAAAGAATTTAATGATTTCATGGTGTATTTGTGACTTGTAAGAGTTTTAAAAGTTTAGTATAAGTGATAAGTTATAAAAAATAAATCTTAGTGAAAGAAATTTTAGTTAAAATGGGGACACATTTTGGAAGAAAACTGGCATCCCCAAAACAAACAAAAAACTATGTTATTTCTAAAAGGAGCATCTCAGTTGTGCAAAAGGAGTTAACAGAGCAGGCTTGATTGAGACTGATATCTTTAGAAAAACCTGCTTGCAAGGTTGGCATCCGGGAACTTGGATTTTGAGAGGATTCTCATCATTACCAGAACTGAAAAGAATGGCTCACTGTGCCTAAACTGTTTTTTACAAACAATGTGGTTTATGATTGAACACCTGCTTTCTTTCTGGGCATCTGAAATTTTGGTATGTAGTAGGCAGAGGATGCTTACATGATCATCCCCATCCCCGAAAAACCTTGGGTCAAGTCTCTAATGAGCTTATCTTGGAGATAACATTTTACATGTTATAACTTATTGCTGGAAGAATTACACATATCCTTTTTTTTTTTTTTTGAGACAGAGTTTCCCTTTGTTGCCCAGGCTAGAGTGAGTGCGGTGGTGTCAGCCTAGCTCACAGCAACCTCAAACTCCTGGGCTCAAGCGATCCTGCTGCCTCAGCCTCCTGAATAGCTGGGACTACAGGCATGTGCCACCGTGCCCGGCTAATTTTTTCTCTATATATTAGTTGGCCAATTACTTTCTTTCTATTTATAGTAGAGACGGGGTCTCGCTCTTGCTCAGGCTGGTTTCAAACTCCTGACCTCGAGCAATCCGCACTTATTGGCCTTCCAGAGTGCTAGGATTACAGGCGTGAACCATCCCGCGCCCAGCCACACATATCCTGTGTGACTCCACTGGGAGAAGACTTTCAGAAGCTTGTGCCTCGTTTCCTCTGGACTTTTCCCTGTGTGCCTTTTTTCATTGTTGATTTTGCTTTGTATCTTTTTACTGTAATAATTCACAGCCCTGAGTACAACTATGTGCTGAGTTCTGAGTCTTCCTAGTGAATCATCAAACCTGGGCATGTTCTTGGGGACCCCTGATACAACAGTGGATCAGATAAATTTAAAACTAGAATCTACCATGTTCATATAAGCCTCTGCATGAAAGCATCCAGTGGTTATATATTATTTTTAAGCTATACCTAAATAGGGTAGGAGATAGAATAAGTGAAATTGAAAGTAAGTTTGGGGTCTGAAAGAGAGGAAAAAAAGGCTCTTAATTTTTGACTGACAAACTTCTATTTAGGTTCTATATTTGTGACTCTAAATCCAGGTGTCTAGCTATATGCTAAGGTTCTATAATATATAGAAATATGTTATTCGTAAATATGACTCAAGGAAAGCATTGTGATGTAGAAAGTAGATGGGTTTTGAAACTAGTCACATTTGAGTTGAAATTCTGGTTTTAACTGTGTAATTGTTTGAACTCATTGTTTCCTCATTTATAAAAGGAAGATAATACCTGCTGGATAGAGTAGTTTTAGAATTAAATGGGATAATGTATATAAAGCTCCTCCTTCCACATCTTGCATATGACTTACAAATTGTCAGTATATTTTTCCTATCAAGATGTAGAGAGATTGGAGAAGTTTACAGGAGAAAAAAGAGAGAAGGTGAAATTTGTGTTTCTCTTCTGCTTATTGGTTTAATGGAGGTTGCATAGGAAGATTAGGGAGGAGAGAAGAAACATTAGGATTTGGAAAATGGAATTTTAAATTTATCTCCACAATCACCCATGGGACTTTTCATAGTTTAATTTAAGAACTAAGAATATCATAAGTACAAAGCCACTAAGAGGATAGGATAGGCACAGAAACCTTATGAATTTTTTTTTTTTTTTTTTACTTTTATGGTGAAGTTGTTATGAATTAGTTGACATCTGTGTGTGAGAATGCTTCAGTAATGGAATTAAACACAGCCAACCTCTGTTCCCTTATGAATGCTTCCAGGTAATAATGGGGCAATTTGGATTAATTTATAGGCATGATATCCTATTAGTCTTCTTAGAATCCATGTTTACAAAAGATAGTGGCATCTTAAAACAGAATTTTATGATTCTGGTGTGTATTTTTTTTTTTTTTTTTTTTTACTGACAAACTATGGTGCTTAATGGTGTGTATTTTTTTTTTTAATACAACTTTTTCAATTTTTGAAAATTCAAAATTATGAAATTTACAAAAACCAATGCTAACTTTGCTTTGACTGTGGGAAAAAAGATACTTATTAGGTGACACTATAGAGACTTGTTAGGTGAATTTATTATGATCAGAGACTTACAAGTTTGATTCAGTAAGCCAAAAAACTGTACTTTACCAGTCCACTAGGGGATACTCCAGTACTCAGGAAGAAAATCCAGTTGCCATTATACTTTAAAAATTATCTCCCACTTAGTAAAATCATTGCTTTCCTATTTGCTTATATGAAAAAAAGTAGACTTTAGGGCTGGTTTGGGCCAGTTGTTCTGCTTTCATACTTTTTTGTTTGCAATAAAATATATTTTTCTTATATAATTTTATTTACATATAATTTAAATTTTTTTCCCCAACCATGAATATGTAAACATGAATAAAAATATGTTTTTCTTAAAAGGAATATAAAAAAAAGAGCCCGGTGCGGTGGCTCACGCCTGTAATCCTAGCTCTCTGGGAGGCCGAGGCGGGCGGATTGCTCGAGGTCAGGAGTTCGAAACCAGCCTGAGCAAGAGCGAGACCCCGTCTCTACTATAAATAGAAAGAAATTAATTGGCCAACTAATATATATACAAAAAATTAGCCAGGCATGGTGGCGAATGCCTGTAGTCCCAGCTACTTGGGAGGCTGAGGCAGGAGGATTGCTTGAGCCCAGGAGTTTTGAGGTTGCTGTGAGCTAGGCTGACGCCACGGCACTCACTCTAGCCTGGGCAACAAAGCGAGACTCTGTCTCAAAAAAAAAAAAAAAAAAAAATGCCCATCTACATCATCATTTTAGGCTGGGCGCGGTGGCTCACGCCTGTAATCCCAGCACTCTGGGAGGCGGAGGCGGGCGGATTGCTCGAGGTCAGGAGTTCGGAAAAAAAAGAAAGACCATTCATAGTGCTTTTGCTTAGATCCAAACTGTTGATTTTTATGTGATAGTTTCCAATTGATTGTCTCATTTTCTCTCTAATTTCAATTGAGAGAGTAATTGTTCTGTCTTCATTTTAATTTTAATCTCAATTTTTTGAGACAGAGTCTCATTCTGTTGCCCGGGCTAGAGTGCTGTGGCGTCATCTTAGCTCACAGCAACCTCAAACTCCTGGCCTCCAGCGATCCTCCTGCCTCAGCCTCATGAGTAGCTGGGACTACAGGCATGCGCCACCATGCCCGGCCAATTTTTTATATATATTTTTAGTTTGCCAATTAATTTCTTTCTATTTGTTAGTAGAGGCAGGGTCTAGCTCTTGTTCACACTGGTTTCAAACTCCTGACCTTGAGCGATCTGCCCACCTTGGCCTCCCAGAGTGCTAGGATTACCGGTGTGAGCCGCTGGGCCCGGACTTTTATTTTTATATTTATTTTTTTTTGAGACAGTCTCACTCTGTCGCCTGGGCTAGAGTGCCATCAGCCAAGCTCACAGCAACCTCAAAACTCCTGGGCTTAAGTGATCCTCCTGCCTCAGCCTCCCAAGTAGCTGGGACTATAGATGTGGACCATCTGGCTAATTTTTCTATTTTTAGTAGAAAAATACTGTTTAGGATGGTCTTGAACTCCTGAGCTCAAGCAATCCTCCCACCTTGGCTTCCCAGAGAGCTAAGATTACAGGTGTGAGCCACTGTGCCTGACCTATGTTCTGTCTTTAACACAACACAGACGGTTTCTTAGTAATTCTTTTGGAAACGTTGTTAATGATTTTTAAAAATCTTAACACCGTGTAGATTATTCAAGTAATGGGAGAATATGTGTATATAAAGTGATTTCATTCAGAAAGATTAAGATTGTCACATTATCATATAGCATCTAATAATTTAATATAGAAGAGCTGGAAAAATATACAGCGTTATCTGAATGTGAAAGTTAAGTACAATAGTTTATTACCTTATAGCTTATAGTCAGTGCTTATTCTTTCTAATTATGGTTTTATAATTCTCATCCTTGTGATATAGTAAGAGTATATGGTACTGGGAAGGCCATTAGGTCTGGTATGGGTCCATAAAGGATTTCATTACTATCATTTTGGGTTTCCTCTTCTGAAAGTGACCTTCCTGTATTCTTCATATCAGTTGAGAGGAGCACTGTTTTCAAGAGAAGTGGGAGTGGCTTCCTGTCCAAGCAGGGACTAGCTGTGGTTAGAAGGGATAGTGGGAAGTGCCTGAATGGCTCCTTCTCCTTTCCTCTTCTCTCAACCCTTTTACCACCATTTCCATTACCAGGTCTAGGACCTTAAATTCTGGATATATTGGAGCATATCCTAGAACATTCTTTGTTACTGCTATCTTTGGTGAAAAAGTTTCTGGTAACAGTGAAACTTTTATGTGAAATATATATTTGGTCTTTATTCTGTTTCCTTATAAAAATTGCTCCTAAAACCCATGGCATCTTTGGGGTGATAAGAGTGTCTTTTGTATGCTAATGAGATGACTTGGTGCCTGGGGCCTATAAATAGCTTCAGGATGGGGCCTAGTCACCTAAAAGACAAAGGCATGATTAGAAGGTTGGGACTTTCAGCCCTATCCCCTAATTTTTGGGGAGGGGGAAGAATGGCTAAAGATTGAGCAGATCACCAGTAATTTAATCAACCATGCATATGTAATGAAGTCTCCATAAAAACCTGAAAGTACTGGGTTCAGAGAACTTCTGGATAGCTGAACACATGGAGGTTCCTGGAGGGTGGTGCTGCTGGAGAAGGCCTGGAAGTGCTACTCAGCCCCTGTTCTCCCGTACTTTGCCCTATGCATCCCTTCTATCTGTTCATTTGTTATCTTTTGTAATATCCTTTATAATAAATGGGTAAACATTTATTTTAAAGTGTGTCCCTGAGTTCTGTGAGCGACTCTAGCAAATTAATCAAATGTAAGGAGGAGGATATGAGAACCGCAATTTATAGCGGTTGATCATATCTGACATCTGAAGTAGGGGACAGCCTTACAGGACTGAGCCCTCAACCTAAGGGATATGATGCTATATCAAGGTAGATAGTAGCAGAATTGAGTTGAATTGTAGGATAGTCAGCTAGTGTCCACTGGGGAACCTGCAGAATTGTTTGCTTGCTATGTGAAGAAATTCCCCCATGCATCTGGTGTCAGAAGAATTGTATTCCGTGGTGTATGAAAGTAGGAAAATCTCTTTGGGATTTTGTTTTTCCTGTCCTCAGACTTCCTGTTTGGTGTCTGTTTTACCCTAGATGAACGAACTAATGGTGTAATGAACAACTTCCTAGTGACAAGATGATTGCTAGTTAAGATGTAATATATGATGCAAGAGTAAGGAAACATTTAAGAAGAGAACATTTAACTTTTTGGGCTCTGAAAAATTCCTGAAGAATCTTGTTGAAACACCCAGAACAATATAACATGAAGATTGTTATATTTTGGCCATTAATGTTTCACATCTTGAGAATGAAGAATTGAACTGTTAAATTTATATAATTCAGCCATTCTTATTTCCTATTAAATTAAAATTTTAAATTGTATTTAATTTTGAAAAGTTAACACATAGAATTCAAGATTTAAGAGGTATACATTTAATATCCCTCGATCTTTTTCCTTTAAGTTGCCCAGTTCTCTTCCTTATAGGCAATCAATATTCCCAGTTTAAGTATACTTTTAACATTTATTATTTAAAGGACTTCTTTGGTCATGAATAATTCAGGTTGATAATATGGATTCTAGAGTCAGACATTTTGAATTTTCATTTACTCAACAGTTATTGAGCACCTACCAGGCACTAGGAATATAGCAGTGGATAAGTTGCAGCCCTTGCCTTCATGGAGATTACACTGTATGGGTGGAGACAGGCACTATTTATTTACTGTATAATGTGGTAATGAGTTCTAGGAAGAAAACTAAAGCTGGGGGCCATGCCTGTAATCCTAGCACTTTGGGAGGCCAAGGTGGGAGGATCACTTGAGGTCAATAGTTTGAGACCAGCCTGAGCAAGAGTGAGACCCCATCTCTACTAAAGATAGAAAAAAATTAGCTGGGTGTGGTGGCATATGCCTGTAGTCCCAGGTACTCAGAAGGCAGGAGGATCACTTGAGTCATGAGTCTGAGGTTGCTGTGAGCTAGGCTGACACCACAGCACTCTAGCCGGGGCAGTAGCGTGAGACTCTGTCTCAAAAAAAAAAAAATTCCCCAAAGAAACTAATACATTTTATAGTTATAACATGCAATACATTTTATTTTTATAGGCCTTCCAAAACCTGTTACACAGTTCTGACAAATTAAATATTGGGTGCTATTTTTTCCTGTCCATTTTGACTAAATGATATTTTGAATTTGAAACTGCTTTGGTTTCTCTAGTATGTATCAAAATGCTAACAAGTATTTAAAAGGCAAAATCCTTAGACTTTAAGCAAACAGGTTGCTAGTGGTGAAAGTAAATGGAATATAAAAATGTCAACATGTAAAATTTGAATTTTCCAGTGACTGATTAATATGTCTGAATTTGCTGGCAAATCTCCTATGTCTGATATTATGGAAAGGAGGTACAACATAGAAAATAAACCTGAAATTTGAGGATCTCAAAATGCTTAATATCTAGGTGAATAGAGGCACTTTGAGTCAAAAATGTAATCATGGATAAGGGATACAGAAGACCAGACATGGTAAAGATGTAGGAAATAGAAAAACAAAGTAGACACTGTGAAGCACATTAAAACATAGTATTGGAAGGAGAAGAGAAATAGAAAATGAAAGTTAAAGGAAAAAGCCCAGCATATGAGAGTTTAAGAAAAATTTTAAATACAGATTTGCTGGATCCAGTCAATGGATCCAGTTTGATGTTGAAATGACTAGCATAGCCATACATACATGCTCAAAAAGAATTCTGAAAATAAATTCCAAAGCTATTACATTACTCATTAAGTAGTTCTAGCCTATAAGGGCATTGCTAATTTTCTGTACTCTAAATTTCTATTAATTTGATTTGCTTGTCTAGGCTTCCTAAAATATAACTTATAATGTAGCTATTTGCCATCTTTAATTCCAGTTTATGTACTTTTTATTTTTCTTTAAAACATTAAGAAGAAAAGCATAATATGAGATGCCTCAGTTTGGTTCATGGAATCTTAAGACCTTTGAGCTGAAAATAACTTTAGAATGATCTTCCCCCCTGCCTTGTAATGTTACAGATAGGGAGATGAAAACAGTGGTAAATTATGCTATCTAGTGATGGTAGAGAAAAGACTAGAACTTAAGTATTTTGACTTCTGGCTCCTGCTCTGCAACTGTGATCCCCAACCCCTGGGGCTGGGCCGCACAGCAGTAGGTGAGCCGCAAGCCAGCAAAGCGATATACCAGGACATCAGACCCTCATAGAAGGATGAACCCCAGGTTGTGTGCTCCCCACGAGAATCCAACTCCTGATGACCTGAGGTGGAACTGAGCACCACCACCACCTCCCCCGCCCCTCCCTCCTCCATCCTGTGGAAAACTGTCTTCCAGGAAACTGGTCCATGGTATCAAAAAGGCTGGGGACTGCTCCCTGCTCTCTGCCATTTTGCCTTGTGTTTTGTTGGTTTTGTATTATAATTTTTTATTATTACAGTTTTATGTTGACAAAGACAGGAGTTTTTCTTTTTTTGTTACATATCTGCTTTGTATTAATTGACTTGATTGACTTGTGTGATTTTATGCATACAGAGAAAAATGTTCTTTATGTTGAAAAGCTAACAGTTTTGTGATTCTTTCACCAAGTGAAAGCCAATCTGTAATTTCTAGGAAATTATCTAAACCTTTTCATCTTTATTGCTAGCTTTATAGTTGTGTTTATTACTTTATTATTTATTTTGATTTGAATTAACATTTTACATATTTAAATTTATTTAGGAGCATTAAGTATGAAAAGTACAAATGGAAATTTTTATGTTAAAAACTTATAGAACCTGCCGGGCGCGGTGGCTCACGCCTGTAATCCTAGCTCTCTGGGAGGCCGAGGCAGGCGGATTGCTCAAGGTCAGGAGTTCAAAACCAGCCTGAGAAGAGCGAGACCCCGTCTCTACTATAAATAGAAAGAAATTAATTGGCCAACTGATATATATATAAAAAAATAATTAGCCGGGCATGGTGGCGCATGCCTGTAGTCCCAGCTACTCGGGAGGCTGAGGCAGAAGGATCGCTCGAGCCCAGGAGTTTGAGGTTGCTGTGAGCTAGGCTGACGCCACGGCACTCACTCTAGCCTGGACAACAAAGCGAGACTCTGTCTCAAAAAACAAAAACAAACAAACAAAAAAACCCAAAAAACTTATAGAACCTTATTAATACTTATTTTAATAAGAAGGACAGCTGGACGAGGTGGCTCACGCCTATAATCCTAGCACTCTGGGAGGCCGAGGTGGGAGGATTGTTTGAGCTCAGGAGTTCGAGACCAGCCTGAGCAAGAGAGAGATGTGGTCTCTACCAAAAATAGAAAAAATAAGGTGGGCATGGTGGCGCATGCCTGTAATCCCAGGTACTTGGGAGGGAGGCTGAGGCAGCAGGATTGCTTGAGCCCAGGAGTTTGAGGTTGCTATGAGCTAAGCTGACACCACGGCACTCACTCTACCCTGGGTAACAAAGAGAGACTCTGTCTCAAAAAAAAAAAAAAAAAAAAAGGAAGGACTAGTTAGGCTTTGTAGGATGTCTGATTTATAGGATATTCATCACTATTTTGTTTGAGGTTCAAAAATCTAAAAGTGTATTACCATAGTATTGCTGGTAAGAATTACTGGGAACCTGATTAACAAATAGTGAAGGATGTTTTTGTAAGGGTGGTGGTGGGGGGCCCTTCCCCTCCCTAGATCAAAAAGAAAAGGCTCACGAGAGACCAGACCCACCAAGGAAAAACTACCAGCTCCCACTGAGAAAAACCACACCCAGATGTCACCCAGATAAGAAAGTTTCCGCTCCTGTATTCCGAAAATACCGCCAGCCCCTCCTATTTCTCAGTGACCACCCAAGGTGGCCCCAGCTCTTCCCACCAAAGTCCCTAGCAAGGCCCAAATGGTATAAAACGCCACACCCCCTTCAAACAGAGGCGATTTCTGGGGTCCCCCTCTTTTGGGGCCCCAGAACCTTGTCTGGGAGCACTAAATAAAACCACGTGGTTTGGCCCCACTCTTTCTCTCTCTCTGTCTTTTCTTTTCGCTGCTGCCAAAAAACCTTACATTTGGTGCCGAAACCCAGGAGGGGAGTCTTGGCCGAGCAGGCCTGCCACAGGGCCGTGGTCGCGCCTTCCCCTCTCTTGTCTTCCTGACCTCAGGCCGGACCTCCACCAGACGCCTGTCGACTAACTGGCCTGGGTAAGTCCCTCTGCCCTTGCAGTCCTAGCCCAGTGAGTCCATTCCACGGTCTCTGTCCATAAAACCTTGGGTCCAAATCAGAGATCCTCCACCATAAGGCGCCGAGTGCCTCAGGGACGCCTGAGCCCCTCAGTCAGTCCTTCCATCCGTAAGGATCCAGAAGGGCCTGAGTGCCTCGGGGACGCCTGATCCCCTCAGTCAGTCCTTCCATCCGTAAGGATCCATAAGGGCCTGAGTGTCTCGGGGACGCCTGAGCCTCTCAGTCAGTCCTTCCATCCGTAAGGATCCATAAGGCCCCGAGTGTCTCGGGGACGCCTGAGCCCCTCAGTCAGTCCTTCCATCCGTAAGGATCCATAAGGGCCTGAGTGTCTCGGGGACACCTGAGCCCCTCAGTCCTTCCATCCGTAAGGATCCATAAGGCCCCGAGTGTCTCGGGGACGCCTGAGCCCCTCAGTCAGTCCTTCCATCCGTAAGGATCCATAAGGCCCTGAGTGTCTCGGGGACGCCTGAGCCCCTCAGTCAGTCCTTCCATCCGTAAGGATCCATAAGGCCCTGAGTGCCTTGGGGACGCCTGATCCCCTCAGTCGGTCCTTTCCAAGGCTCAGAACCTTCTCTCCATGGTCTGAACGGTGTCCTGGGATTCCGACTCCCGATCTCGTCCTTCCACCATTGGACTAGGACACCATGGGCAGTCAATCGTCCAAAATCAAATCTCACAGGCCTCTGGGCTGTCTCTTAGCCAATCTTACAGCCGTGGGCCTCAAGCCTGATATTCAGCCCAAGCGACTCATTTCTATTGTAACACCGCCTGGCCGACGTACAAATTAGACAATAGGTCCCAGTGGCCTAAAAATGGGACTTTCAATTTCAAAATCTTACAAGATCTGGATAACTTTGGCACCAAAATGGCAAATGGGGAGAGATTCCTTATGTCCAGGCTTTCTTCTATCTGCGTTCCCGTCCTTTCCTCTGACCTGTGACCTGTGACCAGCCTTTGTAAGGCTGGTGGTGGGGGCCCCCTTGTGTGGAGTCCTCCGCTGTCCTTGGCCTCTTCCACCTCTCAGCCGAAGGACCTGTTAGAAACCTCTTCTGCCTTCTCTGACCCACCTGACTCCCTTACCTGTCCCCCTGCTCGGCCTCAACCATATCTGGGTCCTCCTCTTCCTTCTAATGCCCCATCGTCCTTCGATACTGCTTGTGCTGGCTTTCTGTCAACGTCCCCTGTCAGTCACCACACTCGATCCCACGTGAGACCCTTAGACCAAACCCTTCTCTGCCCCTTGCTTGAGATAGCCAGTGCCGAAGGGGTCGAGCACGTCCACGTTCCCTTCTCCCTGTCTGATCTCACTCAGATTGAAAAGGGTTTAGGCTCCTTTTCTAATGACCCCACGGCCTACACCAAAGAGTTCCGTTATCTTACACAAGCACATGATTTGACCTGGCGTGACATTTTTGTCATTCTGGCCTCTACTCTTACTACTGATGAAAAAAAAAAAAAACGTGTCTATATGGCAGCTCAGGGACATGCCGACCAAGTCCATATAACACACCACACCATGCTAGTCGGGCCAAGGCTGTCCCACGCAATGAGCCAAGGTAAGAATACCAGCCAGACACCCCCCGCTGGCCGAGATGGTAGAACCCGCCGAGATCGCATGCTGCAATGTGTTCTTGCTGGCCTCCAGGCTGTTGCCCATCGGGCCGTTAATTATGATAAGCTTAGAGAAATCACTCAAAAGCCGGATAAAAATCCTATGGTCTTCCTCAGGCATCTTACAGATGCTCTCATCCAATATACCCACTTAGACTCCCCTTCCCCAGCAGGGGCCACCGTCCTTGCAACTCACTTTATCACCCAGTCCTCCTCTGACATTAGATGCAAACTTAAAAAGGCAGAAGAAGGCCCTCAGACCCCCATCCGAGACCTGGTAAACATGCGTTTAAAATCTTTAATTCCCGAGATGGACAGGCAAAGGTCCAAAAGGAAACCCCTGTCTACCAAAAGGACACCTGCAAGCCCAAGCCTTGGTTGCAGCCCTGCGGCCGGCGGGGCCCGGAAAGCCATCAACCTCGTCTAAAGCAACCAGCCACACTCTGCCAGGCACCTGCTTCAAGTGTGGTAAGGAAGGCCACTGGGCCAACTGGTGCCCACAGTCATGTCAGCTTACTGAACCTGTCCAGCCTGCGGTCAAGAGGGACACTGGAAGAGTGATTGTCCCTTGTGACAAATGTCTGCAGGGTCAGTCCTTCCACCTGCCGTTGACGGTTTTGGGCTTGGCTGCAGAAGACTGAAAGAGCCCCGGCTCTGCAACCCCAATCACCCTCACTACCCCAGGGTAACAAGGTAATAAGTAAGATATCGTCCTTTCTGGTTGACACGGGGGGGCTACCTACTCTGTCCTACCTTCTTTTTCAGGCCCTACTTATCCTTCCCAGGAGACCAATCAGGCCTTGGAGAGAAGGCTCTGAGCCTTGAATAGACCCACTGAGTGGATCAGGCTTCCCTGAGGCACTCAGGGCCTTATGGATCCTTACGGATGGAAGGACTGACTGAGGGGATCAGGCGTCCCCGAGACACTCGGGGCCTTATGGATCCTTACGGAAGGAAGGACTGACTGAGGGGATCAGGAGTCCCCGAGACACTCAGGGCCTTATGGATCCTTACGATGGAAGGACTGACTGAGGGGCTCAGGCGTCCCCGAGACACTCGGGCCCTTATGGATCCTTACGGATGGAAGGACTGACTGAGGGGCTCAGGTGTCCCCGAGACACTCAGGGCCTTATGGATCCTTACGGATGGAAGGACTGACTGAGGGGCTCAGGCGTCCCCGAGACACTCAGGCCCTTATGAATCCTTACGGATGGAAGGACTGACTGAGGGGCTCAGGCGTCCCCGAGACACTGAGGCCCTTATGGATCCTTACGATGGAAGGACTGACTGAGGGGCTCAGGCGTCCCCGAGACACTCAGGTTCTTATGGATCCTTACGGATGGAAGGACTGACTGAGGGGCTCAGGCATCCCCGAGACACTCAGGCCCTTATGGATCCTTACGGATGGAAGGACTGACTGAGGGCCTCGGGCGTCCCCGAGACACTCAGGCCCTTATGGATCCTTACGGGTGGAAGGACTGACTGAGGGGCTCGGGCGTCCCCGAGACACTCAGGCCCTTATGGATCCTTACGGATGGAAGGACTGACTGAGGGGCTCAGGCGTCCCTGAGGCACTCGGCGCCTTATGGTGGAGGATCTCTGATTTGGACCCAAGGTTTTATGGACAGAGACCGTGGAATGGACTCACTGGGCTAGGACTGCAAGGGCAGAGGGACTTACCCAGGCCAGTTAGTCGACAGGCGTCTGGTGGAGGTCCAGCCTGAGGTCAGGAAGACAAGAGAGGGGAAGGCGCGACCACGGCCCTGTGGCAGGCCTGCTCGGCCAAGACTCCTCTCCTGGGGGAGTCGGCACCAAATGTGAGGTTTTTTGGCAGCAGCGAAAAGAAAAGACAGAGAGAAAGAGTGGGGCCAAACCACGTGGTTTTATTTAGTGCTCCCAGACAAGGTTCTGGGGTCCCAAAAGAGGGGGACCCCAGAAATCGCCTCTGTTTGAAGGGGGTGTGGCGTTTTATACCATTTGGGCCTTGCTAGGGACTTTGGTGGGAAGAGCTGGGGCCACCTTGGGTGGTCACTGAGAAATAGGAGGGGCTGGCGGTATTTTCAGAATCCAGGAGCGGAAACTTTCTTATCTGGGTGACATCTGGGTGTGGTTTTTCTCAGTGGGGGCTGGTAGTTTTTCCTTGGTGGGTCTGGTCTCGTGAGCCTTTTCTTTTTGATCTAGGGAGGGAAAGGGCCTCCCCGCCCCACCAGCCTTACAGTTTTTCATAGCATTTACTTTGTGTAATAGTTTAAATAAGTTGTGGAGAAAGTTTCTATAAAAAGAATTTTGAAATTTTAAATAATTTTAAACTGCCTTCTAACTTCTAACAGGAACCAGTCATTACCATCAATGACCTGTTGGAAAGACTTCCATCAAGTGTTTCCATAGGAATTTGTGCCCCAATCACAATACTTTCCATATATTTACCTTTTTATTATGTTCATATTTCCCACCACATTATAAATTCCATGAGGATAGACACTGTGTCATGCATTTTTTTTTTTTTTTTTTTTGACAGAGTCTCACTTTGTTTGGTGGGCTAGAGTGTTGTATCAGCCTAGCTCACAGCAGCCTCAAACTCCTGGGCTCAAGCGATCCTCCTGCCTCAGCCTCAAGTAGCTGGGAGTACAGGCATGCGCCACCATGCCCGGCTGAGTTTCTCTATATATTTTTAGTTTGCCAATTCATTTCTTTCTATTTTTTTTTTCAGTAGAGACGGGGTCTCGCTCTTGCTCAAGCTGGTCTTGACTCTTTTTTTTTTTTTTTTCTCAGTTAACTTTATTTAATATACAGGAATGGTCTTAAAAATCTTTCTCTCCATCAGATGTTTGATCCCCATGAAAAACTTTTGGTCTTTGAGCTTGAACGTAGAACTTTACTCCATCAATGAAGTGATTTTCCTGTTGTAGTGCATTCTGAAGTTCTTCTTCTGTAGAAAACTGAACCCAACTGAAACCTTTGTGAAAGCCAGTCTCTTTGTCAAAAGGTAGGAAACACCTTCGTATATGGCCAAACTGTGCAAAGTGTTCTCTCATCTCACTCAACGCAGCAGTCCAAGGAATCTTTCTAACAAAGGCAATGGGCCGATTAACACTTCTATGCAGGGACACAACACTCCTCGCTGCCAAGGCCGCCATCTTTAGACTCTGGTCTTGACTCTTGACCTTGAGCTTTCCTCTGGCCTTGGACTCCCAGAGTGCTAGGATTACAGGCATGAGCCACCGCGCCCGGCCATATGCATTGTTTTAAACCCTCCCAAGCACAGATGAAAGTGCCTTAAGCATGTCAGTATCTTAAAAAATGTGGAACAAAACTGAGCTCTTACTGAGGTTATTTAGCGAGCCTGATTTTTACATATTAGTAAAAGACTTTATTAATTCCTAACAAAAGAATAGTTTCCAAAACTTTGAATTAATGAAGCTATTATACTATGAATAAATGTTGAACGTAAAGCAGCTTATTGGTGTATAAATTAATACATATACATGCACACGATTCTAGCCAAAGTGGAGGAAAAAATTAAAGCTTATAACCAAACTGTGTTTTTGTGGAAGAGTTGTGAAAAAACCTGCCTTCTTTTTTGTTTTTAGGTGAAGAGTGGCACTCAGCCCCCACCACGGAGGCTGGTGGACCCCTACTTCCCCCCGCCAAGCTACTTTCTTGAGCAGCATTTGATACTTATCAGTGGCAGATATAGCCAGCTTCACTGACAGTTGGTTGTAAAATAAATAATTGGCAGGAAAAGTCACAACCATGAATAGCAAAGGAAAGAACACCTCACTCCTTAAGCAACAGTATATGTGTCTTTAAGGTGATGCACACATAATGTAATACATTACATATTAATTAACTATACAATGTAATTATATTCAATTTGAGTTTTAAAAACTTACTATAGGAAACATCAGTGCCTGTCTCATTTACTTGAAAGACAGTTTTTGTTGTTTTTTGTTTTTTTTTTTTGAGACAGAGTCTCACTTTGCCCAGGCTAGAGTGAGTGCCGTGGCGTCAGCCTGGCTCACAGCAACCTCAATCTCCGGGGCTCAGCGATCCTACTGCCTCAGCCTCCCGAGTAGCTGGGACTAGAGGCATGCGCCACCATGCCCCGCTAATTTTTTGTATATATATTTTTAGTTGGTCAATTAATATATTTCTATTTTTGGTAGAGACGGGGTCTTGCTCAGGCTGGTTTCGAACTCCTGACCTTGAGCAATCCGCCCGCCTCAGCCTCCCAAAGTGCTAGGATTACAGGCGTGAGCCACCACGCCCGGCCTGTTTTTTTTTTTTTTTTTTGATACAGGTTCTTGCACTGTTGCCGGGGCTCTAGCCTACAGTGGTGTCAGCCTAGCCCATACTACTAATATATCAATTTTCTGTAAGTTAGTGACTTGTCATTTCCCTATTTTTGAACCTAACTGGCAATCTCAGGTCAAGACTTCTGAGAAATACATATGAACAAAATTATTTCCCTATTCATAAATCTTCCGAGACTAATCTAAGGGCAGTTTTAGAGGGGTTCACTGCTAATTATTATTACCTCGCTGAGCTTATTGAAAACACACGCACATTAGAGGGTTAAATGTGACAGTTTTGTTTAAACTTCCTTTCCTAAGGGGGAGGACAGAACAAGTAGGAATGTACTGTTCTTTCAGCAGCATGCCTGGGCAGACAGCTGTGCCTTTAGAATGTGTCTGCCCAAATCCATGTGCATTATTTTTGGTGGCTTTTTGCACCACTGCAGGTCTCTAGAATAGTTGGCTATTGAATGTTATCCATTTGGGCTATGATTCTCCTCTGTCCCCAGGAAATAATAATCATTATGCCTTTTCTTTGCATTCATACACATTTAGCTTTTTGGTAGGGGATACACTTTGAAGAATTCCTTTAATGAGAAGGAAGAATGAGGGAATTATTAAGTATAATATAGACTAATATTTACATATTTAATGTTTACCAGAGTAGAAAAATGTTATGCCTAATTTCAGATAACTTTTTCTTTTAAAAAAAATTATTTTAAATTGTAAAATATACATGACATAAACTTTACAATCTTATCATATGGTGTTATAATATCTCTTGTTTTGTTTTGTTAGTGTAATATTCTGTTAAAATATGAATAGTTCCCTGGAGATGACCCTTATGCAGTTTGGCCAGAGGAACTCCCTTTCTTCTCTGTTACTCTTCTATATCCTATGTGCTACTAGTACTGAAGCTTTAATTCCACTAGTAGAGTCTGATGATAGAACAAAGTGGTAGAAAGTTGGTAGACCTTAGCCACTGATCCTCCCTCATGCAATATCTTTGAAACATGGGGCATATCAACCTCTTTCTTTCCTTCCCTCTGGAGCCTTCATGACAGCTCCTCAGAAGAAATGTGTAAGGAAAGCCTGAGTTGAGTGTATACAACTCTCATCTTGTTACTTCCTTTCTTACCAGCTTTTAGTGATACCTTAGCATCTTTAGAATGAGCTCCAAACTCCTTAGCAGAGCACCCAGGATTTTTGTAATTTGGTGCATGCCTGCCCAGTCTCATACATACTCCCAAAGATCTAGACTTGAAAAGCACTTTCTATTACAAAAAAACCTTTAAGATATCTATAGTTCTTGTTTCCTCATATTTATATTATATAATGTTACATGTTGAATATCCCTAGCTTTTAAAATTCATTTCCTTGCCTTTTCAAAGTGAAAATGGCTTAGACACTTGACTGATGAAGTAATCAGTATTCCAATAAGTATACATCATGACAGTCATAATTACCATAGTGTAATTGCCTGTTATAGGATTGGGATGTTGAGTAGGAACAAAATTGCAGAGTTCATTCTCATGTGGAGGAATTCTATGAGCACTTTAAATAATTGGCCAAAATTATATAAGCCTTACCCTTCTAGATCAGTACATCTGGAGTTCTGTACATTTTAAACTGATGACTCATTAAACTCTATTCCTACTTAAGATGTAACTATTGTTTATGCAGTTGTGTTTCCTAATTTCCACTCTCTTTTATCAATGTTGCTTTTCATTTATATTTTGACATCAAAATTTGTGTAATCTGGGTATTTCTTAGAATTAATGATTTAGTCAGTGGGTGATACATTATTTGTTCCTAAAGGAAGGCTTTATTTTAGATGCTTTTCCTTTTTAAAGTCAGAATCTTAGTCATTTACCGTAAGTTTTTATTCTTTCTTTTCCTAATTTTAGTTGTTATATCATTTAGGTAAAACAATAGTCAAGGGAACTGTATGCATACCAGAAATGTCTTGGATTTTTTTGGGCATGAATCTAAGTACTGTAAAGATTTAGTATACAAACAGTTGTGAGAAAATCCAAATTTATTTAGATTTATTTCGGTACTTTTTAAATTACCTAAATATATTAGGGTGTGGGATTAAGAGCATATCTGATCACTGTTTTTCCTGGTATAGGCCAGCTCTTCAATGCCTGAGCTTTTTGCATACAGCAAATCAGCTTTTATGAGATTCACTCTGTAAAAAATTTTTTTTGTTGTAAAATATGTTGCCCATTTTATTTTTATTTATTTAGATATGGGGGTCTCACAATATTGCCTAGGCTGGTCTTGAACTTCTGGGCTCTAGCAGTCCTCCAACTTTGGCTTCCTGAATAGTTGAGACTGCAGGCACATACCCACTGCACCTGACCATGTGCTCATTTTAAGTGTACAGATCAGTGGCATTAGTTACATTCACAGTGTTGTGCAGCCATCACTGCTGTCTGTTTCCAGAACTTTTTAATCAAGACAGGCAAATTCTGTCACCATTAAGGAATAACTCCTTATTCTTCTCTCCTCACAGTCTTTGGTAACCTCTGTTCTACTTTCTGTCTCTATAAATTTGCATATTTTAGATATGTTGTATAATCATACAATATTTATCCTTTTGTGTTTAGCTTATTTCACTTAACATAATGTTTTCAGGGTTCATCCATGTATCAGAACATCATTCCTTTTTATAGCTGAAGAATATTCTATGTTTATAGAATTTTGTTTTGTTTCTTCATTCGTCTGTTGATAGACACTTGGATTCTTCCCACCTTTTTGGATATTGTAAACAAAGCCTCAACAAACGTTGGCATACAAGTACCTGTTTGAGTCCCTGTTTTTAATTCTTTTAAGTATATACCCAGCAGTGGAATTGCTGGATCATAGGGTAATTCTGTTTAGCTTTTTGAGGAGCTGCCAAACTGCTTTCCACAGTGGCTGCATCATTTTACATGTCCACCAGCAACGTACAGGCACTCATTCTTAGGAGATAATTCTGTTAATACAAGGGCCTTAGTTATATGACCTGGGATCAATCTGTTAACATCCCTTTGTATTTGTCATCTTATCTTTATTTTATTTATTTTATTATTTATATTATTTATTTATTTATTTATTTTTGAGACAGAGTCTCACTTTGTTGCCCAGGCCAGAGTGAGTGCTGTGGCGTCAGCCTAGCTCACAGCAACCTCAAACTCCTGGGCTCAAGCGATCCTCCTGCCTCAGCCTCCCGAGTAGCTGGGACTACAGGCATGCACCACCATGCCTGGCTAATTTTTTCTATATATATTAGTTGGCCAATTAATTTCTTTCTATTTATAGTAGAGATGGGGTCTCGCTCTTGCTCAGGCTGGTTTCGAACTCCTGACCTTGAGCAATCCGCCCACCTCGGCCTCCGAGAGAGCTAGGATTACAAGGCGTGAGCCACCGCGCCGGCCTATTACAGTCTCACTCTGTTGCCTAGGCTAGAGTGCCCTGGCAAAAGCCTAGTTCACAGCAACCTCAAACTCCTGGGCTCAAGCAATCCTCCTGCCTCAGCCTCCGGGTAGCTGGGACTACAGGCATGCGCCACCATTCCCATCTGATTTTTTCTATACCTTTTTTAGTTGACCAATTAATTTCTTTCTATTTTTTTAGTAAAGATGGGGTATCGCTCTTGCTCAGGCTGGTTTTTGAACTGCCTGACCTTGAGTGATCCTCCCGCCTTGGCCTCCCAGAGTGCTAGGATTACTGGCGTGAGCCACCACGCCTGGCCTGTCATCTTATCTTTAAAAGTAGAGCTTGAATTACATGATCTGTGAAGTTTCTCCTATCTTTAAACTTCTGTGACTCTGGCTTTACAATGAATTGCCATGTTTACATTTGCAGTGGTTCCCCCTACCTCCTTTTAAAGAGCAGTTTAACTGTATAGTACAGACAAAACATTTTATTTTATTTTATTTTATTTTATTTTATTTTATTTAATTTATTTTATTTATTTTATTTATTTTATTTTATTTTATTTTATTTTATTTTATTTTATTTTATTTTATTTTATTTTATTTTATTTTTTATTTATTTATTTTGAGGGAAAGTCTCACTCTGTTGCCCGGGCTAGAGTGAGTGCCGTGGGGTCAGCCTAACTCACAGCAACCTCAAACTCCTGGGCTCAAGCAATCCTTCTGCCTTAGCCTCTCAAGTACCTGGGACTACAGGCATGCGCCACCATGCCTGGCTAATTTTTATACATATTGTTTGGTTGGCCAATTAATTTCTTTCTATTTTTAGTAGAGACAAGGTCTCACTCTTGCTCAGGCTGGTTTTGAACTCCTGACCTTGAGCGATCCATCCACCTTGGCTTCCCAGACTGTTAGGATTACAGGCCTGAGCCACCACGCCCAGCCCAGAACTTTTATTTTATTTTGTTTTATTTATTTATTTGAGACAGAATCTCACTCTGTTGCCTGGGCTAGAGTGCCGTGGCGTCAGCCTGACCCACAGCAACCTCAAAGTCCTGCAACCTCAAAGCAATCCTTCTGTCTCAGCCTCCCGAGTAGCTGGGACTACAGGTATATGCCACTATGCCCGGCTAATTTTTTATATATACATTTTTTAGTTGTCCAGATAATTTCTTTCTATTTTTAGTAGAGATGGGGTCTCGCTCTTGCTCAGGCTGGTCTCGAACTACTGAGCTTGAGCCATCCTCACATCTCAGTCTCCCAGAGTGCTAGGATTACAGACGGGAGCCACCACGCCCGGCACAGACAGAACTTTTATATGCTTGGCAATACAAGTGTTTTCAAGTCCCCAAATAGTATCTAATTCTTGTGTGTTAGATACGAATCTTTATAAACAGTTTATCAGGCCGGGAGCGGTGGCTCACACCCGTAATCCTAGCACTCTGGGAGGCCAAGGCAGGCGGATTGCTTGAGGTCAGGAGTTCAAAACCAGCCTGAGCAAGAGCGAGACCCCGTTTCTGCAATAAACAGAAAGAAATTAATTGGCCAACTAATATATATAGAAAAAATTAGCCGGGCATGGTGGCACATGCCTGTAGTCCCAGCTACTCGGGAGGCTGAGGCAGGAGGATGGCTTGAGCCCAGGAGTTTGAGGTTGCTGTGAGCTAGGCTGACACCACGGCACTCACTCTAGCCTGGGCAACAAAGGGAGACTCTGTCTCAAAAAAACAAAAATAAAAAAAACCAAAATAGATTGTCATTGGAAAGAAAAGCCAAACTCTGTAAAATAATTTTAAAGAGATTTATTCTGAGCCAAATTTGAGGACTATGACCCGAAGACACGCCCAAGAAGCCTTGAGCAAGTGGACTCACTGTGGCTGGGTTACAGTTGGTTTTTATACATTTCAGGGAGACGGGGGTTACAGGTAAAGTCATCAATCTATAGGGAGGTGTACATTGGCTTGGTCCGAAAAGGTGGGCCATCTTGAAGGAGGGGATTACTTACGGGTTATAGGTGGGTTTAAAGACTCTTTGACTTGTAATTGGTTAAAGACATGAAGCTTTGTCTAAAGCAGAGGTCCTCAAACTATGGCTGGTGGACCACATGCAGCCCGCCGAGGACATTTATCCGGCCCGCGGGGTGTTTTTGCGCTGCTGCCTGTCCTGCTTAGCAGCCAACTATGTGCAGTTTGCATAGGAGTTTGTTCATAGTTCTTTTTTTTTTTTTTTTTTTTTTTGAGACAGAGTCTCGCTTTGTTGCCCAGGCTAGAGTGAGTGCCATGGCATCAGCCTAGCTCACAGCAACCTCAAACTCCTGGGCTCAAGCAATCCTGCCTCAGCTTCCTGAGTAGCTGGGACTACAGGCATGTGCCACCATGCCTGGCTAATTTTTTTTTTTTTTTTTTTGAGACAGAGTCTTGCTTTGTTGTCCAGGCTAGAGTGAGTGCCGTGGCGTCAGCCTAGCTCACAGCAACCTCAAACTCCTGGGCTTGAGCGATCCTTCTGCCTCAGCCTCCCGAGTAGCTGGGACTGCAGGCATGCGCCACCATGCCCGGCTAATTTTTTATATATATATCAGTTGGCCAATTAATTTCTTTCTATTTATAGTAGAGACGGGGTCTCGCTCTTGCTCAGGCTGGTTTTGAACTCCTGACCTTGAGCAATCCGCCCGCCTCGGCCTCCCAAGAGCTAGGATTACAGACGTGAGCCACAGCGCCCGGCCTAATTTTTTATATATATATATTTTTTTTTAGTTTGCCAGTTAATTTCTTTCTATTTATAGTAGAGACAGGGTCTCACTCTTGCTCAGGCTGGTTTCAAACTCTTGACCTTGAGTGATCTGCCCACCTTGGCCTCCTAGAGGGCTAGGATTATAGGTGAGAGCCACTGAGCCAGGCCTCAACTATTGTTTTTAATGCTTGTTCTTCTCAGAAGTAGGAACCTGCTGCTCCTCACTTATGTCTTCGCTAGGCTAGGGTATTAAATTAAAGCCTATGTTTTTATTCATTCTTTCCTAAGTTTTACATATCAAAAGCAGAGTTTTACTTTTGAAAAACTGCTTATATTTTTCTTAGGTTGGGAAAATGTAACAACACTAAAAACTAAAACCGCTGCTAATAAAAGCCTTATTATTTCTGTTTTCTTGAATAGCACTTGAATATGCCAGATATTTGCCTTCATCTCCCAAAGTGAGATATTCTTAGATGGAACTTTAAGAAATCTTTTATGGGCCGGGCGTGGTGGCTCATGCCTATAATCCTAGCACTCTGGGAGGCCGAAGCGGGTGGATTGCTTGAGGTCAGGAGTTCGAAACCAGCCTGAGCAAGAGCAAGACCCCGTCTCTACTATAAGTAGAAATTAATTGGCCAACTAATATATATAGAAAAAATTAGCCGGGCATGGTGGCGCATACCTGCAGTCCCAGCTACTGGGGAGGCTGAGGCAGGAGGATCGCTTGAGCCCAGGAGATTGAGGTTGCTGTGAGCTAGGCTGCCGCCACGGCACTCACTCTAACCTGGGCAGCAAAGCGAGACTCTGTCTCAAAAAAAAAAAAAAAAAAAAAGAAGGAAATCTTTTATGCATATGGTTAAAAAGGAGTGATGATTGATTTTGATCAATTTCCTATAAACTTGACTGTAGGGACTATGGTAAGAATTTGTCTAGCTCGTATTCTCCTTTGTTAGTTTGCTTCATCATTTCCTCTCATCACCCTTTGTTCTCACTGCCCAGGCCAGGCATGAGCTCACATACTCATTTATTAGACTTACAGGACAGTGGCATGCCAGACTGTTACAGCAGGTGCTAAAGAGAGTGATCCGAGCCAGCCGAGCAGCACAGGGATAGTTGGAGAATCAAAGTTTATTCAAAGTTTATTCGCTGGCGGGCTCAGAGGGGCCTTCCACCTAATTCTGAGCACCGTTTACCTGATTTTTCTCACCTTCATTAAGTTGGAGTGGTCCGAGGGGTGAGGTATCAGGTGTAGGTTAGTTGATATGTCAGATAATAGGTTAATATTATGTTGATGGGCCAGGCAATAGATTAGTGTCATGCTGATGGCAGGCAATAGACTAGTTGATGGGCCAGGTACCAGGTTAGCCTATGCTCCTGTGGGTCTTCTGTGAGTGGCAGTCTCCGGAGTATGCCTGATGCCCCAAGTAACAGATGTGGGCTTCCCTCATGGAGACTGTAGTAAAATCTCCTATTAGTAAAATCTGTCTGCTAGGGGGCTAAAACTAAGAGCTAGGTGTTTATCCCTTAACGACAGCCATTTGAGAAGAATAGTTCCTTTGTCAAGTAGCTAATTTATTTCCTTTAGATGGCTTCAAACTTGTGTGTTCTAATACTCTCATTAATCCTTCAGTTATTTCTCAGCTTTTATTGTTGTGAAACATTTTTGGGAGTGGAACTTTGGTTTCTACCAGTTCCAAGTGATTGGTGGTAGATTTTCTGTTCAGAGGCAGGGCAGGGAACAGAAGGTCCGTTCAAGGGGTCCAGGGAATAGGGTAAAAGAGTTAGCTAAACAGCTATCAGCTTGGTCTAATATCTTGCCCATCTTTATTTTGTGTCTCTGGCATTGGCATCCTGTTGCTGCTGGTGCCATGTATGTTTTCTACCTTACCCATCTGTGCCCCAACAAACAAAACTGTCTTATATCTTTTGTTCTGTTTTTGAAATAAAAGGTACTCTCCAAAATTTCCATAGGGCAAAGGCACTAACAGATTAGGGGATGAGCTCCCTTTTATATTTCTCCACCTTTTCCTTTTTGCTTAGAATTAATTGAAAATTTGAGGGGTATAAAAAGTTTATAGAAGGTTTTAAGACTATATTCTGAACCAAGTGAAGTAATATTCATATATATGTATTTCAGAGTATTTCAAACTCACTGTCAGGCATATAGGTGATACCAGTGAGGAGTATCAAAGAACTATGTAGTACTGGAAAGGCATTGGTCTGCAGGTATGAGGGTGGGGTCAATTTCTTATTCCTTAATCCAAGGTGAGGACATAGGTGCAGGGGGATAATATGCATGAGAGGGCAAGAAAGGAAGAGAATCTATTAGTAGTAAACGGAGGCTCTGCAGCTGCTTGAAAGGCATATTCTGTGCTTCCCTGAAAATAAGACAGCATCTTATATTTATTTTTCCTCAAGAAGACACCCTAGGGCTTATTTTCAGGAGATGTGTTATTTTTTTTAAGTACGTACAACAAATCTACATTTATTCAAATATAGTTAAGTCGTCCTCTTCTGGAACATCATCATAACTCTCCAAACCCCGAATTCCATCCTGAATTTCTTGTGACTCTATTCCCTTTAGAACCATTGGCCCCAACCTCTCATGTCGAGCAATAGAGCTCTCTTGTGGCAGATGAGAAGGGCTGCTCGTCTTCTTTGCCACTCTGCCAGGAAATGCATGGGTTGTGCAGATACGCTGTGTAGCCACGCCCATCACTAGGGCTTATTTTATGGGTAGGTCTTATTTTCGGGGAAACATGGTATGTAGGTCAGTATGTTTAAAAAAATGGGAATTGCCTTCTTTTTTTTTTTTTTTTTTTTTTTTTTTTGAGACAGTGTCTCACTTTGTTGCCCAGGCTAGAGTGAGTGCCGTGGCGTCAGCCTGGCTCACAGCAACCTCAAACTCCTGGGCTCAAGCAATCCTCCTGCCTCAGCCTCCCATGTAGCTGGGACTACAGGCATGTGCCACCATGCCCGGCTAATTTTTTTATATATATATCAGTTGACCAATTAATTTCTTTCTATTTAATAGTAGAGACGGAGTCTCGCTCTTGCTCAGGCTGGTTTTGAACTCCTGACCTTGAGCAATCCGCCCGCCTCGGCCTCCCAAGAGCTAGGATTACAGGCGTGAGCCACAGCGCCCGGCCCTTCTTTTTTCTTTACATAAAATTTGATGTGAATATTTATACTTCTATTAAATCAAGGCCTACTTTATAATCTTCCCTAGGACAAAACCTGATTAAAGAGTATCCTTTTCTTGAAGTGTAGCATATACCAATTTTAATTATAATTAAAAATTCTTTGCTATTCAAAAATGCTAATAATCTGTTATGATTTTTTTCTATTTATGTGTGTATGTGTGTATGTGCATACACTCCAGAGAAGGAGTGGGTCAACCCCTGCAAGTGGAAGAGACCTATTATGATTTTTAAAGTGAATTAATTTGTTCTGTACCTTGCCATGAATTTTTTTGGATTGCAGCTCTGTGATTAGTTTTAGTAAGGACAAAGGTATTTATTTATGTCCTATATTAGGATTAAAAATTTTTTTTCTCTTGCTCTTGGAGAAACATAACAATCAATAAGGAATGTCTTTGACCAGTGATAGTTACTTTTGAGTTTTTTCCTCTATCAGTGATTTTATTGTTTGTTTATTTTCAGAAATGAGAAAATAAGTTAGTCAAGAGTTTCTGGATACATGAAAACATGAATATGAAAAGTCATTCTTTGAGGTTTCTCAGAGTTTCTTACAGAATTTTATTTCTATTTCCTTATCTCTATAATAGGTATAGCACAAATAATTACATGTTGTACTTTACTTCATAACAGTATGAATTAACTTATTCTAACCAAATCTCTAACGTAGACATAAACTCCTTGAGAGCAGAGTTTCTGTATATTTTCGCTTAGTAGTCCCCATAGTATCTAGGTAACAGTAAAATTATTTTCTTAAATAATTTAACAGGACCTACTTTAGGTTATTTCCCATATTTGACTTTCCCCACTTACGTTTCTCATAACTGTTTTAAGTCCCTTGATCTTGACTTTTGATGCTTCTCCTATTGATGGTATGCCTGATCTTTTGAGAAAGACTGGTTAAAACTCATTCTTGTACAAAAGGGTTTATTCTTGTTTGTGTTACACATACATGATTTCATTTCTATTTTATGATTTTATTTTATGAATTACCATTTCTGATTCTCAACTTTCTGAAAAAAACTAAGGCAAGCAGAAAATGGGAGAAAATGTCAACTCAGGTGTTTTAGTATTATCTGTAATAGTATAACCAATCATTGTTGTTTAAAGATATAACTAGTTTTCAGATGAAATTAAGCTATGTCATTCTCTGTAGATATTGTGGAGAAACTTAAGTTTTAACTGCAAGGGACTGTGAGTCAGTAAGTATATTAGCCAGCTCTGTTGATTGACTTGAATATATTAGTCCACACAGTAGATTTCGACCGTTGTTTATCAGAGGTTTTTGGCATTATTAATATTACTAAGTGAACTAGAATTTGGTTGAAAATTTAAAGCCTCAGTAATTGGACTAGTAAGTCATATTATAATAGTGTCATACAGCAGTGTTGCTCATAATTTTTTGTTCACATACTTCCTCAAATAACTTCTAAAAGCTATCTAGGTAGGAAGAGAATGTGACTGTAAAGGGACAGCATGAGGGAGATATATCCACTCTGTGTCCTATACAAACAGGTAGTGGTTGCATAAATTCATACATATATTAAATTCATAGAACTGTACATCAAAAGAAAGAAAATAGCAGTATATTCTCTTGTACATATTTTGGATGACATCCAGAAAGTTTTTTCATTACAAGCTTAAAAATTGCAAATTCTATTATTTTTAGTGTGTTATATAATAGGCCCTCTATACCTACAAGTTCTGCATCTGTGGATTCAACCACCCAGGGATTAAAACTATTCCCCAAAACAAAATAATATAATAATAAAAATTAATGCAAATAAAATAATACAAATAAAAAACAGTAAAACAACTATTTACATATAATTTACATTATATTACATTATATTTAGAGATTATTTAAAGTATATGGGAACCTATTTACATAGATTATATGTAAATCCTATGCCATTTTATATAAAGGATTTGAACATCCATGGGTTTTGGTATCTGCTGGAGGTCTTGGAACCAGTCCCCACCAGATACCAAAGGATGACTGTAATGACATTTTAAAATAAAATTGCTACATCATTATTTTAAATATGTCCAGGAATCTAAATACCACAGCAATTTATTGCTTATTGCTATTATCCATTTTAAAATATGTATGAATATGATATTCTTTAATAGCTGAAAGTTGTAAATTATTCCTGTTTTTCTTTGGATTTGTATTTCTATTCTGCTTCCCTCATAGAATTTTATCCTGTTGTATTTTTATTGACCACTGAAATAATGTATTGTAATTTTCTGTACCTAAAATAGGTAAATAGATGTATAAATTAAAACTGAATTCTTTTAGTTTCTGTTAAGTGTTAAAAATTTTTATTATTGACTTTGGATTTTGACCTATTAGTTTATAATCAAAACAACATAAATATGGTTTTTTAATAATTAAAGGTAAAATTTTATAGAAATGCATCATATCAGCTATTGCTATAATAATGCTATGTAATAAATAATATGATATTCTCAGTGACTTAAAACAAGATTTCTTTCTTTTTTTTTTTTTTTTCCTTCATGAGTCTCTAGGTCAGCTGGGATTTGGCTGATCTTAGCTGAGCTTGGTGGGGTTCAGCTGGATTTGGCTCCAAGCTCACAGGTATGTTCTGTGTATCATAATCTTCTCATGGAGATAGCAGAAGGACAATAGGGGTAAGAAAAAACACACATGAAGCCTGTTAAGGGCTGGATTCAAAACTGGCATACTGCCTGCATTGGGTTTTTTTGTTTTTTGAGACTCAGTCTCACTCTGTTGTCTGGGCTTGAGTTGTGTAGCGTTATCCTAGCTCACAGCAACTTCAAACTCCTGGGCTCAGGCAGTCTTTCTATCTCAGCCTCCCAAGTAGCTGGGACTAAAGGCATGCGCCACCATGCCTGGCTAATTTTTTATATATATATTTTCAATTGTCCAGCTAATTTCTTACCGTTTTTTTTAGTAGAGACGGGGTCTCACTCTTGCTCAGGCTGGTCTTGAACTCCTGAGCTGAAACCATCTGCCTTCCTCGTCCACCCAGAGTGCTAGGGTTCTGCCCACATTGTTGATAAAGAAAGTCACATGACTAAGCTCAGCATTAGCGGGGCAGGGAAATAACTGCCTATTCTACTGGTAGTACTGCGAAGTCTTATATAATTAATTTGATGATAGGGAGGAACCGAAAAATTGGGAACAATAGTCCAACTTATCCTGTGCATTTCTAAGGAGATATTTTTTCTTATGTCTGTAGATTTAGTAGAATGAGACTTCTAAATCGAGATCTGAAGCAGTAGGAGTTAGGTAGGCAAAGTGGAGATGCAGGCAATGGGCAGAAAACATGGGGCTAAGGAACATTTGCGAAAATGAGATGGGGTTTGGGGAACTGCAGAGTTCAGTATGTAGAACGCACAAGGTGAGAGGTTAAGTGTTGACTAGAAAGAGAATGGGCAGGAAAGTAATGTGGAGGCGACTACAAAAGAGCCTTTTATGCCATATCAGGGAGTTTAGATTTTAACTTGAATGCAGTAAGGAAATCACTGGAAGGTTTTCAACAAAGTAGTAAGGTAATCAGATGTGGTTCTGCTCTAGAAAAAAAAATCATCTTTGGCTGTTTATGCATATTAGCCTGATGTTAGATAAGACCAGAGGCCAAGAGGAGACTGTCACAAAAAATCCAAGTGAGGAGTGAAGGTGATGATAACTGAGGTAATGGAATTAGAGCCAAAAGAAATGTTGAGCCACACAAAACTAATTTGAACTATTTTCAGCTAATGAGTAAATTAGTCATATTCCCTCATTTATATGTAATTGGAATGTTAGAACAGGAGCAGTTTTTCAGTTAATATATGTCTTCAGTCTTTAATTTTTTATTTTTACTTATTTAGTTTTTTTGAGACAGTCTCATTCTGTTGCCCGGGCTAGCGTGCTGTGGTATCAGCCTAGCTCACAGCAACCTCAAACTCCTGGGCTCAAGTGATCCTCCTGCCTCAGCCTCCTGAGTAGCTGGGACTACAGGCATGCACCACCATGCCCAGCTAATTTTTTCTATTTTTGGTAGAGACCATGTCTCACTCTCTTGCTCAGGCTGGTCTCGAACTCCGGAGCTCAAACAATCCTCCCGCCTCGGCCTCCCAGAGTGCTAGGATTACAGGGTGAGCCACTGAACCCGGCCTTCAGTCTTTAATTTTAGAAAATAATGTAAATGTTAGTATCATATGTTAAAATGATTTGTAAAGAGTGAAGTTTTTTTTTGTTGTTTGTTTGAGACAGGTTCTCTGTCCCTCAGGTTGTAGTGCAGTGGCATAATCATCGCTCAAGTGATCCTCCTGCCTAAGCCTTCTGAGTAGCTGGAACTACAGGCATGTGCCACCACATCCAGCTAATTTTTCTATTTTTTGTAGAGATAGGGTCTTGCTCTTGCCCAGGCTTGTCTTGACCTCCTGGCCTCAAGTGATTTTCCTGCCTCAGTTTCCGAAAGTGCTAGGATTACACACATGAGTGACTGTGTCCAGCCAAGAGTAAAGTTTAATACAAATGCCAATTATTAGTATTATGCAGGATGTTCTCTCTCTTTCTCTCTCTTTTTTTCTTGAGATTTACTCTTTCACCAGGGCTGGAGTGCAGTGGCATCATCATTGCTCCCTCCAACCCCCAGTGCCTAGGCTCAAGCCATCCTCTTGCCTTAGCCTGCTGAGTAGCTGGATCTACAGGTGCATGCCAACATACCTGGCTAACTTTTTAATTTTTTTGTAGAGACAGGGTCTTGCTATGTCGCCCAGGCTGGTTTTGAACTCCTGGCCTCAAGTGGTCCTCCTGCCTGGGCCTCCCAGAGTGCTTAGGATTACAGGTGTGAGCCACTATGCCTCACCAGGATGGTCTCTTAATTCTTTGGGAAAAGAGTTAATAAGTGAATATTTTGTTATATTAATATATTTGTTATTTTGTTATATTTGTTATATTTTGTTCCCCTGTAATCCAAAAAATTAAAAAAATATATTTATTCGAAGGAAAAATTGTTGACATTGTTATTATTCTTTAATAGCTTCTTGCCAGCAAGATAAATCTGAACTTCTTAGTGTGACATTCTAGGCATTTCGAGGTCTGATCCTTGCTTACCTCTCCTGTGTGCATATTCTTAGCACATCATTTCATGCACACTCTCCCTCTGCGCAAAAACCAGACAAACAGAAACCCTGGTGGCATACTAATTTTTTTTTCAGTTTCCAAAATATATTATGTGTTTTGTTGTCATTAGTCACCCTTTACCTTGAATGTCTTCTCCTTCATCCACTTTGTCTGCTTCAGACAGGGTTTTTTTTTGAGACAGAGTCTCTCTTTGTTGCCCAGGCTAGAGTGAGTGCCATGGCGTCAGCCTAGCTCACAGCAACCTCAAACTCCTGGGCTCAAGCAATCCTCCTGCCTCAGCCTCCTGAGTAGCTGGGACTACAGGCAGGCGCCACCGTGCCCGGCTAATTTTTTCTATATATATTAGTTGGCCAATTAATTTCTTTCTATTTATAGTAGAGACAGGGTCTCGCTCTTGCTCAGGCTGGTTTCTAACTCCTGACCTCGAGCATTCCGCCCGCCTCGGCCTCCCAGAGTGCTAGGATTACAGGCGTGAGCCATCGTGTCTGGCCGTGTTTCTGGTTCTTGTTATAGTGCTTGGCACAAAGTCGATGTTCAGTAAATATTTGATTGATACATTGATGAGTTAATGATAGTTAATGCATTTTACACTTTCTTATGGATTGAGTTGCTTTGTTTCTGTATGCATACAGTAATCCCCCTCTTATCCTCGGTTTTGCTTTCTGTGGTGTCGGTTACCTGTGGTTAACCATAGTCTGAAAATATTAAATGGAGAATTACATGAGTAAACAATTTATAAGTTTTAAAAACTACGTCACAATGCCTATGTCATTCACCCCACTTTATCTCATCACATAGCCATTTTATCATCTCACATCTTCACAAGAAGAATGTGTACTGTACAATAAGGTACATTTTGAGAGACCACATTCACGTAACTTTTAATACAGTATAAATTATAATTGTTATAATTGTTCTATTTTGTTATTATTGTTAATCTCTTACTGTGCCTAGTTTATAAATTAAACTATCATAGGGATATATGTATAGGGAAAAGCATATATATAGGGTTTGGTACTATGGTTTCAGGAATCCACTGGGGGTCTTGGAACGCATCCCCCAAGGCTGAGGGGGAGACCACTGTATGTAGACACATTCATACGCATTTCATGCGCAGAAGCTATAGTGTATGTGTAAGCAGTTGTTGCATACTTCCATAGTCTCAGTGAAACAGCTGACTACTTGGATTACAAAGGGTTGTATTGTAGATTTTTAGGAAAGATCTAGGTTTATTTGAGGGTCCCTCTCCAGGAATGTCAGCTCTGAGCTTGCATTGAAGTAATTGTACCAGGTGCTAGTACATTGACTTTGAGAATTCCATGAAGAAAGGAGGATTGGCACATTCCTTTCATCCCTTAGATATTTCACTTTTATTTTTGCCTAAACAACATAGGAAATGACGTGTTTCTGGTAACATGCAAAGATCTTGGAATGCCAAATTCCACAAATTTTATGTGTTTAGGAAGGACCTTACTTTTACCTATACTTTTGTCACAATTCTGAACATAAGGTATTTATTTAGGTCTAAAATAAGTGTGGAAATTCAAGTTAAATTAAGCTGCAAATTCTCATCTGTAGGTATTACTGAAATTTGGTGTTATGTGATGTGATATTTATGGCATGACTTTTTGTTATTTTCATATAACTGGTGTGAAAATGTACTTCAACATATTTTTGCTTTTTATTTTAAAAATTATTACCGTAAAATTGACTTTTTTTGCTTATTGTACAGTTTTATGAATGTTAACACATGTAAATTTATGCAACTCCACAATCGAAGAACAAATTCATAACCCCAAAAAACTACCTCATGCAATCCCTCTCTAGTCATATATTCATCCACCTTTTTTTTTTTGAGACAGAGTCTCACTTTGTTGCCCTTCATCCACCTTTAACACGTGGTAACCACTGATCTGTTCTCCAAAAGTATAGTTTTGTCTTTTCAAGAATGCCATACACATAGATCATACAGTATGTAACATTTTGAGAGTGGCTGCTTTGGGAAACTCAGCATGATGCCTTTGAGATTCTTCGAAGTTATACATATCAGTAGTTCCTTTTTATTGCAGAGAGGTATTCCATCGTACGGACATACCACACTTTGTTTATTCTTTCATCTATTGAAGGACATTTAGGTTGTTTACAGCATGGAGCAGTTTTGAATAGAGCTGCAATAAATATTTGTGTACAGGTTTTTGTGTGAACTTAAGTGTGAACTTAAGTTTTCTCAGGAATGGGATTGCTAGGTTGTGTGGTAAGTGTTTTACTTTGTAAGAAACTACTCAACTGCTTTCCAGAGTGGCTGTAACATTTTGCATTTCCCCAGCAATGTATAAGAGTTCCAACTGGTTTGTATCCTCATCAGCACTTGATAGTGTCAGTATTTTTTTTTTTTTTTTGAGACAGAATCTCACTTTGTTGCCTAGGCTAGAGTGAGTGCCGTGGCGTCAGCCTAGCTCACAGCAACCTCAAACTCCTGGCTCAAGCAATCCTTCTGCCTCAGCCTCCCAAGTAGCTGGGACTACAGGCATGCGCCACCATCCCCGGCTAATTTTTTCTATATATATTAGTTGGCCAATTAATTTCTTTCTATTTATAGTAGAGACGGGGTCTCGCTCTTGCTCAGGCTGGTTTCGAACTCCTGACCTCGAGCAATCCGCCCGCCTCGGCCTCCCAGAGAGCTAGGATTACAGGCGTGAGCCACCGCGCCCGGCCGATAGTGTCAGTATTTTTTATATTAGCTGTTCCAATAGATGTATAGTGGTATTTCATTGTGGTTTTAATTTGTATTTCCTTAATGCCTACTGATGTTGAACAGTAGCATATTGGTGAAATATCTGTTCAGGTTCTCTTCTGTTTTTCTGGGGTTTTTTTGTTTGTTTGTTGTGAGACAGAGTCTTACTCTGGTGCCTGGGCTAGAGTGCCATGGTGTCAGCCTAGCTCACAGCAGCCTCAAACTCCTGGGCTCAAGCGATCCTCCTGCCTCAACCTCCCAAGTAGATGGGACTACAGGCATGCGCCACCATGCCTGGCTATTTTTTTCTATATATTTTTAGTTGACCAATTAATTTCTTTCTATTTTTAGTAGGGACGGGGTCTCGCTCTTGCTCAGCTCGTTTCGAACTCCTGACCTGAGCCATCCTCCAGCCTCGGCCTCCCAGAGTGCTAGGATTATAGGTGTGATCCACAGCGCTGGCCTCTTCTGTTTTTTTTTTTTTTTTTTTTTTTTTTATTGAGACAGAGTCTCACTTTGTTGCCCAGGTTAGAGTGAGTGCCGTGGCGTCAGCCTGGCTCACAGCAACCTCAATCTCCGGGGCTCAGCGATCCTACTGCCTCAGCCTCCCAGGTAGCTGGGACTACAGGCATGCGCCACCATGCCCGGCTAATTTTTTTTTTCTATATATATTTTTAGTTGGTCAATTAATTTATTTCTATTTTTGGTAGAGACGGGGTCTTGCTCAGGCTGGTTTCGAACTCCTGACCTTGAGCAATCCGCCCGCCTCAGCCTCCCAAAGTGCTAGGATTACAGGCGTGAGCCACCACGCCCGGCCGTGTTTTTTTTTTTTTTAAAGGGTTGTTTTCTTAGTGCCTCAATCCATTTTTGTTTGACCTTTGTATATCATGTGATGTTTCTCATTCATGTGATGTTTTCTCATTGCTTTTCCTGTTATTTTTTTGTCCATAGGATTCTGCTTGATATTTTCTTATTAAAAAGATAGTGTGGCAGAACTTCAGAGACAGACTGTTAACTAGGTGTTAAATGTGGGTTCCTCTGTAAGTCACCTTGTGATCTTGCGTGAGTTAGTTACCTGACAGGATTATTATGAGAACTAAATGATTTTAATCTATGTATATGAAGTCCTTGACACATAGCTGTATCTAAACCTTTCTCCTTTCTCTCAATTCATATTTCAAGAGTCCATTCCCTGGAATATTGACCTTTTGAGATGCTCAAAGGAGAGTCTGTGAGAAAAGAAATCTGAGATATGCTACATTCTTTTTTTTTTTGAGGCAGTCTCACTCTGTTGCTCCGGCTAGAGTGCCATGGCGTTAGCCTAGCTCACAGCAACCTCAAACTCCTGGGCTCAAGCAATCTTCCTGCCTCACTATCCCGAGTAGCTGGGACTATGGGCATATGCCACCATGCCTAGCTAATTTTTTCTATGTATTTTTAGTTGTTCAGCTAATTTCTTTCTATTTTTAGTAGAGATGGGGTCTTGCTCTTGCTCAGGCTGGTCTCGATCTCCTGAGCTCAAACGATCCACCAGCCTCAGTCTCCCAGAGTGCTAGGATTACAGGTGAGAGCCACCGCACCTGGCCTCTTTGTTAATTTTCTGTCTATATGATCTGTACAATGCTGAGACTTAGGTGTTAAAATACCCCATTATTTTATTGGTGTCTATCTCTCACGTAAGGCCTAATATTTTCTTTATATTTCTGAGTGCACTGGTATTGGGTGCATATATCTTTAGATTTGTTATATCTTGCTGAATTGAACTCTTTATCATTACATAATGACCTTTTTCTCTTTTCACTATTTATTTATTTAAAATCTGTTTTATCTGATATAAGTATAGCTACTCGTGCTCACTTAATGGCTTCTGTTTACGTAGACTATCTTTTTTCATCCCTTTTAGTCTATATGTTTCTTTACAGGTGAGATGAGGTTCTCATATGCAGCATATAATTAGGTCTTCATTTTTTATCCATTCTTCCAGTTAATATCTTTTAAGTGGAAAGTTCAGTCCATTTACATTCAAGATTATCATTGATATATGAAGGCTTACCCTGTCATGGTATCTCTCTGTTTCTGATCATTGTGGCTTGGTGATAATCTGTCATGGTGACATTTGGGTTTTTTTTTTCCCCTTGTTTGTGTGCTTGCTCTACCAGTGGTTTTTATATTTTCATGTGTTTTCATGATGTTATTATTCTTTTGCTTCTGAGTAAAAGACTCCCTTAGGCATTTCTTGTAGGGTGGAATTAGGGTGATGAATTCCCTCAGGTTTTGCTTATTTAGGAAAAACCTTATTTCTCCTATAAGGGATAACTTTGCTGGGTATAGTATTGTTGGTTGGCAGTTTTTGTTTTTTTTTTTCCCTCTCAGCCGTTTAAACAAATATATTATTCCATTCTCTCCTGGGCTATAAGCTTTCTGCTGAGAGATATGCTGTTACGGGCAGTGTGGTTGCTCATGCCTGTAATCCTAGCACTCTGGGAGGCAAGGCAGGAGTATCACTCAAGATCAGGAGTTCAAGACCAGCCTGAGCAAGAGTGAGACCCCATCTCTACTAAAAATAGAAAGAAATTAGCTGGACAACTAAAAATATATAGAAAAAATTACCTGGGCATGGTGGCACATTCCTGCAGTCCCAACTACTCGGAAGGCTGAGGCAGGAGGATTGCTTGAGCCCAGGAGTTTGAGGTTGCTGTGAGCTAGGCTGACGCCAGGGCAACAGAGTAAGACTCTGTGTCAAGGAAAAAAAAAGATATATGCTGTTAGTCTGATGAGGGCTCCTTTAGAGGTGACTAGACGTTTTTTTCTTGCTGGTTTCAGAATTTTCTCTTTGTCTTTGACTTTTGAATGTGCTGTGAAGGCCTTTTTGTACTCTGTTTATTTGGGGAATCTTCGAGCCTCCTTTATTTGGATGTCTAAATCTCTTGCTAGACGTGGGACATTTTTATCTATTATTTCATTAAGTAGTCTTTCAACCCCTTTTGCTTTCTCTTTGCCCTCCGTGATGCTGAAAATTCTTATATTTGTTTGCTTCATGATATCCCATATGTCATGAAGGCTTTGTTCATTCTTTTTTGTTTTTCTTTATTCTTGTTTAATGGGTTATTTCAGACCTCCTGTCTTCAAGTTCTGAGATTCTTTCTTTTGCTTGATCTAGTCTGTTGTTGAAGTTTCCAAATGTATTTTGTATTTTACTCAATTAATTCTTCAGTTCTAAAATTTCTATTTCGTCCTTTTTTATTATATCTACCTCTTTTGTAAACTCCTCACTCATATCCTGAATTTTTTTTGTTGTTGTTTGTTTGAGACTGAATCTCACTCTGTTGCCTGGGCTAGAGTGCTGTGGCGTCAGCCTGGCTCACAGCAACCTCAAACTCCTGGGCTCAAGCAATCCTGCCTCAGCCTCCCAGGTAGCTGGGACTACAGGCATGCGCCACCTTGCCCGGGTAATATTTTATATATATTTTTTAATTGGCCAATTAATTTCTTCCTATTAATAGGGATGGGGTCACGCTCTTGCTTAGCCGGTCTCGAACTCCTGACCTTGAGGGATCTGCCTGTCTCGGCCTCCCAGTGTGCTAGGATTACAGGCGTGAGCCACTGCACTAGCCCATATCCTGAATTATTTTTCAGAATTCTCTTCTATCTCACTGAACTTTTTTAGAATTAATATTTTGAATTCTTTTTCTGGGATTTCATGAGCTGCTTTTTGATTGGGGTGTGTTGATGTAGAAGAATTATTGTGTTCTTTTCAAAGTGTCATATTTCCTTTTTCATGTTTCCTGTGTCCTTATGTGGATGTTTGCATGTTTGTTGTAACAGTTGCTTCTTCCAATTTTTTGGATTTGCTTTTGTAGGGCAGGACATTTTCCTGAAGAATATCTGTGCTATTGGTAGGGTAGAGCACTTTGGTTTTGATTCTGGGTGTGTGCGGTAGTATACTCTTTGTATGATTTCTTTAGCTATAGACATCAGTGGTGTCTGTGATTTCCTCGGTGGCTTAGGATGCAGTTGTTATTGGATGCTGTAGTGAAGCTTTGCTGAGAAATGGGATGTCAGATGGACCTGTTTTGGGGCCCTAATAGTGGCAGTGGTTGGCTCAGCAGGCCTGTCCTTGGGCCCCAGGGCAGAAAATGCTAGCACTGGTATCATCAGCAGGTCCAGGCAAGCCAATTCTTGAGCCTCTATGTGGTTTGCTTAGATGCTAGTAGTGGCAGTGGTGGGCTGAGTGGGTAGGCAGGTTATCAGGCTCTAGGGCAGCAGGCTTGGCATGAACAGTGACTCTTAGATGTGGCAGGATGACCCTTTTGGCCCTGAGTGGTGTGCATCATTGTTGGTGGTAGCCATTATGGATTGGGCAGGCCCGGAGGTGGCGTATATAGGTTGATGCCAGCTGTGGTGTTAGTGGCAGGTGCCCAAGAGGAGTCCTCAGATGCCAATGATTGTGAACTGGCCTGGACAATTCTAGGCAATTCCCTGGATTGTGTGCTGTATCATGGGGGTTAGTGAAGCCAGGCTGAATGGGCTTCATTTAAGCCCCCCAATGGTGTGTGCAGTCACCTGCCATGGTAGGCAGGGGCTGGGCAATCCTCAGGCCCTTGATAGAATGCTTGGGTTGGAGGCAGCAGTGGCTGCACTGTAGCCCTGTCACTGGGGAAGGCAGGAATGCCTTCAGTGGCGGCAGTTAATGCTAATAGGTGGGAACCGTGCGCCTTGTTTGTGCTTTAGCCTCTGTGGCAGCAGCCCTTGCCTCACTGATGCCTCAGCCTCAGTGGCAGCCCATCCTTCATTCACACACATTCCAGTATCTCTGGGCCCCAGGAGAGTATGCAGCCTGTTATGAGCTGCACTCTCCAAATGGTGCTTTGCTGTAGCTGCTTAGGACTTGGGGGGAGTACAGGTCCCAGCGTAAGCTCTGCTCTGGGGCAGTACCATCCAGGCAGCTCCCTGTGTTAGTTTCAGGGCCAGCAGGGATCTTGGGGCTCTCTTGTGGCTAGGATTGCAGGGGCTTTTTGTGGGGATGTGGACTGCTACAGATTTCTCATTTATGCCTTCCCTGAAACAGGGAGTCTCCCAATTCTGACCCATTCCTGACCAAGCAGGCTGCCTTGCTCCCTCTTCCTCCTTGCTTTAGGTGTCTCTTGGCACTTCTTTGTTGAATTCCAGTGTTCTCTCTTGGATGATCTACTCAAACTGTGATTATCTACTCAAAATTTTAGTTCTTAGTGGAAGAGGTGAATACAGGATGCCTCTAGTCAGCTATATTAAAGCCAGATTTCTAAATGATTACATCTTAAAAGTTGTAAATTATCATATAAGGTATATAATATTTGTTTCGTTATTAAGAATACTACAGTAGTGCATTCTTAGTGCAGCAGGCAGCACATCAGTCTCATAATCTGAAGAATATTATCAAAGTATTTTTAAAAAAACTCTTAGGGCTGGGTGCAGTGGCTCACACCTAAAATCCTAGCACTTGGGAGGCCAAGGCAGGAGGATCACTTGAGGCCAGGAGTTTTGAGATCAGCTGGGCAACATGGTGAGATCCCGTCTCTACAAAAATTAGCCCAGCATGGTGGCGCATGCCTGTAGTCCCAGCTACTCAAGAGGCTGAGGCAGAAGGATCACTTGAACCAGGAGTTAGAAGTTGCAGTGAGCTATGATGAGAGGACTGCACTTCAGCCTGGGCAACAGAGCGAGATCCTGTCTCAAAAAAAAAGGGTCGGAGGAGGTTATCTGTACTCATTAGAACATACATTTTATTCACATTAAATTGAATTTAGCTTACCTCCAAGCATCCACTGCAGTCTGAGTTAGAAAAGGCAGAAACTTCATTGTTAAGGTCTGAAGATAGGGCTTGGTGTATATTCCTTCCACCCATTTTTTTTTTTTTTTTGAGACAGAGTCTCACTCTGTTGCCTGGGCTAGAGTGCCATTGCGTTAGCCTAGCTCACAGCAACCTCCAACTCCTGGGCTCAAGTGATCCTCCTCCCTCAGCCTCTCGAGTAGCTGGGACTACAGGCATGTGCCACCATGCCTGGCCAATATATATATATATATATATATATGTATATATATATATAATTATTATTATTATTATTATATATATATATATGTTGTCCAGCTAATTCTTGCTATGTAGAGACGAGATCTTGCTCTTGCTCAGGCTGGTCTCGAACTGCTGAGTTCAAATGATCCACCCGCCTCGGCCTCCCAGAGTGTTAGGATTATAGGTGTGAGCCACCATGCCTGGCCCCATTTTTTTTTTTTTTTAATCTTTATCAACAAAATAAATCAACTTTTTTTTTTTTTTTTTGAGATAGTGTGTTGCCCTGTCACCCTGGGTAGAGTGTATTAGTGTCGTCATAGCTCACTACAACCTCAAACTCCTGGCCTCCAGTGATCCTCCTGCCTCAGCCTCCTGAGTAGCTGGGACTCCAGGTGTGCACCACCATGCCGGGCTAATGTTTTCTATTTTTGGTAGAGATTGTGGTCTTACTCTTGGTCAGGCTGATCTTGAACTCTTGGCCTCAAGCAATCCTCCCACCTTGGCCTCCCAGAGAGCTAGGATTACAGGCGTGAGCCACCATTCCCAGCCTTAAACATTTCTTTTTAACAACTCGAAATTATGTATCTAAATCAGGAATGCATGCTTTAAAATATTTTCCACATGATAAGACTAGGAGTTATATTGAGGTGATCATATTTTTAAAAATTAATTCTATTAATATAGTATATTATATTGATTTTCATATGTTGAACCAACCTGGGATAAATTCCACTTGGTATGTTATATAATCTTTTTAATAGGCTATTTACTGGAGCTGGGCCCAGTGGCACATGCCTATAGTCCCAACTATGTGGGAGGCTCAGGAAGGTCAGTCACTGGAGCCCAAGAATTTGAGTCCAACCTGAACAATATAGTGAGACTCTATCTCTTTAAAAGGAAAAAAAAAAATATATATATATATTTTATATATATATATATACATGCATATGCTGCTGGATTTGGTTTGCTAGTGATTTATTGAGGAATTTTGCATCTGTATCCATAAGGAATATTGGTCTATAGTTTTTTTGTTTGTTTTCTTGTGATATCTTTATCTAGCCTTATCTTAAAATTATTCTCCACCATCCACTCCCTCCTCATGGAAAGGGCTTTTAGTCACCTATTCCTAGCCTTAGATCAGAGGTCAGTTTAACTACTTAAGTGAAGAAAGCCTAACAATCAGGTGGTTGTGGAAGCCCTTCAAATGTGCTGGTTTTGGTAGTTGAGGACAAATAATCCCTGGAACAGGAAGATATTTAATAAGGCATGTATACTTCTATAATACTATTAATGGTTTTCTTTTCCTCTCTTATTATCAGAGGGTTTAGTTTTCAGAGTTATTAATTGCCCAAGATTTTAAGACTCGTAAGTGCCAAAGGCAGAATTCCAAGTCCTACTCTGCAATTTTATCTATATCATACCACATGGTCTGGTCATCTGAGAAATAAGCTAATAGTATCCTTCTAGCAGAGTTATTGTAAGGATTAGTGATAACATATATAAAGTACTTCGCTTTATGAGTCATTCGCTGTTTGATATTGACAGATCTTCTAGTAAAAATGAATTTAATAGGGAGCTTTATTAACCAAGATATGTCATGAAATTTTCTAGTTCTTTTGCTGTTTCAGTGATAGTCTTGTTTTAAGCTGATAAAAAATAAAGTTAGCAACAAAAAGCACAGGGATTGGATCCTGAGCATGCTTTTGTAGGTTATTTGAACAACAACAGCAACAAAATATTAACATATGTCCTAGGTCAAAAGAATTTTGTAATTTGAAGTATGTTTTTTTCTTCTTTACCTCTCACATACTATAGGGAGGTTAGGATTTTATTGCTTTGGGTAGCCAGTAGCTACTGAAATAAAGATAATGAATAGGTCCTTTGTTTTTCTTGGTTAAAGCCATTTGAAATATTTGAGTTCAGCCAGCAGGAAATAGCTTGCAGTCAGTGCCCAAGTATATATAAGGCGTGCATATACATAGACATAGACATAAATAACTATTCATATTAGGTTGGTGCAAAAGTAATTGTGGTTCGGACTGTGAATTTTAAAATCGTTATAAGTAAGCTCAAACACAGCTTCATTAATCAAAATAGGAAACATTACAATCAACATAGTTTTGCCAACGAGAAATAAGTTTGTTTATTCCTGTGGCATAAAAATCTGTGCTTTGGGATTTGACGAACTCTTAGAAAGCATTTTCTGCATCCTGCTGGTTGTCAAAGTGTTTTCCCTGAAAAAAGTTGTGGAGATGCTTCAAGAAGTGGTAGTCTGTTGACAAGAGGTCAGGTGAATATGGTGGATGAGGCAAAACTTGCTAGCCCAATTTGTTCAACTTTTGGAGCATTGATTGTGTGACATGCAGTTGGGTGTTGTGGAGAAGAATGTCTGGTGACCAATGCCAGCTGCAGGCGTTGCAATTTTGGTGCATCTCATCGATTTGCTGAGCATCCTTCTCGGATGTAATGGTTTCTCTGGCATTGAGAAAGCTATTGTGGATCAGACTGGCAGCAGACCACCAAACAGTGACCAGGACCTTTTTTTGATGCAAGTTTGCCTTTGGGAAGTGCTTTGAAGCTTCCTCTCGGTCCAGCCACTGAGCTGGTTGTCACTGGTTTTCGTACAACATCCACTTTTCATCGCATGTTACAATCTGATAAAGAAATGATTGTCCCTGTGTACAAGAAGAGAATGATGACACTTCAAAAACGACTATTTTTTTGATTTTTGGTCAGCTCATGAGGCACCCACTTATGGATCTTTTTCACCTTTCTAGTTTGCTTCAAGTGCCAAACAACCATAGAATGGTCTATGTTGAGTTCTTTGGCAACTTCTCATGTAAGTTGTAAGAGGATCAGCTTTGATGATTGCTCTCAGTTGGTCATTGTCAACTTCCGATGGCCGGCCTCTGCGCTCCTCATCTTCAAGGCTCTCATCTCCTTTGCAGAACTTTTTTTTTTTTTTTTGAGACAGAGTCTTGCTTTGTTGCCCAGGCTAAAAATAAAGTGAGTGCCGTGGTGTCAGCCTAGCTCACAGCAATCTCAAACTCCTGGGCTCAAGCAATCCTGCTGCTTCAGCCTCCCGAGTAGCTGGGACTACAGGCACGTGCCACCATGCCCGGCTAATTTTTTCTATATATATTAGTTAGCCAATTAATTTCTTTCTATTTATAGTAGAGACGGGATCTTGCTCTTGCTTAGGCTGGTTTCGAACTCCTGACTTTGAGCAATCCACTCACCTGGGCCTCCCAGAGTGCTAGGATTACAGGCGTGAGCCACCGCCCCCGGCCTGCAAAACTTTTTTTTTTGTCAGTAAGTGAAAGAAACTGAAGACAAATCAAGATTAAGATTGCACGCTCTAGACAGCTGTCTCCTGCATGGTTTGTCTCCCCAGTCATTGTCCACAGGACTCTGGGAAGTCGTAGGAATATGCAGGCGCAGACACGAAGCCCAGCTTTATCTCCAACGTTGTGGAAAGGGACTGTACGTCATGGGGCAGAGCCCTATGCTCCCCTATGCCGCCTGGACAGAGCCTGGGGAGAGTGACCTCCCAGCAAAACTTCTTGAACCACCACTGTGCACTGTACGTTCGCTAGCAGTTCCTGGGCCAAATGTGTGGTTGATGTTGCAAGTTGTCTCCGCTGCTTTACGACCCATTTTGAGCTCGAATAAGAAAATATCTCGAATTTGCTTTTTGTCTAACATCATTTCCATAGTCTAAAAGAAATGTAAAATAACTAGCAACTAACAAGTCATTAGCAAAAAAAATAACATGAGAAGTGTACATTAAAATGGTGTATAACATGACCACATTTATGTACGAATGTATTCCAATATCAAAAGGCAAATTTCAGCAGTAGTAAAACTGCAGTTCTTTTGCACCAACCTAATAGATGTTGGAGAACTAACTTCCCCAGTCTGAAACTGGAAGAACCAGCTTTTTTTATTTTTAGCATCACATCAAAGCATTGTTATGTTACTAAGTTATCTAAAAGGCAATGGCAGTGTCCTAAAAGGCAATGGCAGTGTCTTAAAAGAATAAAGTTAGAAAAACTTTATGACTGCAACAAATATTTCCTACATACACATTTTTTTTTTTGGTGAGATGAGGAAGACATTTATTTATTTATTTATGAATGAATGAGACAGGGTCTTGCTGTGTTGCCAGGGCTAGAGTGCAGTGGTGTTATCATAGCTCACTGCAGCCTCAAACTCCTAGGCTTAAGTGATCCTCCTGCCTCAGCTGCCTGGATAACTGAGAATACAAGGTGTAAACCACCACACTCAGCTAATTGTTCTGTTTTTTTTGTAGAGTCATGGTTTTGCTATCTTGCTTATTCTGGTTTCAAACTCTTGGTCTCAAGCAATCCTTCCACCTGGGCCTCCCAAAGTGCTAGGATTACAGGTGTGAGTCACCGCGCTGGGCTGGGGAAGACTTTTTATTCAGTGCATCCTTTCTTTGAGGAAAAATCAAAGGGAAAGACACAGTCTCTTCCATTTTTCATCCAAATAAGGTTGTTCCAAGAAGAGATGAATATTAGACAAAAAGTTTTATTTTTTGGATGGATTTTAAGTTGTGTTAAACTTACAAACTTTTAAAAACTTTTCTGAGTCATTGTATGTCAACTTTGGAAAAGTTTGTGATTGCTTTGCTGCTGGGAGTAAATGGCAGACATTTCCTGTTTCCTTTGATGGAATAGACTGGTAAGCACATGCATATCATTACATCAGTCTCTTAGGTTTGAGTATTAAATGCCATCCTATGTATGGGCAGATCAATCAAGAGCAGCCCACTTTGGGAGCCTGGTGATTTCAAATTATCTAGAATATAAGAAAAGGACTTTTTCAGTTCTTTTAGTACCACTCTCTATTTCATTAGAGAGGCAGACTGGTATAGTGAGAAGAGAGGGAGTTAGATGACACCTACAGTTTTGAATGTTGGTTTCACCAACTGGCTCTGGGGCTTGAACAAGCTCCTTTACTTCTCCATGCATTTGTAGATTGGTGATAATCATGCCTGTCCCTCAAGGCAATGATATTATAAATTATAATATATGAAAATACTTGAGTGTCTGCTATATGCAAGGTGCAGTGATTAATGTAGAGGAAAATCAGTGATCGTATTGTCAAATGCAAACAGTTGTGTAAAGAATCTTATCTGCGGCCGGGCGCGGTGGCTCACGCCTGTAATCCTAGCTCTCTGGGAGGCCGAGGCGGGCGGATTGCTCGAGGTCGGGAGTTCAAAACCAGCCTGAGCAAGAGCGAGACCCCGTCTCTACTATAAATAGAAAGAAACTAATTGGCCAACTAATATATATAGAAAAAATGAGCCGGGCATGGTGGCGCATGCCTGTAGTCCCAGCTACTTGGGAGGCTGAGACAGAAGGATCGCTTGAGCCCAGGAGTCTGAGGTTGCTGTGAGCTAGGCTGACGCCACGGCACTCACTCTAGCCTAGGCAACAAAGAGAGACTCTGTCTCAAAAAAAAAAAAAAAGAATCTTATCTGCAAATGGCTAGACAAGTCCTTCCCAAATGCAAATACCTTAATGTTGTCTCAGAACAACTACACCTTCAAAAAGAGGGAAAATGAAGAAATAATGAGAAGAGGGTGCTGTTAGGGAGATGTTAAAAGGTTCTTTCTTTCTTTCTTTTTTTTTTTTTTGAGACAGTCTCACTCCATTGCTCGGGCTAGAGTGCTATGGCATCAGTCTATCACACAGCAACCTCAAACTCCTGAGTTCAAGCAATCAGTCCTTCTGCCTCAGCCTCCTGAGTAGCTGGGACTACAGGCATGTGCCAGCATGCCTGGCTACATTTTTCTATGTGTTTTTAGTTGGCCAATTAATTTCTTTCTATTTTTAGTGGAGACGGTGTCTCGCTCTTGCTCAGGCTGGTTTCGAACTCCTGACGTTGAGCGATGCTCCCCCCAGGGTGCTAGGATTATAGGCGTGAGCCACCACGCCTGGCCTAAAAGGTTCTTTTGGCCAGAACAGAAGAATTCATAAGCCCCACCCTAGATCACTCCTTCACCCAAGATCCTCTTTCAGGGATGACACCCGTATATGGGACTAAGAAAGGCAGGAAAACACTTTCTGACATCAGCAGTAGGTTTGGCCTCAAATCCCATTGAAGTAATGTCGTTAGCTAGGACTGAATTACAGATCTTACCTCTCTAGTTGCGTGAAAAGACCATACTTCACAGGAGGAAAACACAATAGAGGAAATGTGGCCCAGTCATTCTCTGAATATAATAAATCATAGCAAGCCCTTCATTCTCTTCAGGGTAGAACTGAAAGACAAGATCCTGATTCAACCTGGTGAGGAATGAAGAACTGGATAAGAATAGTGGAAACATTCAACTTGTCTCTCATAGAGACCAATGCATAATTAAGCATGACATTTAAAAATAAAGTTATAAGCTCATTAGAATACATTTCTGAAATATTCAAATTTTGAAAACTTTGCTATTTGACTTTGGGAACACGTGAGGACTAGTTATACTTTTTGGCTGTTGGTAATTTGGCCACAACATGGGTAAGGTACTTTAGGGATGGATCACAACATATGTTTTATTTAAAATTTTTCTCATTAAAAATTGATAGGTGGTTGAAATAACTACTTAGCCACTCATGGAGTTTGCTTTGAATTTCTTAAACTGTATCACTTTTCTAAATTGTGGATCTTGGGACTCTGAATATCTAAAACAAAAATCTAATAGAAATGAATCAAATTTGTGCATGTCCCAAACACATCTAGACTAAATTCCTCTATTGCCAATTCCAAAGCTTACTTTATAGAAATTAGCAGGTTATTATTTTAATTTTAGCCTTAAGGCTAAAAATTGCTGTAAACTATGTAGTAGAAAACTTCTTTAAAAATAAGTTAAAGACTGGATAAAAATATATCAAAAATATTATCAGTTATTTCTGGGTAGTGGATCATAATTGCTCTTTTTTTTTGTAAACCATGTCTGTTTTTATTATTTTTTTTATTTTAGCATATTATGGGGGGTACAAGTATTAAGGTTACATATATTGCCCATGCCCCCCTCCCCACTTCAAGTGTGTCCATCCCCATAACTGCTTTTAATTGTCTTCATTACTATGTGTTTAGGGTTCTAGAAAATGGGCAAGTATATTGTTTATCTAGGAAAAAATGATGTGTCAACATATGCTAGGAAAATGACTATGGATAAGGCATGTAACCCCTGCCTTTAAGTGGTGGGTGAGGGGTGGAGTGGGAGTGTGGATGGGCAGAGATGCAAATGGGTGGGGTCAGATAAATAAGTAATAGTACTTTGTGTTTTTCTGTATTCTGCAATATTTCCTCTCCCCAAATAACAATAATAAAAACCCATGTGATTGTGATACAGTGTAGAGTCACAAACTTATACTTCGATACTGACTGCAACCTATTTCCTGCTGGCTCAATTCAAACATTTTAAATTGCCTTAACCAAGAGAGAAAATGTGCTCTTCCTTTCTCTGTAACAGAGCAGTTTTAATCCATAGTAGGTTGATAGCTATGGTTACATAACCAGAAAAAGCTCCTACTCCTAACAGGAGCAAATGTGTCCTGTTTGAACTCCACCTTCAATTCTATGATTTTGATAGGTATAGAGCATGCATTTTCAACAGGCGTGATAATAACTTAAGTCATTTACAATGGTTTGTGATCCTCCAAAGCTTGTGCTACCCTAAAAAAATCTTATCCTTTTGGTATTTAATTTCTCTTATTAGGGAGAAATTGATTAAAGTCAGTCGATTAAATTTATTTAAATAAAGTTAAATATAATTTTATTCCTTAGAGTAGTGATTATGAAAAAATGTTGTGTAGAAAAAGAAAAGATACTGTTATAGCTTTTATTTTTTTGTGGCAAAAAGTGTCACACTTTAAAATGAGTTAATCCTTTTTATCAATCATTATTTATTAGCAAAGCACTTACCTGCTTTCATCAGACAGAGAAGCATATTCTGTACCTGTAGAAACTTTATCTTGACAAAAGAAAAAAAGACTTAAAAACAGGAAGAGTAAATTACAGTAAATACAATATAAAAATGTCCCAAGTTAATGTAATAATTGCTGTTTTAGGCAAAGGGTGTTTAGAGCTTAGGCCAAGAAAGAGATTACTTGATCTGAAATGGTCAGAGACTTAAGTCCTCTAGTTCTAATTCTAGTTCTCTTGTGTTTTCCATCACATGTGCTGTTACTTCCTCCACAGAAGTCTTGAACCCCTCAAATTTATCCATGAAGGTTAGAATCAACTTCTTCGGAACTCCTGTTAGTGTTGACATTTTGACCTCCTCCCATGCATTTTAAATGCCACCTAGAATGGTAGATCCTTTCCAGAAGGTTTTCAATTTACTTTGCCCACATCCATCAGAGAAATCACTATCTATGGCAGCTATAGCCTTAGAAAATGTGTTTCTTAAATAAGACCTGAAAGTCAAAATGACTCCTTGATCCATGGGCTGCAGAGTGGATGTTGTGTTAGCAGGCATGAAAACAACACTTTGTGACATGTATCAGATGACCAGGTGCATTGTCAATGAGCAGTAATATTTTGAAAGGAATCTTTTTTTTTCTAATCAGTAGGTCTCAATAGTGGGCTTAAAATATTCAGTAAACCACATTATAAACAGATGTGCCATCATTCAGGCTTTGTTATGCTGTTTCTAGAGCAGAGTGGATTTAGCATAATTCTTAAGGGCCCTAGGGTATTTGGAATGATCAGTCAGCATTCGCTTCAACTTAAAGTCACCAGCTACACTAGCCCCTAAGAAGAGTCAGCCTGTCCTTTGAAGCTTTGCAGCCAGGCATTAACTTCTCCTCTCTAGCTATAAAAGTCCTAGGTGATACCTTCTTCCAATAGAAGGCTAGTTCATCTATACTGAAAATCTGTGGTATCTAGCCACCATCAATGATCTTAGGTAGGTCTTCTGGGTAACTTGCTGCAGCTTCTACATCAGCACTTGCTGCTTCTCCTTGTTGCGGAGATGACCTCTTTACTTAAACCTCATGAACCAACCTCTGCTAACTTCCAACTTTTCTTCTGCAACTTCCTCACCTCTCTCAGACTTCATAGAATTGTAGGGAGTTAGGGCCTTGCTCTGAGTTATGTTTTGGCTTACGGGGATGTTGTAGTTGGTTTGATTTTCTATCCAGACCACTGAAACTTTCTCCATATCAGCAATGAGGCTGTTTTTCTTTCTTACCCATGTGTTCACAGGAGTAGAACTTTTAATGTTCTTCAAGAATTTTTTCTTTGTATTTACAACTTAGCTAACTGGTGCAGGAGGTCTAGGTTTTGGCCTGTCTTGGCTTTTGACATAACTTCCCCAGTAAGCCTAATCATTTGTAGCTTCTGGTTTAAAGTGAGAGACGTGCAACTCTTCCTTTCACTTGAACACTTAAAGGCCATTGTAGAGTGATTAATTGGCCTAATTTAATATTGTGTCTCAGGAAATAGGAAAGCCTAAGGAAAAGGAATAGCTGGTCAGTGGAGCTGTTGGAGCCTGTATGTGAACTAAAATAAAGTCTTATGCCCCCTAGCCAACTGAATGGACCCCCTCTTGGCCAAGGGGACCCCAGAAATACTCTAAAGCTGCCCATGCAAAGGGAGGTCAGGCATGCCTCTTTATGCCCTCTTCCATTCTTGGAAATATCCTTTGTAATTCATTAACAGGCCTAAGGCTATGTTTCTTGAGCCTCAGTGTACATCCAGGTGGCTCATCTCTGATTAACAGGCTTTCTTATGTGAATTTAAAACATTCCAAGCCTTTAGTCAAAGCTTCATTTCTTTTACCAGTTATAAATCAAATAATATTTAAACCCACCTATAACCTGTAATTCCCTGCTTTGAGATGTCCTGCCTTTTCAGGCCAAACCACTGTATGCCTTCCATGTGTTGATTTATGACTTTCTGTGTAATTCCTGTTTCCCTGAAATGTATAAAACCAAACCGTAACCCAACTTGAGTGAGACCACTCACTCAAGGCTTCTTGGGTGTGGCTCTCTAGGCCATGGTTGCACATATTCAGCTCAGAATAAACCTCTTGAAATTATTTTAGAGTTTAGGTTCTTTTCCATTGACACATACAACATTTACTGATTAATTTTGCTGTCTTACGTGGGCATGGTTTGTGGTATCCCCAGACAATTACAATAATGACATTGATCACTGATACAGATCACCATAACAGATAAGATAATTATGAAAAAGTTTGAAATATTGTAAGAATTACCAAATGTGACACAGAGACAGGAAATGAACATGTGTTGGAAAAATGACACTAATAGACTTTCTTGACACAGGATTGCCACAAGTCTTTAGTTTGTAAAAAAACACAGTATCTTTGAATCCTGATAAAGCAAAGCACAATCAAACGATGTATACTTGTACTATTATTGATTAACCTAAACAGAGGTAATCTTGCAAAAGTTTAGCAGCCCTTCTATTTCTTTACTTTTGATTTCCTAAATTTAGCTATACCAACTCTTCTAACTTGGGTCCAACAAGGTTATTTTTTACCTCTTAATATATTTATTTTCAAAGTGGGAAGGCACCCCTTTTTAGGCTACAGAAAGGTTTTAAGTTATGGTGTCTAGATCTTCACTAAGCACTTTGTATGCATTTAATATCTTTTAAGGACCCCATGAAGTACTTACTAATTGTTTTCCTGTTTTACAGATGGAAATTGTAAGCTTAAACGCCTTTTTGAAGGACAAAGCCCAGAGCTGCTTAACAGAGCCTGAGCTTTTAGATTAAAAGAAAATAAGAAAAAAACAAAAGGAAAAAAGGCTTATTAACCAATCAGGGATTATAGTCTTTTTGTAATGAAAAGCCCATTTTTATTCCTAAAGCCTTAAATCCAGGAAAGGAAAGGAAGAGGTGAAAGTAGCATAATGTGGAATTGGTGCTTTCTTTAGAATTTTACTCGGCTGCTATGTTGGAAGCCTGAGCAGGAGGGTTATAATGGACAGGGCAGCTGCCAGCTTAGAAATCATCTTGTTCTGTCACTAGCTGTGTTTCCTTGTCCCTATTATAATACAGTTGAACGTACTTTAAAGTCTACCATTAGATCCTGAAATACTAGTTAAAGGACTCCTGCCTTAGAAGTACCTTTCTGTGCCAAGATCTCTTTAATATTCTCTGTTTTATGCTGAGGTGAAAATCGGATAGATGGTCTGTGGTGGGATAGTTCATCTGACATGACTCTCCAACTTCAAGAGATATGTGGCGTTATAAAAGTGGCAGCTTCTATTATGAGGGATTCTTCCCTGCATAGGGAAGAACCATACTTTTTTATTTGTTGTATCTAGTGATAAGAGTGCCACTAGGAGTTGTATTTTGTATATTTTTCATTTGTTGATTTTTATTTTTTGAGACAGAGCCTCACTCTGTTGCCCAGGCTAGAGAGCAGTGGGCGTCATCATAGCTCACAGCAACTTCAAACTCCTGGGCTCAAGCAGTCCTCCCGCCTCAGTCTCCCAAGTAGCTGAGACTATAGGTGTGCAACATGCCTGGCTATCTTTTACTATTGTTAGTAGACATAGGGGTCTTGTTCTTGTTCAGGCTGTCTCCAACTCCTGACCTCAAGCAGTCCTCCCACCTCAGCTTCCCAGGGTGCTAGAATTACAGGCATGAGCCACTGCACCTGGCCTCATTTGTGTATTTTGATTTACTGCAATATATCACTAACAGCTTGCAAAATAGGAAGTATAAACAGCAAAAGAAATGGGAATGTGTTTTCACTGACTAGGAATAAATTTAAATATAGTTAGCAAAAGAAATGGGAAATATTTTACCTTTGTCAGGGAGGAAATAAAATTTTTGTTTAACCCCACAAGTTGACACGGACCCCACTAATTGGGACGGGCCCCTGTAACAGAAGACAGAATAACAAGAGAAAAACAAGTTTATTAATGTATGCAGTGTATATCATGCAGGAGAAACCTCAGTGAAAAATAACTTAAAGCAGTGGCTTAGAACCTGGCTTATATAACATCTTCAATAAGGAATAATAAATTTGTAGTGAAATGACAGGACAAAGGAAAGCAATTTTAGACTTCCGAAGGTGGGAAACTGTGGAAGGTGTCAACGGAAAAAAAGCCAAAGTCTGCAAAATAATTTTAAAGAGATTTATTCTGAGCCAAATTTGAGGACCATGACCCGGAGCCACTGCCAAGAGGCCTTGGGCAAGTGGACTCGCTGTGGCTGGGTTACAGTTTGGTTTTTATACATTTTAGAGACAAGGGTTCCGGGTAAAGCCATTAATCAATGTGTGGGAGGCATACATTGGTTTGGACCAAAAAGGAGGGCCGTCTCGAAGGGGGGCGGTTTACAGGTTATAGGTGGGTTTAAAGATTCTTTAGATTGTAATTGGCTAAAGACATGAAGCTTTGTCTAAAGACCTGGAATGTTTTAACATAAACTGATTACCAGTGATAAGCCACCATTTGTTGCAAATTGAGGGCCTGCAGGCTTGTCTTGCATACCCTTAGGCCTGTTAATGGGTTACAAAGGAAGTCTCCAAGAATGGAGGGGGGCATGATGAGGCCTGTCTGACCTCCCTCCTCCCAGCTGGCAACTTTGCCCTAGAAGGAAACCAATGGAGGAAAAGTTTCTTTTCTGGAGAATCCTCTGATGTCATCTTGGGATTGATAAAAGTCTCGAGTTATCACCAGTAAAGGAGAATTTGTATCCTGTCTTTGGGCAGAAAAGCCAGGGGATATGGAGATCTTTCCCCATTTGTTGCTTTTCGGTTGCTTTTAGATCAAAATTAATTTTATGTCAAAGAGAGGGTGGTATATTGTTATATTCGAGATTCATAAGGCCGCAGGGCAGAGAGACAGAGTCACTGAGGCTGTAATTATCCAAAGGAGTTTTATTGTCTAGCTCGAGCTAGGGTCTGAGCCCCCAGAGTGCCAGTGCAGTGGCCTCTTCTCTGGGCAGGGACCCTCCTTTGTGTGTTAGTCTCCTTTTTATAACTCAGTTGTTTACACACTGGTCATGCATTTGCTTCCACAGTGATTCTTACTTCATCCTGCCCCTGATAGGCTCTAACCTGTTCCTGGTCCTAGCTGAGAGACTCCGGTTTCCGCGTTCTTTGTCTTTTTTTTTTTTTGCATCCCATAATGTACTCATAATGTCTTGCGGTTAACAAACAAGCAGTAAATAGAAGCTGAAAAGTGTCCATTATCCTTATAGCCCAATATCTTACAATATCTGTTTTTTTCACCTTACTAGCAGTGAGTTGTGAATTAAACAAGTTTTTCTTTTTTTTTTTTTTTGAGACAGAGTCTCACTGTCTTGCCTGCTCTAGAGTCCTGTGGCGTCAGCCTAGCTCACAGCAACCTCAAACTCCTGGGCTCAAGCAATCCTCCTGCCTCAGCCTCCCAGGTAGCTGGGACTACTGGCACGGGCCACTGTGCTTGGTAATTTTTTCTATTTTTAGTTGTTTGGCTAATTTCTTTCTATTTATAGTAGGGACGGGATTACAGGCGTGAGCCACCACGCCCAGCCTAAACAAGTTTCTGTTGTTTGCCCTTCAAATTGTACTTCACTCTGGTAAAGTGAGTATTCCATATTCTAGCTGATGAGTATAAAGAGGTAAATTTTTTAGGAAAATGTATCATGAGCTTAAAAAAGCCCTTTGACCTGAAAATTAGTTCCAATGATGTAATGTTGAATTGAGAGAAATTTGAGGATACAGAGTACATACAAGATTTATTTGATAATAGGTCCAAATTGGAAATGATGGTACGTCTGCAAGATGGCATATATATATAATGTTAGGGACCGGCTTCCTGCACCCCGCCAGGCAGACGAACAAAGACACCAAGGATGCAATCACTCAAGAGGAGCTTTATTTTCTGGCTAGCCAGGGTGCAGGCCCTAGAGTGCCAGCGCAGTGGTCGCTCTTACAGGCAAGGACCCTGACCAAAGCTGGGGCTGCCCTTTTATCCCCCCTCCCTCTTGAACACCCGCGCTGCACAAGCTGATTGAACGTGTTAGTCTTTAAAATGATTGGTGGACTGGTAGCCCGCCAGCGGCAAGGGGCCTTTCTTCCTTTATCTGGCACCGTACCTATGCGTCTCGCTGCAAGCAAGCGATTCTCAGAAGCAGAAATATGCGTTTAGCTGATAGCTCTACCTTTGGGCCCCAAGCTAGCAGTTTCCAGAAGCCGATTACTCCTCCCCTGGGCCAATTTTCTGTTATCCCGGCTCGCACAAGTGAGCCAGCAGCTTTGGGCTGCAACCAGGCCCTTACAATAAAACCATTAAAAATGAAAGTTCTGGCCGGGCACGGTGGCTCATGCCTGTAGTCCCAGCACTCTGGCAGGCTGAGGCGGGACCATTGCTTGAGCCAGGAGTTCAAGACTAGTCTTTATTAAAAAAGTAAGAAAAATTTGCTGGGCATGATGGCATGTACCCATAGTCCTAGCTACTCAGAAGGCTGGATTTCTTGAGGTAGGAGGATTTCTTGAGCCCAGGAGTTCAAGGCTGCCGTGAGCTATGCTGATGCCACTGCATTCCAGCCAAGATGTCAACATAAGTAATAATATTAATAATAGAATAAAAATAGTTTTTGAAGATTTATAAGAAATGAGAAAATTTTTATAATATAATTTTTAAAACATTGAATGCTCCTTTGTACTAATTTATTAACATCTCAACAGTAGTTGACTTTCTTGATCATTTCCTCTGTCCTCAAATAGTTGCCCTTCTCAGCCTCTGGTAGCTTTCTCTTCCTTTCTTGCTGACAGCTCTTAGTCTCATTTGCTGGTTCTTCTTCTTTCTGTTTGAGAGTTCTTCAGGGTTTAGTCCTGGATTATTCACTTTTTAAAAACTGTTATTTTTAAAATTAACATACAATAAAATGTATCCTTTTTTGGGTATACAGTTCTATAAATTTTAACCTGTGCATAAATTTGTGTAACTACTGCCACAATCAGGGTACAGAATAGTTTCATCACCCTATAAAACACATCATAAAACTCATTTTGTCATTACACCTTCCCCACTCCTAACCGCTGGCAAACACAATGGTTTTGTGTTTTGGAAAACATAGGCTTTTGTTACTGGCTTCTCGGGAAACTAAGCATAATGCCTTTGAGAGTCATCCAAGTTGTGTGTATAATAACTTGAGGTATCAATAGTTTTTGTTCTTTTTTATTGCTGAGTAGTATTCCATTGTATGGCTACCACAGTTTGTTTATCCAGTCATCTGTTGAAGAACATTCAGGTTGTTTTCAGTTTTGAGCAATCATGAATAGAACTGCTACAAACATTTGTGTGAACGTAAGTGGTCATTTCTCCGGGATAAATACTCATAAGTGGGATCGCTGGATCATATGGTAAGTATATGTTATACTTTCAGCAAAGCTGCCAAATTATGTTACAGAGTGTCTGTATTATTTCATATTTCACTGAGCAATGTATGAGAGTTTCATTTGGTCCACATCCTAGTAAGCACTTGGTATGTTAGTATTTTTTATGCTAGTCACTCTAATAGATATGTAGTGGTATATTATTGTGCTTTTAATTTGTATTTCCTTAATAGCTGCTGGTGTTGAACATCTTATTTGTCATTCCTATATCCTCTTAGGTGAAGAGAATGTTTTACCTATTTTTTAATTGGGTTGTGTTTTCAGACTATTGAGTTTGAGAGTTCTTTATATATTCTAGATGTGTGCCCTTTGTCAGATATGTAATTTGCAGATATTTTCTCCCACTCTATAGCTTGTCTTTTCATTCTCTTAACAGTGTCTTCCACAAAGCAAAAGTCTAGTTTTGCTTTTTATGTTTTTTTTTTGTTTGTTTGTTTTTTTGAGGCAGGGTCTTTGTCTCTCAGGCTGGAGTGCAGTGGTATGGTCATAGCTCACTGTAATCTTGAACTCTTGGGGCTCAAGCGATTCTCCTGCCTCAGCTTCCTCAGTGGCTGGGACTACAGGCATGCACCTCTGCACCTGGCTAATTAAAAAAAAAATTTTTTTTGTAGAGATGAAATCTCACTAGGTTGCTGAGGCTGGTCTTGAACCCCTGGCCTCAAGAGGTTCTCCTGCTTTGACCTCTCAGAGTTCTGGGATTACAGGCCTGTTTTTTTTTTTTTTTTTTATCTTTTGTGCTTTTCTTTCCTTCTACCCCACCCTTGCATGTGAAGTAACAGGTACAGTTTTCTAAAAATTTTTTCCCTCCCTTTTATGCTTTTGTAAAAACAGCTTTATTGAGTTATAATTTATATTCCATAAAAATTTATGTTTTAAAATTTGTACAATTCAGTGATTTTAATTATTTATTTATTTATTTTTATTTTATTTTATTTTTTTGCTCACTCAGGGTTGGGATATATTTATTTATTTTTGAGACAGAGTCTCACTCTTTTTCCCAGGCTAGAGTGAGTGCCGTGGCGTCAGCCTAGCTCACAGCAACCTTAATCTCCTGGGCTCAAGCAATCCTCCTGCCTCAGCCTCCCGAGTAGCTGGGACTACAGGCATGCGCCACCATGCCCGGCTAATTTTTTGTTTCATTTTTAGTTGACTGCCTAATTTTTTCTATTTTTAGTAGAGACGGGGTCTTGCTCTTGCTCAGGCTGGTCTGGAATTTCTGACCTCGAGCAATCTGCCCTCCTCGGCCTCCCAGAGTCCTAGGATTACAGGCGTGAGCTACCGCGCCTGCCCCAATTCAGTGATTTTTTAGTAAATTATATAGAGTTGTCCAGTCCTCACCATGATCCAGTTTTAGAATATTTCTGTCACTTTGATCAAAAGATCTCTTGTGCTAGTTTGTAGTCTGTCAGCTTTCTTACCCCCAGTCCCAGGTAGCCACTTATCTTCTCTCTGCCTTTATACATTTGCTCTTTATGGACATTTCATATGGACGGAATCATGTAATATGTAGAGTTTTCTTTCATATAACATAAATGTTTTTATTAGTTTATGGAGTTATAATCCTACCCATTTAAAATATAGAACTCAGTTGTTTTTAGTATATTCTCAGAGTTCTTCAATCATGAGCATAATCTAATCTTAGAACATTTTTATCATCCCCAAAACAAATCTTAATGGCTATTAGTAATCATCTGTGTTCTTTCTCCCACCCTCTCTCTAGGCACTACTTTCTGTCTCGATGGATTTACCTATTCTAGACATTTCATCTAAATGGGATCATATAATATGTATTAGTTTTGGACTCATTTTTTTCATTTGGCATAGTGTTTTCAAAGTTTATCTGTGTTATAGCATGCATCAGTACTTGATTCCTTTATATTACTGAATAATTTTATTCATATTTTCATTAATTGATGAATATTGGAATTATTTCCACTTTTAGTTATTGTGGATAATGCTATAAATATTCAGGTACAAGTTTTTGTGTGGATGAGTGTGTGTTTTCATCCTTTTATTTTTAAGCTACCTATATGATTTGAAGTGAGTTTCTTTTGGACAGCCTATTGTTGGATTGTGTTGTATATCCATCCTGACAATCTGTCTTATAGCTGTGTTTAGATCATTTGCATTTAATGTAATTACTGATATGTTTAGATTTTCTTTGTTTCTGTTTCCCCTTTCCTGCCTTCTCTAGGATTATTTGAACATTGTTTTTAGTATTCCATTTTAATTTATTGTGTGTTTGCCTATGTTACTTTAAGTTTTCTAGTGGTTGCTGTAGGGATTTGAATATACATATTGAAGTTTTCACCCATTACTTAGATCCAGTATTTAACCACTTCAACTGAAATGTGGAAACTCTGCTATCCTACAGTTCGCTGTATTGTAGTTGTATAGTATCTCTACATAAAGGCTCCTATAGATGGTGTTATACTTTTGCTTCTATCAAACACATTTTAAAGAACTCAAGAGGAGAAGAATTGTCTATTTTATTTATCCAGATATTGACCATTTTTGTAGCTCACTCTTTAATCAAATTTATTTTCCAATTTTTTTTTTTTCTGGTATCATTCCCATACTGTCTGGAGAACTTGTTTTAACAATTCTTTTACAATAGGTCATTTGGCAACAAGTTTTGACTTCGACTGAGTATATCTTTATTTCATCTTCATTTCTGAAGGATATTTTCTATGGATAAAGAATTTTGGATTGTTTCAGGTTTTTGTTTTTTTTTCCACCTCAGCACTTAAGATAATGTTTTTCTATTCTCCATGGTTTCATATGAGAAATCTGCAGTGATTTGAACCATTGTTCCCCTATAAGTATGATCCAGTACTCTTTTCTGACTATTCTCTCACTAAGTGATCTCATCCAGATCCATGCTTTTATATACCATTTATATTCTGATGACTGCAGCCCAGGATCTCCTGTTAGCTCCAGATTTTTATATTAAAGTACTTTAATTATATTTCCCAAATTTAAGTTCTATGGTGGAATTTATACAAGGTGAGCATCCCTAATCTGAACATTTGAAATTTGAATTGCTGCAAAGTCTGAAACATATTGAGTGCTGACATGAAGCTGCAAGTGGAAAGTTCTGCACCTGGCCTCATGTGATGATGGGTTGCAGTCAAGATGCAGGCTCATAACACGGTTTATTCGTCATACCCAAGGGAAAAAAGATCCAGCCCCCTTCAGCTGTGATATGTCCTTTCCACGCATGCCCATATTTTCCCCAACAATCATGCCCACAAAGCGTAATAAAAATGGCACATGTACAGGCTGATGCACCAACAACATGTTTCCCACGTGTCCCACATGGGGCCAAGACCTGCATGCATTACTCACTATGTTTTTTTTACTTATTCTCTGCTCTGTGGTGTGAAGATATTGTTAAAAATGTCAAAAAGGCCTGCAGATACCCCTGTGTGTATTAGTGATAAGAAAACGGGAAGGCATTTATGTTTCTCTACAGCACAGAAAGCCATGCTGTTGGGGAAACCGGACAGCAGTATTAGTGTGAAATGTCTTACAGAAGAGTATGGTATAGAAATGACCACCATATGTGACCTAAAGGAACAGAAATATTACTGTTGAAGTTCTGTGCTGAAAGTTATGAACAGAAGTTAATGAAAAATAGAAAAAAAACTGTACAAAGCTACAAATGAGAATTTCCATCTTATATTGAAAGAGTGGATCCATCAGTATCACAGTGAACCTGTGCCACTTAATGATATGCAGATCATGACACAAGCAAAGATTTATAATGACAAACTAAAAATTGAAGGGAATTGTGAATATTCAACAGGTTGGTTCCAGAAATTTAAGAAAAGACAGCATTAAGTTTTTAATGATTTGTGGTGATAAAGCATCTGCTGATTACAAAGCAGCTGAGAAATTCATTGAAGTGTTTGCCACGGTCATTGCTGATGAAAATCTGATGCCAGAACAAGTCTATAATACTGGTGAAACATCATTATTTTGACATTATTGCCCCAAAAAGACACTGAATACAGATGATGAGACAACCTCTACAGGAATTAAGGATGCCCCAGACAGAATAACTGTGCTGGGATATGCTAGTGCAGCAGGCATGCTTAAGAGTTGCTGTGATAGGCAAAAGCTTGCCTCTCTACTGTTTTCAAGGTGTGAATTTCTTACCAGTCCATTATTATGCTAACTAAAAGGCATAGATCAGCTAGGTATAGTGGCTCACGCCTGTAGTCTCAGCTACTCAGGAGACTGAGGCAGGAGGATCACTTGAGTCCAGGAGTTTGAGGCTGCAGTAAGCTATGATCATGCCTGTCATCAGCCACTGTGCCCTAGCCTGGGCAACATAGTGAGAGCCTGTCTCTTTAAAAAAAAAAAAAAAAAAAGGCTCACGGGGACATCTTTTCTGATTGGTTTCACAAACATTTTGTGCCAGTGGCTCGGTCTCATTACAGGGAACTGGACTGGATGATGACTGGAAGATTTTGTTATTCCTTGACAACTCTTCTGCTCATCCCCTAGCTGAAATTCTCATCATGTGTAATGTTTATGCCATGTACTTTCTTGCAAATGTGACTTCATTAATTCAATCATGTGATCAGGGTATCCTAAGGTCAATGAAGAGTGAATATAAAAACACTTTCTTTACCAGCACTTTCCCTTTTTCAAAAAAAAAATAAAAAAAAAAAAAAAACACTTTCTTAAACAGCATGTTAGCAGCAGTGAACAGAAGTGTTGGTGTAGAAGGCTTTCGAAAGGAGTTTAGCATGAAGGATGCCATGTATGCTGTTGCCGGTGCCAGGAACAAAGTGACTAAGGACAGTTGTGCGTGCCTGGCAGAGCCTGTGGCGTGTGACTATGCTTAGTGATGATGATGAACAAGACGATGACTTTGAACAATTCTGTATATCAAGTGAGAAAAAAATGATAATCTGACTTCCTTATATGTGCAAAGATTATACCTTCAGAGTCTGTCATTAAGCTGGAATATAAGTTTTTAACATTGATAATGGAACTCTGTTCATTTATTGACCAGTAGTGAAATAACCAAAATGGTTCTGAAGATTATTTAAAAATGTTGTAATGTGTAGAAGGTGTATATGAAACATAAATGAATTTCATGATTAGACTTGGATCCCAGCCCCAATATAATCTCATTATGTGTATTTAAATATTCCAAAATCTGAAAAAAGTCCAAAATCTGAAACACTTCAGATCGGAAGCATTTCAGATAAGGGATACTCAGCCTGTGCTACTGTTGCTTCTGAGTGAATTACATGGCCACCTACCCAGTTACTTAAGGCTAAAATCTGGCAGCTATTCTTTATTTTATTTTCTCCCTCTCTATTTTGTTAGATTCAGGTAATCCTATCAATTTCATCTCCAAACCTTTAAGTTCTTCCACTTTTCTTTGACTCCACTGCCACATTCTGTTCCACCCCAACATGATCTCGTTCATGAACTACTGCATTTCTGTTTCTTGTTTGTTCTCCATGTAATTCTTTTTTTTTTTTCCTCTCTCATAGTAGTGATCTTTTAAAAAATGGAAGTCATAGAAGTCAGATTATATGACCTCACTGCTTAAAACTGATTACTGGATTTCCATTGTACTTGGAATAGAATTTTAAATCCTTCAGCACTTGATCTTATCAGCCCCTGTCTAATTTTGTTTCATGCTCCTCTTCTGACTTCCTTAATGGTAGCCATACTTTTCATTTCCTGTACATACCACGGTCTTTCCTACCTCAGGGTTTTTGCACTTGCTTTATTCTCTCTGCCCAGAATGCTCCCTCCTTTTACTACCCCTCCCCCATCCTTGCCTAGATTCTTCTTTTGCTTCTGGCCTTAGTTTTAGTGTCACCATTAAAGTAGTGTACTTTCCTACCTCAACCTGTTACTAAAGAGATGTGCAAAAAATGAAAATGTTACTTTTAGCTCTTAATTCTCTTTTGAAAAGTAGTTATTTGTTAATTAAATGTGTTATTTATATTAACATAATGGGTTTATTGTTATAGAATTAAAAAATATTCTTAAAATTTATCAGTTTTAATTTCAAATATGGTAAATAATGATAGAAATAACCTACATAAGCAAAAGGTCTTTAGAGGCCTCAGTAATTTTAATTTTTAATTATGATAAAATACATATAACATAAAATCTACCATTTTCACTGTTTTTAGGTCCTATTTTAGGTATGCATTTCAGTGTCATTAAATCACAAGATTATACAGCCATCCTTTTGCAGAACTATTTCACTTAGCATAATGTTCCTATTTTAGAGCATATATCAAAATTTCACTCCTTTTTGTGGCTTTAATAATATTTCATTGTGTGTATTTACCATGCTTTGTTTATCCATTTATCTTGAGTTTACTCTCAGTTACAATATAAGAGCAACTGAAGATGTAACTATTAATATTGGTAGCTTAAATAGCAGATTTATTGGTTAAATAATAAATTATACGGTATAGAATCTACATATGGATAGACCAGGGATTATGGAGTTCCTTTCCCATACATTTTTTAATAATCCAGAGAATGAGAAATTCAATCTAATATTAAACTCTTAGTCATAATTGAGGTCACCTTTAGTCATTTAACTCTTGCTTTCCCCATAATATTGACAGTACTAGCTTTATAGAGGTTAATCTCTTTGAAAACATAAGCTTTATTCTTATAAACTGTTAATAATTACCTACATCAAAGTTACTCTTATAAAATTAAACTCTCGTTTTATTTTTCAATTTTTTTTTTTTTTTTTAGACAGAGTTTCACTTTGTTGCCCAGGCTAGAGTGAGTGGTGTGGCGTCAGCCTAGCTCACAGCAACCTCAGACTCCTGGGCTCAAACAATCCTGCTGCCTCAGCCTCCCGAGTAGCTGGGACTACAGGCATGCGCCACCATGCCCGCCTAATTTTTTCTATATATATATTAGTTGGCCAATTAATTTCTTGCTATTTATCGTGGAGATGGGTTCTTGCTCTTGCTCAAGCTGGTTTCGAACTCCTGACGTCGAGCAATCTGCTCGCCTCGGCCTCCCAGAGTGCTAGGATTACCAGCGTGAGCCACCGTACCTGGCCTATTTTTCAGTTTTATTGATGGCTATTTCAGTATTGCTATCCTATAATTTTATCCTGTTACTTTTATTGACCAAGAACAGTGAGTGGCTGGTACATAGTAGATGCTTAATAAATAATATTTATTGAGTCAATGAGTGTTCTCAGCTACACAGGTACAGACACTCTTTTGTATTATTTTTATATATTATACCACTAAAGTTACCTATTATTTGTACATTTTACTAGTTTAATTCTCATAGGTACTCATTTTCAGTTTCTTAAATTTTATTTAACTTTGTTCGTATATAATTAACAAAGATTTGGGTTTTGTTTTCAAAAGTTGTAACACTCAATTTTTTCAACACTATGTGCCATGTTTTTAACCTTTAAGTTATAGAGCCAAAACGTTAGTGAACGTAGTTATTCTTGGCTTCCGTGCTTATGAATCAGATCGTAACTATTTCTTTCACTTTGGATTGTGGTTTCTTGAACTATTTAAGTGATGCAAAAGATGAGTCTTGCTAGGCGTTCCCTCTCTTTTAAAAGTAGATTTGGTGTTTTATTATAAACAGGTTTTCTCCAAGGAAACTTCTCTACATTTTCTTACTTTGTCATCTTTTCAGGGAATGAGAACTATATGTACTGATCCCTACATCATTTTATCATTAAACTATTTGTTACTGATGTATGTGTTAGTTTTTATTTTATTTATGGATATTTAAAAAATATTTACAGGGTTTTTGAACCAACTTCATTCTCACTTAGTCTTTTGCTGATTACTAGACATTTTCCTTTGTGTTACTCTCCACCCACTTTGGGAGTTATGAATGCTTACCCTTTCGTTGGTTTCCTCTGGCCACTGAGTATATGAGTAAATGTCACATGCATGTGGTATTGCTTGTCAGAGCATGGAATTCTAAGACTTCCTCTTTACATAGAACAGTTTAACTTTTGTGCTTCTGGGAAGAAGTATGGTCTTTGGGACAGTTCTGCTTCCACCTAATAGTTATGGTAGAGATCAGGACACGTCACTTGGCTGCCTGTGTAGCGATGCCTCGGAATGTGCTCTACCCGACTTAATAGGTATGGTTCAGAGTGGCTAGTTTGGGGAGGGTTAGATGACCGTATTAATCAAGTGTGAGTGGAGATTTCAAAAAATTAATCTTATCTACTACTGTTACTGTTTTCATTCTTGGTCAGTGAAAGTTTATGTGCTTTTTTCCTGGTGTTTCATAATAGAATTTCAATAAATATTTATTGAATGGAAGAATATATGAATAATATATAATACTTTGTGATAATAAAATATATATGGTTTGATGTGAAGAATTTAGGCTACATTGAGGACTGCTGAATAATTTATCTGACTACCTGTCATAGTTTTTAAAAGGAGAATTTAAAGCTATTAGCTTCTTAGGGAGTATACAATCAGATAAAGTAAATTCTGACAAGGTAAGTGTTTATAAAATACTTGAAAATGGCTAAACTGAAAATTTTGTATATTAATTTCTCTAATTACTACCTGACAAATTTCTAATTAAACTGATAAAAGTTATTGAATGAGTAATTGGTGAAATTTTTTAAATAAAATTAAACACTATACTTAGGAATTTTCTATGAATTTAAGTTTGAGTTTTATTATTAGGGATTTTAACTTGTTTAATCGTGATAATTTACTTTGGACAAGCTGTTATTTCTGTTTTGCTTTTTTTTTTTTTTTTTTATCCTGAAACTGTAGCAATAGGAAAAAAATAATAAAATGGCCTTTTCTTAATTGTCAAATGTACCTGTTACCTGAGTCCTTTACATACTGTAATTGAAAATCAGAGTCTCCCATTGCCTCATCTTAAGTCCATGATCTACCTCCATAGCAGTGATTAATTGAAGATAAGTTAGCTTGCTATCTAAGGTACCTAATATATACTAGTCATTTTACTTTGTTCAAAAATTAAACATTCTGAGCCCACACACTTGCATTCGGGCGGGTGCAGTACATCTGAACCATCCAGACGGTGTCTGTCTGAGTCAGTGAGGGCACTGGCATAGACTAGACCCGCTGGGTGATGCTTTGACACTTACACTCTTCCCACAGGCTTTTGTTTCATTTTGGTTTTCTTTATCGCTTAGCTTGTTCTCCCCCATTTAGTTCTTTAACCTTTGTAATTCAACACATGTTCATTCTTGGCCTCAGAAAAATGTTAGGATATTTTTTTCTTTGAATAAGTTTTCTGTTCGTTTGTTTGGTGCTCGTGGGTAGGATGGGGTTTAAGTGCATATCCTGTGCAGACGGATTGTACAGGAAATTGACCCTCAGTTCTGAGAGAACAAAAGAGGAGTGGGAAGAAAGGAAAGAAATAAGATCTTTTGACTCAACCAAAAAGACCATAAAACTAGAGATGGGAAGAAGGGGAGTAGGGAATAAAAAGGATTGTTTCCCAAGTTGTGGTTCTTTAAGTACTTTGGCCTCAAAAATGACTTTTAGCCTACATTTATCACTTTGTATGTTTCAGAAGTATATAGCATTATTTGGCCTGTTTATACCTTTTAAATTTACATAAACTTGGGCTGTATGTCTCATTCTATTTTCTCCTTTTGTCAAATAACATGATTTTTAAGACACGGACCTGTCTTTAGCAATCCTCCTTTGGGCTGAGACTCCCTCCTCAGCAAAGACGTATGTGACCTTGCACTTTGACAGTCCGTCACTCTGCTGTCATTAGTGCAGAACTCCTGCGCGTCCAGTTTAAATGTTTATCCAATTTAAAGTCTGAAACCTTGCCTGACTCCAGAGTTTTGTATTATATTCTATTCTCACAGAGCATCCTCTGTGAGTATGGCAGTATGCATGATTCATTCATTCATTCAGCGAATATTTTTTGAGAGCCTCTTAAAATATAGGCATTGTTCTGGCTTTACTGTTAAGTGAACAAAACAGACAAAAATGCTTGTCCTTGTGAAACTTACATTTTAGTGTGGAGACTTAGATAATAAACATGAATATAAAAACAAGTAAATTATACAGTGTGTTTGGTGGTAATAAGAGCTATGGAGAGAAATAAATCAGGAAAGGAGACATGGGATGTGGGAGTGTCATTAGGAATAGATGCACTTTAAAACAGAACTGTCAGAGAATACCATACTGAGAGGGTAACATTTGAGTGAAATGTCATGGGGAAGAGTGTTTTAGGCAGAAGGGAAAGCCAGTACAAAGGTCCTGAGGCCGATGTGCCTGCCCTGTTCAAGCGATAGCACGGAGGCCAGTGGTGAGAATGAGGTAAGCTAGGGAAGAGATGAACTGAGCAAGACAAATTATGAAGGATCTTGCAGGCCCTTTAAGGATTTTGTCTTTTACTTTAAAATGGGGAGGCATTGAAGAGTCCTGAACAAAGGAGTAACATAATCTGATTTATGCTTTAAAAGTTAGTTGGTATGTTGAGAATAACAATAGGGAGCAAGTATAGAAGCATGGAAATCCAGTTAGTGCACTAGTGGAATAATCCAGCTGAGAGATGATGGTGGTGACAGGGTGGTGGTAGTGGAGAGGGTAGATGAGAAATGGATAGCTTCTGGGTATGTTTTTGAAGGCAGTGCCAATAGAATTTCTGAATGGATTAGATGTAGTATGTGAGAGCAAGAAAGGAATTATGAGTGATTCCAAGGTTTTTGGCCTTAGCACATGAAAAGATGGGATTGCTGTTAACTGAGTTGGGGAATTCTGTGGGAAAATTAAGTTTGGAAGGAAGGGTGGATAGCAGTTTTGCATATTAAGTCCAAATAATGTTAATTAGTAATTTCTTACCTTTATATTCTGAAGCCCAGCACAGTGCCTTGTACATAAAATAGGTGTTCGCTGAAATTACTAGTTTGTAAACCTTAAATTTCAATATATTGAGTTTCACAAAGGCATAAATGCATGCCATTTGCTGTTTTTATCCTGATAGGGTTTAAAAGTTGGCTATAGGGTCTGGTTAATACTATTTCTAACTTGGTCATGGATAGTACAAAAGTTCTTACTGTCGAGTTTTTATTTCTCTTTTTTGTTTGACAGAGACAGTCTCACTATGTTGCCCAGGCTGGTCTCAAATTCCTGGGCTCAAGCGATCCTCCTGCCTTGACCTCCCAAAGTTCTGGGATTACAGGCGTGAGCCACCATGGCTGGCCTCCTCTTATAATTTCAAAAAAGGGAGATTCTTCCTCTATCTAAAAAGAATGATATATACTTAAACTGTTTGATAATCATTGAGTAACAGTTACAAACCATTGTTATGTGTTACTACTGCCAGTGGCAAAATAATGCTTAGTGTGGATTGAGTAGTGTTCAGTATGGACACAAATAAATATGGATATTTTCTGTACTTCTTGTTTTTGGCAATTCTTTTCATTTTAGTAAAGGGTTGGCATTTTGTAGCCCAGTGGAAATTATGCTAGGGTAGATAATTTTTTCATTAGAATAAAGACAAAATTTGAAGAATGTTTCTTATAATATGGATTTTTGTTTATTTGGTAATTCTAAATTGGTTATCTTGGTATATAATACAACTGTTCCCATTTACTATAACTACATTTAAACAAGGAGCAACATATATGCTTTAAATTTTCAGAATGTCTGGACATATCTTGAAGTTTATCATGATATTCTTAATGTAAAACAAAACTTAATTAGAATTTTAAACATGTATTTCTTTTGAGAGAAGGAAGGAATGTGATAAAGTGAAACTCTAAAACTGTTAGGAGAATTATAGGTCTAACCTACAACAGCAATTTCTGTCTATATCATTAGACAGTCATGAAGCTAAGTTTTAAACCTTGGTCAATATGATTTTAAGATTAAGATACATCTCTTTGTTTCCTGTCACTTATATTTTTGTGTAATTTGGGTATTCATTTAGCAGCAGCTAGCAGTTACTGAGCACATATTATGTAACTCTTCTTAAATATTTTTAAAATTTAACTTTATTTTGTATTATCTTCTTTCCTTCTCTTTTGATATTATATAACTCTTGACAGAACTTCTTTCCAGGAAGCACATTGTGAAGTTTGGAAAACAAACATACAGAATATTACAGAGATACAGATAGAGGGTGTTAATGTAGCCAGTGTAATGCTTTTGAGGTCAGAGGGAGGAGGATAATGTTAGGTTTCCTAGGGGAGAGTACAGTTGTTCCCCTCCTTTTCCATGGTTTCTCTTTCTGTAGTTTTGGTTACCCATGGTCAACCCCAGTCTGAAAATATTAAGATATTTTGAGAGACAGGGAGAGAGACCACATTCATATAACTTTTATTATGGTATATTGTTATAATGTTCTATTTTATTATTAGTTATTGTAAACCTCTTACAGAGCTTAATTTGTAAATTAAAAGTTATCATAGATAGGTATGTATCAGGAAAAACATGATATATAGGGTTCAGTACTATTCATGATTTCAGGCATCCACTGGGGATATCTTGGAATATATTCCCTGTGGATAAAGGGGACTTCTGTATATTAGAGCTGAGTACTATGAGTAGAAGTCAGCCAGTCAAAAGAAACATGGGATGAGAACCCATTCCAGGTAGGCTGGACTGTGTGAACGAAGTCCAAACGATGGGAAGCAGCCTCTGGTGTACATTAAAGTGTTCAATCTGAGGTGGGGGGAAGTAAAGCTGGAGAAGTAGGCAGAGACCTGATCATGAAAGGTCTTGAAGGTCATGATAAAGAGGCTGTAGCTTGATGGTGAACTACTGAACAGGCTTAAGAAGAATGATGTGGTCAAATTTTTGTCTTAAATAGATCACTTTGCCAGCTGTGTGGAGGATGGATTTGAGGGAGACAAGACTGGAGGCAATAGTCCAGGTGAGAGATGCTGGGGATCTGAACTAAGTCACTGGCAATAGAGATGGAAAAGAAGGAGTGGATTTGAAAAGAAAGAAAACTATAGATTCAAGGTTTTTTCCCTTCACATGTGATAAAACCAGTTTTACATTGAAAATGAGTGGAGGGAGAGAAACGTAATAGAAAGATGTTGTCATGTGACCTAGGCAGTTGGACACTTTGTCTTGGCAGACAACCATTAAAAGTAGCCCCAGAGATCAAGAATAATTACTACTAGAAGAACAGTGTATTTTTTGTATAATCAACCTGGGCTATGAGAAGCAGGTGATCTTTAAGATGGTGTAGGGTTCACCTGTTTATGTGGTATGAATTAGGAACTATAAGGACTTGAGGAAGAAACAGACCTTATAAGGCTTCAGCCACTACACATTGTAGAAACTCAATAAATGTGCAATGATGGTGATATTTTCTAGGACTTTAAGTTATTAATATCTTACAAAAGTCTACTGCCCAGGAAAACAAAATAGAGTAAGACAAACTGCCGATGAAATAATGAACAGCCTGTGGTCTCAGCTACTCGGGAGGCTCAGGCAGGAGGATTGCTTGAGCCCAGGAGTTCTGACTGCAGTGCTCTATGGATCATGCCTGTGAATAGGCAGAGCACTCCAGCCTGGGCACCATGGTGAGGCCCCTCTGTTTTTTGTTTTGTTTTGTTTTAAAGCAAGCAACAGGTTTCTTTTGTTTTGCAGATAATTTTAGGGTTTTTTTTTCCAGGAGCACTATTTCTATAATTTTTTCTACATGTAAATAGAGGGCCTGGATTTATATAACATTTACATAGTTCTGAAAAATAATCTCTTGTCTATTCTACAATTTGCTTTTTATGAAGAGAGAAAGGAAAGAAAAGTGGTTTTGGAAGGCTTATAAAACATAACTGTTTCTTCTTTAAAACCACCACCACCACAACAAAATAGCTTATGTTTTATAAAGGTAGTAGCCATTTCTTTTTGAGATTTTTTTTTTTTTTCATTTTGAGAAAACTGTGCTTTTCCTTTTCATTTATGTCTGATTTTGGTGATTGCATATAAATTAGGGTTAAACTCTCATTTTGTCATCTTTTCTCTGACTACCTTGTTATATTTTCAACAAGTAAATTGCTTCCTCATGCTAGGAGACACGGTGCCTATTTGCTCATTCTTCATGACTCCACAAACTGTACGGTTCTGTCTCACTCTGGAGCCAGCAGCTGAACTGTGCATGTACTGAATTCAAAAGAAGTTTTAGCTGTTGAACTTGTGAATTCCTTTCTCTTGTTATATCTTTCAGAAGCCTTGCATCGCCCCTACGGTTGTGATGTTGAACCCCAGGCATTGAATGAAGCTATCAGGTGGAGCTCCAAGGAGAACTTGCTTGGCGCCACTGAGAGTGACCCTAATCTCTTTGTTGCACTTTATGATTTTGTAGCAAGTGGTGATAACACACTCAGTATCACTAAAGGTGAGACTTGTATGTAATATCCTCTCACTTTTTAGTTTTCATTAATGGTTAAGGACTAAAGTACCTGTTCTAGCTTCTGCCACTAACTAAAGTCAGCTAGATAATGTGGGCCTGGATACTTTTGTTCTATTGTCTTTTTTTTTAAAAAAAAACCTATGTATGAGATAATGCCCTATAAAGTATAACTCTATTTTTTAGGGTTTATTAAAGGTGAAATGAGATAAAGTACCTTAGAAAAAACTCAGACTTTCCTTATTCTCAGAATTCTGTACCATATGTAATTTGCCAGCACATTTATCTAGCACAAAGGTAAGACTTACTATACGTCTGTTCTAAGTGAGCTATGGCTAAGTGAGTCAAGTTGCCAGACCCCAGTGCTACTCACAAGTATTGTCTGTGGGCTTGACTACTTATATGAGGATTGTGGCATTACCAATCAAAAATGAGATTAAGAACTTGCACCCAAAATGTAAACCAGCTATATCACTAAGCATACTATTTATTGTTTAGCTCAGGTAATATTTCATTTTTTTGGATCAAGACTTTCTGCATGAAGATAGTAGTCCATTGTTTAACATTCTGGCATAAGCTTCTTATCTTGTTGTGGACCAGCTTTGATTAGCACTGGCCTAGACAACTTAAATTTCTGTCATTCCTGTTTACATGGGTTAGTTAAAAGATTAGTGGGAATGGTTTCTATTATAGTACTGTGTTTCCCTGAATATAAGACAGGATCTGCCAGGCGTGGTGGCTTATGCCTGTAATCCTAGCACTCTGGGAGGCCGAGGCGGGCGGATTGCTCGAGGTCAGGAGTTCGAAACCAACCTGAGCAAGAGCAAGACCCCATCTCTACTATAAATAGAAATTAATTGGCCAACTAATATATATATAGAAAAAATTAGCCAGGCATGGTGGCACATTGCTGTAGTCCCAGCTACTTGGGAGGCTGAGGCAGTAGAATTGCTTGAGCCCAGGAGTTTGAGGTTGCTGTGAGCTAGGCTGACACCACGGCACTCACTCTAGCCTGGGTAACAAAGTGAGACTCTGTCTCAAAAAAAAATGAATAAATAAAATAAGACAGGGTCTTATTTATTTTTCCTCAAGAAGACACCCTAGGGCTTATTTTCAGGGGATGTGTTATTTTCCCCTCAAAGTCTCAGTTTGCAGCATGCACAGGATGGCCGGGACCTGACAGAGGGAGCCAACCTTGTTGGTGGGCCTGCCCGCACCTTTCTGGTCACCTCTGGGATAGTAGCTCTCATAATGGGGCAGATGAGAAGGGCTGCTCATCTTTTTTTTTTTTTTTTTTTTTGAGACAGAGTCTCGCTTTGTTGCCCAGGCTAGAGTGAGTGCCGTGGCGTCAGCCTAGCTCACAGCAACCTCAAACTCCTGGGCTCGAGTGATCCTTCTGCCTCAGCCTCCCGGGTAGCTGGGACTACAGGCATGTGCCACCATGCCCGGCTAATTTTTTTTTTATATATATATCAGTTGGCCAATTAATTTCTTTCTATTTATAGTAGAGACGGGGTCTCGCACTTGCTCAGGCTGGTTTTGAACTCCTGACCTTGAGCAATCCGCCCGCCTCGGCCTCCCAAGAGCTAGGATTACAGGCGTGAGCCACGGCGCCCGGCCAAGGGCTGCTCATCTTTACCGCTCTGTGACGAAATGCATGGTTGTGCAGATGCCCTCCGTAGCCACACCCATCACTAGGTCTTATTTTTGGCGTGGGGCTTATGTTGCGCACATGCTTAGAAATCTTGCTCAGGCTTATTTTATGGGTAGGTCTTATTTTAGGGGAAACATGGTAATAGTCTCAAGAGAGTAGTAGTTTATTTCAGTGGTAAATTCTTATAAAAGGGAACACTAAGAACTAGTATTTTCCAAGATAGCTCAGTCACCAAGAAATTATTGATAAAGAAAGTCTGTTGATTCCTCCGTTAACCAGTTATAGCAACTGCTAGTGCAGCTCAAGGGCTAGGGTTCCCTTTATCTTATGGCCGACAGTTGTGTCTCTTAAAATTCACAAAATGGAAGATTTTTATGTTAAAATTAGGTTCTTTTTAATATGAAGTGATGTCATGTTAAAGCCATTTTATTATTTTAAAAGACAAGAAAATATATTTTAAAAATAAAAAACAACACTACTGGTTTTAGTTCCTTTTTCTTTGAAGATGATATTTTGCTTGAATTTTTAAAACAAAATTCTCCCTAGGATTCCTCTGCCAGTTGGGCCAGGTTTTTTTTTGTTTTTTGGGGGGGCCAGTGTTTATGTCTCTGCTAGTCATACCTCTGTCAATTTCCATGGTAGTTAAAACTTCGAGAGTAGAAAATTCTCCTTATAAAAAAAACTGCCAAAAAGAGAGGAAAACGAAAACTAGGGTGTTCGTATCCTAATTATGATGGCCTGTCATTACTAGTTCTTTTTAAGGTAGCAACAATATTAAAAAATACATATATAAATATATAAAGTACTTAGTTTTTACTTCTAGTTCTTTTGGACTAGTAGAAGAAAACTACAGAGCAACAAGTTTTCTTCAGTTTTTCTAGCAAGATTCCTTTCCCCCTGTGAACATGGTTGGCGAGTGTCTGTGCACTCATGTGTGTCTGCCACCTCCCCGACACACTCCTGTGTCTGCACGTGTGTCTGCTTTAACATGTGCGTGTATGTGTACACTCTTTCATTCTTCTCTTTGAATGTCTCATATCGAGGTGTCTCAGGTGAGAGAGTAGGGCTCATAGAAAGCTATCCTGTGGTAAACATTTCTAGAGGCCACTGTAAAAAGATAGATGGTTTCCACAATAATTATTTTGGGTTTTTCCTGAGTAGCCTCTGCCTGATGATTTCTGGGTCATGTGCTTTTGATTGATTTGGCTTCCTTCTTTCTGACACTGAGGAAGTATTATTAGTTACGGACTCTATAGGAATGCTTGCGTCTCTTAGAGATAGGAGCATAAGGCACTACAAGGATTCTTCAGATTAACATTTATCTATTACTAAGGATATCTTTTTCAGCTTTCTAGTTTTCCCAAAGAAGCTTCTAATCTGTGCTGCAAGTATAAGGGGCAAGATGCATGTTGAAGTCTAACTAACCTTGATATTCACAACTTTAATAGAGAAATCAAGGACATTGAAGTTGATAGCAAAGATGTACTAAGTGACTTGGGTTCTGGGTTCCAACTTCTGAGTCAACTTCCCATTTTATACTAATTTTAGAGGAACAGAAAGGAGTGATTCATTCTTCCTGTGGGGAATAGAAGGGAAATTAGAAAGCTATTACTGTTTTAAAACTTGAGTCCTGGTAAGGATTGTGCTTTGGGAGTCCTGACTGCCCATCCCCATCCCCATCCCCACCCCCAAATAGTTTTCTTGCTGAAAACTTTGTGGCCTGTGATGGTTTTTTGTTTGTTTTTGTTTTTTACTTGGATGATTTTGTTGCCTGAATGCCAAGTGAATTTTGTATTTCACTTGCCTAATAACTTTGTGTTTCACATGTCTTATCCTTAATCCTTGATTGTTGTTAACATTGAACCAGATATAAATTCACTTTCCCACAAAACAGTTTATAAAGGAATATATATATTCCTTTATATATATATATATATATATATATATATATTCCTTTATAAACTTTTGTGGGAAAGTGAATTTTATTTTTCTTTAGAAGAGTGCACACTATGTCCTTTTCCAGCCATTTCTATCTTTGTATACAATTTTACTACCATACATAGTTTCCTAAGGATATTTTTAGGTGGTGTATAAACCTTTAAAAAAATGTAGTAAATGCCAAGAAACCATTTCTGACTATGCTTCTGTGGTTTAAGCTATAAGCTAAAGAGAGTAATCAGGATATGAGGAGTAGCAAAGTTTATTTTCATTATTTAAAAACATTTTTTGACATAAAAGTTCCTGATTAATTTTTCAATGAGTTTGAAATTTGACAATACACTGCTTCAGTTTGAAATAAAGTCTTAATGTCTTTTCTTTCATTCTGTAATGACCTCATGACTAGGTGAAAAGCTACGAGTCCTTGGTTACAATCAGAATGGTGAGTGGAGTGAAGTTCGCTCTAAGAATGGACAGGGTTGGGTGCCAAGCAACTACATCACCCCGGTGAACAGCCTGGAAAAGCATTCCTGGTACCATGGACCGGTGTCACGCAGTGCGGCAGAGTATCTGCTCAGCAGTCTGATCAATGGTAGTTTCCTGGTGCGGGAAAGTGAGAGCAGCCCTGGGCAGCTGTCGATCTCACTCAGGTATGAGGGGCGTGTGTATCACTACAGGATCAATACCACCACAGATGGCAAGGTAAGACTTGCCAGTAACCACCTTTAGGTGTAGACTGGCTACTCTGTAGAAATAAAACTCAGAGTGACTGAAGTGAAATATAGTTTTTATGTCTGACATAAAATATTTGCTAACTTTGTGGGTTTGGACTATTTGGCATGTTAGAGCTTGCTCTTTTCAAAAAGATATGGTAATGGAAATTTAAAACAGTATTGTATTAATAGTTTAATGATAAGCTAAATTTGAAGGTGAAGAATGAGGGAACTACTGTATAAGTTAGCTGTTCTAATTAGCAGTACACAAATGTATACCCATTACTTTGGCATAGAATTTGTAAATTAACCTTGTCTCTTTGAAAATTATAATAATCTTGGCCAGGCGCACTGGCACAGGCCTGTAATCCTAGCACTCTGGGAGGCTGAGGCAGGGGGGTTGCTCAAGGTCAGGAGTTCAAAACCAGCCCGAGCAAGAGCGAGACCTTGTTTCTACTAAAAATAGAAAAAAAATTAATTGGACAACTAAAAATATATAGAAAAAATTAGCTGGGCATAGTGGCGCATGGCTGTAGTCCCAGCTACTTGGGAGGCTGAAGCAGGACGATTGCTTGAGCCCAGGAGTGTGAGGTTGCTGTGAGCTAGGCTGACACCACGGCACTCACTCTAGCCTGGGCAACAGAGTGAGACTCTGTCTCAAAAAAAAAAAAAAAAAAAAGAAAAGAAAAAGAAAATTGTAATAATCTCTACTAGAAAGTTTATAGAGTAAGAATTTAGATTTCTGAGACTGGTGTCAATCGTTAATGTATGTAACGATCATTTAGTCATTGAGCAATTTGTATATTGGAAGGACCAATCATGTTAGTTAGAATGGAACTGTTATATGTAATAAACTATAAAGCATGATCTTGTGTCAGCTGGTTTTCTATTGAACAGTAAACTTAGGTTGAATCATTTCTTCCATTCTTCCCCTCTGTGTGATGATGCATAGTGGGAGAAAGTATAAGCATTGTAGCAAGCAGACATAGTTTGTTTTGTAACCGTTCCACTTATTAACTTTGTTACCTTATATAAACCTCAATTTCCCTGTCTATAATTGAATCTTACTTTATTGGATTGTTGTAAGGATTCAATGAAATAATTTCTATAAAACATAATGGCTGGTACAAAGTAGGAAATAAGTTATTAGTTCTCTTTCTTTTGTACCACCATACACACATACTATGTTGTCTCTTGACTAAACCAAATAGAATCAGGTAAATAATAATGTAAGAGAGTTAGGCTGGGCGCAGTGGCTCATGCCTGTAATCCTAGCACTCTGGGAGGCCGAGGCGGGAGGATTGCTCAAGGTCAGGAGTTTGAAACCAGCCTGAGCAAGAGCAAGACTCCCGTCTCTACTAAAAATAGAAAGAAATTAATTTGCCAACTAAAAAGATATAGAAAAAATTAGCCGGGCTTGGTGGCGCATGCCTGTAGTCCCAGCCACTGGGGAGGCTGAGGCAGGAGGATCGCTTGAGCCCAGGAGTTTGAGGCTGCTATCAGCTAGGCTGATGCCATGGTACTCTAGCCTGGGCAACAGAGTGAGACTCTGTCTCAAAAAAAAAAGAAAGAAAAAAGAGAGTTATATACCCAACAGAAATGAGTGCATATGTGTACCAGAAGATATGTATAGAAATGTTCATAACAGCATATTTTGTGATAGCCAAAAACTGGAAACACCCACATATCTAATAACAACAGTAGAATCTATTAATATTAATAAACTGTGGTATATTCATAAAGTGGAATCTCATTCAGCAATAGAAATGAATATAGTAATGCCACACATAGTACCATCATGGAAAACGATGAGCCACCAGCTGCCTGCTTTTGTAAATAAAATTTTATTAGAATATAGCCATACCCATTTGTTTGGTTACTTTTTATTAATAGGCAATACTCAGTAGTTGTGACAGAGACCTTATGGCCACAAGCCTAAAATATTTATTATCTGTCCCTTTAGAAAAAAGTTTGTAAAGTTGAGTGAAGGAGATTAGTATTTTCCCTGGATGAGGATGGGGAGAGTCGGAATGACTGGTGATGGGTATGGGGTTTCTTTTTGGGGTGATGAAAATGTTCTGGAATTGGATAGTTGTAATGTTTGGACAACCTTGTAAATGTACTAAAAACCGCTGAATTGTATACCTTACAATGGTAAATTTTATGGCATGTGAAATATATTGCAATAAAAAAAAGTTGAGTGAAAGAAAGCAGACACAAACAATACATATTGTATGATTTCATTTGTCCATAGTTCAGAAATAGGCAAAGCTAATCTAAGGCATTAGAAGTCAGAATAGTGGTCACCTTTGCAGGGGTAAATAGCTGGGAGGCATGTGGGGTGTTGTAATTCTTGCCGTGGGTGATATTTACATGAGTAAGTTTATTTTAAAAAATCACCAGTTCTCCATTTATGAATCACATACTTCTGTATATAATAAAACAAAATTTTCTTTTTAAAAAATAACAAGCTCCCTTGGGAGGTACAGCCCAAGACTGCTCTTACTTTATATTTCTTAGTTGCTTATCATAAATTAAAAACTATTTTGTCAACAGCTCTCTGAAATCAAATTGTGGCTCTTTTTTAAAAGAATGGCCTGGGCCGGGCGCGGTGGCTCACGCCTATAATCCTAGCACTCTGGGAGGCCGAGGTGGGCAGATTGCTCGAGGTCAGGAGTTTAAAACCAGCCTGAGCAAGAGCGAGACCCCGTCTCTACTATAGATAGAAAGAAATTAATTGGCCAACTAACATATATATAGAAAAAATTAGCCGGGCATGGTGGTGCATACCTGTAGTCCCAGCTACTCGGGAGGCTGAGGCAGCAGGATTGCTTGAGCCCAGGAGTTTGAGGTTGCTGTGAGCTAGGCTGACACCACGGCACCCACTCTAGCCTGGGCAACAAAGTGAGAGACACTCTGTCTCAAAAAAAAAAAAAAAAAAAAAAAAAGAATGGCCTGGACACTCAAGTGCACATCGTAATAAAAAATTATGACATTTGAATACCCTCCTCCTATCAAAAAAAATTAAGTGGTTTTCAAATTAAGTTCTGTGTAAGATTCTGAGGTGGTATTTCTGAAAATTTTACAAGAACCAAGTCTCTGCTTGCCTACTTGAACCAGAGCATCTCTTTCTTCACCATGTGTGTGTGTGTGTGATTTTTCAGTAGACACAGTCTCACTCTGTAGCCTTCCTTGGCTAGAGTGCAATGGCACCATTGTAGCTCACTGCTACTTCAAAACCCTGGACTCAAGTGATACTCCTGTCTCAGCCTCCCCAGTAGCTGGGACTATAGCTGCATGCTACCATGCCTGGCTAATTTTTTCTGGTTTTTTTTTGTAGAGACAGGGTCTCACTCTTGCTCAGGCTGGTCTCAAACTCCTGAGCTCTAGCCATCCTCCTGCCTTCACCTCCCAGAGTGCTAGGATTATAGGCATGAACCACTGGGCCTGGCCCCTATTGTATATATTTGAGTTCCACTGTCTTGTTGCTTTAAAATATTCGAAGACCAATGAGCTTGACAATCCAGACAGATATCTTTTTTTTTTTTTTTTTTTAAACAGAGTCTCACTCTGTCACCCCATGTAGAGTGCAGTGGCATCATTGTAGCTCACTACAACCTCAAACTCCTGGGCTCAAGGGATTCTCCTGCCTCAGCCTCCTGAGTAGCTGGGACTACAGGTGCATGCCACGATGCCCAGCTAATTTTTCTATTTTCAGGAGAGACAGAGTCTCACTCTTGTTCAGGCTGGACTTGAATTCGATAGCTCAAGCAGTCCTCTTGCTTGGGCCTCCCAGAATGCTAGAATTACAGGCGTGAGCTACTGTGCCTAGCCCAGACAGGTATTTTGAAAGCTTTTCCCCCAGTGCTGAGCTAATTTAATTTAGGAAGAATAGGAAGAGTTGTTTAAATAAGATTAAACTAAAGTTCTGTGTTTCCCTTTATCATCATCATTGAATTTTTATTTACCTCAATTCAGAAAACTTAGTATCTTTATATATTTTAGCCAGTGAGATAAGGACTTAAAAAAAAATTCTTGATCCCCTTTCAAGTTGTTTAGCTTTTCTCCTTTTCTCATCAGGTGTATGTGACTGCTGAGAGTCGCTTTAGCACCTTGGCAGAACTTGTTCACCATCACTCCACAGTGGCTGATGGGCTGGTGACAACACTACACTACCCAGCACCCAAATGTAATAAGCCTACAGTCTACGGTGTGTCCCCCATCCATGACAAATGGGAAATGGAACGAACAGATATTACCATGAAGCACAAACTTGGGGGCGGTCAGTATGGAGAGGTTTACGTTGGTGTCTGGAAGAAATACAGCCTTACAGTTGCTGTGAAAACACTGAAGGTGGGTTGCTGAGAATTACAGTTTTCACGCATCTTTTTCTTTTGTGCTCAATCACTTGGAAATATCAGTGTGCCCTTCTTTAACTTTGGAACACTTTCCACCCCCTGGTGCCAAGCGCATCAGCAAATTGTGATGATTAACTCTAGTGCTGTTGCTGGCAATGCAGGGGCAGATTATTCACTGCAGTGAGGTGAAACCCATGTGTGGGAAAGGCTTGTCTCTGGAGGCTGTTGTTGTAAATCTTAGTGGGAGGTTAGAAGCAAATTACAAGTTATAAAAGCAAAACAAGCTGTTTTGCTTCCTGAGAAAGAGCCTGCTGGATTGAATTCTTTGGGCATTGTCAGAGAATCATGGGGCTCATTCTGTCTTTTATCTCCCTGCTTTTTTGCTCCTCCCATGTCTCTGCAATTAGATCACTTCTTCTTCATATTCACAGAAGTGTTTTTCCTGATGTTACTCTATCTCATCTTTAAGTATCCTGGTATCAGATTGTAGGGTTTTCACTCATTGGATTCTTGGAAGATTCTCCCCGAGCCTCAGTAGCTCTGGTATATATCACTTATAAGGGCTATTCTTCAGCTATGAGTAGTAATCAGTTCTGTTTATTAAGCATATTCTGAATGTGAAACAATATATGAAGCCTTGCAAACATGCCTTGCTCCTTAAAAAGCTTATGGTCTAGGCTGGGTGCGGTGGCTCACGTCTGTAATCCTAGCTCTCTTGGAGGCTGAGGCGGGCGGATTGCTCAAGGTCAGGAGTTCAAAACCAGCCTGAGCAAGAGCGAGACCCCATCTCTACTATAAATAGAAAGAAATTAATTGGCCAACTGATATATATATATATATATAAAATTAGCTGGGCATGGTGGCGCATGCCTGTAGTCCCAGCTACTCGGGAGGCTGAGGCAGAAGGATCGCTCGAGCCCAGGAGTTTGAGGTTGCTGTGAGCTAGGCTGACGCCATGGCACTCACTCTAGCCTGGACAACAAAGCAAGACTCTGTCTCAAAAAAAAAAAAAAAAAAGCTTATGGTCTAATCAGGAAAATAAACATGTAAACAGTTAATTGCTCTTTCTCCTTGTTCAGAGGCTAAGATATCTAGAGAAGTAAACTATCAGAGAATTGAATTATCCAATCCAAGTCTCCTGTGTTTCAGTTGATTACAGGACATGATTGCTGAGTTTTTATCATCCTGCTAATTTTTACTCCAGTTTCTAATATTGGATAAATTCAAGGGCATTTTTTCTTTCTTAGTTGGATTTCTATAGACCATATTAGGTTGTGATAAAATTTCTTAAAATAATATGCAAAAATATTCAAAAGATACTCTTTTTTACTTTTAGAGCTGATGTTTTAGGATGGTGAGTTGCCTGAAATGATTAAGACGGGGGTTTGTCCCTTTCCTTCTTCTTTCTTCCCTTTCCATTTTTATAGGAAGATACCATGGAGGTGGAGGAGTTCCTAAAAGAAGCTGCAGTGATGAAGGAAATCAAGCACCCTAATCTGGTGCAACTGTTAGGTGAGGAAGCTTGCTTGAACCATACATTTCCTCAGAGATACTTACCTCTCAATCCTTTGTTACCAGATCCTTCTTTTGAATCACCACGGTGGAACCTCCAAATGTGAATCCACTTCAATAAATGGCTATCATTTTAGTGAAGAGGTTCTTTGTTTAAAAACTGCCCAAGAAACAGTGGCCTGGATTGATTTCGGTTTATAAAACTGCTCCGTTTGTGGTAGTTGCCCCAGATTAAAATTTCATATGTGTTCAAAATGGTACCAAGCCAAAAACTGTCACAAAATAGTTCTGCAAAATAAAGAGACATTAAACAAGGGACTGTTGAAAAGAAGTAATTAAAAATTGTGACCACACCCATCAGTTTACCCTTTACAAGCAGATAATGCTATGCTATGATAGATTGGCTTTTCACAAAGAGACCTTTCACTAAATCCCGTTACCTTTTTAAAATAGGACCAGTTTCTTTGGATATTCATATTGAGCCAATCTGTCCCAAAGGAAATAGTTTCTCATTGGTTTCTTGTAAGGAATCTGCCATATATCAGCTATATCTTTGACTCTGGAAACAGAATCTTTTTATAAAGCTTTATTGCAGGGCTCACATAGTCTTCAGCTAAGTATTGTTAGTGTATAGTCGAGGAGGAGAATGATGGGCACGTAGAGAACTCTAGAAGTTTTGGTCTTCTTGGCCTCTTATGGAATTAATACAGATAACTTTGCTTTTGCTCAAACAGGCAAATACTCAAAGGCATATGAATTTCTGGAGAACAATATAATGGAAGCAAAGATTCCTTATCAACCAACTTCTTAATTTTTGCTATATTAATTTCAGAGAATGTGGTGGTAAGAAGGGAAAAGATTACTGCTGAACTAGACCTAAAAAATTACCAAATTATTCTTGGCCAGCATGGTTGGGAGTGTTTGAATGTATGTATACTAATAAAACAAGCTCTACTCTTCAACTGTCAGGTGTGTGTACTTTGGAGCCACCATTTTACATTGTGACTGAATATATGCCATATGGGAATTTGCTTGATTATCTCCGAGAATGCAGCCGAGAAGAGGTGACTGCAGTTGTGCTGCTCTACATGGCCACTCAGATCTCTTCTGCAATGGAGTATTTAGAGAAGAAGAACTTCATCCATAGGTGTGTAAGACCTGCTTATTGCCTGTGACTAACAATGAAGCCATCTTGCTTGACATGTAAAGGAATAATTTGAGAACCTTTCCAGAAATTTTCAGATGATTTAAGAAAGTAGTTCTTGGCTGAGCATGGTGGCTCACGCCTGTAATCCTAGCACTCTGGGAGGCCGAGGCAGAGGGATTGCTTGAGGTCAGGAGTTCGAAACCAACCTGAGCAAGAGCGAGACCCCATCTCTACTATAAATAGAAAGAAATTAATTGGCCAACTAATATATACAGAAAAAATTAGCTGGGCATGGTGGCGCATGCCTGTAGTCCCAGCTACTCGGGAGGCTGAGGCAGCAGGATTGCTTGAGCCCAGGAGTTTGAGGTTGCTGTGAGCTAGGCTGACGCCACGGCACTCAGTCTAGCCTGGGCAACAAAGCGAGAGTCTGTGTCAAAAAAAAGAAAAAGTAGTTCTCTATTTCACAGGGCCCATTATGATGTCATTTCCAACTTGTAAATTTATTGTACTATGATTAAAATATTAATGAGGGGCCTTTGCTAGTCTCAAAACAGAGAGATGTCTCTGTTTTGTCCAGCACTATATCCAAGATCTTTTTGCTCCATCTAGTGGCTGAATTTTAAAAATAGCTTTCTGTCTTAGTAAAGAACTTAAAGCCTGTAGAAAAGCATTGGTCTATTGCTTACCTGTGAAACCTATTATAATGTACTTATAAGTAGAAACCCATTTTATAAAGACTGATTTGTTTGGTATCACATAACTGCCTATAGACGAGTACTCTATAAATGATATATAATCAGTGGCTTTCTACCATGTTAGTGATTATCATAAAATACTACCATATTTGTGAACACTTACTTATGAACTCTACTTGTAGCACAAAGAACTAAGTAAGAATAGAGCATTCATGACCATTTTCTTCACCATCTGAATGGACTCACATTAGGATTCTCTTTCCCACAGAGATCTTGCAGCTCGTAACTGCCTAGTGGGAGAAAACCATGTGGTAAAAGTGGCTGACTTTGGCTTGAGTAGATTGATGACTGGAGACACCTATACTGCTCATGCTGGAGCCAAATTTCCTATTAAGTGGACAGCACCAGAGAGTCTTGCCTATAATACGTTCTCAATTAAATCTGATGTGTGGGGTAAGGTTGAAAGGGACTTTTTCCTGAGTATGTCTTTTTGTTTTCTTTATAAATACCCTTAGTTCTTTATAGCTTCTCTTTTATATGATATTCAGTATCCTCTGCCTTTACCCTCATCCATCTTCAGTCACACAGCAAGCTATCTGCCAGTACTATGCTTAGCGTAGAAAGAAGTATAAATAAGAAAATTTTAGAAAGTCCCTGCCTTCAAAGAGCTCACAGTCTAGATCTCATATTGCATTGCAGTTATAATGATCCTCTCTCTGTAAAGCTCCCTATCTTTCACATTAGGTTTTGTTGCTGATTTCCAGGGCTCTGTGACACAGAGCTTTCTTTACAGAGAAGGCATGATAAGGTTTCATCTTGAGTTTGTCCTTGTAAATTGATGTTGTTTCTACTGCCCTGAGAAGCAGTATGACTTGGTGTAGAGGCTTATAGACTAAAAAAGTCTGCAAATTTGGATTGTGGGCCAATAGAAATAGCAGTAGGATTCTAAGTCACTTTTTAACCAGAAATTTCAAACTTAGAAATAACCTAATTGTGACATAATCAAGCAAGTTCTTTTTTCTAATGTGAATTTTATTTAATTATAAGTAAATCTATTTTTATTTTACTCCTGTAATATTAGCTTTAAAACCATTAAACTCATTAAATACAGTAGTTCCCCCTTGTCCTCAGGAGAATATATTCCAAGACCCCCAATGTATGCCTGAAACTGAGGATAGTGCTAAAGCCTACATATACCTTGTTTATATAGTGTGTTTGGATGTGGTAACCGAAGGGGTTACCAAGTGACTAAAGGGTTAGGTAGAGTCTACAGGGTAGATGTGCTGGACAGAGGGATGATTCACATCCCAGGAGTAAGGAGCAGGATGGCTTGAGATTTCATCACGCTACTCAAGAGTGACATGCAATTTAAAAATTATGAATTATTTATTACTGGGATTTTCCATTTAATATTGGTATTTCTGTTCAGCTGTCAGTAGTGCCATTAAAAGAAAAGAAAAAGGAAAAATAGCTAAATTTTTTAAAAGAAAAAAAAGTAAAAAAAATATTAGTATTTCTGGTCTGATGTTGACTTTGAGTAACTGAAACCATAGGAAGGCAAAACCACAGATAAGGGGCGACTGCTGTGGATCAAAGACTAGAATAGTTGGATTATGCCTCATGCTTCTTAAATGGTCAAAGTTTATTCTCCCCCACTGTAGTAAAGGAAATCTAAATAAAATTGGGAAATTTAAATAGAACTGTCTTGAGATTATCTACAGCATTCCTGTGGCAGATATCTTAGAAGTACAAGTCATGCTGTAAAAATTGATACATGAGTATATTAATGTTATTGTATTAATAACAGTGTGTGAATGTTATTCAAAATTTGAGATAGAATTAGTTATATAAAATAAATAGTAAATCACAGAAGAAACATTAAGATTTTTTTTTTATCCCTTTTGCAGCTTTTGGGGTACTGTTGTGGGAAATTGCTACGTATGGAATGTCACCATATCCAGGTATTGACCTGTCTCAGGTCTATGATCTACTGGAAAAAGGATATCGAATGGAACAGCCTGAGGGATGCCCCCCTAAGGTGTATGAACTTATGAGAGCATGTGAGTATTTTTGCATATTTTAATTTTGAAAGTATAAGCTAGCAATTCAGATAGTTAACAAAATTAGAAACATTTCTCCTCTCAGTGTTGTTAGAATGAATCTAGCCTTATGACATTTAAAGAGTTTGTCACTGATTAGCCAGTTTTCATACCACATACCATTGAGTCTTAACTGGAATCCAAGAGTAGTTTTTCATGGCCTAAATATTGACCCAATTTTCAAAAACATTTATGTATTTAATAAGAACATAGTTTAGAGATTAAGGTAGGGGGAGGGCTACTTTCAACTAGATAAGAATGATTGCTAAAGACTTAAGGCAAATGCCCCAAAGTAACCTCTGTGATGAATAAACAGAAGTATTTGAGTGCTTGAAGGTGAGAAAGTAGGAAAGTGAGCAATAAATTACATAGGAGTTGTGTTTGAACATAAGACTGTGTTCTTTTCTCATTGATCATGGGCTACTGTCCTTTGTCAAATGTGAACTCTAAGCTCTTCCTTTCTGATATCCTGTTTTATTTCTAAATATATACAGTTAATTATCTATAAGGTTAGACTGAGTTTGAAGACAGGTTTTACTTCATTTTTCAAGTGGAAGAAAACTTGCCATTTTCTAAACCATATCCCCATCTCTCCTTATAGTAGAGGGAATAGGAGCTAAGGATAAATAGAAGGACCAGCCTTGGGAAATGGGTTCATTACACTTCTGAGCTAGAGCTGAGAAGTGGCTGCATCACTATCATTATAGACATGCTTTAACTCTGCTTTAATAAGCACACGTCAGGATGCATGGGACTCATTATTAGGTATGCCACTAGATACATAATTCCTACAAAGAGCTTTTCATATTTTCTTCTTCTGTTATATAGGCTGGAAGTGGAGCCCTGCTGATAGGCCCTCTTTTGCTGAAACGCATCAAGCTTTTGAAACCATGTTCCATGACTCCAGCATTTCTGAAGGTGAGAATCTGGTGGATTTACTGTTGGTGGCTAGTTCTGGGTGCCGGTGGTGGTAATCATGGTAATTACATTTCAAAATGATTATTTCTTATAGTTTGAGGTTCCATTTCAAGATATTGAATTAATTTTGGGCCTTTATTATTCTTGTGTTGCTTTTTTTGCTATTTCTCAATGTGTCTTTGTATCTCATATATTTATTATAATCTAATTTTTTTTTTTTTGAGACAGAGTCTCACTTTGTTGCCCAGGCTAGAGTGAGTGCCGTGGCGTCAGCCTAGCTCACAGCAACCTCAGACTCCTGGGCTCAAGCGATCCTTCTGTCTCAGCCTCCCAAGTAGCTGGGACTACAGGCATGCGCCACCATGCCCGGCTCATTTTTTCTATATATATTAGTTGGCCAATTAGTTTCTTTCTATTTATAGTAGAGACGGGGTCTCGCTCTTGCTCAGGCTGGTTTTGAACTCCCGACCTCGAGCAATCCGCCCGCCTCGGCCTCCCAGAGAGCTAGGATTACAGGCGTGAGCCACCGCGCCCAGCTATAATCTAATTATTTTTTAATTAGAAATTCATCTCTCCATAAAGAAAATTAGTAAGTTTGGTAGTTCTTTTTTTTTTTTTTTTTTTTTTTAATTTTATAGCAGGTATGGTAGTTCTTTTTTTTTTTTTGAGACAGAGTCTCATTTTGTTGCCCAGGCTAGAGTGAGTGCCGTGGCATCAGCCTGGCTCGCAGCAACCTCAGTCCCCTGGGCTCAAGCGATCCTTCTGCCTCAGCCTCCCCAGTAGCTGGGACTACAGGCATGTGCCACTATGCCCGGCTAATTTTTTGTATATATATTTTTAGTTGGTCAATTAATTTCTTTCTATTTTTGGGTAGAGACAGGGTCTCACTCAGGATGGTTTCGAACTCCTGACCTCAAGTGGTCCGCCCGCCTTGGCCTCCCAGAGTGCTAGGATTACAGGCGTGAGCCACCACGCCCAGGTAGTTCTTTAAATATCAATACTTATAAATCAGGGAAGAGACAAGAAAAAATAGATATAAAAAATATTCCAACTCTCTCAACCACATATACAAAGGTAGAACCAAGTCATAAAAGCAATATCTAGAAATTCCATTTCTGGAACTGGATCTTAATGAAATAACTAATAGTATACACAGAGATTTAGCTATAAATAAGTGTGTTGCGTCAGAGTGTAGCTTATAATATGGAGAATTTTTTTTTTTTTTTTTTGAGACAGAGTCTCACTCTGTTGCCTGGGCTAGAGTGTGTTGGCGTCAGCCTAGCTCACAGCAACCTCAAACTCCTGGGCTCAAGAGATCCTCCTGCCTCAGCCTCTCAAGTAGCTGGGACTACAGGCATGTGCCACCATGCCTGGCTAATTTTTTCTATGTATTTTTAGTTGGCCAATTAATTTCTTTCTATTTTTAGTAGAGACGGGATCTTGCTCTTGCTCAGGCTAGTTTCAAACTCCTGACCTTGAGCAATCTGCCCTCCTCGGCCTCCCAGAGTGCTAGGATTACAAGCGTGAGCCACCGTGCCCGGCTGATATGGAGAAATTAAGAACAACTTAGATATCTAGTTAACTTAATTATTATATCCATATAATTGAATATACTTAAAACAATATTATTAAATATATTGACATGGAAAGTTGTTTAGAATAAACATGTTAAATTATCAATAGAGACAAACCCCTTTTTTTAATTTAAAAAAACAAGTGTATAGATACATACAGCCAGTTTCTCAACTTTTGTATATAAAGCCTTTTAATTTTCTGCAAAAGTCAAACAATATATTTGTTACAAAGAGAGAGAGAGGCCTATTCCTAGAGAACTAAAAATACAGAATTCTTAGTTTCATCTGCCTATTAGACACTGTGATATAGTTCTGGAATTTTGTATATATTTTTCAAATTTTTCCTTTCTTTCATAATCGAATAGAGTTGACTACTTAAGTTTAAGTATTAAAATATTAGAAGAGAAAATCAGGCAGATTGGATTTTGTCCACTTCCCTTAGTGATTTATCCTATTAGTTAAGAGGAAAGGGAAAGGGGAAGTATAACACTAAAGTTTAATGAAAATACTTCATCCTGGACCTTTGATACATGGAACTTCTACAAGTTGGAGAGGGCACAGCTGTCTGTCCCAACATTCTTATTTCTTCTGTGTGCTTTATTTCCTATGGAGTCAAAGTGCTACTAGCCATGGGTGTTAGCCAAAGAGTAGGGTCCACTTTTTGGTACTTTTGTTTTAATTTTTAACTCCTCTTGAATCCTTAGTTTAATATTTCTGTTTCTCTTGAAAATATATTTCTTAACCACTTTGGTCCGGTGCTCACGGCCGCGACGCCTCGCCCACAGCCGCACGGCGGTCTGTGCTGTGTGCGCATTGACCACGACAGATCCATCTTGCTCTCGTGTGATAAGGGAAAGCTTGAAAGCGTGTTTTACTTCACAGGCAGCTTTACTTGTCATGTAAATCAGAATAGGTAACATATACATATATGTTTTCATTATGTTATTTTTAAATGTTCACAATTTTATTTTGATAAACGAAAAATTAGAAAAGTCATATCACGGCTGTCAGCTAAAGTCGCTGTGCGCATTTATCTGTGGCTGTCTACTATAAGTCGACACTCATACCAAAGTGGTTAAGAAAACCAGTCCCTATCTAAGCTAATTTCAATTCAAAATTGCTAAACAAGAAACTTAACATTCAACCCAGATTGTATTGATTATTTAATCTGACTCAGGCACTATACCATGCCTGGAGACACAGAGATAAGACACAGTCCCTAATTAAAAGGGTATATTTATGAATCAGTTTTATGGGAAAGAAACCCAACTCCAACTTTCCTAAGCAATAAAAGGAAGATTTATAACCAAACCATGGAAAAGCAGGGATGGTGCTAACTTCAGAAGCTGAAGAACTCTTGTAGCTTCGGGTCTTCATCCTTCCTCTCTTTTTTCTTCCGCCTCCTTCCCATACCCATCCTTATCTAGTTTGTCATTACTTCTGCATTGACCTTATCCTCAGAATCCTCCAAGTAGAATGGGACACAGTTGCCAGGATCCCTAAAGTCATATCTTTAAAACTTAGGACCAAAAAAGACAGAGAATGTCTGGCTCTAGTTGCTGTGCATAGCAGCATAAGAAAGGAATCTCGCCAAGTGTGGTGGTGCTACTTAGGAAGCCGAGGTGGAAGGATCACTTGAGGCCAGGAGGTTGAGGCTGCTGTGAGCTATGATCGATCCCATCACTGCACTTCTGCCTGTGTGACGGTGTGAGACCCCATCTCTTAAAAGAAAAAGGAAAAGAAAAGAAAGGAACCTCATTGGCATAGCTTGGCTTGGGTTATGTGTCGTGTACCCACTCTTGTGGAAAGTTAATTTTTAAAATAATTACCAGAAAAAGGAACCAGACACAGTATTGTTTGCCTTAGTCCATTCTACTCAGGAGGCTGAGGTGGTAGAATCACTTGAGCCCAGGAGTCTGAGGCCAGCCTGAGCAGCCATAGTGAGACCCTTTTCCCCCACCCCCAAAAGAAACCAAAAAAGTTGTAAAATAATCACAAAATTTCACGATTTAATTGATCCCACCTGTTTCATTTTTGCTCAGGAATGAATAGCAAAGTATGTCTTTGCTTCAGTAAAAGCCACAAAAGCCATGGCCAAGATTTAATTAGCTAAGACTTACAAATGGGATAAACGCTTTTGCAAGAGCCTAATTTGCTTTGTTTGCATGAAATGGAGTGAATTGTACCTACCCTCCTTCTTAGTGTGAGGTACAACCTAAAAATCAAAATATCTGCAGATGTTTGTCCACCTTGTTCAACCTCTGCACAGGCACTTAGTAAACAGGTATACCCAAATGACCAATAAGCATATGAGACCATGCTCAACGTAACTCATCATCAGAGAGAGACAAATAAAACCACGATGAGATTCCACTACATGCCTACCAGAATAGCTAAAATTAAAATCAAACAAAAACAAATGATAACATCAAATTTTAATAAACATGCAGAGTAACCAGAACTTTTATACACTGCTAGTGGGAGTGTAAATTGGTACAGTCATTTTGGGAAAGTTTGGCAGGACCCAATAAAACAGTACCTTGTGACCCACCAGTTCTCCAAGATCTATACCAAGCAGACGTGCCTACAGTTGTGAGCCAAAAACCACATAGCAGTATGTTCCTAGCAGTGTATCTGTACTCCCCAAACTGGAAATAACCTAAATACCCATCAGGAAGACAGATGGGTTTGGTGTATTCACACATTGCATTCTACACAGCAATGAGAGGGCACTCTGCCACCCGCAGCAACACGGATGAATCTACAGACCTGACATTGAGCAAAAGAAGCCACACAAAAGTAGTACATACTTTATGATTCCTTTTATATATCTTAGTACTCTACTCTCCAGTTCTTTCTCTGCTGTGTGCCTTTTCTGAAAAGGAAATGTCCTTTTCTCTGTTACAAAATTGTTTTTATCAGTTCCCTTGTCTTCACAGAGGTAGCTGAGGAGCTTGGGAGGGCCGCCTCCTCATCGTCTGTTGTTCCATACCTGCCCCGGTTACCTGTCCTTCCTTCCAAGACTCGGACACTGAGGAAGCAGCAGGAGAACAAGGAGAACATTGAAGGGGTACAAGATGTCATAGAAAACTCTGCTTCCAGTTCAGCACCAGGTATGGGTCCCCACACAGATAGAATCAAAATAGAAACTGCCTTATTGAAAGAAACATGGGGTATGATGCTTGTATGCCATTTTCATGCCCATCTTCTTTGGGGAAAGTAAGGCATCTGTTTTACCCACCATTCTAGTCCCTGGTTCTGCATTGCCAATTAGTAGTCCTGATCTATCCATCGAACACACAACTCTGCCTCCAGTTCCATTTCCTTAACCCCCAATTCCCAGATAGTTACCTTTACAGTTCCAGCAAAAACTTCATTGAGCCCGATAGATGAGAACAGGTTGTGCAGTAATTTTTAAAGAAAGAATGAATGCTGAGTAATAACCAGCAGGTTGCTCTGCCCCATTTATAACCCACATCGCATTTGGAAAGCTAACCGGTTTGAAAGGACAGTGTATTTGTTAATTCCCTCTGAGTCCCACCAACATCTGACATTTAATAAATGCCAAAAAAACTCTTATAATTCAGTCTTAATGCAGCTCAAATGCAGCTCACATGTAATGGATTCACTTCGTGTCTTCCACATTACTGACTGGCCGTTCCTCATCAGGGTTCATCAGAAGTGCACAGGTCTCCAGCGGGTCCCCAGCGCTGCCTCGAAAGCAAAGAGACAAGTCACCCAGCAGCCTCTTGGAAGATGCCAAAGAGACATGCTTCACCAGGGATAGGAAGGGAGGCTTCTTCAGCTCATTCATGAAAAAGAGAAATGCTCCCACACCCCCTAAACGCAGCAGCTCCTTCCGAGAAATGGAGAATCAGCCCCACAAAAAATATGAACTCACGGGTAACTTCTCATCTGTTGCTTCTCTACAGCATGCCGATGGGTTCTCTTTCACTCCTGCCCAGCAAGAGGCGAATCTGGTGCCACCCAAGTGCGATGGGGGGAGCTTTGCACAGAGGAATCTCTGTAATGACGATGGGGGTGGGGGTGGGAGCAATGGCACCGCTGGGGGGGGGTGGTCTGGCATCACAGGCTTCTTTACACCACGCCTAATCAAAAAGACACTAGGCTTACGAGCAGGTAAACCCACAGCCAGTGATGACACTTCCAAGCCTTTTCCAAGGTCAAACTCTACATCTTCCATGTCCTCAGGGCTTCCAGAGCAGGATAGAATGGCAATGACCCTTCCCAGGAACTGCCAGAGGTCCAAACTCCAGCTGGAAAGGACAGTGTCCACCTCTTCTCAGCCAGAAGAGAATGTGGACAGGGCCAATGACATGCTTCCAAAAAAATCAGAGGAAGGTGCTGCTCCAACCAGGGAGAGACCAAAAGCCAAACTATTGCCCCGAGGAGCCGCAGCTCTTCCTCTCAGAAATCCCTCTGGGGATCCAGCCATTCCTGAGAAGGACTCTGCCGGGGTGGGAGTGGCTGGAGTGGCGGCTGCCCCCAAGGACAAGGAGAGGAATGGCGGGGCACGACTTGGGATGGCTGGAGTCCCAGAGGATGGAGAGCAGCTGGGCTGGTCTTCTCCAGCCAAGGCTGCAGCAGTCCTCCCAACCACTCACAACCACAAAGTGCCAGTCCTTATCTCGCCCACTCTGAAGCACACTCCAGCTGACGTGCAGCTTATTGGCACAGACTCTCAGGGGAATAAATTCAAGCTTTTATCTGAGCATCAGGTCACATCCTCTGGAGACAAGGACCGGCCCAGACGGGTAAAACCAAAGTGTGCCCCACCCCCGCCTCCAGTGATGAGACTGCTGCAGCATCCGTCCATATGTTCAGACCCTACGGAAGAGCCGACTGCCCCACCTGCAGGACAGCTCACGTCAGAAACACAGGAAGGAGGGAAAAGGGCAGCTCCAGGGGCAGTGCCCATCAGCGGGAAAGCTGGGAGGCCAGTGGTGCCTCCACCTCAAGTGCCTCTGCCCGCGTCTTCCCCCTCGCCAGCCAGAATGGCCAATGGCACAGCAGGTACTAAAGTGGCTCTGAGAAAAACCAAACAGGCAACTGAGAAAATCTCAGCAGACAAAATCAGCAAAGAGGCCCTGTTGGAGTGTGCTGACCTACTGTCCAGTGCCATCACAGAACCCGTGCCCAACAGCCAGCTGGTAGACGCTGGCCACCAGCTGCTCGACTACTGCTCCGGCTACGTGGACTGCATCCCTCAGACTCGCAACAAATTTGCCTTCCGCCAGGCCGTGAGCAAACTGGAACTCAGCCTGCAGGAGCTGCAGGTGTCCTCAGCAGCTGCTGGTGTGCCCGGGGCAAACCCTGTCCTTAATAACTTATTGTCATGCGTACAGGAAATCAGCGATGTCGTGCAGAGGTAGCTGCTGCTGGCCTGGTGGGAAGACGCACGGTTTCTGAGCGGGGAGGGAGAGGGACTTGTTTTCCTGTGTTCTTGTTTTCAGAAAATGAAAGACTGACACTTGAGTGTCTTTATGTGAAGTACCTCGGATCCCTGAGCTCTCACGTTTACAGGTTCATCTCAAAAATAACAAAAGCAAACCACATAAGTATAAGAGAGGTGAATTTTAGATGGGGGCAAGGCAGTAGTGGACGGGTTGGAAACTGCACTGGAGAATCAGGGAACACGTATGTGTCATAAAGAAATGCAGCCCATCCCTACATGGAATGATGAGAGGTGCTAGACAGGGCCGCGCTCAGCAAGGCTTCAGGGGCTGTGCCCAGACAGTGGATTGCCACTCATTCTGCACCACGTGAAAGGGAATTGACTGGGGCTCTGGTAGGTACTGATGTTGATTATGCTCCAGGTTACCTAATGAATTTGGTGGGACAGAAAAAAGGAAAGCTGGTAATATACCAAGAGAGGTTGTATTCCAGGCAGTTGGAAGCAGCTGTTAGCCTTGCTTCCACAAAGTCATTGCTGTTGAAATAACTGCAAATCAAATTGCTAGAAAACAAAACTGGGAAATGTGGCCCTGTGTGTATGCTCTTGTCCTATTTTCCATTGGTGTATTAGTTGGTGCAGGAAATAAAGAATGCTGAGGAGTTTAGTCAGGGAGATTGAAACCTCCTCCTAAATCTTATATTGATTAGCAGAAGTCACTTCTCCCAGTCTAGTGTATTATTTCCTAATGGGCCAGGATCAGCTTCCTGCTTGTTGGTGGCTATCTGTAAACCATAGTATAGGGAGGTCTCCTTAGTGGTTCTTCTGTGTCCCTTGCTGGGCAGGCTGTTTCCTTTATTCCTGGTAGCATTCAGGGCATTAACCAACATTAATTTTGATAATAGTGGTCCGTACAGGTTCTTCCTGGGGAATGAACCCTTTTCTGATACAGCGCCTATGCATGCTGACATACTGGCCAATGACTGGAGCAGTTGTCTGTTTCTTTATCAGCTAAAGTACCAGGGGATGGTCTTTCCTTAAAACCCAACAGCCAGGCCCAGAGCCCCGGGACTGAGAGGAGAAGCTGGCTTTAAACTAATGGTGTTTCTCTGCATCTTTCCCTTCCTTATCAACTTAAGCCCCATCTAGGTTGAGAGTAGGGAGAGGCATTCTCTCTCTCTCTCTCCTCTCTTTCGTAATATTCTTTATTTTGCCATTTCACCTCTATTTTAAGAATGCATAATTGAAGGAGTAGATCATTTTCAGGGAGCACCAGTTAGACCCTGGAAACTTAATAACTTAACCATCAAATATGTTTTGCCTTTGAAAAATAGGCCTTTTCCTTCCCTTCTCATTTATTGTTATGGAAGCTAAATTAGGATCACATGGAAATGAATCTAATGGGTTAGATATTATTAATGTTCTTGGTATGAGGTCTAATTTCAATTATTGCTTCATTCACTTTTTAAAGCTTTATGAACACTTCTCCCTCTCTCCCCAAGAAGAACTCAATACATAATATATTTTTTCTCCTCAAAGGAATATTAGCTTAGAAAGACAGGAATTCAACTTCGAGCAATGAGTTTCCTTCTTGGCTCTGTCATTGATCCACTGTCAAGCCACAGCCCCATCTCTTAATCTAGTAAATAAAGGTAACAGTATATGTTCTCAAAGGTGTTTTCCAAATAAGTGTATAGTTATCTCTTTGAGCGTCTCTGGAAAGCTCTTTAGTGCAGTGTTGTTAATTGTTTTTCATTCCCCTCTTTGATGAGTATCAGATATTAATAAAGTTTAAAACTGCTGAGATTATATTAATTGGGCTAGAATACTATGGGGGAAGCTATGTTTTGAATAGAGTTTGGCATCTTTGACCAAGGAGGAAATTGAGTTTTCATTAGAACAAAAGGAAACCTTGATTCTTATTGCTGTTCCAAAAGAGGCCCAGGATAAGAGAAAGATTAGAAGAGAGCAGACAGTACTGGGCATTCCTGGCAGATGTTGGGCAATTCCTGCGAGTATGTCACCTACAGCTGCAGCACAGGCCATTAGTGATCAGGTTAATTTCCTTGTGGCGGTTGGAATAGAGCTTGGATTTAAAAACCAACAGTCTAGGATACACAGATATTGGAAAAAACAAAACAAAACAAAATAAAAACCAACAGTCATCCTGCCTTCTTCCCTGCCACTCTTCTTCATCATACATGTCCATAAACTTGAATTCCTTTTCGCAGTTAGCCTTTTAAGGGTGGGGAGAGGATAGCTAAAACTTTAGAATATTATTAATGCTGCTGTTTAAGTTTATCCCTGTCATTGTGGGATGCAAGTTAAGGGATTATAATTGTTTTTCAAGAGTATTTTTTTTTTCTTTTTGAGCAAAGGTTCTAGTTTTCCTCGAGAGTTCTGAAAATAAGCCGTGGAGAAACACTACTGAGTATATTTAAGCTCCCTGGTTTTCTCACTGAACGGTAATGCTAGGGGTGGGGGTGGGCACTGTGCCTTACTCAGGGGGCAGCACCTAGCTCAGTCTTGCCTACAGTAGGTGCTCAATACATAAATTAAATTGATTTTTGTTAATACTGTCAAAAGTAGCATTGACCATTGTACCACACCCCGTCAACATGATGCTTGAACCATGTAATTTCAGGGGTTGAGGGCTCAGGGTTCAGGTTAAAGAGGCACTGTCAACTTATTATCAAATATAATTTAGGTTTTACCTTCTTCTACTTAAAAAAAACATCATGTAAATTAAAAGGTTTGAATCCAAAGCAGAGAAAACTACTTCTAGAAACTAAAAATAATAGTTTAATTGTATCTAGTCTAAAAGCAAAGCAAATACCACGAGAACATTCCCTTGTACAAGGTATTGACAATTTTCTAAAGTGGTTAAACTGTATGTGTGTGTACACACACGTACCTTTGGGCTGCCACAACTTGATTCCTTTCATGTACAGGTAGTATGATTTCAGTGTAGACTTCCTACCTTAAAATTCAGTGTTTTGTGTTGAATACATCTATTTTCTTAAAAGGCTTTGTAAAATTGTGTATATTTTCCTGCAGACTTCCATCGTGATTTTCAGAGATACAGCCTGAAAAAAATTTGACCCTAAGAAATTCATTCAGTATTTTTCTACATGACCTCTGTACGTAGAGGTCATTATAGTGGAGACACTTTACAAGCAGTATTTTAAGGTTTAAAGTAGAAATTTTCTTACAATTCAATTAAACATTGGCTGGCAAAATAGTTAATAAAACATGCTGACTTTGCTGAGGCACAGCCCATGTTAATTAACTAAAGTCATGGAGCTTTTGAGTGTAAGGGATGCAACATGGATGGTGGGTTAGAGCTCGGGCTCCAGTGGCAGTCTAGAAGGCAAGCCGCTTCACTTCCCGAGCCTCTGTTCCCTCACAGTCAAACAGGGATAACAGGAGTAACTGTCTCAGCATTGCTATAAGGATTAAATAAGGTGATGTTTGTAAGAGACTTAGCTCAAGTGCCTGGAACACGGTGAGCACATCATAAATGTTAGCTCTTACTATTATCATTAACACCTAGTCCAGAGATGTACAACAGAATCCCCAAGGTGGAGTTAAAAAAATAATGAATTAGCCTTATTCCAGATCAGAATTCCCAATGGGGCAGGGTATCAGCTGATGTAGTTTCCAGTGATCTGTCCAGGTCTTTCAGACACCCAGTGCCACCTGAAAACTGTCAATACCACCCCCAAACCCATTTATCTACAGATTAAGAAACTAGAGGAGAGAATGATTAAGTTACTTGCCCATTATCTCAGAACAGTTAACTAGTAGCAGAGCCAAGGCTAGAATTCGGGTCCCCTGACTTCATGGTTGTGTGGTCTTTCCACCAGACCTGCTGTCTCGCGAGGCCCTGCAAAACAGCGGCTCACACAGACAGCCCGCCCGCGGCGGTGCTGCACGCTTTCTAAAGCACATGCTCCCGGCACTGACCGTAAGGGGCTGAGTGTTGGATAATGGGAACACGAGCAAAGCAAGCATTCTGTGGAACTCAGTAATTAAAATTATATGGGGTCATTCTTTTGGACAGACCTCAGCAACACAGCAATGTGCACTTTGTAGTAAAGAAATACCAACTTAAGTGTTTTTTTTTTTTTTTTTAAGAAAAACTAGGCTTACATTCCTTTTTCTTTAAAAAATTTTATTCAGTATCATTTTAAAGAATAGGAGATGATATATATGAAAGCACTTTGAGAAAGTATCAAATGTAATATAACTGTAAGGTTGTATTATTAATGTCTGTTTAGAAGATAAAACAGTTGAGTAGATGCTAATTGACCTGAAGACTTATTTGTGGGGCGCCTGAAAATGCAGATATATAATTACCTCTGTAATTTATCACATTTATAAATATCAAACTGCTAAATGAACATGTGCAGGTATAACAAGTGTTTTGCTACAACTAAAGTTGTACTTCAGAGCTAAGTAACTTCAGAAAACTAGGGACCAACGTTTTGGCTAACTTTGATCTTTAAAAAGTAGTAAGGTGTAATGTGCTCTAGAATACAGAAGCTCTTCCAGGGACCTTGACTCAAGAAGAATGAGGCCCTCTTACTCTTGAGCATTTGTTCATTTGTACATTACATGCTCAGCCATTTATTATCCTAAATGTGGGAGCAGACTCGTTACTTGTTGATGTTGACAGTGTCTTTTTAACCCTATGTCCCGTGTGGTTTTGCTGGCGTTTATTTTGTTGTTGTTGGGGGCTAGGGCGGGGGACAGAGGGAGCTGGATGGCCATAGAAGCAGTGCACTTTGGCAATTACTTTTCTAGGATTTCCTACCCGTTATAAATGGCATTGACATTTATCATCTATCTTTATTTTTTTAATAAAAAGGGTAGCTGAACTTAATTCATGTATTGGACTAAAATACTCAAGAGTAAATTGCACTGGTGTCCACTGTTGAGTTATAGCTACACATCATTCTGACCTCCCCACTCCCTTCTGTTTTTGCTACTGATATTGTTATTATCAGGTTGTGTCCCTATAAGGGTTCATATTGGGTTGACAGGGTTATCTGTATTTTTGTTCTTAATGATTTTTGAGTTTCATCATCTTGTTTTCATTAGCTTGCTCCACCTGGATTTGGGGTTCATCTCCATGCCCTAAGTATCTGTTATGATCAGTCCTCTTTATGTAGGTGGGTCTCTGGGCTTAAGTTTCCTCTCTTGAAGTATTCATAGATTCCAGCTGTTTGTGTATCTCTGTCTTAGCTTCTGGCAAGCTAGTAGCTCATTTCCTTTGCACATGCTTCCTTCAATTGTGGATATGTGGGAGTGTGAGAGAACTACAGAAAGGAAGCTCCAAGGGAGCCTGTCTCTTTCTGAGGCTAGCTGACCAAGGCAGCTCAAGGGGACCTGTTGATAAGCCAGGGACAATGCTGCAAGCCATAGCCTCTAGTGAGAGAGCAGAGGCCTCAGGGTGGTTCTGAATCAGGATATCTGCATTGTTTCGATAAAGTTCCAGTTTTCCAACTAGTAGACTTTTAAAAAATCTAATTAATACAAGGCTTGCTTTTTTTGGCAAGCCAGTAATGCCTGGGGTAACGGTTACTGTTACCTGCTCTGTTCCGCACAGCTGCCGTCCCCCTGAGCTGTGCGCCATCCCCTCTGCTCCTGTGACTGGGGAGCAGGTGAGTGGGTCAGGGTTCTGAGCTGCGCCCTGCTCCGAGCATTCACCCAGGCGACTCTTGTAGTGCCAGCCTACCTTCTGTGCAATTTATTTTAATGTCCAAACGGATGAGTTTCTGTTCTGGGGATGCTGCTTTTCATGCTGCCCGCCTGAGATATATATTCTATCTTGAGTGTGTGTAAGATGACACCTTCATTTCTGACTCAGTATTCTAGATCCATAGGACAGGAAATCAGGGAAGGCTTCACCCTGTATGATCGGCGTAAGATCTCTTGCTTCAACCCAGGTAAGGAGGCCTGTGGCAAGTCATCTTAATTCTAAGCTGACTTGGAGTGGCAAAGGTCATCCCTAGAGATTTGTACCTTCAAAGATGGGTTTCATGAGTCTTGTGGAGGAAAAGACATGTCAGCTGGGTTAATTTTGCATGATCATTGAACTAGAACTGGTAGAAATGAGCTTCATGGATGGCAGAGCCTCAAAGCCCTCGTCAGTGAGAATTCCCCCACTTTAAATGTTTTCCCCTCACAGGGCGCTGATTTGGCAGACAGCTGTACTTCGGCGCCGTGAGCTGGGGGAGGACGCCGTCACTGAACCCTTCCTCCAAGTGCACGTGCTGCTTTGCCCCACATGCAGTGTGGACAGCTGTGCATCTGAAATTGTTCACCTCTCCTAGAAAAATTGTGTGTCGTTTAATCCCCCCATTGCTGAGTAACCTGGACATGGTGGCAAAGCCCTGTCAACTGGCCAGTGGTAGCAGGCAGCATGCTGAGTGGGTCTTCAAACCTGCAGGCCGTTTAAGGGGAAAGCACATCTACTTTAGAGCCTGGGCACAGCAGTGTCCTCAGACCGCACCGTGTGTGGAGGAGGGTTGTGATACGTGCTGTCTGTTGTGAGATTCTTTGTTCATCCTTGTACTCGCAGCAGCAGATTTTGGGCCCTATATGTCACTCCACTTTTCCACAAGGCTTGAGGTCTCTGAGCATGCTACTTAACCCTTTAGTGCATGTTGGAGGTAAACTATCAAACGCTAGTGGGCTTCACAAAAGGAAATACAGAGAGTTTGCGTAGCCGGAACTTGCTTAGATTTGCTTCTAAGCCTCGGAATGGGAGTTTTAAATTGTGTCATTAGGCACCATGAAATTTAGTTGAAGAATGGGACGCGTGGTTAATAAAATTTTTAAATATATGGATACTTAATTTTCAGCAATTATTATAAAAAAGATACACAGGTATGCCAAATAAATTTATTCTTATTTCAGAAGATATTGCAGGACCCTGCAGTGCTTTAAGGCCATCAGTAGTAAATCCCAAATGCTGTTCTGTACAGTTCAGAAGTTTGCAGAGTGTACTGAGTAGCAAGAATGCCAGGAGACAGATGCTGAGGTAGGTTAGGCTCTGACCAGCTTTTCTCCCATTTGACAGCCATTTCTCACCGCGGACACTCCGACTCATCATAAGAGGAATTTGCTGAGATCTTGAGAAATCATCTTGATTAAGCTGGTTGTCCTTCAGGGAACTTAGTATTCAGAAACTAGAAAGGACAGTGAGATGCGCATTGTGTAGTTTAGAGCATGTATTTGAAAGCCCTCCCATCTCAGATCTGTATAGAGGGTGCACGTTTATGTCCATACATACACTGTCGGCATGCCCATAAAAAAGGGGGGAGTAAGTGAAAGAGGAGTCAATTAAGTCGTGACTTACGGTGAACAGAGGCGGCAGCGTGGTTGGTGTGTTGGCCACGAACAGCCTGAGCTGTTAGCACATGCTCAGAAACCCCATCCCTCATTGACCTTGCACTTTTCCTTCTTTAAAACCTGATTCTCTAATGACTGTCAGTGGAGAAACCCCAATTTTATTAAACCTCACTTAAAAATGTTTGAACATTTCATGGTGGTTGACAGAACTTTGTCCTAAAACATGCTGATTCAGATTCTTTAAACCCCGTTTAAGGTTCCTACGAAAGGCCACACGCTGCAAGTGTGCGTGCTGTGCAGAGGTGAGGCTGAGGTGCTGGGCACTGTGTGGATTGCTAAGGGGACAATATGAGATTGAACTGAGAATATGTCAATCATGGGTCACACTACAAGTGTTGTCAGGTATTCTTAATGTTATTGTAATATATTTTCAGTTTTGTTTTTCTAATTTAATTCTCTCACTTTGTTGTCTGACTGTGAACTGCTAACAGTGTTAAACTTGATATAAATAAACAAGGCCCTTGAAAGGGACTGCTCTCTCTGCTTGTCGTCTCACAAGGTTTGCCAAGTTGTGCTTCATTGTTTTTTTTTTTTTTTTTTTTTTTTTTGAGACAGAGCCTCACTCTGTTGCCCAGGCTAGAGTGAGTGCTGCGGCGTCAGCCTAGCTCACAGCAACTTCAAACTCTTGGGCTCAAGCAATCCTCCTGCCTCAGCCTCCCGAGTAGCTGGGACTACAGGCATGCGCCACCATGCCTGGCTAATTTTTTCTCTATATATATTCATTGGCCAATTAATTTATTTTCAGTAGAGACGGGGTCTCGCTCTTGCTCAGGCTGGTTTTGAACTCCTGACCTTGAGCGATCCACCCGCCTCAGCCTCCCAGAGTGCTAGGATTACAGGCCTGAGCCACCACACCCGGCCCCAAGTTGTGTTTCATTTTAAATAAAGGTTGCAATATTTTATTGGTGAAGTAGCCTTGAGATTGGAGTGTTTCTGCTGTGATTTTAATTGACAGAATTTATCTCTACCTAAAATAGATGTTTGTAAGGGTAAAGAAGCTGGCTTTAGCAAGCATCTCTGTGGCACATTCTTTATAATGTCCACTCTGGGGATGAATACACATTCCTTGAAGAATTACATTTTTGAAAATGGGCAAAAGGTATCAAGGAGCTCAGGCTGCTGTACATAGGGTGGGGAATATGTATGTATGTGTCTCCAACATGAGGTAAGTGTAAGAGTCTCAAAATCCACGCTGAGGACAACGCCAAATAAATTCTAAATGTTTGGAGTCAGAGTAGCATTAATGGAGTAAGTGTGGATCCTCATGGGGAAACATTCTATTGTTTGGTCTTTAGGGTTTTTTTTTTTAAATAAATTACTGCTTTTAGAAGTAACCTTGGCCGGGCGCAGTGGCTCACGCCTGTAATCCTAGTACTCTGGGAGGCTGAGGCGGGAGGTCGCTGAAGGTCAGAAGTTCAAGACCAGCTTGAGCAAGAGAGAGACCCCATCTCTACTAAAAAAATATATATATATAAAATCAGGCCGGGCACAGTGGCTCACGCCTGTAATCCTAGCTCTCTGGGAGGCCGAGGCGGGCGGATTGCTCGAGGTCAGGAGTTCAAAACCAGCCTGAGCAAGAGCGAGACCCCATCTCTACTATAAATAGAAAGAAATTAATTGGCCAACTGATATATACAGAAAAAATTAGCCGGGCGTGGTGGCACATGCCTGTAGTCCCAGCTACTCGGGAGGCTGAGGCAGGAGGATTGCTTAAGCCCAGGAGTTTGAGGTTGCTGTGAGCTAGGCTGATGCCACGGCACTCACTCTAGCCTGGGCAACAAAGCAAGACTCTGTCTCAAAAATAAATAAATAAATAAATAAAATAAATAAATAAATAAAAAATCAGCCGGGCGTGGTGGCACATGCCTGTAGTCCCAGCTACTCAGGAGGCTGAGGCAGGAGGATCGCTTAAGCCCAGGAGTTTGAGGTTGCTGTGAGCTAGGCTGATGCCATGGCACTATAGTCCAGATAAGAGAGTGAGACTCTGTCTCAAAAAACAAAACAAGAAAAAGAACCCTTAACTCTGTATGAATAGAATATACATACGCAGTGCATCCATGAGGTCCTGTTAGAATGGCTGTTAGAGATCAGTTTATGTGCCTCTTCACACTCTACCTTCAGTCTTTTTCTCCCACCCATTTTTGGCTTAGTTTATGAAGTTTCGTTTTCTAGGGTCTTCCATGAAGAGTCTCCCTCACTGTATTACAGTCCCTGGCCTATAATGTGTCAGCTCACACTTTTTTACTTTTAGAAACCATACTTCAAGTTACCCATACAACCATTTTGTTTCTTAGTTTCAGTATTTAGTTAAGTTACATGAGATAGTGACACTGTGTGTTAGATGATTTTGCTCGGCCTTATGCTAATGTTCTGAACGTGTTTCAGGTAGGCTAGGGTAAGCTATGGTGTTTGGTTAGGTGTGTTAAATGCATTTTCAACTTATATTTTTATCTTTTTTTGTTTTCGTTTTTGCTCAAGAAACTGAAATCTATCAACTTATATTTTTAACTGACAATGGGTTTATAGGGACAGAACCCCATTATAAATTGAGGAGCGTCTATACTTGTAACATTTTCCATACCTGAGACTCTGTCATTTGCGGAGGAAGTCAGTTCTAGAAACAAGGAAATAATTAAAGTGTAGCGGCTGGAGTCAGACTGCCTGGGGCTGAATCCTGACTCCTCCACTGACTAGCTTTGTGACTTTGAACAAGAAATTTAACAGCGTTTTATTAAGTTTGTATTTTATTATTCTTATACACTGTGATATTGTGATATAGTAAGTATATATCTAGTCTTCATCCTGTTCTGTCACAGAGCTTCCAAAACCCTTAAAATTTCCTGCGGAATAAGGATGAAAGAAGTATCTTGGTTATTCACAATCCCCACACTCCCTTTTCTATGATACCTGCATTTCTGTGAGGAGGTGACCGTTGGGGGACGGGGCCAGTTGCCAGGGGAACCAGCCCTGCCACTAGGGGGTTGGAACTTTCAACCCCACCCTGACCTCTGGGGAGGGGAGAGAGGCTGAAGATCGACTTAATCACCAATAGCCAATGATGTGATCAATCACGTCTATGTGACGAGGCCTCCACAGAAGCCTTAACGATGAGGTCCAGAGAGTTTCCGGGCTGGTGACCGCACCGAGATGGGGGAGGGCGGCATGCCTGGAGCGGCAGGAGGCTCCATGCTGCCCCTGCCCGAATGCCTTGCTCTGTGCATCTCCTCCACTGGCTGTTCCTGAGTTGTACCCTTTACAACAGGTGTCCTCAAACTACGGGCCACATGCCACTACCTAGGACATTTATCAGGCCCTCCGGGTGTTTTTGCTGCTGCTGCCTGTCCTGCTTAGCAGCCGGATCATTCAGAGACCACAGTGCGCACTCTCCAGCGGTCTGAGGGACAGTGAACTGGCCCCCGTTTAAAAATTTTGAGGACCCGTGCTTTACAATATATCTGTAGTAGTAAAATGTTTCTCAGAATTCTGTACAAATTATGGAACCTGTGTTCCATAGGAACTCCCAGTTTGTAGCTAAGTCGGACGTAAGTGTAGGTAACCTGGGGACCCACTGCTTGAAATTGGCATCAGAAGTGGGGGGCAGTCTTGGGGGACCGAGCCCTTAGTGGAGTTCGCATTAACTCCAGGTAATATCAGAATTGAATTGTAGAACAATTGAATTGTCCTAACCAGGATCCATTGCAAGGAACAACAGGTCCCATTCCACTGCTGGGCACTGACGTGTGGGAATGTGCTCACTACCTTCAGTACAAGAATGTCAGGCCTGATTACCTGAAGGCTATTTGGAATGTGATCAACTGGGAGAACGTAACTGAAAGATATGTGGCTTGCAAAAAGTAAAACAGGATCATTATACTGATCATGCCCTAATGATGTCAGCAAGCTAATAGCCTTTTCTAAGATGTGTATCAAACCTAGTACGTGCTAAAAATCCTATAAGGTCCTGGATAGTTTTCATTTAATTAGTGATTGAAGAAACATTTATTTTCCTATTGTAAGTGTGAAGTTTTTTGACTGTTAATAAAATAATCTATCAACCAAAAAAAAATTGAAATTGGCATCAGAAGTGGGGGGCAGTTGATGTCTGCAGAGAACTGGAGAATTGCTTGATGTGGAAAACTCACACATTTGATGCAACTATGTAGAGGAAAACTTTTTTTAAAAAAAATCTAAAGTTCTGTGTCCTGAGCACTTTATAATTATAAAGCACTTTATAATCTTTATAAAAATTAACTCATTTAATCATCCCAACAACCCTATGAGGTAGGTACAGTTATGCCAAATAGACACTAAGGTTTATAAAATAAAATAATTCAAATTTAAAGCTGTTGGGACTTTAAATTATCATGAGCCATGAAGGAATGTGGCTATGCAACCTTAGTTGCATGACATGCAGCTGCAGTTTCTGTCTTTTTTCCTGTAAATAATTAAGACCAAATAGCACCCAAAATAAAGATCCCCTCAGATTACTACCCCTCCGTACAGTGTAATAAAGTAATCTTCCTTAGAATGTAGCAATATGCAGCCAACCAAATCCCCTGCGGTGTGTGCACCTGGTCTTGCATGGAACATATCATCCTGCTGGAACTTCTCTGTTTCTGCCTAAGTGACACCTTAACTCCTCCAGTATAGAAATGCTGACCCCATGCATTTGGAGTTGGTGCTTTCCCCAGGTGGCCATCCTCAAGCTCTGCACTAGAATAAACTCTATACTTAGCCATTATTTTCTAAATCTCATTATTTAAGGAAGACATTCTGACAACCAATGAAGGGACCAAAGTGGACCTCCAGCAATCCCTGTAGCTTTGCTGAATGGCTACATTCATCAGGAATGGCTCATTCTTCTACCTGGCCAGAGTCCACGGGATCTCCAGTAAGGCCCCCTGGGTCTGAATCCACCCAGGCTTGCTTGAGGGTTCCAACTTCATTCGAGCTACACACACTCCTAACTTGACGGGATTAGAATTGAACCTCTGCTGTAAGGTAGGAATAGTGTTTGCTATTCCCTAGAGATTTCCTAATTGTGAATTTGTGATTTTTCACTTTTCTCTGAGGTTTTGTTTGGAATTACTTGTTAGAATTTTTACAGCCTTTTCTCTTGTTTGTAATTTTGATCAGAGGAAAACATTTTCTTTCTGAAAGGGGGAAATGAATCTTTGTGACTTAAGCAAAAATAATTTATCTTTAAAATTGGCCAGAACATCTACCCAAAAGATCCAATGACACGCTACAAAAAAGACACCTGCACTCAAATGTTTATAGCAGCACAATTCATAATTGCAAGGCTGTGGAAACAGCCCAAGTGCCCATCAATCCAAGAATGGATTAATAAAATGTGGTATATGTATACCATGGAGTACTATTCAGCTCTAAGAAACAATGGTGATATAGCACATCTTATATTTTCCTGGTTAGAGCTGGAACCCATACTACTAAGTGAAGTATCCCAAGAATGGAAAAACAAGCACCACATATACTCACCAGCAAATTGGTATTAACTGAGTATCACCTAAGTGGACACATAGGCACTACAGTAATAGGGTATTGGGCAGGTGGGAGGGGGGCGGGTATATACATATATAATGAGTGAGATGTGCACCATCTGGGGGATGGTCATGCTGGAAACTCAGACTTGTGGAGGGGGGGAAGGACATTTATTGAAACCTTAAAATTTGTACCCCCATAATAGGCTGAAATAAAAAATATATATATATACATAAATAAAATAAAATGGAGCCCCAGGGAAAATAAATAAATAAATAAATAAATAAATAAATAAATAATAAATAAATAAATAAATAAATAAATAAATAAATAAATAAATAAATAAATAAAATTGGCCAGAAGCGCGGTGCAGTGGCTCACGCTTATAATCCTAGCACTCCGGGAGGCCAAGGCAGGAGGATTGTTTGAGCTCAGGAGTTCAAGACCAACCTGAGCAAAAGCGAGACCCCATCTCTACTAAAAATAGAAAGAAAAGTAGTTGGGCAACTAAAAATAGAAAAAATTACCTGGGTATGGTGGCACATGCCTGTAGTCCCAGCTACTTGGGAGGCTGAGGCAGGAGGATTGCTTGAGCCCAGGAGTTTGAGGTTGCTGTGAGTGAGGCTGACACCATGGCACTCTAGCCTGGGCAACAGGGCAAGACTCTGTCTCAAAAAAAAAAAAAAAGGCCAGAATTTGAAGCTCAGTTCAATTGATGAATCTAAACTTTCTTCTCAAGTGACCAAAGAAGTGACAAAGGTCTTGAGGGAGTGTTGGAGCCTATTGCTTGTAATGTCAAAGAAAAGCATACAGGGGATCCTGCTTAGTCCGTTGGTCACACAGAAAGGTTGATTACCTGGTCCCTTAAGCACCCAAGTTTCTTGGGATCAAGGAGACACATAGGAGGTAAAAAAATTACTCCAAGGTGATACCTTGAGGAGCCACTCCTATAAGCAATATACTCAATCCAAAACACAGTAAGTTTCTGGTCATTCAGTAAAGAAAATCTAAATTATGGGCAATTGTATCTCTAAAACCAAGCCTTCCCCCTGAAGGAGAAACCCACCATTAGAAACTCCATCTGGGCTGGGCACAGTGGCTCACGCCTGTAATCCTAGTACTCTGGGAGGCCAAGGCAGGCGGATTGCTCAAGGTCAGGAGTTCGAAACCAGCCTGAGAAAGAGTGAGACCCCATCTCTACTATAAATAGAAAGAAATTAATTGGCCAAATAATATATATAGAAAAAATTAGCCGGGCATGGTGGTGCATGCCTGTAGTTCCAGCTACTTGGGAGACTGAGGCAGCAGGATTGCTTGAGCCCAGGAGTTTGAGGTTGCTGTGAGCTAGGCTGACACCACGGCACTCACTCTAGCCTGGGCAACAAAGCGAGACTCTGTCTCCAAAAAAAAAAAAAAAAAAAGAAACTCCATCTGAATTTATGTTTAATACTTAAAGCACCTCTTTAAGCAAATATTTAGAAAAATAGTCTCACATAACTTGCAAAGGCCCCAAATTACAATGACCCTAATGGGGTACCTCTGAAATACCTAAATTAGTTTATCTACTTGTTCAATCAGGAAAAGCTGGGGGTGTAGCTCAGGGTAGAGCATTTGAGTGCAGGAAAAAAAAAACAGTTCTAAAATAAAATAACAGGGAGAGTTATTTTCAGTGGCACTTACAAGCTTATAAAAGAGGTTCTGATAAAGTCATTTCTTTGCAAGAGGAGAACAAAAGATTGTCTAAAGCAATTTCTAAATTAAAAAAGACTGCCAAAAATTCTCCCCCTCCTTTGGCTTCTCCCTCTCTTTTGTCAGAACTTCCTTGACCATACTTACTTCCCCTGTCCTCAGCCCTCCTTCTGCTACCCAGTCAGTAAGGAAAATCTGGTCCTTTCTCTAATGTCCTCCATTGTACCTATTGCCACCAGTTATCTGGGTGAGTGGAACAAACAGACTAATCAAAACTCAACTGGTAAAATTAACCGAGGTTTTTAAAATTCTTTGGCCAAAAGCTCTTCCATTGGTTTTGCTTAACCTAAAGATTGACCCCTTTTGGCCTTTTGGTAAATACCAACTGTCTCTTTACGAAATTATAACAGGCAGACCTATGCAACTGTCTCAAGGAAATTGTGACTCTATTATATCAAAAGGGGCTATGTTGTATCATTGCAGAGACCTTTAAAGGCAGCTAACTAGAAACCGTAATTTACTCTTTCCACAGTGTGCTCCCGAGAAACAAACACTCAAGGACCATAGACTTCAACCAGACTTTGTCAGGTGGGAACAGCATCTTTTTTTTTTTTTTTTTTTTTTTTTTTGAGACAGAGTCTCGCTTTGTTGCCCAGGCTAGAGTGAGTGCCGTGGCGTCAGCCTAGCTCACAGCAACCTCAAACTCCTGGGCTCCAGCGATCCTTCTGCCTCAGCCTCCCGAGTAGCTGGGACTACAGGCATGCACCACCATGCCCGGCTAATTTTTTATATACATATCAGTTGGCCAATTAATTTCTTTCTATTTATAGTAGAGACGGGGTCTCGCTCTTGCTCAGGCTGGTTTTGAACTCCTGACCTTGAGCAATCCGCCCGCCTCGGCCTCCCAGAGAGCTAGGATTACAGGCGTGAGCCACCGCGCCCGGCCTGGGAACAGCATCTTTTAAAGGACTCTCTCCAGCCAAGGTGGAAGGGACCTTGTCAGGTGCTCCTAATCGACCCTTGTGCCGCTAAGCTAAAAGGAGTCAATTCCTGGATACACGTCATACATTTAAAGAAAGCTGCTTCACCAATTTGGACTTCATATCAAACTAGTGATGTGAAACTGAAATTCTTCAGAACCAACAAGGATAAGACAATGACATCTGAGGTAACCATTTCCCAAGACACTGGACCAGGCCTAACCCTGAACAAATACTTAATAATTGGTAATGAATGGGGAAGGTCTTCCTTTATAAGTTCCCACTAAATGTCTTTTTGTCCTTAGTTCTTATTTTGTTGCTTCTATTACCAGCTGTTGCCCATGAAACAAAACTCTTCCTACTGTGGCCTCAGGGCCGTGCCGATGGTCACAGAGCAGTCCTTGCCCTTTCCAGTGGTTCTGGTCCACCATGGTGCTTCCTCCTCTCCAAGGATGAGACTGGATAGAATATCAGAAATATATCCGTGCTTTCATCCTTTTCACGGCACCTACTGACTCATTATACAGGGAGTGGTCGAATCTCACCCACAGATACCACCTAACGGCTCAGAGACTAAACAAGGCATGTGAATACCCAAACAAAAACCTAAAGGAAAGAAGCAACAACTGATCCAGATGGGAAGAAATCAGTGAAGGAACTCCAGAAATACGAAGAACCAAATGGAAAACACACCCCCAAAGAGGAGCAACAGCCCCTTAGAAATAGACACCAACCAAAATCAGGCAATCAAAATGACAGAAGAGGAATTTCAAATGTGGATCATAAGAAAATTCAACAACCTGCAAGAACACCTGGATAACCAACACAAAGAAAACACAAAAAGCCCCCAGGACCTGGAACAAAAGTTCACTAAAGAAATTGATACAATGAACAAAAGTTTAACTGAACTCCTGGAAATGAAGAATCAATTCAGGGAACTACAAAACACAGTGGAAAGCCTCAAGAACAGGGTAGATCAAACGCAAGAAAGAATCTCAGAGATGGAAGATAACACCTTCCAATTAAATAGATCAGTCACAGAGATAGAGCAGAGAAACAACAGAAAAGAGCAGAGCCTACAAGAGATGTGGGATTATGTGAAGAAACCTAATGTGAGGGTCATAGGGTTGCCAGAAGGGGAAGAAGAAAACACCCAAGGGTTGGACAAGCTATTTGAAGATACAATACAGGAAAATTTCCCAAGCCTTGCTAAAAATCTCCAGCTACAAGTTCAAGAAGCTCAGAGGACCCCTGGAAGATTCAATGCAAATAGGAAGACGTCCCAACATGCAGTCATCAGACTGACCAAAATATCAACTAAAGAGGCCCTTCTAAGAGCTGTAAGATGAAAGAAGCAAGTAACATACAAAGGAAAGCCAATCCGAATAATGCCAGATTTCTCTACTGAGACTTTACAAGCAAGGAGAGACTGGGGCCCCATTCTCACTCTTCTGAAACAACAATGCCCAGCCTAGAATCTTATTCCCTGCAAAACTAAGTTTTGTATATGAAGGAGAAATCAAGACATTCTGAGATAAGCAAAGACTGAGGGAATTCACCAAGAGAAGACCAGCCCTTTAAGAAGTACTCAAAACAGGCTGGGCGTGGTGGCTCACGCCTGTAATCCTAGCACTCTGGGAGGCCGAGGCGGGTGGATTGCTCAAGGTCAGGAGTTCAATCCCAGCCTGAGCAAGAGTGAGACCCTGTCTCTACTATCAATAGAAAGAAATTAATTAGCCAACTAATATATATAGAAAAAAAATTAGCCGGGCATGGTGGCGCATACCTGCAGTCCTAGCTACTCGGGAGGCTGAGGCAGCAGGATTGCTTGAGCCCAGGAGTTTGAGGTTGCTGTGAGCTAGGCTGACGCCAGGGCACTCACTCTACTCTAGCCAGGGCAACAAAGTGAGACTCTGTTTCAAAAAAAAAAAAAAGAAGTACTCAAAACAGTGTTACCTATGGATCAGCACAATAAACATTCGCAAATGTAAATCTACTCAAAGCTAAAGATCAAAGGCCAGATACCACAATGGCTCAAGAGAGAAAACAAAGCAACAAAGTTCAACCCAACATAATGAACAGAAATCTGCCCCACCTATCAGTTATCTCAATAAATGTGAATGGCTTGAACTCCACACTCAAGAGATATAGGCTGGCCAAATGGATAAAAAAACACAAGCCAAGTATCTGCTGCCTTCAGGAAACACATCTAACCTGCAAGGATGCAATTAGACTAAAGGTAAAGGGGTGGAGAAGAATATTTCAAGCAAACAGAAGCCAAAAGAAAGCTGGCGTGGCGGTGCTTATTACAGATAACTTAGTTTTTAAATCAATAAAAGTAATAAAAGACAAAGAAGGTCACTATATAATGGTGAAGGGTACAGTTCAACAAGAAGACATAACAATTCTAAATATATATGCACCCAACCTTGGTGCACCCACATTCATAAATCAAACACGACTTGATCTCAACAAATGGATAAACAACAACATCATAATAGTTGGAGACTTTTAACACCCCACTGACAGCACAGGACAGATCCTTCAAACAGAAAATGAACAAAGAAATAATGGAGTTAAACAAAACTCTAGAACAAATGGGCCTGACTGACATATGCAGGACATTCTACCCAAAATTACTGAATATATGTTCTTTTCATCAGCTCATGGGTCATTCTCTAAGACTGACCATATCCTAGGACACTAGCATGTCTTAAACAATTTTTAAAAATAGAAATTATACCATGTATCTTTTCAGACCACAATGGAATTAATGTAGAAATCAATCCTCATTTCTACACAAAGTGACGGAAACTAAACAACCTTCTCAATGATCACTTCATAAACGAGGAAATCAAGATGGAAATCAAAAGATTCTTTGAACTAAATGACAAAGGTGACACAATTTGCCAAAACCTGTGGGACACAGCTAAAGCAGTCCTGAGAGGAAAGTTTATTTCCATAAATGCCTATATCCAAAAGTCAAAAAGATCACAAATAGACAACCTAATGAATCATCTCAAAGAGCTGGAAAATGAAGAACAAACCAACCCCAAACCCAGCAGAAGAAGTGAAATCATTAAGATCAAATCAGAACTAAATGAAATTGACAACAGGGAAACTATACAGAAGATTAATAAAACAAAATTGGTTCTTTGAAAAAATTAAATTGACACACCATTGGCTAGACTAACGAAAAGCAGAAAAGAAAAATCTCTAATAAGCTCCATCAGGAACAATAAAGGAGAAATTACAACTGATGCCATGGAGATACAAGATATAATTTATGAATACTACAAAAACCTCTATGCACACAAAATAGAAAATGTGGAGGAAATGGACAATTTCTTTGAAACACACAGCCTCCCTAGGCTCATCCAGGAAGAAATGGAATTCCTGAACAGACCAATATCAAGTACTGAAATTGAAACAGCAATAAAAAACCTTCCTAAAAAGAAAAGTCCTGGACCAGATGGTTTCACACCCAAATTTTACCACACCTACAAAGAAGAACTGGTGCCTTCTGCAGAAATTATTCCACAACATCGAAAAGGAAGGAATTCTCCCCAACACATTTTATGAAGCAAACATAATCCTGAAACCAAAACCAGGAAAGCATGCAACAAAAAAAGAAAACTACAGACCAATATCCCTTATGAATATAGATGCAAAAATTCTGAACAAAATTCTAGCCAGTCGAATCCAGGTGCTTGTCAAGAAAATAATCCATCACAACCAAGTGGGCTTCATCCCAGGGATGCAGGGATGGTTCAACATATGCAAATCTATAAATGTAATTCACCATATAAACAGAAGCAAAAACAAAGACCATATGATCCTCTCAATAGATGCAGAAAAAGCATTTGAAAAAATTCAACACCCTTTTATGATAAGAACGTTTAACAAAATAGGCATAGACGGGGATTACCTAAACATGATACAAGCCATATATAACAAACCCACAGCCAATATCAAACTGAATGGGGAAAAATTGAAAGCATCTCCACTTAGAACTGGAACAAGACAAGGTTGCCCACTATCTCCACTTCTGTTCAACATAGTGCTGGAAGCCCTTGTAACAGCAATCAGACAAGAGAGCGGAATTAAAAGCGTCCAAATGGGAGCATAGAGATCAAACTCTCACTCTTTGCTGATGACATGATATTATACCTAGAAAACCCCAAGGATTCAACCAAGAGACTCCTTGAATTGATAAATGAATTTGGTAACGTCTCAGGATACAAAATCAATACACTGAAATCAGAGGCATTCATATACGCCAACAACAGTAAAAGTGAGAACCAAATCAAAGACTCAATTCCCTTCAAAATACCAACAAAGAAAATAAAGTACCTTGGAATATATCAAACTAAGGAGGTAAAAGACCTCTACAGGGAGAACTATGAAACACTGAAGAAGAAATAGCAGAGAACATAAACAGATGGAAGAATATACCATGATCATGGGTCGGCAGAATCAACATTGTTAAAATGTCTATACTACCCAAAGTGACCTACAGAGTCAACACAATCCCTACCAAAATACCATCATTTTTCACAGATATAGAAAAAATAATTTTACACTTTGTATGGAACCAGAGAAGACCCCGTATATCAAAATCAATCCTAGGAGATAAAAACAAAATAGGAGATATCAATTTACCAGACTTCAAACTATACTACAAGGCTATAGTCATTAAAACAGCATGGTACTGGCACAAGAACAGGAATATTGACCAGTGGAAACAGAACAGAGAACCTAGATATAAAACCATCCTCATATAGCCAACTAATCTTCGACAAAGCAGACAAAAACATACACTGGGGAAAAGAACCTTTAGTCAATAAATGGTGCTGGGAAAACTGGACAGCCACATGTAGAAGACTGAAACAAGACCCACACCTTTCACCTCTCACAAAAATCAACTCACGCTGGGTAACAGACTTGAACCTTAGGTGTGAAACTATTAGAATTCTAGAGGAAAATGTTGGAAATACTCTTGTAGACATTGGCCTAGGCAAATAATTTATGAAGAAGATCCCAAAGGCAACCACAACAGCAACAAAAATAAATGGGACCTTTCAAATTAAAAAGCTTCTATAGAGCCAAAGAAACTGTCAAGAGAGCAAACAGACAACCCACAGAATGGGAGAAAATGTTTGCAAGCTACACATCTGATAAAGGGCTGATAACTAGAATCTATTTAGAACTCAGGAAAAGCAGCAAACAAACAACCCTACCAAAAAAAATGGGCAAAGGACACGAACAGAAACTTCTCAAAAGAAGACAGAATAATGGCCAACAAACATATGAAAAAATGTTCAACATCTCTAATCATCAGGGAAATGCAAATCAAAACCACAATGAGATATCACTTAACTCCAGTGAGAATGGCCTTTATCAAAAAGTCCCCAAACAACAAATGCTGGCGTGGATGCAGAGAGAGAGGAACACTCCTACACTGCTGGTGGGACTGCAAACTAGTTCAACCTCTGTGGAAAGCAATATGGAGATACCTCAAAGCAATATGAGTAGATCTACCATTTGATCCAGCAATTCCACTACTGGGCATCTACCCAAAAGATCAAAAGTCACTTTATGAAAAAGACACCTGTACTCGAATGTTTATAGCAGCACAATTCACAACTGCAAAGCTGTGGAAACAACCCAAGTGCCCATCAATTCATGAGTGGATTAATAAAATGTGGTATATGTATACCATGGAGTACTACTGAGCTTTAAGAAACAATGGTGATATAGCACCTCTTGTATATTCCTGGATAGAGCTGGAACCCATTCTACTAAGTGAAGTATCTCAAGAATGGAAAAACCAGCACCACATGTACTCACCAGCAAATTGGTATTAACGGATCAACACGTAAGTGGACATATAGGAGTAACATTTATCGGGTATCAGGAGGGTGGGAGGGGGAGGAGGGGATGGATGTATACAACCAAACGAGTAAGATGTGCAACATTTGGGCAGGATGGACACGCTTGAGGCTCTTACTTGAGGGGGAAGGGGGCATGGGCAATATATGTAACCTTAACACTTGTATCCCCATAATATGCTAAAAAAAAAAAAAAGAAATATATCCTTGCTTCTCAAAAGCAGTCATTGTTACTGGACACTAGTATAACTAGGGTGATGTGCATCATGGGCCTTTTAATAACACTTTACAAAGCAAAGGGCATGGAAAGAGCTTTTCAGAAAAAGACACTAGTTCGTTAGCTTTCACACCGGTGGTACTCCAATTGAGAAATAATACAGCTTGATTTTTAAGATAGATTACATGAATTTGGGGTGGTTTTATCTGGCTTACCCCTCTTTTGTTCAACTTAGCTTGCCCCTTTGTATTGGAACAAAAATATCACACCAAAGATACATGGGCTGATAGCATTAGAGATATGGGATGCATGGGCCCAAAGAACAGTGTACCCACATCACTGTATTATAAAGAGCTAATTGGCATGCCGCTGAATGAGCATAGTGACTAGGTAGTTATTGGCTAGCTCCAAATGGAATGTCTTGGCTGTGCAACACCAATCTATGGCCATGGTTACCTTCAGGATAGTTAGGATGGTGTTCTTTAGGTTATACCTCGGCACAAGGTTGAATAAATCATACCCTTTCAAAGCCCTCAAATCTTCCTCATTTATAACCTTATTGGGTTCATTCTGTATTCCATTGGTATGATCATTTAGCTGTTGTTTTTGCGACAGCTGGGTACTGAGGATGTCCTTTGACATGTAGAGGCCCTAACTAATCATATTAATACAGAAAACTCTGTAAACAATAGCTACATGGTTGTCTTGTTACTAAACAATGAAGTTACTTTTATAAAAAAGGCTGTATTACAAAACTCTGTCTTTAGACATACTGCAGCCCAAGGAATAACCTGTGCTATCATAAAAACCGAATGTTATGCCTTTATCTCAAATGAATCATATAATATCACTAAATTAATGGCTAATATGAAAACCCAAGTAGACTTTCAGATCCAACTCTATCTGTAAACAATATGCTAAGCAGCTGGCTTGGATCTTGGCAAATATGGTGACAAAAGCTTTTACTTATTCTAGAAATTATAATTATTCGTTGTGTTTTGTCCTGTTTTTGTTTTCACTGCTTCTTACGCATTTGTTTGCAATGAAGTCAACATACGGCTAAAAAAAACTAAAATAAGAGTTGCTCAAAGAATTACATTAGGCTGGGCACAGTGGCTAAGTCCTGTAATCCTAGCACTCTGGGAGGCTGAAGCGGGCAGATCCCTTGAGGTCAGGAGCTTGAGAGCAGCCTGAGCAAGAGTGAGACCCTGTCTCTACTATAAAAATAGATATTAGCTGGACAACTAAATTATATATATAGAAAAATTAGCCAGGCATGGTGGCGCATGCCTGTAGTCCCAGCTACTCGGGAGGCTGAGGCAGGAGCATTGCCTGAGCCCAGGAGTTTGAGGGTGTTGTGAGCTAAGCTGAAGCCACGGCATTCTAGTCCAGGCAACAGAGTAACTCAGTCTCAAAAAAAAAAAAAATTACATTAATTGAAGATACAGCTGTGTAGCCTGACTCAGCTGAGCCACTTCCCTGACATTGATTTAATTTCGGCCTATACCCCATCAACTTTGTAGCCTGACCAATTCCCCATACTGTGGGACATGACACTCTAGAAATGAGCCTTCCTAGTGACATGGGACTAAGCTCCTGAACATAAAGGGAGCCAAACTGTTTGAGTTCATCTACAGTGCTTTCTTGAAAGATCTTGATAACTCAAATATAAAGGTACTGGAACTTTAAATTATCTTGAGCCTTAAAAAAATGTGGCTGTGCAACCTGGGCATGCAGAGTGCAACTGTAATTCCTGCCTTCCTTGCCAGTAAATAATTAACATGAAATGCCATCAGAGGTAAAGAGCCCCTCAGATGCTACCCCTCCTCATGGAGTAACAAAGTAATCTTCCTTGGAATGTAGCAATCTATAACCAAGCAAATCCCTGTGGTGTGTGCACCTGATCTTGCATGGAAAATGTTGTAATCCTGCTAAAAGGTGTCTGTCTCTGCCTATATAAGTGAAACTTTAACTCCCTTGGTTTGGAAGCACTAACCCAATTCATTTGGAGTTGGTGGTTTCTTAGCTGTCCATCCTCAAACTTTGCCTGCAAATAAACTCTACACTTAATTATATTTTCTAAAGCTCATTGGCAGGTTAAACTGCTTTCCCATAGCCTCACTGTGGTGACGGTGAGACTCCAGCCCTGCCAGTCTGGCTCCAGAGAACATGTTGGAACCACTGTTGTTTGCTGCTTCTCTTGGTTCCCAAGGTGGGAGGTTCAGATCTTGTATTTCTGATGCCAAACAAAAGTGTCATTTAAAGCTCAGCTGGAAAAAGCAGAAGTAGAGCATCAGCTCAGAAGAGAAGTGGAAATAGTCTCTCCTTCGGCACCCTAACCTTCTCAGACTGTATGGTTATTCCCATGATGCCACCAGAGTTCACCTAATTCTAGAATATGCATCACTTGGAACAGTCTATAGAGAACTTCAGAAACTTTCAGAGTTTGATGAGCAGAGAACTGCCACTTCTATCACAGAATTGGCAAATGCCCTGTCCTACTGCCATTCAAAGAGAGTTATTGATAGAGACATTAAGCCAGAGAACCTGCTTCTTGGATCAGCTGGAGAGCTTAAGATCACAGATTCGGCTGGTCAGTACATGCTCCATCCTCCAGGAGAACAGCTCTCTGTGGTACCCTGGACTGCCGCCCAAGATAATTGAAGGTCGGATGCATGATGAGAAGGTGAATCTCTGGAGCCTTCGAGTTCTTTGCTATGAATTTTTAGTTGGGAAGCCTCCTATTGAGACAAGCACATACCAAGAGACCTACAGAAGAATATCACAGGTTGAATTCACACTTCCTACTTTGTAACAGAGGGAGCGAGAGACCTCATTTCCAGACTGTTGAAGCATAATCCAAGGCAGGGGCCAGTTCTCAGAGAAGTACTTGAACACCCCTGGATCACAGCAAATTCATCAAAACCATCAAATTGCCAAAACAGAGAATCAACTACCAAATAGTCTTAGGAATCATGCAGGGGGAGAGATCCTTGAGCCAGGGCTGCTGTGTAACCTGTCAGGAACATGCTACTGAAATTCATTTTTACTATTAACTGCTTCCTTTGGTCTAGATAGCTACAGGAAATGTTATTTGTCTTACTGAGCAGGCAGGGACTCAGCCTCTCTATTCAGAAAGCTCCACGGCAATCAACAGGACACTCTGAAGTGAAAGCAGCCATCAGAAGCCTGCTGCTTTACTGGTTTATAACCTGGAGGCAAGGCTCAACCGCAGCCACGCCACAGCCTGTGCCAGGCGTGGTGTCCTTGCAGAAGCAAGTTGCGTCTGGTTGTGGGGTAAGTGACCACTTTGCCCTGACTCGATCAGTTAAGGAGCTGTGCAATAACCTTCCAAGTGCCTGAGTGTGTAATTTACTGGGTGGCCAAGCTTAAGTAAAGCTGTTGGAATTAATGTGATTCTGTTAAATGTTAAAGGTTTTTGTGTAGACTTGTGTTTCTTCTTCCATGGCATTCCCTTTGGAATGGTCTGAGTGTCAGTCCACCACCCCTTAGCCCTGGCTGGGTTTCAAGTTCTCCCTAACCACTTACATACCATGAGACTTTATAAAATAGAACATGTGCTCTACCTCCTCTTTGGGACTTGGCTTGGGATCCAGAAGAAACCATGTGTCTCAGAGTCATTAAGGGCTTGTTTTGTTTTAAATTATATTGGAGTTTATGGCATGTGTGTAAACTTTAAATATGCAAATAAATAGATATGTCTAAAAAAAAAAGCTAAAAGAATGTCAGCTGTTATGTGTCTCTAACATTGAAAGATATAGAACATGCCCTTTATACTGTATATTTACAGAGCTTAGAACCTGGTGTGTGAGATCAGGTGTCCTGCATATTCTTTTTTTTGAACTCCCCTTACTTTTTTTCTTTTTTGAGACAGTCTCACTCTGTTGCCCTGGCTAGAGTGCCATGGCGTCAGCCTAGCTCACAGCAACCTCAAACTCCTGGGCTCAAGCGATCCTCCTGCCTCAGCCTCCCAAGTAGTTGGGACTATAGGCATGCGCCACCATGCCTGGCTAATTAAAAAAAAAAAACAACTATATATATATGTGTATATATATATATATATACACACACACACACACACACATTTTTTTTTTTAGTTGTCTGGCTAATTTCTATTTTTGGTAGAGATGGGGTCTCACTCTTGCTCAGGCTGGTCTCGAAGTCCTGAGCTCAAGTGATCCTCCTGCCTGGGCCTCCCAGAGTGCTAGGATTACAGGTGTGAGCCACTGCACCCGGCCTGCATATTCTTTTTGAGACGCTCTAGACCAGGGGTCCTCAAACTTTTTAAACAGGGGGCCAGTTCTCTGTCCCTCAGACCGTTGGAGTATGCGCACTGTGGGCCCGGGACAAGTTGGCTGCTAAGCAGGACAGGCAGCAGCAGCAAAAACACCCAGCAAGCTGGATATATGTCCTAGGCAGGCGGCATGTGGCCCACAGGCTGTAGTTTGAGGACGTCTGCTCTAGACAGTAGATAGCAGCAAACCTAGCCCCCATTTGTGCAGTTAGCTTTACTTTTGTCCCATGAGTGATATGAAACTAAGTTCCTTTAATTAATTTGGGTGTCTAGTGTGGCTCAGGCTAGGTATTACTTTCTAACCTTGAGGTAGTTAATCGAGTAAATGAACACAATAAAGTGTTGAATTGGGGAGAGACAGAAGTGTTCAGTTCCACAGGGGCTAGAGGGTTGGGGAGGGCTTTAAACTAAGAGGGAACATGGCCGGGTGTGGTGACTCACGCCTGTAATCCTAGCACTCTGGGAGGCCCAGGAAGGAGGATAACTTGAGGTCAGGAGTTTAAGACCAGCCTGAGCAAGAGCAAGATCCCATCTCTACAAAAAAAAATAGAAAAATTAGCCGTGCATGGTGGCTTGAGCCTGTAGTCCCGGTTTCTCTGGAGGCTGAGGCAGGAGAATTGCTTGAGCAATTCTCTCCAGGAGTTTGAGGTTACAGTGAGCTATGATGATGCCACTGCTCTCTAATCGGAGTAACAGAATGAGACTCTGTCTCAAAAACAAATAAGGAGGAACATTAGATGATGACAAATAAAAAGACCTACGTGTTATTCTAGAAGCGTGGGAGAAGGGAAGATGCAAGAAAACGGAAAAAACACATAGTGAGCACTATGTGCATAAGCCCAGTGCTTCACATTTACACATTGCCATTTAATTTACCAAAATGACTGCTTTCCTTTTTAAAGCTGAGAATACAGGAGTGAAGGCTTTCATCTGTAAGACCAACGTGCTGTGGAAGCCTCTTCAGTAAGAAGTTGGTGCAACCCAGCTCAGCTGATGTGGTCTCAAATCACACTGCTGTAAACTGCGAGACCAGCCGCACCCCTGCCAGCTGCACGCGTGCCAGCACCCACCTCATCCCTGCCAGCCCCAGCAGGACCACCGGCATTTGAAATTTTGCTAAGTGAGCGCAATTACTAAGTCTCAGAAAACAGGCCAAGGACTCTAGAAAAATACAAAATTTTAATCTTTATGTATGATATAGTCACGTCAAGACCCCAAATTTTAAAAAATGTTTTTCAATCTGTAGAAGAGTAAGTCTTAGCTGATACTGAACTGACTTTAAAAGGATCTTCCTCTGTGCACTTTTCCCTTCAGCCTGAGGCTTTGTTGAAGCAACAGAAGCTACTCAACATTCCTCTGGGAGTCACCACTTGAAAGCCAGCCCAGCCAGCTTGCAAACCTGAGGTATACTCTGCACTCCCGGGTCACAGAACTTCATTCTTCCCTGCTCTGCAACTCAAGGATCCTGCAGCCTCTGAGGCCCAACACCCAAGCCCAGGCACCTGCAAGGAGGAGCTGAGGTGCAAAGGAGACCATCTGTGGACTTGTAAGGAGCCCTTGGGGTTTGCTGTCTCCCACCACCTAACCGTTTTGTAATGTGTGTCTTTAAGGCACCAAGTAAGCTTAAGAATTGGCTCTACTTCTAACATAAGGACTTCCTTTTACACACCACTTGTATGTTGGTGATAGCTGGACCAGTCTGGCCCTCCTTTATCTAGCCTTCATGGCAGGAAGTAGGTAATTCTCTGGGAAATAGACTTGCAGCCCTGAGAAGAGAAGAGCTGTTCCTCGCTGGGGACGTACGCCATCATTGTGGCGATTTCATCCAGCGCCTCTTCAGTGTACTGCAGCTCCTGGCTCAGGAAAGCATCGCGTGCACACAGCCTCACGTGACGGTACTCCAGAGGCAGGAAGGGGACAAAGTAGTCAATCAGGTTTTCCTTCACAAGACAGCTGTGACCAAAGCCACTGTCTGAAATCAAGAGCAAAGTTACATGGAGTTGGACCTGGGGCTGAACCCAGCTGGAGTTTTAAGGTGTCCCCAAGCCTAAGGCCCGGGCAAGGTTTGATCTTGATCTCGCATGTCAACAACTCCAGGAGGGCTGTCTGCAGAATGTGTTTCTGCAGCTGTCTCCTCTAGGTATGGAGGGCCACGGTTAACTATGGATATAGCCACAGGTAGAGCAGGGCGACTGGGGGCCCGACTGCCAGGTTTACAGTCTTGTTTGACGACAGAAAACAGCAGCTAGAGAGATCCGACCTCTGGCGGAACCACCGAGGTTCTCACAGTGAGACTCTGGGGGCCTCCGAGACCACCGCCTGTGCTTCTAGGGCCAGTGTGAATGTTCTCTTTCAAAGCAGACATACCTTCTGACATAAAAATACAAATGTCGCTCTCACCAGAGGCTTATTTTCTGTATGGCTGGAAATATTACTTACCTGTGGACTCCACAATCTCAGCATGGAGGTGGGGCTCCAAGTGTTCCATTGTAATTTCTTCCCGGGACCATCCAGCCTTAAGCAAATTCAGGACCACCTCGTTGATGATATTGCCCCTAAGGTTACTGAAAGGGGTAAGAGCAGGTTATCGGATCTCTCTAGTTTTATATTTAGCTTCCAAATGGCTCGCTTGACCACTGAAGCCAATACATTGGTGCCTGGAAGGGTGCAGGTCGAGGGGCTCGGGCCTTCTCTCTCCTAGGAGATCCTGTCACAACCCAAAGCTCTGTGCAGCAAAGACGCTGTCCTGCTTTGCCACCCAACTCCCTCTCTTGCTCCCTTTGGGAAACACTGAGACTGTGCTAGGTGCAGGGAGCACAGAGATGGTAAGACATGGTTCTCTCCTTTGATTTCTGTCATGAGCGGGGCAGACGCGTGTGGTTCCAGGCAGTCTGGTGGGTGCTAACGTTGGAGCGAGTAAGGTCTGGGGGAAGGCTTCAGGGGTCATTCTCCCCAGACACAGACGGTAGTGAGTCAGACAGTCTGAGGAGTCACTGTCGGACAGGAGGCACAGGGAGTGTACCCAGGCACGGGGGCACCAGACGTTTGCAGGGCTCAGCGCTGAGGGGCTACAGGAGCACAGGCAAGGCTGGGGGAGGCGACCTTTGTCTGCCATGTACATGGAGTTTAGCTTATGGGCCATGGAGAGCCACGGGAGAGTTCTGAGCTTGGGAGTGTGGGGTGACCTGATCAGCTTTATGTCCTAAGAAGACCAGTCCAGGGCTGCAGAGGTTAAGAGGCACAGGATGGCTGCAGAAACCTAGACACAGAGCTTTTTGCCAACAGTCCATGTGTAGCGGTGATGTGGCAATGAAGGATGGAAAGGAGGATTTAAGAATTAGTTTTGGACCAGGCGTGGTGGCCCACACCTGTAATCCTAGCACTCTGGGAGGCCAAGGCAGGCAGATTGCTCGAGGTCAGGAGTTTGAAATCAGCCTGAGCGAGATGCTGTTTCTACTAAAAATAGAAAGAAATTAACTGACCAACTAAAAAGTATATATACAAAAAATTAGCGGAACATAGTGGCGCCTGCCTGTAGTCCCAGCTACTCGGGAGGCTGAGGCAGGAGGATCGCTTGAGCCCAGGAGTTTGAGGTTGCTGTGAGCTAGGCTGATGCCACAGCACTCACCCTAGCTGGGGCAACAAAGTGAGACTCGGTCTCAAAAAAAAAAAAAGGCTGGGCCCGGTGGCGCACGCCTGTAATCCTAGCTCTCTGGGAGGCCGAAGAGGGAGGATCCTTTGAGCTCAGGAGTTCGAAACCAACCTGAGCAAGAGCGAGACCCCGTCTCTACTATAAATAGAAAGAAATTAATTGACCAACTAATATATATATAGAAAAAATTAGCTGGGCATGGTGGCGCATGCCTGTAGTCCCAGCTACTCGGGAGGCTGAGGCAGGAGGATTGCTTGAGCCCAGGAGTGTGAGGTTGCTGTGAGCCAGGCTGACGCCATGGCACGCACTCTAGCCTGGGCAACAACGTGAGACTCTGTCTCAAAAAAAAAAAAAAAAAAGAATTAGTTTTGGAGGCACAGTTGAGAGGACCCTGTAATTGGTGGGTGTGAGAAGTGAGGGAAAGGTTACAGAAAACAGGTGTTCGCCTTGGGCTGCATGATGTCCCTTAACACAGGTGGACGGTGGGAGGACAGAGAAGAAAGCTTGGTTTCACGCTTGCCTGTGATCTCTCTCTAGATTGTAACATAATCGGGCAACTGGAATTATGGGTCTGAAGCACAGGAAAGAAGACTGGGTTAGAGATATGAGGGAGAGCAGAGATAGAGAAGAGGAAATTGTAGAGCCACCAACAGAGGAGAAGGGATGGAGGTGGTCAATGGCCTGCAGCTAGCCCCTGTGCGTGCTTCGCTCCCGCCTCCAGCACTCATCTTCCTTCCTGGGCTCTGGCCTGGCTGGCCTTGGCCAGCTCCTTCAGATTCTGCGGCCTTGCCCACCCCATATTCCAGTGCTCCCTCCCTGCTTTGTCCTCAGATCCAGCCAGATCCAGCGGAATGAGGGAGCGAAGGTAGTGGCAAGTTAGGGCTGGGGATCCAGTATCTCCCTTTCTTTCCCTCCTCAGGCTCTGCAGGTCGCCAACAGGTGCAGTGCACTGGCTCCTGGCCTTGCTCGCCCAGCATGTGTGTGCCTCCCTCGTGCCTGAGGCCTCAGGTGCAGGGGAAGAGCAGGCTGGGTTCTCTTCCTCCCTCCACAGTCTGAGACCAAGCAGGTAAGGCAGGAATGCAAGGTTTTCTAGCCACGAGGTCCCACGGCTCCTTCCTAGAGAAGGAGCCAGCACCATGAGCCCCAGTGGCGGAGCCCGCAGGACAAGACCAGTCCAGGCCTCCCCGCGCTCAAGACCAGCTGCTCACAGCACACTCTGCGTGGTGCAGCGCCGCCCCACTCCCCACCGCTGCAGGACGGCCTGCCGGGCTGCACAGGAGGACCAAACTGCGTCAGCCGGGGCAAGACCAGACTGCCATCTTCTCTGCGGGTCCACACTGCAGCGTGGTCCGCCTCCCGCAGCTCACCCTTTCACACGCTCCAAGCTAGGACGAAAATGAGCAGCCCTTCCCCAGCCACACGCTTTCCTGTCCTCACGACGTGCGCCCTAGAGCGTGGACGCCCTCCAGCACACAAGTGCTGGCTGGGGAAGGGAGTGACTTCCACCAAGTCTGCAAGAAGCTGTTGTGAAGTGTTCAAGTTGGACCAACAAGGGCCCCAGCCTGACTCCTGACTGATGTAGGGCTCTCCCAGTTGAAGCTCCGTTAAAAGATAGAGTTGGACAAGTTACTTCTAAGTGCGATTCCTGCAAAACCATTTAAACAAAAGCACAGAGAAAAGTGTGGTGAAGTGACGGGGTCTGCCGTGGTAGTGTTGCCAATCTCACTATGGTGCTCAGAATGTGCTTCATTCAACACATTACATCCTGTTAAGCCAGTGGCTTTTTCTCATGAACAGAGAAGCAGCAGACCTTCTATGGCTGGACTTAGTGGGGACCGTGCCTTCCTTGGGAATTTCCAATGATAGTTGGCACTTGATTTTCAACTAATGGGCTTACTGGCAAACTGAATGTCCTTCTAAGGGGGACTCTCAGTGTGTGAGCGGTCCCTCCCTGGGGAGTCTGGGGGAGCCTCCCAGTCCTACAGAGAGCCACATCCCAAGGGTGGAGAGTGAGAGGAGGGACACTGCCCTGCTCTGGCTCCAGCTGGCTGTGAGTTCATCAGCCAGCCTGTGCTGGGGGCCAGAGTCCCTCAGAAGTGCCCTGGGGGAGAATCAGGTAGGAGCAGGGAGACCTTAGGCTTCCCACCCAAGCAGCCAGGTTTCTGCTCTCTCTGCCAGAGTTTGCATTGGCTTGTCCCGAGGAAGACCTTCTGTAGCCTGGGAGAGCGTGGAAACCCTCCACCGTCCGCTAGTACCCTCCCCTCATCCACCCTCCTGACTGGTGCTCCTCAGACCTCACCTGAGAAAAAGAAAGATGGTTCTTGGGGACTTGGCCCTGTGGCCCTCAGGGGCCCGGCGTTCCAAGTGTGGCCTAAGGACCTCCAGCAGCCCCGGATGCAGCTTCTCGGCCTCGTCGAAGATGAACAGGGTCTGGAGACAGAGCTGCTGTGTCTCCTGGATCCGGCCCAGCAGCTGCTCCTACAGGGAACACAGGGAGCTGCTGGGAACTGGTGGACACATTTCAACCCCAGCCCGAGGAGTGGCTTCTGCCAGACTGCTAGTGGCTGGGTTTCACCCTGCCCTGCCAGAACTACCAAATCCAAACCTCTGGGGACAGAACTAAGCCATGGCATCTAGCAAGCTTCACAGGTGATTCCCATGCACTCTGAGGTTTGAGAGCCAAACAAGGAGGTGGAGCCAGCCTGGGCAGAGGGAGAAGGCCTCTGCCCTTGGGAAAAGGCCCTAGCTGCAGCCTGCTCTCTCCTCTCCAGGATTAGGTCCCAGCTTGGAACTGCCAACTCGTCTGCCCCAGGAAGTAGGAGTCAGGCTGTCATCTAGGGGTGATGGGCAGAGAGGCCCATGTGCCCAGAGGCAGCCCCAGTCCCCTGGCCTAAACTCGCAGGAACAAAGTGCCACTGGCACCCTGGCTGGGCTGAGATCTCAGGGGAGCAAGCCTGTCTGGAGCCCAGCCAGCCCACAACCTGGGGGCTGCCACATGGGGGCTGTCTCCCAGAAAAGAAACTAAACTGTCAATTGAAAAGATGGTTATCTGCAGTGTTCATCAGAACTCGGCAAATAATATATTACTTGGAGCCAACTCTTACCCCGGGGCCCACACTCCCAGTCCAGGAACTTTGACTTCAGCTCCCAGTCCCCCAGGTGAGGGTGTGTGAGGGTGAGAGTGTGTGTAGTGTGTCAGTTTTCACAGTAGGGATGCTTGGAGTCACAGCAGTTTTGCCAGTCAGAGTCAGACAGTTCTTCCTGCGAAGGGCCAGCTGACTGGCCACCTGACCTTAAGACGGCAGACCCTTGCCTTCCACAGCCATATTGAAACTGCCAGGAGACTCCATCCTCAAAGGCGTATATAATCTTCCCAAGTTAACACACTCCAAATACTAGACTGGAAAGCCAAAGAGAGGTGCAGTCATATCTGTTGTGCTGCAATGGGGGATTGCTGCTTCTGGTGAATTTTAAATGCTATGTGTCTGCACTGGAAGAAACCCAAAATAGGGGAACAGCAAAGGAAATTTCTGTCCATCTGCTTGCTAGCATATAATGAGCTGATAAAGGAAGACATGGAAAATCACTTATGATGTGTGTATTTTTTTTTTTTTTTTTTTTTGAGACAGAGTCTCACTTTGTTGTCCAGGCTAGAGTGAGTGCCGTGGCGTCAGCCTAGCTCACAGCAACCTCAAACTCCTGGGCTTGAGCGATCCTCCTGCCTCAGCCTCCCAAGTAGCTGGGACTACAGGCATGCGCCACCATGCCCGGCTAATTTTTATATATATATATCAGTTGGCCAATTAATTTCTTTCTATTTATAGTAGAGACGGGGTCTCGCTCTTGCTCAGGCTGGTTTTGAACTCCTGACCTTGAGCAATCCGCCCGCCTCGGCCTCCCAAGAGCTAGGATTACAGGCGTGAGCCACAGCGCCCGGCCTGATGTGTGTATTTTGTTTTAAAAGGCAGAACATGCAACTTTCTGTCCATCATAATAATTACACTGACATAAACGAGATGGGGGAAAGTTTGACAACAAAGGAAATACACCAAAAACGCTGTTACTATTAGATTTGTTCCAGGTGGGAACCTGAAAAGTAAATACAGGACAAAATACAGTTAATGTGAAACCTAGGCTTGTAAAACAGCAGCAGCAGGAGTCTGGAGAGTCCCCAGATGTTGTAAATCTAACAGGTAGCAGCAGCCAGCACCCCCCCCCCCATAGGGACAAGTCTATCCTGCCTGCTCTCCTGATGGGGGGGACGCTGGAGCTAAAGGGGGCAGGCGTCCTAGGAGCTGGTTGTTTGAAAAAATTAACCACAAGCGGCAGTTCTGGCCCACTTACTTACTCCCCCTGGGGAACCCCTCTATAAAACCCAAGGCTCTCTCCTTTTCTCTCATGGATGTTCTGCCTCCACCCATCTGCACCCAGATGCTCAAAATAAATTGCATTTTGCTACACATGAGGCTTCGTGTGTCTCTCTGGGCTCTGGACCTTGCAGTTATTAGCTAACAAGATTATGTCTGTGTGGGGAGATTATAATAAAGTTTTTGCTTTTTTCTGTTCCACATTTCCTGCGATGTTTCATTATTTCTCTATCAGGAAAATCTGCTGTGCTGGAGCCCAGCATCTGGCCTCTGGTGTGTGGCTGTTGAGGGCAGAGCGGGCCTGGTGTCTGGAACATCAGTCCTTCCTCTGCATGCTCAAGGCCTCCTCTGTGAGGGTGCATGCAGTGGGTGTCTCGTCTGTGATGGTGTCTGTTGCCGCAGCTGCCTACCTGCACCCCCAGCACAGGGCCCTCCCAGACCTGGCGGGGAGAGCCGCCGGAACTGCCTGGCCTCACCTTGTACAGGTCCACATGCTGGGAGTGAGCAAAGTGGACTGTGGCGATGAACATCTCAACACAATCGCTCTTCAGCCCATCCCGATACAGGTTCTCCGCCAGCATCCGTGCCACGAAGTTCTTGCCTGTCCCAGACCAGCCATGGAACGACAGAGCCAGGGCCTTGTCTGGCCAGGGCGTCTCTAAGTAGTCCTTCACTGTTCTTAGGACCAGCTTCTGGACCAAATGCTGGCCATGCAGTCGCACATTCAGGTCTGACTCCAAGCCTAGGGGCAGGGAAGAGGAAGTCACAGCGAGACTGTGACTCACACATACGTTCCCTGCCAACAGCCCAGAAACCAAAACTCTGCGTATCTTGGAGGTGGGATCAATTATTCATCCTGTTTGACCTTAGAACATGAAGCCAGAGGTCAGAACTTGTAGCAGAAGGGATTCAAGGGCTATTTTCTGAAGAGTTTGAGAAAACAAGATTGAACTCAGAGAACTGGAATCACCCTTTCCAAAGACCCTGAAGACATCCCAGAACAGACGGCACAGAGGAGGAGCGCCTCTCCCCACGCTCTAGGTCACTCTCACCCCTGGTCTCAGGACTCTCTAAGAGCTTCATAGAGAAGCCTCAGTTCGTTCTTTCTAATTCCATTCCGCAAACACTTGAGAGCAGCTACTTGTGCAAACCCCCCTGCTAGGCCTTATTTCCCATCAGCTATGAAGCTGCAGGATTTGGAGATTGGGGATGGGGGTGTGTGGTTCTTTATCAGAACAGATTCAGTACTTGGGACCAAAGATCACCCTCTGAGAAGCAACACGCAAATCAACTGCATACGCAGAACCGCCTGAACAGACATGCCACGGGAGAAGTCACCGGCAAATGAGCTCGGGGTGTTCAATCCACCAGCGGTTAATACGAGTTAGTTTATAATCAGGACCAGTCTGACTTCTCTCAGGGAATGGAGCCACGGAGGCAGCCCCACTGGCCCCAGACCAACTGGGAAGTCCATGCTGCATCAGACATGGTTGTTGGCTAAACCTTAGAAAAGGATATTTTTAATGACAACCTATAATATCTGATCAGTTCTCTCCCTGGATGCTTCCAACTACCTTCTGAGAGATTGCTGTTTCTGTTTAGAAAGAAAGGTGCTATGGGCCCGAGACTCCTAAAGGGTTGTAGGTGTTGGATTAGGAGTTAAGCCAAAAAAAAACTCCTAGCACAGTGCCTAAGTATATGGCAGGGACTCAACAGATCTCAGCTATTCTTTCCTCCTTGGACACACGCCCAGGGATGGCAGGAGGACATGGTGAGGGGGGAAGTGGCAAGAAAACCTCAGTGTAGATGAGGGACAGACAGTGACATTTCGAAGCCCGTCCTACATCTCTTAGCTGGGTGTAACACGGTCATGACATTCTCATGGATCCCCAAGATGCATGAAACAAGTTCAGTCTGCCTGAGCCATTCAATGAGAGGCTAAAGCGGCTTCTGGTGCCTGGTTCAAATATTTTGGTGCTCCTTCAAACACCAGGATGGGGTGCTTTGGCTTCTGTTCCTAGGGGGGAGAACACAAAACCAATGGCACCATTAATTTAATGTTGGTGTCACATCGTTCCCTTTGTTAGAGGGTGTTATATTTCTGGAAAACCTAAAAGTTCCAAGTCTTGCCCAAAGAAGGTCTTCAAATAATTGCAAAACAGACTTCAATCTTTTTGTGGCAGTTCCGGCTTGGTACCAGGTTGGGCAAGATGATGAAAGGTCCCCTGCAGTCTATCTTTTTCCCCCAATAGCCTCCTGTCCCCACAGATCACTAGCTCCTTTAGACCACGTGGAGTCCAACCTGTGAAGTTGTTGGAGATCCTGCAATCCCCGCTGTCGCAGCAGTCCTGAAAGCTGCAGTACCATGTGGTCAGCACATCCAGGTACTGCTGGCCCAACAGGGGAAGGCTCCAGCCTGGAAAAGGAGAGGCTGTAAGACAGAGACCAGACCATCTGCTCCACAACAGTGCCGTTACAACTGTGCAGCACAATTTGTCAGGGACAGAGCTAGAACCAGAACTCAAGTCCCAGCTCCCAGCCCACGCTCTGCCCGCAGCATGTCGTAAAGCACGCCTAGGTAAGCAGCAGAGAAGGTACTTGAGGGCGGGGGACAGTCACCAGGTGTGTGCACAACGGAATTTTCTTAAAGACATCCAGAAGGTGGCAAAGAGCAGCACCTTAGAGTAACATCAGGTGGGCTGGGAGGCAGCACAGTGTCTGCGAGGCGGCGGGGGGGGGGGCGCAGCTGGCCCATTCCCGACCCGCCAGGCCGCCCATGCCCGCTGCCAAGGCCGGGCCGGGGCGCAGACCTGACGCGCCGCCCGCTGGCTTCCGCACCGCCGGAGGGCCAGGCGGTGGCCGGCGGGGACGAGGTCTTACCCGGGGGCCCCGCGGCTGCATCCCCGTCATCCTCGCAGTGGTCCGGCCACACCTGGCACCTGAGGAGCGCCCAGTACCGCTTGGAGAGGTCCCCGACCGCCCGCATCCGCTCCCGCAGGCGCGGGAAGCCAGGCCAGGCCCAGGCCGAGCGCGGCTCGTCGGTGCCAGGCGCGGCCGGGAGCGGCGGCGGCAGCAGCAGCAGCACCAGGAGGAGCAGGCCGAACCCACTCGGGCGCCGCGGCCCGGGCAACATGGCCGCCGCCACGTGACGTGGCGCCTCCGCCTGGAGTCCCTGCGGCCCGGACAGCATGGCCGCCGTCACGTGACGAGGCGCCTCCGTCCGGAGTCCGGGCGACTAGCACACGGCCGCCGTCACGTGACGGGCGCCTCCGCCCGGAGTCCCTGCGGCCCGGACAGCATGGCCGCCGTCACGTGACGAGGCGCCTCCGTCCGGAGTCCGGGCGGCTAGGACACGGCCGCCGTCACGTGACGGGCGCCTCCGCCCGGAGTCCGCGCAGCCCGGAGGCGGCTCGGGCGGGCCGCACGGCGGGCCAGGCAGCTGTCTGTTCTGGGTCTGGGGCGTGACTGTGGTTTCGAAGGTGAAGCCAGGTCTGGAGATGGCCACTGCAGGTTACTCTGTTGTCACTTTCTGGCAGCTCTGGCGGCCCCTCTGAGGCTGCCAAGTAAGGACGCCGCGTGCGCCCTGCCCCCGTGTGCGGGTCGGCCCCAGCCCTGCCCGCGTGCGCCCTGCCCCCGTGTGCGGGTCGGCCCCAGCCCTGCCCGCGTGCGCCCTGCCCCCGTGTGCGGGTCGGCCCCAGCCCTGCCCGCGTGCGCCCTGGCCCCGTGTGCGGTTCGGCCCCAGCCCTGCCCGCGTGCGCCCTGGCCCCCTGTGCGGGTCGGCCCCAGCCCTGCCCGCGTGCGCCCTGGCCCCGTGTGCGGGTCGGCCCCAGCCCTGCCCGCGTGCGCCCTGCCCCCGTGTGCGGGTTGGCCGCAGCCCGCCGGAGGGCGCCCGTGTGGCCGGCGCCAGCTCCTCTGCGGGGAAGTGAAGCTGCTGCCGGTGACCGGCGCGCTCCACAGCTGCGAGTCAGCCAAAAGCAAGAGGAAGCCGCGGCTCGAGTCTGGAGTATTTGGAATTTGGAATCCCCCAGTCATAAGGTCTCACGTCAGTGTAATTATAGCTCATAAAAAAAAGTTAGGCTAAGTACTGTGTGACTTTCTTGGTTAGGTTTGCAACTTCCAAGTGCTTGTGACCGTAAGCAGCCCGTCAGATGGCACTGGCAAGACTTGGGGGCCTCTCTGGCTCCCTTCTCTGTAACACAGAGCATGGACAAGGCTGTTAAATTTCAGAAGAGCTTAATGCAAGTTTCCAAATCTGAGCAACTGAAGCCAATGGTCAAAGAGCCATCTTGTCTTAGGAGGAAACTGCTGTCTAGAGAGCCAGAGGACTTCACTAATGTCCTGTTTGGTGGCTTTGAGGCTGGGCTTTTGAAGGAGCTCAGGAATTCCACCCCAAAATATGACTGCTTGGTATAAAGAGTATTTTGAATTGCAGGCCCCTAGAGATCAGCAAAGCTTTGGGGGGCGGGGGACTTGCCCTCTATCAGCATAAACGGGATTGACTTACCTTCCTCGCCCTGTTATTTCAGTGTATTGCAGAAGGCACCTAGACCAGGCCCAAATCATTTAAAACATAATACCTGTCTCTCAGGTTAATTTACAGGTCAGGCTGTTTCCCCCATCCATTCATTCTCCCTAGCAACCCTTTATGCCCCTAAACAAAATTACCTATACTCATTTTTCTCCCTCTACTCTAAAAGGCATGTATAAAAGTATCTGAACTGCACTGGGATACTGAGTAATCACTCTGTGATTCTTTCTCCCCATGCTCATGGTAAATAAAGCCTTCTCATTAATCTGCCTTAATTGTGAGTTGATCTTTCAGCGGACTTCAGAGGAAAGGGCAAGTTCCCTCACCCCTACACTATCCAGACAGTGAGGAGAATCCTAGCACCAAGTCTCAGAAATGTCATAGGCAAATTGACTTATGTGTTCATCCCAGTCTCTTAGGTCACACTCAATGCCAGGTCTGCTCCATCTTGTTAACAGGGAAAAAAAGGTGAACTCTAAAATAATTTTAACCACTTCTGTACGAGCGTCGGCCATAGCCGACAGCCACAGATGAACGCGGACAGCCAAGCGTCGGCAATACCCCACAGCCACACATGCATGCGCACGGCCAAGCGTTGGCCACGGCAGGCAGCCACACACGAAGTGGTTAAAGAGATTTACTCTGAGCCAAATTTGAGGACCATGACCCTGAGACGCACCTAGGAATCCTTGAGCAAGTGGACTCACTGTGGCTGGGTTACAGTTGGTTTTTATACATTTCAGGGAGACGGGGGTTACAGGTAAAGTCATCAATCAATAGGTGAGAGGCGTACATTGGCTTGGCCCGAAAATGTGAGCCATCTCGAAGTGGGGGGGACTTACAGGTTATAGGTGGGTTTAAAGATTGTTTGGCTTGTAATTGGTTAAAGACATGAAGCTTTGTCTAAAGGTTTGGAATGTTTTAACATAAGGAGCTGTTATTGTTGCAGCAGTGTGTACAGCTAGTGTTACAGCTCTTGTCACAGCTCTTATTTGTTTGACCAGGGAAAGAACTGAGCGGCACATGAGTTGGAGAACAGCCTTTATTCTTCTACAGCAGGCTCAGCACACCTAGTATTACAGCTCTCTTCATGTCTTCCGATCTTCTGACCCTCCTGCCCCCTCAGCCTTGTTCTCCTCCTGCTTTTATACCCTTGGTAGGGCTCAAAAGCATCCAATCAACTACAAGCTTTAACATCCAATCAACAACAAGCTTTAACATCCAATCAAAAACAGTGGGATTCAAAAATTACCCAATCAGGCTCACACAAGCAGCGTGGATGGAAACAGGCAGTGGCACTCAGGCCTGGGGGCATTCCAGCACGTGGGGTCTGGCCCCAGCAGCGTGCCCTCCAACTGGCCACATGCAGCGCTGGCCCTCGGAGATGCAGATCAGTGGGGAGGTGCAAGCGGCTGCATCCCGACATTTTCTGTATCATTATCAGAGATGGGCCACAGGACATAGATTTGTTGTGTAAATTGAGGGCCTGCAGGCTTGTCTTGTATACCCTTAGGCCTGTTAATGGGTTACAAAGGATGTCTCCAAGAAGGGAGGAGGGCATGATGAGGATGTCTGACCTCCCTCCTCCTGGCAGACAATTTAGTTTTAGGATATTCCTTTGGCCACGCGGGGGTCCATTCAGTCAGCCAGTGGGGGGAGTGAGCCTTAAAAGTTTATTTTTGTTCACAATCTTCAGCAGCTCACCGAATCTGCCATGCCTTTCACTCAAACAGCTATAGAAACCAGATAAGCACCTTTCTTAAGACACCATGAGAGTTAAGTTGAAAAGTAATGTGATGTTTGTATATTGTGCCTTAACCACTCAGGGTGATATAAAATCAAACCCAAACTTTTCCTAGAGCAGCGGCCATGGCACCAGTACAGCATTATGTGCAGCCAAGCTCGTGTGACCCTTCAGAGGATAGTAGACAATGACTGGACCATTGTGCTTATTTGAAAACTGAAAACTCACTCATAATTGTTGTTTGAGTATGAATGGCAGTCTAGTACAACTAGCTGAATGGGCCCTGCCATTTTCTATCTGTAACCACGGGTGTTACTTAGCTGACCTATGCTTGTTTCCCTACCTATAAAGTAGGAATAATAAAATAGTCCACCTCATGGGGATGCTGTGAAGATTACATAATTCAGTGAGTGCATCACAAACACTCAATACGCGTTCACTTTAATTTTTTATTATTATTATATTTTCAAGATGGAGCCTTGCTCTGTCATCCTGGCTAGAGTGCAGTGGCATCATCCTAGCTCACTACAACCTCAAACTCCTGGGCTCGAGATCCTCCTGCCCTAGCCTCTGAGTAGCTGGGACTACGGGCCACCATGACCAGCTAATTTTCTATTTTTGTAGAGACAGGGTCTTGCTCTCGCTGAACTTGAACTCCTGGACTCAAGCAATTCTTCCTCACCAGCCTCCCAAAGTGCTAGGATCACAGGGGTGAGCTACCACACTCGCCCTCCCCACCCCGGTTCGCTTTTATTTTTGTGTGTGACCAGCCCTGGAGGCGGCTGTGTGTGTCTGCACAGAAGGCTTGGATGCTTTAGTTAATGCCGGTGAAGTTTATAGGTGAATTTATGGTGATAAAATTACTAATAGTAACAACAGTTTATTAAAACAATCCAAGTTTTAAGACTTGGTGGAAAGAATTATCAGTCTACTTGTAACTTTCATGTAGGACTAATTGCTAATTTCCGAGATGTTCTAATTTGGATTTAGCATTTCATGGTAAATAAAGTAGGTAGCTGGGAAGTTCTTAGACAAGCAACTTGATTTCAGAACATGTTTTTCCTTAAAAAAATAGAGGTAAACATTTTTCCACCAAAGAGCCAGTCCCACATAGAAGCGATGAACCCAAACACCAGTTTCTGGACAAGTCTTTTGAGTATTTCAATAAATTGCTGACGTTTCCGTTTCAGGGCTTGGAGGCTGCTAGCTGCAAAGGTCTAGGAGCAAGATCTCATGGATAATGGGGACATCTAGAGGCTGTTTGGAAAACTACAGGCAGCTATGATTCCTTAGCAAGCATTATCATTCTGTTACTCAAGTGTGGTCCAAGGACTCTGGCACTGGCAACACTCAGGAGCTTGTTAGAAATGCAGAATATATCTGAGAGGCCAAAGCGGGAGGATGGCTCAAGGTTAGGAGTTTGAGACCAGTCTGAGCAAGAGCGAGACCCCTGTCTCTACTAAAAATAGAAATTATCTGGACAACTAAAAAAAAAAAAAATATATATATATATATATAGAAAAAATTAGCCGGGCATGGTGGCGCATGCCTGTAGTCCCAGCTACTCGGGAGGCTGAGGCAGGATCGCTTGAGCCCAGGAGTTTGAGGTTGCTGTGAGCTAGGCTGACACCACAGCACTCTAGCCTGGGCAACAGAATGAAACTCTGTCTCAAAAAAAAAAAAAAGAAAGAAAGAAAAGGAAAAGAAAAAGAAGTGCAGAATATCAGACCCCAGACCTGAGTCAAAGCCTGCACTTTAAGGTCTTCGTGAGGGAAATGGGCACATTACACCTTTATTGAGGTCATCTGAATGGGACCTAGCTTTACAGGAGACACCTTCCCAATGCTGCTGAAGGCAATCAGAACCCTCTGCCTCGAAAACGTTTCAGTAAATAAATAAACCTGGCATGTAAAAACAAAAGCTCTGTAAACAAAATGTTTCACAGCTCATCTATGTGCAGCGGCTCCCTTTAACAGCAGCTAGACACGTGCCAGAGAGCACGTGAAGCATCACAGTGGACTGAGAGTGTCCTCTCAAGAGACAGGGGACACCAAAGTTTCCTGATGAAGGCCACAGGAAGCCCCTGAAGGGACAGTTCTGGTGACCAGGTACTGAAGTAGCGTGTAGGCCCGGGAGGCGCTGCACCTCCTAAGCACACAGCTCTGGATTGCCAGAGTCAGGGGTTCTATACACACCGCTCGTCAAGCCTGGATCAATCTCTCCTTCAATGTGGGTCCCGTCTACCCTCCCTCCCAATGATCCTTCCCTGCTCCTTATTTCCACTTAGTGATGTCATTATTGTACCTCATTCCTGAGGCAGGAATGGGCCTCACAAGCAGTTCTGTATGCCAGTAGACTATAGACTCTAGGGAGGGAAGGGACTGTCACTATCATCTCAGTGGCATCCATAGCCTGCAGCACAATGCCCAACATCTACTGAGGAAAAAGCAAACATCTCACAAATTGTGATTTAACACCATTCTTCCCTGGGATTTACGCTGGACTTACTTTATAAAACCCCATCCATGGAAAACTAGTGATGACGGCCATTCTTGTCTATTTTACAAAATGAGGGCTGCTAAAAATCAGTTTTATAGGCAAACACACTGGGCAAAACAACCCAGTAACTGACTACCCTTCCCACCCTCGCCACTCCGAGCTGCCTTTTTCGAGCTCAAATACAGTCACTTTGTGTGCTGGAGAAGCAAAGGAAGCCCGCGATGTGGCCAGGACAGGGTCTGTACGTGTGAGCCAGCAGGACGCACGGACCAGCACCCAGCCTCCCACATGTGTGCAAGCACAAAAGACAAAAGCTAGCACATATACACCGTAAATAAAACAAAAATCTCAAGAACATTGCTCAGTTGTCTGATTGAGGCTTATGACGCTGGATTTCCATTGCAAAAGTTAAAAACAGGTAGGAAATTGGTACAGGTAACACTGGAAATATCCTGAAAGGGGTAAAAAAGATTAAAAGGAAAAGATACAGCAATGTTTATTAAAATCTTTATTTTACTTTTTCAGAATTGAAACCCATAGAACACATTAGAAATTTCGATGCATATCTGTCTTGTTGGGTGTCATACCAAGTACAACCTTTATTTGTGCAAGTTCTGAGACAAAATACTTGGCAGACCAAAGCAGAGGGTTCCTACACCTCCTGTTTAAACAAATAAATTAGTTTCCCAGTAAGTTATTCCCAGTTCCCCCAACATTTTGTGTTTGTGAGGAACACCTCAGTTCCTAAAAACCTGTGAAACTGGCCTTCCCCTGTGAAATAAAATTCATGAAGTCAGGTTCACGGGAATGCCTAGCCTGCGCTGGTGCACCATAGTTGCTCAGTAGGTGTTTGCTGAATGAATGGTCTTTATGTCACTTAGGGTCCACTCTTAGAGACTGAGAACCTTTTACTAGCTTTAAATCCTTCAGCAACGTAAGTCAGCATTCCCCTGTGTCAAAATAAATATATTTTTCTGGCTAGAATACATATCCAGCTATATACAGACATATACCTTTACTCATGTTTCCTGAAGCTCAGCTCACAGGATGACTCATAAGACAGCTCACGGATACGTGCTGCTTACCATCCATGTGTGGTCAGTCACTCCAGAAAGAACACACGGATGACTAAGAAGGCAGGCTGAAGGGATATGGTGGATGGGAAGGGCTAGCTGAGGCATTTTTTTTTTAAGAAAGGAAAAGATGAATTCCTTTGGAAGACAATGCTAACTTCAGGTGACAATGAAATTGCCATGTGAAGGATTCATCTTTCCCAAAATAATATGCAATAGATGGACCTGAATTCTTCCATTTCCTTCTTAAATTTCATTTGATATATTAACCCTGAGTGTAAACAGGGAGAAATGTCTTAGTAATACATTATTGAACAATACTCTGAGCAAATCAGATATTAATTTGTTTTGCACAGAAAATTATTTGTACCCCTTCCCAAACCCACAGTACAGCCTCATATTACAGAACAGTGGTAGAAATTTCTGCAAACTTTGGAATAAACATTTTTAGAAGTGAGAGGAGGGCAGGAAACGGCAATCAGTTCTGATTTTCCTACTTTTATAATATAAAAATGTAACCACAAATACCTTTGGATGTTTGGTTGGCACACCCAACTTAGAGCTACCAAAAACCTTGTAATGACTTTAACAGCCTTAGATTCTAATAAACTCTAAAGAGAACAGTGTTACAAAACTTTTTTAAAAACATATCCACCTCTTTTTTTAAACAGAATTTAGTGTTTCTGAATTTTGGGGCTGTAAGCGTATGGTTGGTTTTCTCCAAGATTTGCCTAGGCACACTTTTCCTTATATTCTCAGTGCCACACTGTGCCACTCTGTTAGCTTAATTCTAACTTTAACTGCTATGAACCAAAATATATCTTAAGATCATGAGTTTGAAAACAGTAGGGAAGAGAATAAGATGATACATTTTCTGCAAATGCTTTGAAGAAAGGATGAGACAATATTCAAAGCAGCTTTCCTTCCTGCTTTTTTCCTTAGCAGAATCTTCTGCCTTCAACATTATGAAGTTCCCAGTTTGAGAACAGTTCTTGTTCATTTCAGTGTGGCATATTAAAGGCATCATGTGTTTGAAAGAACACAAATCCATAATTTAGCTCAAGTAATATTCACTAAGGAATGCAGAACTGATATCCTTCCTACTATCTCCTGCCATCTGCTCTCAGAAGCTTGTGGGTAAGTGCTAATCAAAATCTTAAGGCTCTTCCTGGTAACCTCCTTAATTTCAAGGCTCACGAGGCTTAAAATCTTTGTTTCCAGGTCATCCACATGGCCCAAATCACAGGATAGCAATTAATCCTGCCACCTGTAGGGTGCACACTCTCATCTGTAGGAGCTGCCTTTTCTCACAAGAAAGGCACAAACGGGTTGGCTAATTATGAATTTCCTTGGACACATAACAGCCTTAAAGTAGCCTTAAAGTTGAAATCTCACTCAATGATCTTCAGGTGTAAAAAAAAAAAAAAGTTGAAATCAATACCTCCTTTTGTTAACCCTAATTCATTGTTTTGTGTTTAATATCAGTCTTCTTAAATTCAATACCCTTTTTAAAACTTAGCCCACTGTTGTGTCCATCTTAAAATGTACATAGAAAATTACGTTCTCTAATTCATGCTATTTTATAGTAGTTATGGGTTATTCAGTTATCTTTCAATGTGAGAAAATTGGGACATAAATTCTAAAGCTGTTTTTGAAAGAGTGATTGCCTAAAACTAGTCTCCAATGGCTGGCATTAAATTTATTCAACCACATTGTTTAGATATTAGTCTCCGCTTGACATAAGTGCAAACCTGGAACAGCACCTCGACATGATGCAGTCGATCACAGAGAGCGGGCAAACCAGGCCTGTCCTTCTCTGGCCCTGTATCTTATTGCAACTTTGCCAAAACACAGAACTAAAACTGTGTTTTAGCGACCTGAAATTTGAGTGTGCTAAGAGCAGACGGAAGCATGATACTACATCATGGGTTCCAGGCTGCAAACAACACTAATGAAATTAAGATTTGACATAAATCAAAATCGTAAGGCTCTTCTTCCTATAACCTCCTCAGTCTCCAGGCTCAGAAGGCTTAAAATTTTTGTTCCCAGTCTTCTGCATGGCCTAAATCGCAAGACACGTCCAGCCACCAGCAGCGTGCACACTCTCGTCTGTGGGAGTGAGCTGCCTTTCCTCACAAGAAGGGCACAAACAGGGCAGCCAACACCATCTTGAGAACAGCAGCTCCAATGACCAAGTCCCTTACAGGCATAGGTGGAAATTCACTTCAAGACAGAAATGAGGATGGCAGAGATCACAGGTACCTGATTGTTATTTGAGGTATTATTTCAGTTTGCTTTGTTAATTTAGAAAGGATTTGCCTGCTTTAAGCAAAAAGAAAAAAATATTAGTCCTCATAAGAAAATCGTGTTTGGGTTATAAATGTACTTTCTCTAGAAACAGAGACAATTTTTTGGTTAATTTGGATACAACTGTGAGAATGCAGATTTTACTTAGGTACAAAGTCATGTTTGCTTTTTGCATACCTTAAGATCCTAAATATAGGGGAACCTATTTTTCACTAATTCAACCATCCCCCTGATTCTGGTTCTATCACCTGGGTCTCTCTCTCTTCTTCCCTCCCCTAAGATCATCAAAACAGTACTACCCAATGGCTTAAAAGCCTGAACTTCTTCCTACTCTTGCCCTTCTCTCTAATTCTATCTTGGAACCATATCCCCTCTAGCAGAGTGCTATTTTGGCTTGATGGAACGCAAGGTTGTATTAACTTTCTGATTTGACTAATCCTGGTTAAAAAAAAAAAAAAGAAGACACAAGAGATTGCAAAGTGTTTCCACAAAATACATAGGTGTGGAGAAAGGACTGCAAGGTTCAGCTGAAAACACACACTCCAGAACCACTCCCAGCATGCATCTGTCCAAATGTCACATCTGTTTGTCCTCTGGCATGCGAATTAAGACCAACTGACTATGATACCCACTGCTAGGATGGGCAACTGCCAAGGAGGTCAGGTGACTCAGCAGGAACATCTCCATGCTCTGAAACTTGTGGTCTTTGCTTTAGCTTCTACTACAGAAAACACCAAAGACATCCAAGGCCATCCTGTTCCCTATCACCAGAACTTGCTGCTGGCCATTTCCGATCCATTTCATATCATTTGGAATTGATTGTGCTGTTTCTCTATCTTTGTAAAAAGAAGTTTCACTTATTTTGTGTTGAGAATTACAAGTGAGAGAGAGGCATCCTATCTTCCACCAGGACTGTGTCCATCCCAAACTGGTCAGTGCACTGCTTCACGGTGGCCAGGACACTCAGGAGCCGCTGATCCACGGCAGCCAGGTGAGGCTCAGAAAGCACGGGGGAGATGGGGTCTCGGGCCATGGCGGATCTTAAGGCAGACTTTAGCACACCATTCTTTAGGTAGTTCAGTCTGTTCCAGGTGGAAACTCGAATGCTGGAAGAAAAAGTTTTAGGACAAGTTACATAAAACCTCTCACTATCAAATGGAGTTTAAAGCCTAGTTGGCAGACAAAAGTAAAAAAAAAAAAAAAAAGTAAAATATTTTAACTAAAAAAACCATTTCTTTTAGAATTACAAGTGTGCCACATTGTCACATTTTGATATATTTTCCTGGGCAATTAATCAGAGATATATACAAAGATTTACACATGTTCAGTGCAGTGCTATTTATAACAGGAAACACATGAGGCAATCTGAATGTCCAACAATTGGGAAATAGTTAAGTATTAAGCATTAAGAAGTGGGACCTTTAAAAGGCCATTAGGCCATGAGGTGTTGGGGGCTGATTTTGGTGTTTTGCTTTATACTAATCATTCACTACAGCCTGTAACGTACGTGTGCTGCATGACACAGCGGTAGCCAGCATTTTCTTGTAGCCGGCATTTTCTCCAGACACGGTTACTGCCTTGGGACATAACAAGAGGCCTGAGTTTCTGCACATAAGCAAATGTTGCCCAGCTCCCACACGGAGGGCCCCCGTGGTGGGAGTCTAAAAGCCATAAAGATGAGAAAAACATTCCCAAGGTCCGGCCCCATATGATGGTTGGTAGTCAATGACGGGTAAGACTCCCCATGGGGGGGGGGCGACCTAAGACAGACACAACCGTGGAGGTCGGCTGCTGGCTGGGAGAGAGCCACTGGCTAAAAAAGAGCACAAAAGTTCTTCTAATGGCTGCATTGTTCAACGTTGCTTACCTCAGCCTTGGTTTTTGAGTTATGTCCGGTGCTAGCGCCTCAAGTTTTGAGGTCTGAGACCATAAAAAATTGTTCTCTTTTAAAACAACTCCAAAATCGACTGACACCGCTGCTACGCTCAAATGCTCACGTGCAAGGAACGTGAGGGGTATAATAATAAAGCGACCGGTGCATCGGTCACTCGAGTCATTGTCATGTTCATGTGTGTCTGTGTCGTTATTTTATGTTCCTGTAATTGGGCCATGTCAACCAAGGGCTCTGCGAGAATGCCCTTGCCAGATGTTGGCACCTCAATATTGGACTTCCCAGGCTCCAGAACTGTGAGCCAATTAAGTTCAGATTATTATAAATTTCCCGGTCTATGGTATTTAAGTTATAGCACTGCAGAATGGACAAAGACACCAACTAAAGAGGATCTTTTGTTTATCTTAGAAGAAAAGTTCTTATCTCTCTGTGGGTAAAGTGGAAATTACTAGGTATGCAGAAATGTCTGACTGTAAGAAATGTCTGCAACTATTTAAAAGGTAAGGAAGATCAATCTTTGCATAAAGCATAGAAGGAATGAACAAGCACAGATGCAGTTTTTTAAAATTCTGAAATATACTACAAATGCCCAGAGCATCAGAGCTTCCACTGTGTGACTAAGTTATCACTTACTGTCTCTCAGCTCCAAATTCACTCTTCAATATATGCTCTGCTATAATGGACAAAATTCTTTTAACACCTTTCATCCTGCTCATGAGTTTTCACGTTTCGCATGCCATCTGTTAAGGAGTACTCACAAGTTTTCTCGTTTTTCACGGGCCATTTGTTATGGACCTTAGATGTCAATACACTGTCTTGTCCCCATCGAATGATGCAATCTCATTGGTGGAAATTGTGCAGTTTGTGCCACCCATGGAAAAAGGAGCGAATCTAGATACTTATGTAAATTTTGTTTGGTCCCTCTTCGTAGAGGAAAATGTTTTACACGGTACCATACGTTAAAAAAGTACTAGGAACTTTAATTGTTTAATTAGTTGTTTAATTGTTTTTGTAAATAAAACTATTATAATTATTGAAAAACAACACCAAAAGTGTATTATGATCTGTAGTTATGATGATTTAAATAACCTGCAGTTTGCCTAAAAACATGAGGTCCCTGGCATATGTCTTAAAGATTTCTATGTGGTACAAAAGGTGTTAAGCATCTCTCCTCTTAAGCTTTCTTGGTAGAGAGTGTGGTTCCATCTCTCCCTCTACACCGTGACACTAGCTGCATACTGCTGTACCCCACCTGCACTCTGGAGGGTTGCTCCAGCTTGCTCAGCACCTGCAAACCAGCACGCTTCTCTGCTATCCCATGGGTGAACTACACCTTCTCTACCGAGGCCCAACTTCAGCCTTGGGGAGAGGACCCCTTTCCAAGTATGTCCTTCTTGGGTACGCTGCCTCAGTCCTCGGTTTTTAATAGTCACTCTGGTATTAGAATTTAGTAATTCTTTATATTAAATATCCCTGTTTAACACATAATATCTTTCCTATATCCTGACTAGACCAGACTGATAAAATTATTACCCCAAAAATATCTCCTTCAAAGACAGATGCACATATTTTGCTTGTATGTATTGCTGCTTCCCAACATTAATGAAGACAATTAAGAGTTGCCTGGGCAAACTGTTACTTTCTGCAGAATTTTGTTGCTATTAAAAAAAGAAAGAAAAGAAAAGAAAAACAGACCAGTTGCTAGGAAGGACAGTCTTATGTGATGTGACTGTTTCTGGGAGTTGACTAGTAATAAGTGATGCTCCTGGACTTGCTCTTCCGTGTAGCCATGCAAGGTGGGTCCCAGCTGATTCTTGATGTGCATGCTTTAAAATTATACCAGGAGGCCGGGTGTGGTGGCTCACACCTGTAATCCTAGCACTCTGGGAGCCCAAGGCAGGAGGATCACTCAAGGTCAAGAGTTCAAAACCAGCCAGAGCAAGAACGAGACCCCGTCTCTACTAAAAATAGAAAGAAATTAATTGTCCAACTAAAAATATATAGAAAAAATTAGCCGGGCATGGTGATACATGCCTGTAGTTCCAGCTACTCAGGAGGCTGAGGCAGGAGGATCACTTGAGCCTAGGAGTTTGAGGTTGCTGTGAGCTAGGCTGACGCCATAGCACTCTAGCCCAGGTAACAGAGTGAGACTCTTGTCTCAAAAAAATAAAATTATATCAGGAATGGTAATCAGAAAAGGAGCTTTTTGGAGCCCAGTCTTTGTCTCATTTTCTTGACTACTTTTTCAATTTCTTTATTCTCCAATGTAGAGTTTTAAAAAAAAAAATCAATTATTAAATACTTACAGAAAAAGTTACTTTTGATCCAGAGAATTTCAAAGTGAGATTTGCAAATCCCAGGTGGTGTGTGGTGGGTGAGTGAGTGAGAGGACTTGAAACCACAATCTGAACCAGGTGCAGCAACTAGGGATACAGATTTTACTAGAGGATTTTTTTTTTTGGGGGCAAGGGGCTGGGATATGTGTAGGGGGATGATTATATTCTGATATTAAACCAAGCATAGATATGTATTACTGAATAGACAACAAACTTCTATTCACACAAAATTTGAAATGAATTCGGAGCTTTGGGTTACCTGCCTCTGCCTTCCCCTGATCCCCCACCTCAGGATCTCCAGGGGTCTGGGGTGGAAAGTACGATACGCACTCTTCAGGTACCAGAAAGCTTTAAGGCCGAGAAAGCTGACGCACTGTTAGGTGAGCCTGGAAAGGAAGGCAGTACAGGACACATATTTGCTGTGCATGACTTACATGCAACACTGATAGAGAGGGGCAAGAATGCTTCTTTCTTCCAGCGAAGGGTTCCCAAAGCTGAAAATAAATTGAAACTTAGTGAATTAGGTGGAAGTACCAATTCCTTTCTTAGCATCAAAGCATCAACAAATTCTATAAGAAGCCCAAATGTGATCCTAGATAATTTCATGCTCCAGCAGCTCAAATCACTTAAATTGAAAACAAGCAGGCATGACCAATTAGACATAGGATGCCTAACAGCCTATATTGAAGTATCTGACAACAAATATACTCATTTACAATGACCCTTTTTCCGGCCAAGATACTGCAAAGTGCTAGAGCATAACTACAGCAAACACAGTATGGAGTTCACCAACCAAAAGGAAGACCCCTTAGCCTGAGAAGATTTTAAGGCATGAGGAAAGAAATAAAGGCTATTCATACTAGGTTCCCACAAACAAGCAGATGGCCATTACTTGTAAAAAAAAGTTATACTTGTTCTACTCCAAAATTACCAATATCCTATTCCCTTACAAATAAGTATACGGACAGATTCAAACTGGAAAAACTGCTCACAGAGGCTGAAGAAACACTGATTCAAAGCAGATGTACAAATGATTTTAGCAGTAATTCAGAGTCAGAAAAGGAGAACTGATTATAGAAAAACCCTCAATCTTTTACTCTTTTCCCAGAAGCTCACCTTAATAGCTGGACAGTCTGGTTAGCTGTTAGTACAGTATAGGTCCTTCAGTAATATGAAGCAAAGGCAAATGCTATGGTCTAAATGTTTGTGAGCCCTCTAAATTCATATGCAGAAACCTAATCCCCAGGGCAATAGTATTAAGAGATGGGGCCTTTGGGAGATAAGTCATGAGAGCAGAGCCCTCGTGAATGGGATTAGTGCCCTTATGAAAAAAGCCAGAGGAAGCTTGCTTGCCTCTTCTGCCATATGAGGACACACAGAAGGCACTATGTATGAGGAATGAGCTCTCATCAGACACTGAATCTGCTGGCACCTAGATCTTGGACTTTCTAGCCTCTACAACTATGAGCAATAAATTTCTGTTGTTTATAAATTATCCAGTCTAAGGTATTTTGTTATAATAGCCCAACAGACTACAACAACTACTTTGATATATATCTAATATCATGTGTATCATAGTACACTTGCTCATTTTTTAAAAAATGATTATTTTTACAATAATATATAAAGATTTTCAGGAATATATAATATTAATAGCAGATTGGCCATGACCTGCTTTGCTGTGATGGGTTGGACGTAGAGGGAGTATTTGCTGACCTTTCACGTTCTGTGGCTGTCACCATCTTTCACAGGGCATGAGGTAACTAGTGTTCAATATAAGATGGTAGCCTTGGCCAGGAGCAGTGGCTCATGTCTATAATCCCACCACTCTGGGAGGCCAAGGTGGGAGGATCACTTGAGGCCAGGAGTTGCAGATCAGCCTGATCAACATAGCTAAACCCTCTTTCTACTAAAAATAGAAAAATTAGCTGGGTGTCTTGGCACATGCCTGTAGTCCCAGCTACTCAGGAGGTTGAGGCAGGAGGATCACTAGAGCCATGGAATTCGAGGTTGCTGTGAGCTAGGCTGACACCTAAGCTATTTGGAGAACACAGCCTATTACCATTTTGCACTCTGCATTCTCTATGGTGGCCAGTTTAGTGCCACATGTTTAGTTACATTTGATAAGTGTTAGCTAAAGAGAATGCTTCCTTGGAGCCCAGAATTGCTCAGGTGCTAGGTCACTAATCTTAACACTGGTTGCTGGAAATAGACACGGCTCCTTGGCAAAGAGTGTTTGTTATAGCATTTGCTAATGAGGCTGCCATTTTTTTTTTTTTTTTTTTTTTTTGAGACGGTCTTACTCTGTCACACTGGGTAGAGTGCAGTGGCGTAATCATAGCTTACAGCAACCTCAAACTCCTATGTTCAAGCAATCCTACTGCCTCAGCCTCCTGAGTAGCTGGTACTACAGGTGTGCACCACAATGCCCAGCCAATTTTTCTATTTTTTAGTAGAAATGGGGTCTTGCTCTTGATGAGGCTGGTCTTGAACTCCTGAGCTCAAGCAATCCTCCCATCTGGGCTCCCAGTGTGTTAGGATTACAGGAACGAGCCATTGCACCTGGCCCTCCATGATTTATTTAATGTGTATTTCTCAAGATTCTAAACATCTTAGCTAAGAATGAACAATTTAGGTAGTAACAAACTAAAGGCCTTGGTTTACAGTTATCTCTGAAGAGGCTTACAGAGTCTTCAGTTCCCTGAAAGAACCACTTTCCCATTTTTTAAAGTCCTGAGATCCCCAAGGGTGGAAGGAAGGATGGGTGTCAACAGCAAAGGCCCCAAATGGAAAAAGAACACCTTGTATCAACTGTGTGTTGGATGTTTTCCAGGATACCCAAGAAAATGTCCTTCTTTTATACACAGTGAGCTAGTATGCTCATTGACAAGGACAGTCCTGCTGGCCCTACCTTTTGGCATTATCAAGAAGAATGAGCATGCTGGCGCCTTCATCATCTTGAAAGCTCTCATAGTGATGGCGGTCAGCATTGCCAATCAGGTAGTCAAAGACGGCTGTGTCAATGATGTCCAAGAGGCGCGGGCCGGAGTCATAAGGGGATGTTTTCTTCACAGCGTCACAGTAGCTCTCATCATACTCCCACCTGGAGGCAAGCAGCATCGCCAGGGTTATTGAGTGCCAACATTGTACCTGGCACTGTTAAAAACAAAGAGAAGACAGAGTTCCCACCTGCAGGTCTGCCCTGACCCCATGGTTCTTTTCACTCCTAGACAGAACTACTGGCTCCAACATAGGGCTGGCACCTGGCCAGGCACAGGGGGAACTAGGTAGTGGAGCACAGGGGCATGTACCTGGCCAGGCACAGGGGGAACTAGGTAGTGGAGCACAGGGGCATGTACCTGGCCAGGCACAGGGGGAACTAGCTAGTGGAGCACAGGGGCATGTACCTGGCCAGGCACAGGGGGAACTAGCTAGTGGAGCACAGGGGCATGTACCTGGCCAGGCACAGGGGGAACTAGCTAGTGGAGCACAGGGGCATGTACCTGGCCAGGCACAGGGGGAACTAGCTAGTGGAGCACAGGGGCATGTACCTGGCCAGTTTGCCTTCTCGGTAAGTCCTGCCCCATGGGTGCCGGTGCTTCTGCAGAGGCCACACATCTGGAAGCCAAAGCGTGACAGATCCCTCCATCGTGTCTCCATCAGCACAAGCTGGCTCTGTTTCTCGGCAGTAGTAACACTTCCCATAGAAACAAGTATTGTTTCCTGAAGGACAGAAAGGAGCCAAATATATTTAAGGAAAAAAATGACAACTCCAGGCCGGGCGTGGTGGCTCACACCTGTAATCCTAGCACTCTGGGAGGCCGAGGCGGGCGGATTGCTCGAGGTCAGGAGTTCGAAACCAGCCTGAGCAAGAGTGAGACCCGTCTCTACTATAAATAGAAAGAAATTAATTGTCCAACTAAAAATATATAGAAAAAATTAGCAGGGTATGGTGACACATGCCTGTAGCCCCAGCTACTCGGGAGGCTGAGGCAGGAGGATCGCTTGAGCCCAGGAGTTGGAGGTTGCTGTGAGCTAGGCTGACGCCACAGCACTCACTCTAGCCTGGGCAACAAAGTGAGACTCTGTCTCAAAAAAGAAAAAACAAACAACGGAATACAACATGTGATCTGATCCTAGAGTGAATCCTGGGCTGACACAAGAGATAAAGGGTCAGAGATAAGGGTCAGAGGGTCAAAATAAGGGTCAAAATAGGGTCTATGGGTTAGATGGGGACACTGGGTCAATGTTAATCCCTTGATTTTGTCGTGTAGTAGAGTGTCCTAGTAGTTGAGAAATAAATGCTCACTGAAGTTTGAAGGAAGCATTAACCACTTTGGTATGAGTAGCGGCCACAGTCGACAGCCACAGATGAATGCACACAGCCAAGCGTCGACTGTAGCCGACAGCCGTGATATGACTTTTCTAATTTTTCATTTATCAAAATAAAATTATGAACATTTAAAAATAACATAATGAAAACATATATGCATATGTTACCTATTCTGATTTACATGACAAGTAAGGCTGCCTGTAAAGTAAAACACGCTTTCAGTGCTTTCAAGCTTTCCTCATCACACGAGAGCAAAGCGGGTCCGTCGTGGACGCGCGGCACAGACGGCCGTGCGGCTGTGAGTGCGGCTGTGGGCGAGGCGTCGCGGCCGTGAGCGCCGGACCGAAGCGGTTAAATGGAATAATGGGACATTCATGTCTGCAATCTATTCTCAGATGGTTCAAAAGTATTAAGAAGTGAGGGATCTTGGGAACTCTGGACTATTTCTGCAACTTTTATGTAAATCTAAAATTATTTCAAAATAGAAAGTTTAGAAAATAAAAAAATGTAAAAGGCAAGTAATGTTTACTGCTCTTGCCCCCATCAACTACAGCCATAAAGAAACTTATTTCCGGCTGGGCGCGGTGGCTCACGCCTGTAATCCTAGCATTCTGGGAGGCCGAGGCGGGCGGATTGCTCGAGGTCGGGAGTTTGAAACCAGCCTGAGCAAGAGTGAGACCTGTCTCTACTATAAATAGAAAGAAATTAATTGGCCAACTAAAATATATATAGAAAAAATTAGCTGGGCATGGTGGCGCATGCCTGTAGTCCCAGCTACTCGGGAGGCTGAGGCAGGAGGATCGCTTGAGCCCAGGAGTTTGAGGTTGCTGTGAGCCAGGCTGACGCCACGGCACTCACTCTAGCCTGGGCAACAAAGTGAGACTCTGTCTCAAAAAAAAAAAAAAAACCCAAACCAAAAAAAACACCAAAAATAAAAACAAAAAAACCCTCCTGCACAAATCCTTTTCACAAATCCTCTCCCCATATTTCAAACTATGTAAGAGAGTTAACCTTGAGTCTCTGAAGAGCAGGGACCTTGGCTTATTCCTGTCCCCCTTCTCTCTCTATCCCAGCACCTACCAAGAATTCATGTTTGCTGAGCATAAAATTGAACAACCAAAGGTGATTAGAAAATATCTGAAACAAATCAGTTGATACTGTATGCTTTTGGTTATCTGCAAGAAAAGCATAGCCCAACCCTTAGAAGTTTAAATTCTGAACGATCAATCTGTCATAAGTCCTTTAAATATTCAGTTTTACCTTATTTTAAGTGTAAGTACATTCACTCTACCAAAAAGCAAGGTGAAGTTCATCTTGCAATGTGTGTTTCAATGGTCACACCATAATGCAGAGCACCATGTCACTGAAAAACAGTCACCATGAAGAGGCTGAAACAGAGACCACAGCACCTCTGAATTCTTCCCATTCTCATCATTCCCACAAGGAAAACAGGAGTGAGAATTTTCTCTCAGATCCCTCACCGCAGAATAAGGCTAGAGGAACCATAGCCAGTCCCGCGCGCGATGAGCTGTAGGCTACCTCTTGCAGAGCAGTAGGAGGTGCTGGTGATCCTCCAGGCACAAATACAGCCCTACAAGGGTACTTCTGACCTTCCTACAGAGTTGCTTTAAGATTTCCTCAATTCTAAAGAGACAGGAGAAAGTTCCTAAGAAAGCACATGTATGTGAAAAAACAACCAAGCCAATGACATACAAACAATAACCAATTTGGGCCTAATTATGAGTTTGAGTTAGATATAAGACCAAGCAAAAGGAAATAAGTTATTACCTGTTTTCGCTATCAGTAAATGGCCTTTCTACTTCACAGACACAACACTGTGAGCATTGGGAAAAACTTGCGATTTCCCGCCATCTACCTCTAGATCCATTTTTGTGAGTTACCTGAGAAAAGGTAATCTGATTTGCTTTTATATTTCCTTGAGTTCTTCAATTCCTAAAAGTTATGAACCAGCTTGCTCAATGATAGCCCATTTAACTTATTAACTATTCCCTATCTAAATGTCCTCTATAATCTTCTTACCTACAGTCAGGAAGGTGCTCAACAGCTGCTCCGTGGCAACAGGCTTGATCTCCGTTCGCAGATTAACAAATCTGCCAACCACCAAGGGGGCTCGGCGGAAACCCAGAATCCTGGTTTGGAAAGTTGAAGAACAGAAGAGAAAAATCTTTGGGTATGCATTTTAAATAACAGTCTCAAAAATTATGGTTAAACATGGTAAATGTGCAAAATAGATTTTGTAGCTAGGTAGTAAATCTCATTTTTTAAAGGAACATATATTTATAAGTTTAATGTCAAAATGCATGTAATTTAATATACGCTCCAGTAGAAAGGATAAGGAAAGTCTGGCAAAATCTAGGGAGTGGGTATATGTGTTCATCATACTATTCTCTCTACTTTCATTAGAAATTTTTCATAAGAAAAATTAAAAATAAATTTTAAAGCATCAGGAAAAAAACTGGGCTTAAACTCATACAGGGGTTCAAAGCTTTGGATAAAATAGCACATTGACAAAAAACTATGCAAATTAATCTAAAAGGATAAACCCATAGGACAACTCATATACAGTCACATATGAAGATCTAATAATCAAAAAGTACTACATTATAGGTAAAAACAATCATTTTGAAAATATTATTATTTCATTTATTCTCTTTCTAGTTTTGTTTCATAGCTTGTTGGAAAAACAATCATTTTTTTTTTTTCCTTTTTTGAATCAGAGTCTCACTCTGTTGCCTGGGCTAGAGTGCTGTGGCGTCAGCCTAGCTCACAGCAACCTCAATGTCCTGGGCTCAGGTGATCCTCCTGCCTCAGCCTCCCAAGTAGCTGGGACTACAGGCATGCGCCACCATGCTCGGCTAATTTTTTCTATATATTTTTAGTTGGCCAATTAATTTGTTGCTATTTATAGTAGAGACGGTCTCGCTCTAGCTCAGGCTGGTTTCGAACTCCTGACCTTGAGCGATCCGCTCGCCCCGGCCTCCCAGAGTGCTAGGATTACAGGCGTGAGCCACCGCATCTGGTCAACAATCATTTTTTTAAAAATGAATTTTCCTGGCTAAAAAATACACACTTACTAAAGCAAAGGTAGAGGGGCAAAATTTGGAACACACAGAAAATTTATAACGAAGTAAAGATCACCCATAACTCCACAACCCAGAAGTAACTACAGATGCAGACATTTTGGCATATAAGCATTTTTTTCCTTTACATGTATATATAAACACATATACTTACATAAAAACATACAATTGAGATTACACCGTATGCACTTCTGTATGCTTTTTACTCAACATTGTGTACTGAACTTTTCCCCACATCATTTGAAAGCCTTTAAAAATGGTTATGTAATAATAATCCATTGTTTAGAGCTGCTGATTCTGTCTTAAACCCAATCTTAGAAAAAGCCACAAAAGCAAGATCAACCGATTTGTCAAAATAACACAAAAACCCCGAGGCAAGGGAAGGTGGTTAAATCTGAATATAATGAAGAAACAGCAACCCTAAGCAGAAAAGTATCAGGAGCATGAATGAAAAGAAGGTTAGGAAGTATTTTTTTCTCCCCATTGACCACTGGCAGGTCGAAGAACAGCAGCCAGGTCAGCACAGAGTGGCAACACCACAGTGGCACTTGAGCCTGGCTAGCATAGCAACTTTAACAAAAGAGGCCGGGGGATTGGTTAGAGAATGTCTTTCAGATTTTGAGGTAAGGAAGGATTTTTAAATATAAGACCTCCAAAGCACAAGTCATAAACTGAATCATAATATTAACATCAAAAGTGACAATTTCTATACAAAGAATATTTCACTCTAAGTTAAAAGATAATTAACAGCAGTGTCCTGCTGTGAAAAGACAAACTTTGCCAGTAAATATATAACAAAATAACAATGAGATACCACTTTACAGATATTTTAACAAAAATTAGTATGTTGGGTAATACAAAATATTGGTATGGAAATGAGGATCTTCATGCCCTGCTGGTATCCAAAAAATAGGAAATAGAAAGGGGTTTGGGGATGGAGAAACGAGGCAAACAAACAAGGTCTGGGAAAGCCTCCTGCTAGTGGGGCATTGAGTGAAGAGTAGCATTTTCCAACTCTGCCACTAGGTCTTAAAAGAGGCAATGAAAATTCATGCCATCATAAACATTTATTTAACCTTTTCCATATAAATAGATGTTTAAGTTGAAGACCAGTCATTCATTACTGAAAGTGCTATAGCTAACACGGTTGTATATGTATCTTTGAATTTTTGATTATTTCTTTAGGGCCATGGTGTAAGCCTAGCTCACAGCAACCTCAAACTCCTGGGCTCAAGTGATCCTCCTGCCTCAGCCTCCCGAGTAGCTGGGACTACAGGCATGCGCCACCATGCCCGGCTAATTAATTTGTTTCTATTTTTAGTAGAGATGGGGTCTCGCTCTTGCTCAGGCTGGTTTCGAACTCCTGACCTCCAGTGATCCTCCTGCCTTGGCCTCCCAGAGTGCTAGGATTACAGGCGTGAGCCACCACACCTGGCCCTGATTTCTTAAGAGAAAGATTGAACCAATGAACAATGCCATCAGTAGTAGCATGTGAATCTCAATGTTTTTCTGCCAATAAAGTATTTGCTTTTTCTTAATCTTTGCCATTTTCATCAGGTAAAAATTACACCAGTATTTCATCTGGATTCTAAAAAATTTCTGGTAAGAATGAACTCTCTCCCAATATTTGTTAGCAATCAAGAGAATTCCTATTCAGTTAAGTACTTGTGTTCTCAACCCACTTTCTACCAGTTTTAGCATACATATAGATTTCTATAAACACTTATATTAAGGGTATTAATACTTAGATTCCATTAGATTCATGTATTTTCTCCAAGTTTGCTTTTAAATTTTTATGCTGTTTCTTGACATGTAAGTAAATTCTTTTTTATTTAGTTAAGTCTACTGAACTTTTCTCTGTGATTTTTTTAAATTATTGATTTTATGCTTATAAAATCCTAATTCACCTATATTTTTTTCTGATTTCCTTATGGATTCATCTTTTAAACAAATATTGTGAATAATTTCTTTGAAACTCTGTCAATATGCCCTGACAAAAGAGCTGGTCAGAAGAGCACTTGGGATACTAGCTAAGTTCAACTATAAGATTCCTGAGTAGCAACCTGTTGAGAAAAATATTAATTTTCCTAGTTAACTTATAAACTTAGAATTTGTAACTATTTTTCTTTTGGAATTATTCTGGTTTTTGAAGCTGTGTATATTTTGTATAAACGACAATAAAACTCATTATATAATTCATGCTATATGCTTCCAGCATATGGGGATCAGTCAGTATTACAAACAAAACAAAACAACAGGACTGCCAGGCCCAATTAATGGCCAATTCAGTTTAGGGAGTTGAGTTCAAACTTTATTTACCAAGAATATCCTCACTTATGATAATGAGAGCATACCAGGAATAAAACGACTTAAAAAATCCTAGAGTTAAAATATTTACTTTGGTATTCCCAGTGCCATGCAAATTATGAGGGACTCAAACAAATTTAATGGAACTAGTTAATCAGCTATATACAATAGGTTACAAGTCAGCTATTAGTACTGTATCCTTTAGAAAGAGCCCATAAGTCTTCTTCAAGAGAGATTTTTAGAAGGAAACAAAATTAACATAACCTACTGAGATTACACATACCTGTCCAAATGAAAGGCTGCTACCTCTGCATTGTGTCTATCATAACCGGCATATGGTTCCCCTTCCACCACATAGTCTCGGCTATATCTGCAAAGTGAACCGGGAAGCACAGATGCAGACAAGAGTTACATCAGTACCAGAGATGACAGCTCAAGTAGAACACGAGCTTTAGCAAGCCCGATTCTGCTCCATAGACACCTTCTCTGTCAACCCTGAGAACTGCGGGCTAGCTAGATGGGGAGAAGATGAAGTGGATAAGGAAACCAGAATTCTGTAACTACTCCAGAAATCATTCTAAGAATAAAACATGGAAGATGTTATTTTTACCCTTCAAAGGGCTTTCAATGCAGTTTAAGTACAGGAATAAGGTAGTTTTCTAGAAGGCAAGGACCATGTTTCTTATCACCAGCACAATGTTATTAAGCAAATAGTTGGAGCTTAATAAATGTCTACTAAAGTGTTTATTCAACTGAAGAAATGAAAGAAAACATATAGTTAAAAAAATAAAAAAAATAAAACTTTTGTTTACTAGAATGGCTATGGTATGGCTTATAAATTTACATTTCTTGGGGAAAAATCAATCTGACATACCTCAGTTTTTGTCAATGAGAAGGCAAAGGTGTTTTTGAAAAAAGTTGTTTGAATCATTTTATTCTCTCTTTTCAAGTTTATGATAATGCAGAAGAAATCCTGGACTGGTAGTGAGAGGCAGGTGTGGCTCTGTCATTACCTGACTGGGTAACCTTAAGCAAAACCCTTCTCTTCTCTGGGTCTCAGATTCCTTACCTACAATATTAGGGGCTGGACTGCGAGGTAATTTCTAAGGTTCCTTTCACCTCAAATTGCATTCTGATGATTTTATGTCATTTGCATGACATAACAAAGGATAACGAAAACTGGCATATTTCTTTCTACTAATCATTTAAAAAGATATACAATTTAAACCTGTTAATAGGGGAGAAAAAATACTTAATTCACCTATGGTGTCCACTGGTCACCTGCACTTCCTGAATCAAAAGGAAACCTATTAGGTTTTACAAGGGAACTGTGAAATAGAAATAAATTGAGACTGACGCAAAGAAGAGCAGTTTTACTAAAGACAGTTGGATCCCCGATGCTGAAACAGCTATGGGGAAGTAGAAAACAGTAGTATAAAAGGCAGTGACCTTCTACTTAAATTACCTTAGAATGTAAAGTTAAATCATCTCTACAAATCATATCTTCAAGGCAAAGTGAGGAAGCATGTATGTTAGAAGACAGCCAGCCATCACCACCTGGTTAGACAGCAGTTTCTCCTTAGCATGACCAATATACCCAATCCTTTGTTCCTAGAGCAAAGGATTATTTAGGCTGCCTAGGTTTATATTGGCTACTTCTAAATTAAAAGTCAATTTTTAAATACCACTGAGGCAAAAGATGACACAACTGAAGCACGTTTCTCTCTACTATAGGAATAGGCTGTCCACAAAGCTGGGGGAGCCCTTGAATACTACATTTGTTAGGGCTCCAGGGGAGCCGCGGGAAGACAGATCGGGATGTGCACTGGGTCCCTCGTAGAGCAACAGGAGAGAGCTTTCCCATACACCTAAAGCCTACGTGGCTTTACATGTAAAGCCCTAGAGGGAATCCAGGAACTTTGGTGATGGGCTGGAGAAGGAGAGAGAGAAGGAAAAGGGAAGAGAATAATAATCAAAACAAAAGCACTCCACTGTAATCAGAAGGTCTGAATCACTAGCTCAAGTTTTGACTATGTGAAACACGGAAAGTCAGAATTCCAGATCTCATTTTCCTAACCTGGAAAATGAATACCTGGACTAGCTGATCTCCAGGGTCCCTTTCAGCACTTCCTAAGATCACTCACTCACTTCCACCTGATCATAGGCCCCTGCCTTCTTTTTCCTTTTCTACCATAACTGCAGTTTTTACTTGCAAAAATCAATTTACTTCCAGAATGAATAAAGCTACATTGAAAAAAAAATCACTTTTATAACGTAAGGCAAAATGTATAAATGAAAGTGTCACTGTATTCCTATATATGTCATCTACCTATACTGTACATATCTTCTAAGAAAAGAACACGAATAACCAGGCTTCAGATATGCAGAAACCACAAGTGGCTACTAAGGAAAGGAGCATGTCTTGAGCTAGCAGTAAGGACTTAGATCTCCTCTCAGCAGAGAGTGATCCATCTTAAGTCACTGACAGAGCAGCAAAATTCATACAGTAACTGCCAATAAATCACTCCTTTTGGTGAAGGACATCAGAGTCTGATCAAGGATATTAATTTGCACTTACATCAAGACTAAATAGCCCCTGAGGCCCTGGGGGTCAAAATAGCATTTTTCTGGGTGTTAAGGGACTAGAGTCAATTTCTACAAGCACGTCATCCTACACGCACTCGCCCAGCCTGTGATAGTGCCCAGTGTGGAGCAGCAGAGGCCAGTGTGCGCAGTGTAAGAGGGTTAACACCTATGGCAGGGACCAAGATCCTTGCTGTGTGGGTAAGGACAGTGCCCTGGAGCTGGGAGTGGATGTGGACTGTTGAGAAGATGGCTGGGGAGTTTAACAGAACAAAGAGCAAAGGGAGGATAAGGCTAGGTAGAAAGTGGAGGACCAGACTGTGAGGGGCTTAACCATTAGGCAGTGGAGGCTGGGTTGTCTGGTGGGAAAAAGGAAGCCCCTGCATAGCTTAAAGCTGGGAGTGCAGTGACAATATGGGTATTCTGAGGGAAGGACTGAAGTGGTTTTCAGGATGGTCTGGAAGAGGAAGGTAATAGGAAGGTTGCAGTGGTAGTAAGAGAGATGAGATGAAGCAAGCAGTGACTAAAGTTTATGCATTATCTGTTGCTGCCTCCCCACCCACCAGTGTGGCGTCTCCCTCCTCTATTTACACCGAGTTTGAACACTGCAGGCCTATCTGCAAAGACTCGGTCTGACACTGTGCACTATCAGGAGTATCTGTCTTCTAACACTTTCTGCTGTCCCATCTCCCCACAATTTTCCAGTGCCCAAGTGGTGGGTGTGGAAAGGATCTCCTCTTGTTTAAACACTGAATGTGTGTAACTCTTTTCTTTCTATACAAATCTAATTTTTGTTTTTAGTTTGCCTTTCTCCATCACTCTGCTTATACCATAATTTCTCACACTATAAACTATGAAGTCAAGGATCATACTTCAAAACTAAATCAGTTTTTTATTTATTTTTTTTGGAGACAGAGTCTCACTTTGTTGCCCAGGCTAGAGTGAGTGCAGTGGTGTCAGCCTGGCTCACAGCAACCTCAAACTCCTGGGCTCAAGCAATCCTGCTGCCTCAGCCTCCTGAGTAGCTGGGACTACAGGCATGCGCCACCATGCCTGGCTAATTTTTTCTATATATATTAGTTGGCCAATTGATTTGTTTCTATTTTTATAGTAGAGACGGGGTCTTGCTCTTGCTCAGGTTGGTTTCGAACTCCTGAGCTCAAACGATCCGCCTGCCTCGGCCTCCCAGAGAGTTAGGATTACAGGCATGAGCCACTGCGCCCGGCCAAGAGACAGGGTTTCACTCTGTTAGCCAGGCTGGAGTGCAGGGGTGCAATCATATCTCACTGCAGCCTCGAACTCCTGGGATCAAGTGATCCTCCTGTCTCAGCCTCCCAAGTAGCTGGGACTACAGGCACATACCACAACACCCAGCTTAAATTAGTAATTTTTGATGATGAATACTCCACACCAGGGGTCCTCAAACTTTTTTAACAGGGGGCCAGTTCATTGTCCCTCAGACCGTTGGAGGGCTGGACTATAGTTTTAAAAAAACTATGAACAAATTCCTATGCACACTGTACATATTTTATTTTGAAGTAAAAAAACAAACGGGCAAAAACACCCGCATGTGGCCAGCGGGTCGTGGTTTGAGGGCGCCTGCTCCACACCATCACAGTGGAGGAAGGCAAGCAAACTTAGAGAATTACATGCACACTGCAGAACACAAGCTGCTTATAATTCTGACTGATCTGGGTTCAAATGCCAGCCCCATTGATTAATGTGAGGTGACCTTGTCAAATTAGTTACTTGACAATGAATTGCCCACAAAGGTTAAACTTGATTGAAAGGGTTAAAGGCAATTACAGATACAAAAGTATTTAGTATAATGTCTGGCAAATAGTGTGCATTCAATGTTTAAGGCCTACATAAATATACTTTTTCCGTATTACCAGCTAATCAGATTTTTCTATTCGCCAAAAATCTACTATATATTTTAACTTTCCTAATTTCCACATCATGCATACATCATCATCAATACTTCCCAGTTCCAGACAAACACAGATCCTTTCCATTACTGGGATCCACTCATTCTCTGGCTGCCTTTTATGTACTGATAGTTGGGCAATAAAGGGAGTTGAATTTTAAACATCTTTTCCCCATATTTCTTCTTCCACTCCAGTAAGAAATCCAAAAGTACGTTATAATTCTCTCAAGAGCTCCACTGAGAAATGAAAAAAATGTTTAGTACACAAAAAATTTTAGACATTGCAAACTTTGAGAATATTCACTGGTAACTAACTCCTGGCAAAAGAATATAAATCGCCATCACGTTAACCTATTTCAAATCCATACACTCAAAGAAAAATTTTTTAAAAAATTAACTATATCATAGAATTACCATACAAATTATTTCTGCAGGAAGTCCAAAGGGATCACTAACAATATACATATCATTTAGTTACTGAGGTAACTAAAATGGCTCAGCTCTTTGCTTAAAGCAGATGAAAGAAACCATAAGAGTTACTAAAATGATACACAAAGCAACAGGAACTCTCACTCACTACTGGGGACGCAAAATAGTAAAGTCTATTTGGAAGACAATTTAGCAGTTTCTTATAAAACTAAACATACTCTTACCACACAATCCAGCAATTATTCTTCTGATATCAATCGAAATGAGTTGAAAATTTATGTCTACACAAAAACCTGCATATGGGTTTTTATAGCAGTTTTATTCACAATACCAAAACTTAGAAGCAACCAAGATGTCCTTCAGTAAGTGAGTGCATAAACAAACCATGGTACATCCAAACAATGGAACATTATTCAGGGATAAAAAGAAATGAACTATCAAGCCACAAAAAGATACATAGAGGCCAGGTGCGGTGGCTCACACCTGTAATCCTAGCACTCTGGTGGGGAGGATTGCTTGAGCTCAGGAGTTTGAGATCAGCCAGAGTGAGACTGTGTCACTACTAAAAATAGAAAAATTAGGTGGCCACAGTGGTATGCACCTGTAGTCCCAGCTACTTAGGAGGCTGAACAGAAGGATCACTTGAGCCCAGGAGTTTGAGGTTGCTGTGAGCTAAGATGACACCACTGCACTGTAGCTGGAGCAAAAGAGCAAGACTTTGTCTCAAAAAAAAAAAATTATTTTTTTCAATGTTATGCTGAACTAAAACATGTTCCTATAAATTTCCCCTTCCCAAAGAACCACAGTAACTTAAGTGCTAGAAAAGACTTCAGAGATCTTCTAGTCTATCCCTCTCATTTTACTGAAGAGACTACCATGAGAAGGAGATGAATACTCACATAAATCCCAAGTTACATGAATCAACTAACTAGCACATACAACTTCCAAGATGAAGACTTACCGCTTAGGTTTGAAGACAACTTTCTGCCCTCCTTCAAGAATCAGTAAGGCTTTCAGCTGTGTCCCTTTATAACCTACATCAGCTTTAATGATTTTCTTGGTGGCCATGGCATGCATGATTGCCCCCAGCTCTGGTGTCTCTTCAGGGTACACTTCCCGGGGAACCACCCACTGGGCTGCAATCTCCCAGGGGGACTGCAAGGTGTGATCCAGCTTGGGCGCCAGTTCCACCGGTAAGCCAGTCATCATTCGGTGAAAAGCCCTCTGGTCCTCCCGGTTAGCAGCTGATGTATCTAAGTTGTCAATCAGGAAAACTTTGGTGAAGATAAAGATGACAAGGAGAATTGCTAACAGCACAACTCGCTGCTTTAGCTTCATGTTGACCTCTTTTCCTTCTCTCCGACTCACTCTTTCGCTCACTTATCAAGGAGAGCAAGCTGGTGATGGTTAGCAAGGAGATTCCATGATTATACACACTGGTCCATTTCTTCACTGAAGTGCCTTCCACGATTCCTGCAAGCCCAAGTATAAAGCAAAATTTGATCAGAAAGTCTGTCCTTCTACCACTAAATCTTTTGCATACCTCTAATATATTAGTTACCCTTTTAGGCTTGCTAATCAGAAGCTTGAGAAGGTCCAATAATTTAAAATGAACTGGTCTGGGGAAGGACTTAATAAGTAAGAACTAGGTAGGCTAAAAATTTTAAATATTCCTGTTTTAATTGGTATGCTGAGCCATGTGGCTGGCTATACATGCCTAATAACCAAAACAATGAGAAAAAACCACAACAAAAGCAAACCAGTAAGATATGCACAATTCCTTAACTTTCATTTTTACCTTTCAAAATTCCTAAAGGACTTTTGAATATCCTAAACTACAAGTATTTGGTAACTTTCCAGCTCTTATCCAAATTTTTTGAGACAGAATCTTACTCTGTTGTCTGGGCTAGAGTGCCGTGGCATTGGCCTAGCTCACAGCAATCTCAAACTCCTGGGCTCAAGCGATCCTCCTGCCTCAGCCTCCCAAGTAGCTGGGACTACAGGCATGTGCCATCATGCCTGGCTAATTTATATATATATATATATATATATATATATATATATATATATATATATATATATATATATATATTTAGTTGTGCAGCTAATTTCTTTCTATTTTTTTTAGTAGAGACAGGGTCTCGCTCTTGCTCAAGCTTGTCTCAAACTCTTGAGCTCAAATGATCCACCTGTCTCTGCCTCCCAGAGTGTTAGAATTACAGGCGTGAGCCACTACACCAGGCCCAAATATAAATATTATGACACTTTGTAAGATAGGAACTCTTAAAATGCCAAACAGTACAGAAGAGACTAATAACTTTCTCTGAATCCAAATAACCAGCAATCCTAGACATGTCATGTCTGCTGCTCACATATATAAATACAACACCCAGACATGTATTTCCACTTAATTTCCCTACTAATTATTTTTCAAAATTAAAAATCCCTGTAAACTATGGATAACCAAATCTGGATAAATTAAGTAAAGGAAAAACATGACCCTATATCATCTAACTATTAGTAGAATATGACCAGAAAACTAATGAAACCTGGTACTACAGCAACACTACTAAGTCTGGAATGGTCAGGCACATAACAAGGATATTAATACAACAGACATGAAGAAGTGCTGCTTCCAGTGTGGGGCTGACCACACTCTGGGCAATTCTCAAGCTAAAAGATTCCAAATATGAGATTTTTGCGAGAGTGTTAAGAACACACAATTCAATCTCATTTGCATGCTGAGAGGCTGCTTGCTACTCTGTACGGCATGTGAAGACATGCACAGGCTTGCTCTGCTATGCGCCTACAGACAGCACAGCACTGAGGTAAGACAAGAGCACTCTCCAATTCATTTAACAACTCAAACCATTCATCCAAGAAATAAAATCAATACAAAAGATAGGGCAAATGATTCAGGCTGAGACACTCCCACCCAAACTTGACACTGCTCCCCTAAAAACAGCTGGAAACATTCAAAAGCAGTCTACTAGAGCAACAGTGCATTCAAAGGGCAACACCTTGTGGTACGCCAGCTGACTGAAGTTTTATTCTCTGTGATTAACCACTTCTTTCCTGTTCATTTTCATGAAGAAAGCAGAAAGTCAGAGTCAAATTCAAGTTCTAATTATCCCCAGCCACCAGTTTGTTTCATCATCTCCCAGGGAGTAGATAACACTATTAACTGAAACAAAGGCAAATCAAGTGCATCTAAAACGTAATTGTGATGGTGTCAAGTTTGGTGTGGAACTCAGCAAAACCAGTTCCTGTTGATAACTGATTAACAGCAGTGCTAGGGAGAGCAGATTTCAGAGATTTTTGCTAGTTCTAACAAGACCTAAACCACACAACATTTTCAATTACTTGTCCAACAGTACTACCTCAGGATGCAGTCATGAAAGGCAGCATGGAAATCTAGCTGTGTCAGCAGCAGCGCCCTCAGCACCTCCAGATGTAACTAGCTACAGAGGTGCTGCAATTCTAGCACAAAGGGGTCAGCTTAACAGGCTTTCGCTTTCTACAAAACAGTCTTCAGAACTAAAGTCTTGTTACCCCACAAACTTCTAATAGTGTTGCTCATTCATTTAGAATAAAGAAAATCCTCCCTCATGCTTTACAAACATACCATATCCAAACATTTAGCATAAAAGTCAGGGCCGTGGTTTTTTGCTTCTGTTTTTAATCATCAACACAATAGAACATTCTAGCAGCTACAAAATTCAGTTAAGACAAACAGTCCAATTTCTTCACAATCCACGTTTGTGTGCTTTTAAAGTTTTGAAATCTCATTAGGTTTTGAATAGGCCTCAGAAGAACACATTCATCAATTCAGGTCTGCAAACAATTCACCCACTCAGCTAAGATAAAAATTCATATTAAGGGAATTGAAGGGTTCAACTGTTTCACTATTTACCTCTGTAAATTCTAAGTAAGGCCAGGTTAAAAGAAGAGGCTGAACAAGTCTTCATGTTTGCAATTAGTCACCACATCCTGGAAGAACAAGTACGATATGCCTTACATTTCCACAGCCACCAACTTACTTCAGTGCTCATCACCTTCTGTTGGACCACAGAAAGAACTGATATCTGGGCTTTCAGGTTCTCCAAGCCTGCCTGGATAATACAGCCAAAATCATTTTTTCTAATTACTCAACAACCTCTGATTCTACAAATTCCTTGGCAAGGCATTAAAGCTCTACCCTAAATGGCTTCAAGCTAGGCATCACTCTTGCTGTTCCTCTTCCAATCTTCAACCAAAATGGACCAACTGAACTTGTTCTGGTCCTCCCCTTGTTGCCCGTCATTCCCCACATAGGAACTCCTTCACAATTCCTTTCTCTTACCCTTTTTTCCTATCTCCTCCTGTTTAAAGTCTAATCCTCCTTTCAAGGCCCATCTCCAATACCATTTTGGGTGCCCTCCTCACACTTTACAGATAACTTCTCCCTCCTTTCCACTAGTACTTAACTACATTCTGCCTTGTATAATATCTTCTTGTATATAGTTCTTATTTCCCTTTCAGAATCCTGGCTCCTTAGAATGAACCCCTCACTCCTTTATGTTTGAGAGAGGAGAGGATACCCAAGACAGGGCTTCCATGTCATATTATCTTCCTTTCGTATTTGAGACAAGCAGCATACTATACTTTGCAAACTGGATTTTTACAAAGATTCCCCCGTTTCAGATATTAAGGAAATAAAGGCAAGTTTGCAGGGTATATTCCAACTATTCATGAAAACCTCACTCGTGTTCCCTGAGGAGCGTGCCTGCACTATTTTATGCCCTCAGCTCCTCCTATAAATGCTTCAAACAGTGTAACGACATCCAGTTATATTATGGTCATTTATTTTAATGTTTCTGTTATGTAGAACAGAACCCACCTCAAAGAACAAATACACTCAAGGCAGTAACATAACTGAAAAAATGGTAACTATAAAAAAGACAATGCAAATGGTATATTTGTAAATAGTTTTCATACTAACAGCTGGCATAAACCGCCAGACTGGAGTTCTGGAAAGTACACCTTTATATGGAATTTTTCTACTTTGAATTCTGGTTTCATTCTGCTCCATCAGTTATGTGGGGCTTGCTATGGAGACTCATTTACATTCATTCTTCACACACACACCCCACTCTACTTATTTGATAAATATATTATAAAGGCAAACTTATGACTATAAAGTTGTTTTGGGAGAAGAGACACAGATTCCACAGAAAAAAAGTATTAGTGTAAAGTCCTCTGTTCAAGAATCTGGCTGATGTTTGAGGAACATATACAGAAAAGCATGTTGGTGCAGAAGTCTATAAATCATGTGACAAAATTCAATGCATGTGACTGCTGAAGATCATGAGAACAGGCGGCCTCAATACTTACTATCTTACTAGGGGTCCTACAAGCCACAAGTGAGGTTCCAAGCTCATTAATTGCAGTGTGCCCTTGAATCTCCCTGATGGACAAGTTCACACTAGTACTTCTGAGGTGATAAGAGAAGAAATCCCAACCTTTCCTCATAGCAACTAAAAGTGAGAGTTTCAGTAAAAGCAAACAAAAGTTTCACGTTTTGTGTTTCTAATTCAATGGCCAAATCAGGTTCTTAGTATATAAGTGGAATATAACAGGAGTTGTGAACATAAGGACCACAAAGAAAATTTTTGATATCAACATTTCATGTAGAGGACTAGTAACAAAGGAAATTTAAGGCAAAGGAAGTGGAATTTATTAAATAACTGGTATAGAATTATACCTATGCACCCAATCTCCCTGCCCTTGATCCTAAATAGGCATTACAAGGACCCTTTTGCAAAATTCTTCTTTGGTAACTGTTGGTTTCAGCAAAACTCAGAAGATTTGGTGAGCGTAAGTAGAGGGAAGATTTTAATTTTAATTTTTTTTTGTTGACTGTCTACAAAGATAGACACCAAGAATTCCTTCCATCTAGAGGTGGAGTCTATTTTTCCTCCCCTGAATCTGGGCTGGCTTTGTTACTTGCTTTCACCAATAGAACACCATGGAAAGACTGTGTCCTGGTTCTGGGCCTAGGCCTTCAGAGACCTGGCAGCTTCCACTTTCACTTTTTAGGGATCTAGCCACCATGTAAAGAAGCTCAGGCCAGACTACCAAATGACAAATGATCTACATGGAGAGAGAGGCCCAGCCAGCCCTTAGCTATTCTGGGCACCCCAGCTGAAGCACCAGACAGGAGTGATGCTATCAAGGACTTTCCAGTCCTAAATGAGGGCCCAGGTGAATAAAGCCACATGTGTGACCCCAGCCTACACCACTTGGACACTAACCTGTGAGACCAGCTGACCTACATAATTATAAGAAATAACAAATCAGTCCCTTAAGCCACTGTATTTTTGGGTACTTAGTAAAACCCAACATTTTCACATCTATTCTACCCCTACTAACTCTTTGGGGGATATTAAAAATATCAGGAGAGGCCAGGCGATATGGCTCATACCTGTAATCCTAGCACTCTGGGAGGCCGAGGTGGGCGGATGGCTCGAGGTCAGGAGTTCGAAACCAGCCTGAGCAAGACCGAGACCCTGTCTCTACTATAAATAGAAACAAATTAATTGGCCAACTAAAACATATATATAAAAAATTAGCCAGGCATGGTGGCACATGCCTGTAGTCCCAGCTACTTGGGAGGCTGAGGCAGCAGGATTGCTTGAGCCCAGGAGTTTGAGGTTGCTGTGAGCTAGGCTGACGCCACGGCACTCACTCTAGCCTGGGCAACAAAGTGAGACCCTGTCTCAAAAATAAATAAATAAATAAAAATATCAGGACATAGGAAAATAAGTCATGTGACTAAATGCAATTCTTTCAGGGAGGAGGGAAACAATAAATCACAATGAAGTGTAAACAAAGATTAGATTTATAAATTGTTAGATCTTATTTATAAATGATTACTAAAAATCCACTGGCATACTTTATAGCCCTTTTTAGATATATGCTATGTAGAGCAATCAGGGCTAACCTCACACATTCACACAACTACACATACCCAGTTTATAAAGCCTAACCTTTATACTTCAGCCAAAGCATAAACAATAGCAAAAATCACATGCTTTTTTTTTTTTTGAGGCTAAGTCTCACTCTGTCACCCAGGCTGGAGTGCAGTGGTGTGTGAGCATAGCTCACTGTAACCTTGACTCCTGGACTCAAGTGATCCTGAGTAGCTAGGACTATGGGCACCTGCCACCATACCTAATTTTTTTTTTGTTTGTTTGTTTTGTTTTGTTTTTTTTTTTGAGACAGAGTCTCACTTTGTTGCCCAGGCTAGAGTGAGTGCCATGGCGTCAGCCTAGCTCACAGCAACCTCAAACTCCTGGCTCAAGCAATCCTCCTGCCTCAGCCTCCCAAGTAGCTGGGACTACAGGCATTCGCCACCATGCCCGGCTAATTTTTTTTTTTATATATGTTAGTTGGCCAATTAATTTCTTTCTATTTATAGTAGAGACGGGGTCTCGCTCTTGCTCAGGCTGGTTTCGAACTCCTGACCTCGAGCAATCCGCCCGCCTCGGCCTCCCAGAGAGCTAGGATTACAGGCGTGAGCCACCGCGCCCGGCCACCATACCTAATTTTTAAAACAAATTTTGTGGAAATGGGGATCTCACTATGTTGCCCAGGATGGTCCTGAACTTCTGGCCTCAAGCAATCCCCCCGCCTTAGCCTCCCAAAGTGCTGGGATCACAGACGTAAGCCATCTCATCTGGCCAAATACCAGATTATTTAGTGCACACACACAAAAAAATTTAGACATACATACACTTCAACTTGGGCTAAGTCTGATATACTGCCCTTTTGTTTTTTAACTGGTAGTGACTTTAGAGCACTGTGCACATTACTCTTAGCTGTTATGAATTCATATCCCCTGCCTCCTAGAAAAAAATGCAGACTTTCCTGATGGTTAGTGGCAGTGATTATAAGTAAAATCAACAGCATTCAGAAATCCTTCCACTTATATTGAGTGCTTCCATCCAGGAAGTCAAAATCTCCAATACTAAGTAACATCAAGTGTTTATTACCTGAATAAATGCCCAGTACCCCCTCGCCCCCAAAATCAGCCCATTCCTGCTTTGGCCCCTGCTGCCTGCCACAATACCACATTATTCTTCCTTTTATCTTCCAATGGGGGTCTCTGGCTAAAAGTAAAAACTAATACCAAATAATATCATGAATCAGTATCTATAGATATTTTTTCTTTGCTAATTCTCCACTTAAAAAAAAGCTTCTTAATTCACCTTCTTATTCTAAATATAAGATCTCTGTAGCAGAGGGGTTAAGAGTGTGTGCTGCATTCTGGATTCAGAATGGCTGGGCTCAAATACCTGCTTTACCACTTAGAATAGGATTTGGGAAAGAGATTAAACCTTTAACCTCTCTGGGCCTCAATTTCCACATATGAAAAATGAAACATGAACACTATTACCTAACTCACAGGATTATTAAAAATGAATGAGATTACCACATGCATTGTGCTAAAATTAGCACATGGAAGATGCACAGTAATATTTGTTAGCCATATTACTGTATCAAAAACCCAATGACGACACCCTCAGAGGAGAAAGAACAAAGAAAATAGGCCTCATTGAAGTCAATATCCCATAATGTTGTCTTCTCAGTTAATCAGGGGCTAAATACACAAATTACATTACTAAGAGTTTAGTAGTAATCAGTAGTCTTGAATCCCTGAACCAAATCCTTTTCTAAATTTGAGAAGTATGTAAGACTGTAAGCAAATAGGTATCTTCAGAGTGAGTGCTATGTGAAGCAGAAGACTGAGAATCTGTCACAAATTTGACTAACCTGTTTCTCTTCTCTACAAAGTTCAATGTTTGTGTTGAACCACATTCAATGTAACTGAAACAGATGAGAAGCATGAACTTATCCCATTTCATCAAAAAGCTAAAAGAGAATGCCTTTCACAACAGTCTTCAGTTTGGAATACTAGTTCTGTGTTTTAAAGATAACAACTTTGCATGTCCTAAATCCCTTAAAATAAGCCTTAAGAGTGATTTAAAATTACAGGTATAGAAAACCTAATTCCCAAATAGTACAAATTGGTCCAAGTGTTAGATTTTCCTTACTGTTTTCATCTCCATGTAAACATTTATTCACATCTGTAGAGTCAGAATCCATTATGTGAAATCCTCTAACAAGTTCCCTGTGAAGGAAGTCAACTAAAACCATCACTACGCATTAATGAAGCATTAAGGTAGATTTTCTTCCTGGGTGTGAAAGTAAAAATAAGATAGGCAATAAAGAGTGTCCCTTGTTTGAAAAAATTCAATTCCTGCAACCTGTCTCATTTAAGCCCTAATTTAGGGCAACTCTCTTCCTTGAAAAATGAAAAAAATTTTATCTCATACTGCCAGCAAAATTTGTTCTAAAAAGCCAGCACAGGTAGTGTTCATTGATCTTGACACTATGTAGAAATGAGTAAGAATTTGCATCTTGCTTTAAATGAGCCAGCAGATATAATGAAGTGCCCAAAGATCTAGGTATTTTACTGCTCACTTGTCAGTACATAACCAGCATTTAAGGCTATATTATAGAATGTAATTCCTGTATAATGTAGAAATATGCAGTTTTAAATAAGGGAACGTTTTCCTTCAGCTTTTTATATGCTTTCCATCTTTTACTGTTCAATTCACTAGAGTTCTTGGAAAGGTATATAGGGTTTATACAACAATGGCACCTCACATTTTTAACCTGTGTTCTAGGGCAGCAGTCCCCAACCTTTTTGGCACCAGGGACTGTTTCACGGAAGACAATTTTTCACCTGGGTGGCGGGGGAGCTCTGCAGCTCAGTCCCTAACAAGCTGCCATTAACCAGTACCACCGGGGGGTTGACCAGTACTGGGGGTCAGGGACCGCAGTTCTAGGGTATGTCAAGCTGATAGCCTACAGGGAGATACTTCCAGAAACAGCAGAACCTCAAATAGGTTTGTGCTGAAAAAGGTGGCTCCAGGCATGATCTCTTTGCTATAACATAAACACACACATTTTTTTGGCATTCCTGTCTCTTCTTTTTTTTTTTTTTTTTTCTTTTTTTTTTTTTAGACAGAGTCTCACTTTGTTGCCCAGGCTAGAGTGAGTGCCGTGGCGTCAGCCTGGCTCACAGCAACCTCAATCTCTGGGGCTCAGCAATCCTACTGCCTCAGCCTCCCGAGTAGTTGGGACTACAGGCATGTGCCACCATGCCCGGCTAATTTTTTTTTTTTTTTTGAGACAGAGTCTCGCTTTGTTGCCCAGGCTAGAGTGAGTGCCGTGGCGTCAGCCTAGCTCACAGCAACCTCAAACTCCTGGGCTGGAGTGATCCTTCTGCCTCAGCCTCCCGAGTAGCTGGGACTACAGGCATGCGCCACCATGCCCGGCTAATTTTTTATATATATATCAGTTGGCCAATTAATTTCTTTCTATTTATAGTAGAGACGGGGTCTCGCTCAGGCTGGTTTTGAACTCCTGACCTTGAGCAATCCGCCCGCCTCGGCCTCCCAAGAGCTAGGATTACAGGCGTGAGCCACAGCGCCCGGCCTGTATATATATTTTTAGTCGGTCAATTAATTTATTTCTATTTCTGGTAGAGATGGGGTCTCGCTCAGGCTGGTTTCGAACTCCTGACCTTGAGCAATCCGCCCGCCTCGGCCTCCCAAAGTGCTAGGATTACAGGCGTGAGCCACCACGCCCAGCCTCTTCTTTTTTTTTTTTTTTTTTTTGAGACAGAGTCTCACTTTATTGCCCGGCTATAGTACCGTGGTGTCAGCCTAGCTCACAGCAACCTCAAACTCCTGGGCTCAAGCAATCCTCCTGCCTCAGCCTCCCAAGTAGCTGGGAGGACTACAGGCATGTGCCACCATGCCCAGCTAATTTTTTCTTTATATTTTTAGTTGGCCAATTAATTTATTTCTATTTTTAATAGAGACGGGGTCTCGCTCTTGCTCAGGCTGGTATCAAACTCCTGACCTTGAGCGATCCGCCTGCCTCGGCCTCCCAGAGTGCTAGGATTACAGGCGTGAGCCCCCACGCCTGGCCCTGTCTCTTCTACTATATTGTGAGTTTCTTGAGGACAGTGGATATGTTTTACTCTTGCTGTACTTTCAAGTAACCTACCACAGTACTGGGCATTTCAGAAGTATTCAATAAATGTTTGTTGAGTAAAGTGAGTAAACAGCATGGTTATAACAATTTGTACTAAACTGGCAACTCTCTGGTTTAAAGACTGTCTCTTTAGGCCGGGCGCGGTGGCTCACGCCTGTAATCCTAGCTCTCTGGGAGGCCGAGGCAGGTGGATTGCTCAAGGTCAGGAGTTCGAAACCAGCCTGAACAAGAGCGAGACCCCGTCTCTACTATAAATAGAAAGAAATTAATTGACTAATATATATAGAAAAAAAAATTAGCCGGGCATGGTGGCGCATGCCTGTAGTCCCAGCTACTCGGGAGGCTGAGGCAGCAGGATTGCTTGAGCCCAGGAGTTTGAGGTTGCTGTGAGCTAGGCTGACGCCACGGCACTCACTCTAGCCTAGGCAACAAAGCGAGACTGAGTCTCAAAAAAAAAAAAAAAAAAAAAAAGACTGTCTCTTTTACAGACATGGAGAAATAAGTCCTGTAATTAATTCAGATATACAATATGGTAAAAGATGCATAAATATCTAACATGTAATGCCAATTTTATATGTGCAATTTAAAATTGCTGCCTTCTGTATATCCTGCTTCCACCTTTCAAGGCCATTGCTATTATGAACCTGGTTGGTGGTATTGAGAGTAAAGACAATCTGGAAATGCTAACAGGAAGAATGGAGGTGGTCTAAGACACTGCCCAAGAATGATACAAGACAAGAGCTGGAAGGAGATCTGCAAGTATTATTGGCAATGCTTTCTGAAACAAGAACCAACACTAGTACATACTTCCATATTATTTTCTTTGTTCCACAGAAAGAACTACAAAAACATAAATGCACCTATACAGAGTGCTTTCACGATCTAAACCAAGGATAACAAACAAGAAATAAACAAAAAAGATCTTTGGGCAGCCAGAACAGTAGTTATAAAATTCACACACTAATATTCAGAGAAGAGCCTGCAGAACATAACTAAGCCCATTTATTAATAGTTGTTTTACTGGTAGGCCGAGGTGGGTGCATCATTTGAGCTTAGGAATTTGAGACCAGCCTGAGCAAGAATGAGACCCTGTCTCTACCCAAAATAAATAAGATTAGCCAGGTATGGTGGTGCATACCTGTAGTCCCAGCTACTCAGGAGGCTGAGGTAGGAGGATCGCTTGAGCCCAGGAGTTTGAGGTTGTTGTGAGCTAGGCTGATGCCACAGCACTCTAGCCAGGGCAACAGAGTGAGACTCTGTCTCAAAAAAAAAAAAGTTGTTTTACATTCACTTTCAGAAAGCAGAGTGATCTGGGTTCCTAATTCACAGATCAGAAGTTGCAAATTTCAAAGAGGGCAGCAGGGACACTAACAGCATTACAAGTGCAGCTTCCCACCACTGAGAGAGAGCTGACTACCAAATCCGACTGAAACAGATTCAATAATTCAAATAGCAGAAGGTGCAAACAACCTACATTTTTCAATCACCTCAAAGACTCACTTGATTACTGTCATTAATGGATGCCAGTAATCATAACTTTGAGATAATTAAAAAGAAAGTTGAACTATATTGTTTAAAAGGAAACAAAGTATATAATACAATGTAAATTCTTCCACAAGAAGTATACCTAAAATAAGAATCTTCCCATTTAATACCTTATTTCCCAACATTAGATAAATGAGCTAAAATAAGAATCTTCACATATAATACCTTATTTCTCAACAATTACATACCTAAAGCAGAAAGTCAACCATGATAATGACAGACTTCACTGCCTCATCCTGTATTTGCTTGTCCTCTTTACACATTCATAATTTCACATTCCTTGGCCTCCTTTTATAATGCACCCAAATTAGCACCCTCTCCTCTAAAGGAGTTGTAACCTTGACAGAAAGTGCAGACCTCAAACACACACCAAAGTTCAATGTCTCTTTTCTGCATCAGCCTCCATTTCTTATCTCATACTGGGATGGCAGATGCACCCACAAGATTCTTTATGTCCGAGATAGGCATTTCTTCTTTGTTATTGGTAAGAAAGACTAAGTCGGAGGTGAGATCTTTGCATTATGTTCTCTTTTAGGCAGCTCTAGCAGTCATGTTGACATTATAAGTTGGTCAGAAGCTGGTTTCAATAGCAAAGTAAGGCCTTTTGTTCTGCACCCCAGACCCATGTTAATGAATTCATTAGTCCTTGAGGATTACAGAGGCAGCTAAGGGAAGGAAAAGAGGGAGAAATATAGGTGTGGAAGGAGGAGCTGTTGGAGAAGCACTTCAGGGAGGCATAACTCCCCTCTCCCATCCACAATATAAAGGACAAGAAAGACAGTCAGGGTCAATGATATTGGCATGACTATTACTAAAAGCCCTAAGTTTCTCTATTGATGCAAAAACATTGGCTACCAATCCACCTGCTCAGTAAGCCTACCCAGAGCAGGCTTCAGAAGCTGCACCTGACCAGAACCTGCACAGGCTGCTCCTAGGCTATAGGTGGCTAGAATACCATACAATCATAGAATCGAAATCGCTAGAGACCTCCAGCAAATAACTCACCTCAATAGCTTATTTTCAACAGGAATGTGAAACACATTTTCTTGGCTTTGTTTCTCTTTTGACAAAAAGAGGAACTAAACAATTTAGTATATTCACTAGAATATTTCTCCTTCCCTTATACTGTTTTCCATTTATTCATTCAACTGACAAATATTTCCTGCCCATCTACTATGTACTAGGTACTATTAGGTGCAGAGTGAAAAGTACACCAATTATCTTAACTATTATAACAAACTGTAGGGCCTCATTGTAACTGTGCTCCCAATCCCAATTCACAAAACCACCTGGCACTTAGTCCCAGAGTGACCTGACATTCAGAAGATTGTCTCCTTTTTATGGTTTGCAACTGCGATCATAGAATACAAAAAAACAGCCTCCTGCTTCTGTTATGAGATTGTAGCAATCACCAAGAGACAAGCACTGTGGTTAGCTATTTTAAAAAGTTATTAATTCAAGAGCTGAAGTATCTGGCTTTAGGATTTATATCACTGAAATGATAGTTACACGAAGTATAGGAAGGTGAAGTCTGCTCTGAATGTAAAGAAACCAAAGAAAATTTAGGTTCAGAGGAGAGGAAAAGCAGAATCTTTAAGGCTACATGAAAGAGTTGGAATCTACAAATGAAAATTGAGAGAATGCACTAAAAGTCAAGGAATTATCAACTTAACATAAAATAAATGTATGATATAAAGGATTATGAAAAGTAAAGACGATAGGAACAGTGAGTTGTTTGTTCCCTAATCCAAAGTACTCAAAAAGAAAAGCAGGGCATGTGTTTTCAAGTTTTCATTCATTCACCAAAATATAGCTATTTTTCTACTACTCCTAGAGAAACAAATACAGCAAAGTAATGTCAGATTTTCACCAGCCAGAGGAAGAAAGCTGTGAACCCTAAGATTTCTTTATCACCTTCTACCTCCTTCCACATTTATCACTGCACTTTGTTGTGAGTGAAGCTGAAAGTCTGAATTACTTTTGTGTGCCCTTTCCCGTACTTTTTTCTTTTTTTTTTTAGCATTGTTTTCCTTTTCTGTCTCTCTCTCTCTCCTTTTTTTTTTTTTTTTTTTTTTTTTGAGACAGAGTCTCTCTTTGTTGCCCAGGCTACCAGGCTAGAGTGAGTGTCAGCCCAGCTCACAGCAACCTCAAACTCCTGGGCTCAAGCAATCCTCCAGCCTCAGCCTCCTGAGTAGCTGGGACTACAGGCATGCGCCACCATGCCTGGCTAATTTTTTCTATATATATATTAGTTGGTCAATTAATTTCTCTCGCTCTTGCTCAGGCTGGTTTTGAACTCCTGACCTAGAGCAATCCCCCCGCCTCAGCCTCCCAGAGTGCTAGGATTACAGGCGTGAGCCACCACGCTGGCCTTCTCGTCCTTTGATAAGCAATTTCGATCCTGAAAGGCCCTCCTGTTGCCCTATTCCACTGTAGGAGCCAAAGTCCAACACCCTCACAAACTTTAGAAAAGTTATTAATTTAATACAAAACATTAATTTAATTTTAAATCTACCTTAGATTGGTTATGAGTCTGGGCAAATAATTTAGCAGCTTTCACACCTGTACCTCAGTTTCTTAAAGAAACGTGTCCTGATAACAAATCATCGACGTGGAAATGCTCTAAGCTTACCTCAAAGGTCCTGCACAAGGAATGTTTGTCATAGATACACACACAGGTCTCTAACTCAATTTTTAGAAATCAACCCCAGTGAAATTTAGGCTAGAATTTAGGACACAAGGAGGTTAGGCATGGTTAATAAATGGCAATCGTAACTTTACCAGATTACAGATTTATAAAGTCCAAGAATTTAAAAGCTAAAAGACCCCATATTCCTACTTCCCTTCCAAGGTGAAAAATCAAACCTCCACAGGGAAACTGGCTGGATAAGGACACTGATACTTGGCTCTAGACCAAAGTTGCAGCATCAAGCATCTCTCATTTTCCCAAATTATGCACTCCTTACCCACCCCAATGGTGACTTGGCCTTTAAAAGGGCTAATAACTCTGTAATCATCAACCAGCCCTATCCCCGTCACTTTCCCTCCAACCCATCCTTCTACCCCTTCTTTTCCTATCCATAGGACTGGCATTAATCTCCTATCAGACCCCACAATCGAGGACGCAGCTCGACAGCTGTTCACATTCATCGCTAATGGCAACGTTTCGGTTAGCTCTCAATTGCCGGCCATCACACCCGGAAACGAAATCTCAACGCAACCCACTCTGGCCTGCCCTATTTCCTTAAGTTGTGCCCACGGCAAGCGCCTGCCGCACGACCGCAGAGACCGCCACGGCCGCCGCCGCCTCCGGCCTGCAGGTCACCCGCGCTCCCGGCGGGCGCGGCAGGCCCCGGCGCGCGCTCTGCCCTGGGCCCGCAACCGGCGTCCGCGGCGCGCGGGGAGGCACCGGGCCAGTCGCCTCTGGACACCGCGCACGGGGACCAGAGATGGTCACTAGAAAGGACCTCGGGCGGCCCCAGGTAAGGCCGGCGCCTCAGTGGGCCGGCGAGGCGGCAGCTGAGGCCGCGTCCCTTCAGCCGCTGCCGCACGCAGGGACACGCGGCCCGGTCTCCGAAGCAGCCTCGGGCCCTCGCCCGGGACCCGCCCGCCGGCCACTCAGGGGACCGGTGCCCAGCCCTCGGGGAGGCGCCCCGCCCCGGCGCGCGCCCCGCACCGCGCCCCGCCCGCATTTTCCCGCGCGCCGCGCGGGGCGGGGGTCCGCGCGCCCTCCCCGCCCGCGCCGCTCACCTGCCGGCCCTAGGCGAGCTCCATGGCCGCCCGCACGCTGCGGCGCGGCGGCCGCCCCGCCACCTCCGGGGAGGGGCAGCCCCACGCGGCGCTCACCGCCCCCGCCGCCGCCACTGCGGCTCCGCCCCCGCCCGGCCTTCCCCGCCCCGCGCACAGCCGGCGTCCCACACCCACCGCCGCCCGCCCGGCCGTTGGTGCCGTCCTGGCGGAACGCCTTCCCCGCCAATCCACGGCTTGCTGGCGAGGCCCGGCCCGCCCCCTAGGCGGCGCCCCGCCCGCCCGCTGAACGCCGTCGGGGCCTGGCGCCCGCGCGGCGTGCGGGAGCCGGCCTCTCCCTTCCCTCTTGCCTTTGCTTCTGCTTCCTGCGTCCAGTCCCTGCAACCGCGCTGGAGAGTCGCGGCCCCTAGGTCCAGTTCTATTTGTGAGGAGTGTTTTCCCTCCTCCTCTTGCCCTTTTAATTCGCCTTCACTTCTTTTTGGAGGTTCTGCCGGGCTAAATGTATCCCCCTTGCCCCAAAGAGGCCAGCCTTCCTACGCTGAGCGCAAATGGCTCTCCTGCGGACCAGAGCGGAGCTCCCTGCTGTAGACTTTTTTTTTTTTTTTTTTGAGACAGAGTCTCGCTCTGTTGCCCAGGCTAGAGTGAGTGCCATGGCGTCAGCCTAGCTCACAGCAACCTCACTCCTGGGCTCAAGCGATCCTCCTGCCTCAGCCTCCCGAGTAGCTGGGACTACAGGCATGCGTCACCATGCCCGCCTAATTTTTTCTATATATATTTTCAGTTGGTCAATTAATTTCTTTCTATTTTTAGTAGAGACGGGTCTCGCTCAGGCTGGTTTCAAACTCCTGACCTTGAGCAATCCGCTGGCCTGGGCCTCCCAGAGTGCTAGGATTATAGGCGTGAGCCACCGCACCTGGCTCCTGCTGTATACTTTTAGTAGCATTTAACAAAGTTATGATTCGTTCACTGTAATATTAGTGAATTGTTGTACATCTGTCTCTTGCAATGGACTGTAAGCCCCTTGAGGGCAGGTCTGTCGCAGCTGGGTCTCCAATGCCAGGCTCCAGTGCCCCCAGTAGGCTCCTGATACATGGTTTGAAAAGGTTCTCCCTCCTCTTGTGTTGTTTGTTTTCCACTGACTTTATACAGAGTGTCCGCTGTGTCCATTCATGTATTCACCGAAAACTAAGCTTGGACATAATGTGCCTGACCCTGAAATAAAATGCTTGTTGCTCCATGAAATAAGATGTGTGATGGGGGAAAGATTGAGCTGACACTTTTTTCAGGCTATACAGTTCGTTTAAGCAGCAAATTGTAGTGGAAAGAACTCTTCCTTACTGGCTGTATGATGCTGGCTGTGCCACTTGTCATCTCTGATCATTGGTTTCCTTTTCTGGAAAATAATACCTATTTCACAGGATTGTTGTGAAGATTAAATTAGGAAATGTGTGGGGAAAGTATTTGAAAATTATTGTATAAGGTTATCATTCATGTGTGTTTATCGAGCACTTACTATCAGGAGACCATAGAGAAATAGTCGGGCTTGATACCTGCCTACCCCAGACAGTGTAGTTAGGGAGGCAGCGTTAGTCCCTGCAGGAAGCGTTCATCCCTGCAAAGGGTGTGCGGTCAAACGCAGAAAGTGTTGGTCAGCCATTTACTGAATGTAGTTGAATTCGTTTGAGCTTCATTTTTTGACCAGGGAATACATAATTCTTGGGAAAATGAGCTGGATGATAATGAGAATATACCTTATTTGTCTACACAGAAACATCCATCTGCCTGCAGTCAGCTAATCTCCCTGAACCTTGTTCACAACATCAGGAGATCATAAAACAAAAGAGTAAATCAACAGTTCCTATAAGACACTTTACTCAGAAGGGTTCTCCTTTCTTGCCTGTGACTGACGAGGACAGCCGGGCGAGCACTCCCACTGCCACTGCTCAGGAGAAAGCCAGCTTGCCCTGCAGCCTCAGCTTCCTGGAGAGATGATCTCTTTTGTCTTTAAGGGCTTTCAGTGTGGGGGGATTTCATGCCTCCTAAGCAACCCAGTCCAGTGCATAATTTCATATCCATCCACATGCTACAGGACAGACACAGTTCCTCCTCTTCTGTCCTCAGAGGAGGCGAGCCATGGGTCTGTGGCCTCTATGTCAAGGACTTTTAGACAGCAAAATTGTTTTGTCCCCAGTTTTCCCTGTACCAGGCCACATTATCCAGACTCTTTGTGAATGTATGCACAGCACCAACACTGCCTGACGCTCCATAACGTCAGTTTCTGCCGCTACTCCCGTAATGAGTTATTTCCCAGCCAATCAACAGTCAATATATTCCAAGTATCGTGAGAGATGCAATCATTTAAGAAGGGAGATTACATGACTAGCACACAAGAAGCAGCTGCAAGGAACAGGGACACTTAAATTATGCAGCACAGTGTCTGTGATCACTGAAAGAATCAGAGTCCTGGAAAATAGTATGGGCTAGTATTCTCCCACTCAGAATAAAATCTGAGTGGGAGAAGAGAGGAACAATATGAGCCAAAGTTAGGCAGTGTTGTATGAACTTATAACAGACATCCTCAGCAGATAATCATGACAGAAGAATTGCTCATTCATTCATTCATACATTTCATGAATGTCTACCAAGTGCCAGGTACTGGGGTAGACCCAGGCCGTGCAGAGATGAAGAAAGCTGGTGCCCATCCTTGAGAAGCTGATAGAAGCCCCCACCAGGAAGGTCTGAGCATTTTGTTGAGACTCCTGTGGTGCTCCTTTCACCACACATCGGGGTTCTGAGTGTCTTTAATCTCTTTGCCTCTTTCTTCCCAGTCCCCAAACTGCAGGGGTCTTGAAGACACAGACTGAGGCTTTGTTTCATCTTCACTTCCCGCTTGTGGAGGGCCTCGTGCAAAGTACCTCCTCCACACTGATGTGTTGAAGCTCACTGGGTTGAAGCCAGAGCAGGAATTCGACTGCCCCCCTCCAGCCAAGGGTGGAGGACATCCTCCATAGCGAGTCCCAGTGTGGAAACGCACCAGAGGCTTGTCCATGGCCTGCAGAATGCAGTGGAAGCTTCTCTGCTTGGCATTTACGGTCCCAGTCCACCCTTCCAGGCCCATTTCTGCTGACTGATTCTCTTATCCTCCACCCTTAAAGACTCATTTGCTCTCCTTTTCTTGCCTCCACTGTGTGATCACACTGGTTCTTCCTCTGGGACTCCCACTTCACCCTCACCTGTAAAAATGTTATTTATCTCTCGATGCCACTTGTTCATGAAGACTTTCATGGCCTTTCTGATGGTATGTGCTTTCCTTGGCTTCTGAGACCCAGCACTATGTCTGTACCTCTTGTATGGTTTGTTTGTATTGAAGGGTTTGGGGATCTGTTGAACCCCATATCCCTGGATTATAAAGCCTTGGACACCAAGGACAGTGTTGTGTTAGTATCTTTGCCTTCTGTCATGCAAACACTGTGCAGGGCCCCTGGCAGACACCCAACGCTGGGAAGAGGAGTTTGAGGAGAACAGGTCCTGCAGAGGTCAGGAATCGAGCCCTGGAGGCTTATTTCTTGGTCCCTTAATCATTGTAAGCATTGTCCTTAACCACTTTGGTCCGGCGCTCACTGGCCACAGCCGCACTCACAGTCGCACGGAGGTCCGTGCTGCGCATTGACGATGGGTCTGTCTTGCTCTTGTGTGACGAAGAAAGCTTGAAAGCACTGAAATCGTGTTTTACTTTACAGGCAACTTTACTTGTCATGTAAATCAGAACAGGTAACTTATACATATATGTTTTCATTACATGATTTTTAAATGTTCACAATTTTATTTTGATAAACAAAAAATTAGAAAAGTTATATCACGGCTGTCAGCTAAAGTCGCTGTGCGCATTCATCTGTGGCTGTCGGCTGTAGGTGACACTTGTGCTGAAGTGGTTAAACTGTTTCAGAATTACCCAGTCTCTGCCAATTTGTCAAGCCCCAGGACTCCAGTAACAGTCCAGCAGTCCCAAGGTATAAGGGGAGCATTGTCTCAAGGTGCCTGTGTACATGAAGGCAAACACAGACACACACGCGCAGAGTTTCTTTTAACCCAGGTAATGCACCCACAATGAGGGATCCCCCTGAAACTAATTAAGTTAATTCTACATCGAGCAAGTTGAGGGGAGCCCTAGGAAAGCTCATGCTGTCCCAAGGGGCTAGGAGTCTGGGAAGAGGGAGGCAGGGCCAACTGAGGTAAGTGAGGGAGCACAGGCATCCCTTAGGGCCCCACCAGGAGCATGTGGACTGCCTCTCAGCTGCCTCTGCATTTCTTTTTCAACAAGGCAAACCCCTTTGTTTCATTTTGCCCCCAGCGCTGTGGAGCTGCTCCCAGCCATCTCCTTGCTTATAGCAATGGACCACCCACTTCACCCCTCGTGTGGCACCTCTGTCAATGCCATCTGAGCAAACCACTCCCGTCCCAGGGACAGCATCATAAACCACACACACACTCACAGGCACACCCAGCTTCTGCTGAGACGTTCAGGCTGTGCATTCTGAAAGTGGTGAACATCAGTTCTTTTTTCACTCTAGTAATATGTTTTAAAAGAGCAGCTTTATTGAGATATAAATTATATACCCTAAAACTTGCTTGTTTATAGTGTACAATGCAATACCTTTTAGTATATTTACAGAGGTGAGCAACCATTCCCATAATCTAATTTATTTTTTATTTCTTATTTTATTTTATTTTATTTTTTTTCGAGGCAGAGTTACTCTGTTGCCCGGGCTACAGTGCCATGGGATCAGCCTAGCTGACAGCAACCCCTCCTGGGCTCAAGCAGTCCTTCTGCCTCAGCCTCCCAAGTAGCTGGGACTACAGGCACGCGCCACCATGCCTGTAGTTGTCCAGCTAATTTCCTTCTATTTTTAGTAGAGATGGGGTCTCTACTAAAATTTTTAGTTATCCAGCTAATTTCTTTCTATTTTTAATAGAGATGGGGTCTCACTGTATCTAAGGCTGGTCTTGAACTCCTGAGCTCAAATGATCCTCCCGCCTCGGCCTGCCAGAGTGCTAGGATTACAGGAGTGAGCCACCATGCCTGGCCTCATAATCTAATTTTGAAACATTTTTATCACCACAAAAAGTAATATGGGCTATTTTCTCTTTTATTCTGGAAATATATTTATCTATGTAGTTTTTAAAAAAAATCTGCACATTAAAAGCAAAAAGAAAACTACATGAATGGGAAAGTTATACACCTAGAGTTAGTAAGAAATGCAGAGGAGTCATGTCTCAGAATTGTACTTCACTGAGCTGCCATGTATGGCTACAGCAATTTATTAAACCACTCTGAAATGTACACTTTGCTGTGGTATATACTCCAGCAAATGTCCAGGGCCACGTCTTTTTTTTTTTTTAATTTCCCAAAGCGCTACTTTTACTTTATTTTACTTTATTTTCCTTCAATTTCATCATATTATGGAGGTACAAATATTGTTAGGGTTACAAATATGGCCCCTGGCCCCCTTCCCCCTGATGTGTCCAATCCCCCGGTGGTGTGCACCACACACATTATGAAAGCATACACCCCTTTCCTCCTCCCCCCTCCCGCCTGCCCACCCCCACCATAAAAAGTTTTTTGGGTTTTTTTTTTGACATTTTGGTTACATTGTATATCTTTGGCTCTCCCTAAGAAGGGTTAGAGTTATGCCCTTCCCCTCCGAAGTGCTTGCCACATCCCTAAGATTGGGTATCCATCCCCCAAATCCCTGGTGAGCACTGCCACCATTTGAAAACCATAGTTTTAATCAGTCAGTACCAATTTGATGGCGAGTAGATGTGGGGCCCATTTTCCATGTCTTGTGTCGCCTCACTTTGAATAACGGGCTTAAGCTTAATCCAGGATAGCATAAATGGTGCTAGCTCACAGTCATTTCTTAGGATTGAGTAATACTCCATTGTGAGCATATACCACATTTTAATTATCCACTCATGAATTAACGGGCACTTGGGTTGTTTCCATGATCGTGCAATGGTGAATTGTGCTGCCATAAACATTCGGGTGCAGATGTCTTTATAATAGAATGTCTTATGCTCTTTTGGGTAGATGCAAGGCCACGTCTTTGATGTGTTCCAGTTTGCTATGGCTTTCTCAATGGGTTGGGCAGAGACAATATTGCAAATTCCAGGTTGCTAATTTCCACAATAATTTTTAATATGGGACGGTGCCATAGGCACATGTATATTTACTATACCTTTTTTTTTTGGTGTGATGGAAGTTCTTTAATTTTTATTAACTCAATTTAATGAATTAAGTCATTGCATTAATTACTACATGAAGTAATTGTGGCCACATGGAAGTTCTCGGTTCCTCGGACTTCTTTGTTTGAGACCCTACCCAGAAAGCCAGGAAGTACCCACTGTCCATATTGGTAAGGAGTTCAGGAGAAGCTCTCTGAGCTTCTCTCCTGGCTGCCCCAAGGATGTGCTAGGGCTGTAATTCTCAATCTGGCTACACAGGAGCTTTTTCAATATCTCAGTGCCTGCCCCCATCCTCAAACATTTACAGTTGAATGTCTTGGCATGTGGTCCTAGCAAGGGCATATTTTAACAGCTCCCAATTTACTCTAATTTGCAACCAAGGCTGAGAATCACTCTCCTACTAGCAACTAAGCAAGGATCACATTAATAGGTTGAATCATGTGAAATTCCCATCTTTTTAGGGCAAAATCAGTTGAACGTTGGCAGTTTCGTATGGTTCAATATAATATACAGACGCTTCATTTTCATTTTCAGGGGTTAGGTGGATGGATTGGTCCTTCGGAGACCTTCTACAGGAAACCACTCATTTCTCTCCAAAGTCCCCTCCTGCAGTGAGTGAAGGGGAGAAAGATGTGACAGGGAAGGAAGCCCTGTTGGTCAAGGTGCTATCCCTTGGTGGGCAAGACACCCTACATCTTTCTTTCCAGTGGGCCTTAAACATTCAGAAGCCTGTGGCTGCCAGGCATGAAAGGAGAGAGCAAAGCAGGCCAGGGGTGAGACAACCAGAAGTGTTGAGGGACCAGGACGAATCAGAGAACCTGCCCGTCCTTCAAAGGCATTTATGTTTATATGTGTATGTGTATATATATGTATATATCTCTCTCACATACATACACACAGAGCAGGCAAAATAAAAGATATCTAAGGGTTGAAATCTAGTCCTCAGTCCTGCAGTTTCTGACTCTGCCCTAGAAGGCAAATGTTTGTGGAACAGGAAGGTGGCCCAGAACAGAGGAAGACAAGGAGCCCAACACAATAGGACTATAAGCCCAGGGAGAAAGGAGCCAATACTTCCCTGCCATGCCTGGTGTACCCCTAGGGACCCTGTGGGAGAGATGGAGGAGACACGACGCCTCTCAGACACGGGAGGTCCAGCAGGCAATGGAGTGCAGGGCCGTGCAGGGAGTGTGCAAGGGTTTTCAGAGAGGTTGGCAGAGCCCTGGTGGAAGTATAATGTCGGGCTGGTATTTTCTTCATGGCAATGCACAAGAAAAGGGGGAAAAAGAAAAATGGGCCAAGACAGCACCAAACTTGTTTCTCCTCTGTATTCTGGTTCTTATTTAATATGACCACTGCTCACTCTAACCAGAAACACCAGTTGTCTAAGACTCCTCTTCCTCACTTCCACCTCTGATCAGCACCAACTTCTACCAGCTGTGGCTCCTAAGGACTGCTCGACCCAGCTCTACCCTCCACCACCATTGTTCCTGCCAGGCCTGTTTTCTCCCTCCCGGGTTATGGCAATGGTTAGTTTTATGTGCCAACTTGTCTGGGCCATGGAATGCCTAGATACCTGGTTAAATATTATTTCTGGGTATATCTGTGAGGGTGTTTCTGGAAACGATTAGCATTGGAATTGGTGGACTGAGTAAAGCATATGGCCCTTCCCAGTGTGGCTGGACCTTGCCTAATCTGTTGAGGGTGTGAGTAGAACAAAAAGGTAGAGGAAGGTTGGATCTGCTCTCTGCCTGACTGCTCTAACTGAGACATCGCTCTCCTGCCCTTGGTGTTCCTGGTCCTCAGGCCTTCCGATCCAGACTGAAATCTATACCCTCAGCTCTCTGGCTCTCAAGTCACTGAACTACACCAGCAGTTTTCCTGGGTCTCCAGCTTGCAGATGGCAGATTGTGGGACTTCTTAGCCTTCCTATGTGCACAAGCCAACACCTCCTAATGAGTCTCTTTCTAGAGATATATATAGATATTAATAGATATATCCTATTGGTTCTGTTTCTCTGTAGAACCCTATTATAGATTCAATGCTATGGACTGAATGTTTATGTCCTCCACAAACTCATAATTTAGCGATATGTCATGAATAGCCTTCCACATTATTACATATCCTTTTACTACAACATTTTCTTAAATTACTACATCTTAAAATATATTTGGTATTCTATGCTGAGGATATACTGTTCCTTTTGTTAGACATTTAGTCTGTTTGCATTTGTTCACTACTAAGGATGTCTTTGCAGGTCACAGGTAGAGCTACACAACAGAGGTGGAGGTGTTCTCTCAGGGCCTGGACAGACATCGCACAGGGGCAGCTCATCACGTATTCCGCACGGCTACGCTCCACCGGCTTCTGGAGAGTCCATAAGCAACTGGAATTATCCTCTTTGGTGACCCATCCAGCTGCCTAGGGCAGAGTGCCCTGATGGCCTTCCCAGCCAGCTGCCTGCCAACCAGCGGCTTGCCCCAGAAGAGGCGGTGCTTATTATTCTCAACTCATCTATAGTTTTTCATTTACTCCTTTCTCCTCTTTTTTGCACTTTACTCCTAATTTTGCCTCTGATATACTTTTATCAAATAAAAGTACTTTTATAGTTTTATCAAATAAATCTCTTATTGATTTCCCTTTTATACAAGTAAATAGTGAGCTGACAATTAACTTTATGTCTTTGAATTAGTCTATGACACTATTACATATGTTTCGGTGCTCATTCTCATAGCTGGATGGGAGAGCTCGTCCAGGATCGTGTTCTGTGGCTGTACACGGCACTGTCTACCTTCTGGCGGGTGCTGTGTGGCTGTACATGGCACTGTCTACCTTCTGGCGGGTGCTGTGTGGCTGTCTAGTCCCATCTGACTCCAGCACATAATGTGATGGAAGGCAGCTTTCAGCGACACAGGTTATAAAATGCACCCAAAGAATGACATAATGGGCCGGGCGCTGTGGCTCACGCCTGTAATCCTAGCTCTTGGGAGGCCGAGGCGGGCGGATTGCTCAAGGTCAGGAGTTCAAAACCAGCCTGAGCAAGAGCGAGACCCCGTCTCTACTATAAATAGAAAGAAATTAATTGGCCAACTGATATATATATATATAAAATTAGCCAGGCATAGTGGCGCATGCCTGTAGTCCCAGCTACTCGGGAGGCTGAGGCAGAAGGATCACTCTAGCCCAGGAGTTTGAGGTTGCTGTGAGCTAGGCTGACGCCACGGCACTCACTCTAGCCTGGACAACAAAGCGAGACTCTGTCTCAAAAAAAAAAAAAAAAAAAAAAAAAAAAAAGAATGACATAATGACACAGAAATAAACGTAGAATGTTCAATGAAAGGCTAAGTACTGAAGAAACTTACAAGGAAAATGAAAATAATTTTGACCCTTCAAGTCTTTACCTTCCTCCATACACAAATATAGACTGGCAATTCACAAGTAACTGCAAGGTTTTCAACATGCAACAGTTTGGAGCAATGGAAAAAAAGTCAAAAGTAAAACATTTCATACAGTGTCTTTGCTTGTCCTTTTTAAAGCTCAAAAGAGGCTCAAGCAACAACATTCTCCTTCTGAGTTGAAACCCACAAGGCTGAGGCTGCCCTGAGACAGAGGTCCTTTTATGAATTGTAAGTGAAGACTGGGCTTATTCAGAGGACTTGCTGGGCAGTTAGAACACACTCTTTCTGGGCTGCTGCTTGCCAGTCCCTAGCTTAGGGTGGGCCTTGAGGGCATCCTTGACCTCCAGAGGGCAATATGGGGTCTGCTTTTGAGCTGGCCTTCCTGTATGGTATGCACACTGAGGGGGAAGCTGTGATGTCAAGTACGAACTGTTGCTCTTGGTAGACTCTCAACCCGCATTTCCTGAGCTGCTGCCACGTGCTGGGCCTGAGGACAATACAGGACACCATGCTGGCCTGTGGAGGATCCCAGTCTAGCAGGGAGGTAGACATGTAGACCCAGAACCACAGTGCAGTCTTTTCATGCCACTGGCTTACATAACAAACACCCACCGGTCAGCTATTTGTGCTGGCTCCACAATTTCAATCTAGGAAGAATTTAGGAGAGCCCATCTGGTTGGTAGAGGCTAGCTGAGGAACTAGATGGAGGCAGTTTTTTCTTAGATTGTACACTGAAGACTGTAAATATAGCAAAGTTTTCCAAAGATGCTTTTATTCATGAACATAAGATTGAGAAAATGTCAGTTTTCCATGTCAGTACATATCTTGCTACAGTTAAAAATGTCTTTTCTTATTATGATTTGGGGTGGTGGGGAGGCACTCACAGCCTACAGGAGGCAGCTGCACCCTCCCCAGAGCACCCTGGCTGCGTCCAGCCAGGCCCCACCTTGGGCACAAAGGACGGCATCCGGCACTGTCCTTACTGCAGAGGGGTTTGCCATGCAGGGGAGTCGGCGGGCAACACAAACGCAGCACAGCGTAACAGGTGCCACCCAGGAATCTGTCTGAGGGCTCATCTGTTCAGTGCTTGTTGAAGAAGTGCTGGGCCCGAGGGTGCTTGTTCTCTGAACTCACAGGGCAGTGAGATCCTGGGAGCCGGGTTGCCTGATACTACACAGGATGCCCAGTTAAATTTGAATTTCAGACAAAGAGCGATTTTTCGGTATAAGTATGCCCCATGCAATATTTTTATCTGCTAAGTCCCAGAATCTCCTCCATGTGGATGAATAAGCTCACACCTGCCCCATCAGCTGGGAGGAGCCAAGGGTTTTGGGTAAGATGGATACAGTGGGCGCTGAGTTCTCCTCTACACCCCTACAGGGACTCTGTGTCGACTGTAACCTAAGAGAGCACGTTCTCCCTTGAGGAGTCAGGGGGACAGCTCCAGCTGCTTCTGAATGCAAAGGCCCAAGAATTAAAAAGCAAACACACAGGGATGCATGGTGACCTAACGCTGTTTCACAAGACAGTGATCATTCCAAAGGCACGTGAACAGTAGCACGAGAAATTAAGCTCATGAATGTCTGCTTGGAGTCAGGCCTTGCCCTCGTCCTTGAAGGCCTCTGCCATCTGCCCTTCCTCAGAGAAGTGAGGGCTGGAGCTCATGAGGAGAGGCAGGTTTTTTTTTTTTTTTTTTTTTTCGAGACAGAGTTTCACTGTGTTGCCCGGGCTAGAGTGCCGTGGCGTCAGCCTAGCTCACAGCAACCTCAAACTCCTGGGCTCAAGCGATCCTCCTGCCTCAGCCTCCCGAGTAGCTAGGACTACAGACATGCACTGCCATGCCCGGCTAATTTTTTTTTCTATATATTTTTAGTTGGCCAATTAATTTCTTTCTGTTTTCAGAAAGAAATTGAGACATTGAGACATTGTCTTACTCTTGCTCAGGCTGGTTTTGAACTCCTGACCTAGAGCAATCCTCCCGCCTTGGCCTCCCAGAGTGTTAGGATTATAGGCGTGAGCCACCACGCCTGGCCAAGGGGACAGTTTTGTTTTGGGTTGTATGTGGCTGTTGTTTTGTTTGTTTGTTTTATTTAAACAAATTTATTTGCATATAGTAAAATTGACCTTTTTTGGTATACAGGGTACACATTTTTACATATAGATTCTTGTAAGCACCACCTCAGGACCTCAGGCAGGATACAGAATAATTCAAACGCCCCGACAATTCCTCTCATGCTGCCCCTTGGTATCCAGACCTTCCCCCCTACCTAACTCTGGCAACTATTGATTTGTTTTCTGTTCCTATATTTTTGTCTTCTCCAGAATGTCATAAAAATGGAATAATATAGTATGTAACCTTTCAAGATTGGGTTTTCACTCAGCACAATACATTTGAGATTCACGCGTGTTGTTGCATGTAGCAGGAGTCCATTCTTCTTCGCTGCGAGCAGCGTCCCGTGGCGCGCTGTGACAGCTGTGGGAAGACGCTGGGAGATGTTCGGGTTGTTTCCAGCTTTTGGCAGATACGAACGATGCTGGTGTAGATATTTATATATAAGCTGTTATGTGAAATAGATTTTCATTTCTCAGGATAAATACCTAAAAGTGGATTGTTGAGTCACTTGGTAAGTGAACATTTAACTTTTTAAGAAAATGCCTGCTTTCCAGAATGGCTTACCATTTTGCATTGGAGAGGGCAGAGTTTGTCAATCTTCCTTTCATTCATCCCTTATGTCCTTTTTTCCTTCCTTTGTTTCTTCCTTCTTTCTTATAAATTTAAATTTTTATTGAAAAGTAACTTACACACCCTCTCAGGTGCACCGCCTTAAGTACACACGTGGTGGGCTGTGCGTGCGTGCATATATGCACACGCCACACCTCCGCGTAGCCGCCGCCCAGACCTCCTCCCGGCGAATGCTCCACCACCTTGCGAAGGAATTGTTGTCCTGACATCTTTCGCCACAGAGCAGTGCTGCCTATTTGAGAGCTCCATGAAATGGGGCCGTGCTGCATGCGCTGTGCGTCTGGCCTCCCGGCGCTCAGCACCACGGGAAATGCAGCCGTGCCGGCGCGCGGCCGCCGCTGGTGCCGGTGCGCTGCTCGCAGCGCCGAGTGTGCCGCCGCGCAGTCACTCGCCCGTGGTGGGCGTGGGGTTGAATCCAGGTTTTGGCCATCAGGGATAAAGCTGGCATGAACATTCTTGTCTACATGCTTTACTATGTTTTTGGTAGGCATTTCCGTCGGGTGCATTCCCAAGAGCGGAGCCGCTGGTGTGCTCAGCTACGGGAGACACTGCCCAGCACCTTCCTACGCGGCTGCGCGTTCAGTCCCAGCAGCAGCGCACGCGTTCCTCACGCTGCATCCCCGCACTCGGTGCTCTCGGCCTTTTCATTTTAGTTATTCCGGAAGGGTAGGGGTATCTCGTTGTGCTTTTACTTTTCATTTCCCTGACGACTAATGGTGTTAAGCACCTTTTTTATATGCTCCTTGGCCAATTGGATATCCTCTTTTGTGAGGTGCTTGTTTAAATCTTTTGTCCTTTGCGTTGGGTTATCAGTGTTGGCCCTTATTTGCAGAAGAATGGAGGCCATACGAAGTATCTGAACTTAGCCAGTGATCACTCAGAGAGAAAACTGACATTAGCAAAGGAACAAAAATTGCTTTTTTGGGTCTGAGTTGGGACATATGACGAGAGAGTCCCCCCAGAAACCTTGTTTACAGGCCTAGAATTGTTTTTTTTCTGGCTGCAGCAGAGTCCTGGTTCATATAAAAGGGCTAATGGGGGCGGGGGGGGAGGGGCAAGACTGACGGGTAGTCACAAGGACATAGGTAGGTCCCTTCTAGTCCTAAGATTCTGGAATTTAAATTTTTTGAGAGTTTGGGAGTCGGGTTGCTCAGCTGAACAGAAGAAGGAGCCCACTTTTTTATTTATTTTTTTGAGACTCACTTTATTTATTTTTTGAGTCTCACTTTGTCGCCCAGGCTAGAGTGAGTGCCGTGGCATCAGCCTAGCTCACAGCAACCTCCAACTCCTGGGCTCAAGCAATCCTCCTGCCTCAGGCTCCCGAGTAGCCGGGACTACAGGCATGAGCCACCATGCCCGGCTAATTTTTTCTCTATATATTAGCTGGCCAATTAATTTCTTTCTATTTATAGTAGAGAGGGGGTCTCACTCTTGCTCAGGCTGGTTTTGAACTCCTGACCTTGAGCAATCCTCCTGCCTCGGCCTCCTAGAGTGCTAGGATTACAGGCGTGAGCCACAGCGCCTGGCCGGAGCCCACTTTTATTTGCCGTGTGGAAAGTCTGGCATAGCCCAGTCTGGCTATACCTTGTCTTTATCTGGGCTTAAGTCAACTGTGGTCACACAGATTACAAATATAGGATTTTAAAAAATGTATTAGCTTTGTTTGGATGAATACAAGAGATTGGAAAGTATGCCTTTTATAGACATCACAAAAAGTGACCAATACCTCTTTTTTTTGTTGAATCATTCATTTAACACACTGACTACCACACTAGAGAAAAAAAATTTTTTCCTTGGGGCTAACAGTGTTTTATTACAAAAATAGAATAAAACAAAACAATAATTTCTAATTTAATGAAACATTTGTTATTTTTTATCGTTTTTTGTGCGTGAGTTATATGCAACTTGAAAATTAGTTCTCACAGCTCCCAAGGTGAAGAGACCCATGAGTCACATGCACTCCATGAGGTCCCAGGCTCAAAACTAGCATGAATTAAATACAACTCACATGGGAGTTAATGTGTGAATTATAATACCAGGCTGGGAAGGAAGACATATAGATTTTTTTTCTTTTTTTTGAGACAGAGTCTCACTCTGTTGCCTGGGCTAGAGTGACATGGCATCAGCCTAGCTCCCAGCAACCTCAAACTCCTAGGCTTAAGCCATCCTCCTGCCTTAGCCTCCTGAATAGCTGGGACTACAGGCATATGCCACCATGCCTGGATAATTTTTTTCTATATATATTTTTAGTTGGCCAATTAATTTGTTTTTATTTTTAGTAGAGACAGGGTCTTGCTCTTGCTCAGGCTGGTTTCCAACTACTGACCTTGAGTGATCCTCTCGCCTTGGCCTCCCAGAGTGCTAGGATTGCACGCGTGAGCCACCGTGCCTGGCCAGACATATAGATTTCTGAAGCCAAAGATAATAGAAGGTAAGCCCTTCAGTGCTATACCAAGAACAGGAATATGAGGGGTCTTGTGTCTATTTCTTCCTTGAGGGTAGAGCGGGATAAATATATAGAGCAGTGACAGAAGTTTCTGTCTCACAAAGGGAAAGGAAGAGCCACCAACAGGAACAGAGGCAGCTGCCATTTATTCCAACTATAAACTGTCCTTCTGTACCCCAGCCCCAGCAGCCAGCCCCAGCCTGTTCCCACTGAGTCTCAGAGCCTTTACCTGGCTGGGAGACTCACCTTCCCCTTACCCTAAGCTACATCCTTATAAAGTTCCTCATTGGATAAAATGCTGTGAACAGGTTCACTTTCTTCCTACTGAGGGAAGTATTACCCTCATCATGAGATCTGCAAACATATTTATGGATTCATAGATAGTATTAACATATACTTCTCCTCATTCTGAGAATAAAATGAGTGAATTCCCATGTGTTTCCTCCTGGTCCATATGATAACTAAATCATTGCAAAAAGAGCTTTTCTGTTAAATGTTTAAAGAAGTAAAAAATAAAATTGCAGTTGTTATTACAATACAGGCCTAGAGTTGTGAGATGTGCCCCTGGCCCACCTATCTCAAAGATATTGAAAGCCCCTTTCCCACCCCTGGCCTTTCTCACAAGTCCTTTTGGTAAATATTGGGGCAATGGGGATCTCAGGCGGCAGAATTCACTTGCCCTCACCCCTGGGCCTGTCACCATATCTGTCTGTTTAAATTATATCTACATCATTTGTCTTTTTTGGAGTGTAACCTAATTATTTAAAAAAGAAATTTGTTAAAGTTACAGAAAAGTTTGAAATTCGTAAGCTTACAGATAAATAAATTATCACAAAGTGAACCCACCCATGTAACAACCACCTAGGCCCAGAAATGCAACATAACCAGCATCCCGTGAGCCCCTGTCAGCACCCTCCCAATCTCCATCTTCTTTGCCTTTCTCAAAGGCAACAACTATCCTGGCTTTTAAAAACAGCATAGGGCTGGGTACAGTGGCTCACACTTGTCATTGCAGCACTCTGGGAGGCCGAGGTGGTAGGGTGGCTTGAGCTCAGGACTTAGAGACCAGTCTGAGCAAGAGTAAAACTCTGTCTCTACAAAAAATAGGAAAATTAGCCGGGCATGGTGGCACAGGCCTATAGTCCCAGGCACTCAGGAGGCTGACGCAGAAGGATCTCTTGAGCCCAGGAGTTTGAGGTTGCAGTGAGCCTATGATAATGCCATTGCACTCTAACCTGGGCAACAAAGCAAGACTCTGTATCAAAAAAAAATTTTTAAATTAAAAAAAAATAAAAGCAACATAGATGAATTTTGCCAGTTTTTGAATTTTATACAAATGGATTCATAAGGTTGCATGTTTCCCCTGCCTGGCATTTTTGCTGACCATAATGCTTAGGAAAGCCATCCACATAGTTGCATGAGGTTGTAGACCATCTATTCTTTTTGCTGTAGCAATCTCCATTGTGTGAATATACCATGGTGGTGCTATCCATCCCAGCGTTGCTGGACATTTGAATTGTTTCCGGTTTTTGGCTATTACAAAAAGTGCTATAAGGAACCTTCTTACACATGTCTTTTGGATACATATATGTATAAGCTTCACTTACATACCTAGGCATGGAATTGTGGGCTTGCAAGGTATACATGAGTTCACCTGTGGAGAATACTGTCAAAGAGTTGTCCACAGTGGCTGTACCATCTTACACTCTCAGCAGCAGTGCATCAGAACCCTATTGCTCCTCTTGCTACTGTCAATTTTCAAATTTTAGCCATTCTGGTGGGAATCCTTGCTTTTTTTTTTTTTTAAACATTTTTTCCTTTTATTTTTTCCAGCATATTATAGGGGGGGTACAAATGTTAAGGTTACATATATTTCCTTTGCCCCCCTCCCAAGCTTAAACATTTTAGGCACAAAATAAACAAAACAATTATAAGTATATACAATATTAACAAAGTGCCTTGTGTTTTTAGCCTTTAAGCTAGAAGTCCCAGGTTATTAAGAAAACTTTGAAAAATGTTTTGTGAATGAAGGAGATGTAACGGTCTGTCTTTGCTTTAAAACACCAGTCCGCATGGCCTGTGAGCAGGTGTCAAGACGACCAGAGTCAATGTTAGTGGCACCATGGAATCAACAGTCCAACTTTTCTGCTATTTATTTACAATTAAAGATGAGTCCTTTTTCATGGTATTTTATTCCCACTGAAGGCTTTTTATTAAGACCTTGTTCCTTTGAACGCATGTGGGACACAACATATTGTCCTCAAGATGCGGGGGTGGAAAGTTGCAGGCAGGAAGCAAGAAGTGTGCCCTCACTCTGTCTCCCATCTTTTCCGGAACCCAGGCCTGTCCAGCATGAAACTGGAGGCGAACCCAACCATCTGTGTCTGCAGGGAGACTTCTCCCATGGACCACATACCACCTGACATCACAGTTCTCCTGTGGAGATTCCACTGCCTCCATGGATGACCCAGCCCTGGCTGCAGTTCTCGCCCAGGAAGCCAACACAGCCTCCGGGCAGAAGTTGTCACCACAACTGTATTAACTCCCTCAAGAAGAGAGGCAGACTCTGGGGCAGGGAACCCCTCCTCAGGGGGAGGACATACTGCAGGAAGATCAGTCCCCTCACAGCACAGCCTTTGCCCTGAACTTTTCAGGGACATTTCCTTCTTCTCTACATTTGATTTTCTTTTTGATGATATCGGGATCTTGGCCTCCTTGGCTGTGGAAGGAATATCCTTTTGATTTGGATACGCATATTCACTCAGTCGTCTATATACCTCCAATTTCTGGCCTTTGCTGCTCAGCTTTAATTGCTGGCACCAGGCCCGTACAATGTAAGCAGATTCACTGGTGGCAGTTTGGTGGGTAAGGGAGGAATTGGTATCTTCTTCCAGGTTTGGGGTCGTCATTGCATTCTGCCGCCTTCTTTGGGCAGGACTCTTCGTTATGCTTGGCAGACCTTTTTCGTTTGGTCCCCTTCTTTACTGAGGTTCCCGGCAACACTGTGCTCTGTTGATTGGCAGCCTGCTGATCGCCTCCAGTTTCTGCCTGCTCTTGTTCAGATTCGGAATGTCCACATTCCTCCCTGGACTTCTCTGTGGAGTTCCACTCCTTGCCTCTTGCGTTCTCCATACTCGGAAAGAAGTGGAGGTTGAATAAAAAGAAAAAAAATCTGAATCCTTGCTTTTAACCATTTCAGTTATGACAACTAATGAGGGCAGAGGCTAGAATTCTAAGCTACTTCCATGGACATAATGTTTCCTGAAGGTAGGGGTGGGTCACAGAAGAAGGTAGCTGGAACTATTTCAAAAGCCAGCTCCATGGTCCTCTTCTCACTGCCATCCAGAAGTTGTGGGATGTTCAACCTCATTTATGTTAAATATCATTTAGTAATTCTACTTGCCAATCAGCAGTGACCTTGAAATTACAATTTAATTTATAAATATAAATTGTGCTTCTTTTATTTTCTAGTCTTTTTTTAAATTTCAGCATATTATGGGGTTACAAATGTTAAGGTTACGTATATTGCCCATGCTTCCCCTCCCTCTTTGAGTCAGAGCTTCAAGTGTGACCATCCCCTAGATGGTTCACATCTCACTCATTATGTATATATATACCCATCTCCTCCTCCCCCCTCCACCTGCCCGGCACCTGATAAATGTTATTCCTATGTGTCCACTTAAGTGTTGATCAGTTAATACCAATTTGCTGGTGAGTACATGTCGTACTTGTTTTCCATTCTTGGGATATTTCACTTAGTAGAATGTGTTCCAGCTGTATCCAGGAAAATACAAGAGGTGCTGTATCACCATTGTTTCTTAAAGCTGAGTAGTACTCCATGGTATACATATACCACATTTTATTAATCCACTCATGAATTGATGGGCACCCGGGTTGTTTCCACAGCTTTGCAATTGCGAATTGTGCTGCTATAAACATTCAAGTGCAGGTGTCTTTTTTGTAGAATGTCATTTGATCTTTTGGGTAGATGCCCAGTAGTGGAATTGCTGGATCAAATGGTAGATCTACTTGTATCGCTTTAAGGTATCTCCATATTGCTTTCCACAGAGGTTGAACTAGTTTGCAGTCCCACCAGCAGTGTAGGAGTGTTCCTATCTCTCCGCATCCACGCCAATATTTATTGTTTGGGGACTTTTTGATAAAGGCCATTCTTACTGGAGATAAGTGATACCTCATTGCAGTTTTGATTTGCATTTCCCTGATGATTAGAGATGTTGAGCATTTTTTCATATGTTTGTTGGCCATTATTCTGTATTCTTTTGAAAAATTTCTGTTCATGTCCTTTGCCCACTTTTTGATAGAGTTGTTTGATTTTTCCTTGCTGATTTTCCTGAGTTCTAAATAGATTCTAGTTATCAGCCCTTGATCGGATGTGTAGCTTGTGAATGAAAATTTTCTCCCATCCTGTGAGTTGTCTGTTTGCTCTCTTGACAGTTTCTTTGGGTGTGCAGAAGCTTTTGAATTTGATCAGGTCCCATTTATTTATTTTTATTGATGCTATGATTGCCTTTGGGGACTTCCTCATAAATTCTTTGCCTGGGCCAATGTCTAGAAGAGTATTTCCAATGTTTTCCTCTAGAATCCTAATAGTTTCACACCTAAGGTTCAAGTCTGTTACCTAGCATGAGTTGATTTTTGTGAGAGGTGAAAGGTGTGGGTCTTGTTTCAGTCTTCTACATGTAGGTACCCAGTTTTCCCAGCACCATTTATCGAATAAGGATTCTTTTCCCCAGTGTATGTTTTTGTCTGCATTGTCGAAGATTAGTTGGCTATATGAGGATGGTTTTATATCTGAGATCTCTGTTATGTTCCACTGGTCAATGTCCCTGGTCTTGTGCCAATCCCAATCTGTTTTAATTATTATAGCCTTATAGTATATTTTCAAGTCTGGTAAACTGATAACTTCCATTTTGCTTTTATCGCCTAGGATTGCTTTTGCTACACGAGGTCATCTCTGGTTCCATACAAAGCGTAAAATTATTTTTTCTATATCTGTGAAAAATGATGATGGTATTTTGAGAGGGATAGCGTTGACTCTGTAGGCCACTTTGGGTAGTATAGACATTTTAACAATGTTGATTCTGCCGACCCATGAGCATGGTATGGTCTTCTACCTGTTTACATCCTCTGCTATTTCCTTCTTCAGTGTTTCATAGTTTTCCCTGTAGAGGTCTTTTACCTCCTTAGTTAAATATATTCCTAGGTACTTTTCTTTGTTGCTATTTTGAAGGGAATTGAGTCTTTGATTTGGTTCTCACTTTGACCTTTGGCATATATGAATGCCTCTGATTTGTGTGTATTGATTTTGTATCCTGAGACTTTACTTAATTCATTTATCAATTCAAGGAAGCTTTTGTTTGCATCCTTGGGGTTTTCTAGGTATAATATCATATCAGCAGCAAAGAGTGAGAGTTTGATGTCTTCTGCTCCCATTTGGACGCCCTTAATTGTGCTCTCTTGTCTGATTGCTGTAGCGAGGACCTCCAGCACTATGTTGAATAGAAGTGGAGATAGTGGGCAACCTTGCCTTGTTCCAGTTCTAAGTGGAGATGCTTTCAATTTTTCCCCATTCAGTATAAATTGGCTGTGGGTTTGTCATATATGGCTTGTATCATTTTTAGGTAAGCCCCGTCTATGCCTATTTTGTTAAACGTTCTTATCATAAAAGGCTGTTGACTTTTGTCAAATGCTTTTTCTAAATCTATTTAGAGGATCATATGGTCTTTGTTTTTGCTTCTGTTTATATGGTGAATTACATTTATAGATTTGGATGTTGAACCCTCCCTGCATCCCTGGGAGCAAGCCCACTTGGTTGTGATGGATTATTTTCTTGACAAGTACCTAGATTCGAATAGCTAGAATTTTGTTCAGAATTTTTGCATCTATATTCATAAGGGATATTGGTCTGTAGTTTTCTTTTTTTGTTGCATCCTTTCATGGTTTTAGTATCAGGGTTATGTTCACTTCATAAAATGTGTTAGGGAGGATTCCATCCTTCTCGATGTTATGGAATAATTTCTGCAGGATAGGTACCAGATCTTTGTAGGTATGGTAAAATTCGGGTGTGAAACCATCTGGTCTGGGACTTTCCTTTTTAGGAAGGTTTTTTATTGCTGTTTCAATTTCAGTACTTGATATTGGTCTGTTCAGGAATTCCATTTCTTCTTGGATGAGCCTAGGGAGGCTGTGTGTTTCTAAAAATTTGTCCATTTCCTCCTCATTTTCCAGTTTGTGTGCATAAAGGTTTTTGCAGTATTCATAAATTATATCTTGTATCTCCATGGCATCAGTTGTAATTTCTCCTTTATTGTTCCTGATGGAGCTTATTCGAAATTTTTCTTTTTTGCTTTTCATTAGTCTAGCCAAAGGCATATCAATTTTGTTTATTTCAGACAACCAACTTTTTGTTTTATTAATCTTCTGTATAGTTTCCCTGTTGTCAGTTTCATTTAATTCTGGTTTGATCTTAATGATTTCACTTCTTCTGCTGGGTTTGGGGTCAGTCTGTTCTTCTTTTTCCAGCTCTTTGAGTTGATTCAATAGGTTGTCTATTTGTGATCTTTTCGACTTTTTGATATAGGCATTTATGGAAATAAACTTTCCTCTCAGGACTGCTTTAGCTGTGTCCCACAGGTTTTGATAACTTGTGTCTCCTTTGTCATTTAGTTCAAAGAATCTTTTGATTTCCATCTTGACTTCCTCATTTATGAAGTGATCATTGAGCAGAAGGTTGTTTAGTTTCGATGATTTTGGGTAGAAATGAGAGTTCCTGTTAGGGTTGATTTCTACTTTTATTCCACTGTGATCTGAAAAGATACATGGTATAATTTCTATTTTTAAAATTTTTTTGAGATATGCTTTGTGTCCTAGGATATGGTCAATCTTAGAGAATGTCCCATGAGCTGATGAGAAGAACGTATATTCAGGTTTTGGGGTAGGATGTCCTATATGTCAGTTAGGCCCATTTGTTCTAGAGTTTTGTTTAACTCCATTATTTCTTTGTTAATTTTCTGTTTGGAGGATATGTCCTATGCTGTCAGGGGGGTGTTAAAGTCTCTGGCTATTATGGTGTTGTTGTTTATCCTTTGTTTAGATCAAGTAGAGTTTGCTTTATGAATCTGGGTGCACCTAAGTTGGCTGCATACATATTTAGAATTGTTTTGTCTTCTTGTTGAACTGTACCCTTCACCATTATATTGTGACCTTCTTTGTCTTTTATTACCTTTGTCAATTTAAAAACTAGGTTATCTGAAATCAAAACTGCCATGCCAGCTTCCTTTTGGCTTCTGTTTGCTTGGAATATTATTCTCCACCCCTTTACTTTTAGTCTAAATGCATCCTTGCAGGTTAGATGTATTTCCTGAAGGAAGAATATACTTGGCTTGTGTTTTTTTAATCCATTTGGCCAGCCTATGTCTCTTGAGTGGGGAGTTCAAGCTATTCACATTTATTGAGATAACTGATAGGTGGGGCAGATTTCTGTTCATTCTGATGGATTGAACTTTGTTGCTTTGTTTTCTCTCTTGAGCCATTGTGGTATCTGGCCTTTGATCTTTAGCTTCTGAGTGGATTCACATTTGTGAGTGTTTATTGTGCTGATCCGTGGGTAACACTGTTTTGAGTACTTCTTGGAGGGCTGGTCTTGTCTTGGTGAATTCCCTCAGTCTTTGCTTATCTGAGAATGTCTTGATTTCTCCTTCATATACAAAACTTAGTTTTGCAGTTTACAACATTCTAGGCTGGGCATTATTCTATTTCAGAAGAGTGAGAATGAGGCCCCAATCTCTCCTTGCTTGTATAGTTTCAGTAGAGAAGTCTGGCATTATTTGGATTGGCTTTCCTTTGTATGTTACTTGCTTCTTTTGCCTTACAGCTTGTAGGAGGGCCTCTTTAGTTGATATTTTGGTCAGTCTGATGACTGCATGTCATGATGTCTTTCTGTTTGCATTGAATCTCCCAGGAGTCCTTTTTTTTTTGAAGCAGGGTTTCACTTTGTTGCCCAGGCTACAGTGAGTGCCATGGCATCAGCCTAGCTCACAGCAACCTCAAACTCCTGGGCTCAAGCAATCCTACTGCCTCAGCCTCCTGAGTAGCTGGGATTACAGGCATGCGCCACCATGCTCGGCTAATTTTCTATATATATATTAGTTGGCCAATTAATTTCTTTCTATTTATAGTAGAGACGGGGTCTCGCTCTTGCTCAGGCTGGTTTGGAACTCCTGACCTTGAGCAATCTACCCGCCTCGGACTCCCAGAGTGCTAGGATTACAGGCTTGAGCCACTGCATCCTGCCATCCCGGGGGTCCTTTGAGCTTCTTGTACTTGGATATCTCGATTTTTAGCAAGGCCTGGGAAATTTTCCTCTATTATATCTTCAAATAACATATCCAACCCTTGTGTATTTTTTTCTTCCCCTTCTGGAATCCTATAACCCTCACATTAGGTTTCTTCACAAAATCCCACATTTCTGGTAGGCTTTGCTCTTTTCTCTTATTTCTCTGCTCTACCTCTGTGACTGACTTATTTAATTAGAAGGTGTTATCTTCAATCTCTGAGATTCTTTCTTCTGTTTGATCTACCCTGTTCTTGAGGCTTTCCACTGTGTTTTGTAGTTCCCTGAATAGATCCTTTATTTCCAGGAGTTTGGTTTGACTTTTCTTTATTATTTCAATTTCTTTAGTGAATTTTTCTTCCAGGTCCTGGATTTTTTTTTTTTTTGTGGTTTCTTTGTGTTGGTTATCCATTTTTTCTTGCAAGTCATTGAATTTTCTTACAATCCATGTTTGAAATTTTTCTTCTGTCATTTTAGTGTTCTGATTTGGGTTGATGTTCATTTATAAAGGGCTGGTGTTCCTCTTTGGAGGTGTACTTTCAGTTTGAGCCTTCATACTTCCAGAGTTCTTTCACTGATTTCTTCCCATCTAGATCAGTTATTGCTTCTTACCTTTAGATTTTCATTTGGATAATGGCACATCCTGTTTAGTCTCTGAGCCAGTAGGTGGTGTTTGTGGGTGATATTCGACCATACCATGTATGATGAGTCAGTATATGCACTTAAAGGGTGTTCAGAGTGACCTCCCTGTCAGTAGGTGTTGCTTGCTGGGAGGAGCTTGTTGCAGTGTTGTTTTTGTGTCCTGTAACCAGCTCTTGTTCCCCTGGAGAGGCACTCTAGTGCCTCGTGTGGTGAGTGGGGCCCTGGGACTTCAGGTGTGTCCTTATTCTCCACCTCAGTGGGGGCGGGTCCAGGATTGAGTCTGCGTGGAGCTGGGTTGAATAAGCCTGCCCTCAAGCTCGACAAATGCAGTTAGCCGGGGTCAAAGGTCTTTTCTCTGCTTCTGGGCAAAGCTGTCAGGGAGGGGCTGGAATGGCCCCGCTCAGTCAGAAAGTCTGCGTGTGGGGGTGGGGCCGTCTGAGACCCGCCTCTGGAGCGGGCCTTGCTCCTTTCCACCCTCCCCAACTCCACAGCTTTCCTGGGCCTCTGCCAGCAGATATGACCTCAGGCCACCGGGTCCCCCCCCAGCTGTGATACAGGCCAGGAGGTTCCCTGTGCAGGGACGCAGCCTAGGCTGGGCGCACGGCCCTCCTGTGGGAGGAGGGTTGGAGGGTGGCCGTCAAGCACGCTGATCTGCCCCTGAAGGCACACACACCTCAGTAGGCTCATTCACAAATATCCCATCTGTGCCTGGGGCAATGTGAGACCTGGGTGCATAGGATCTGGTCTGCAGGTCTGACCTCTGGGGCCTGGAACTCAATCCCTGACCCCACCAGGGAGAGGAGTGCCAGTCCCAATTCACCCACAGGGAGCCCAAGCTGGGTCAATGTCTCTCAGCCTCAGGATCTGCCCCGTTCTCCTGGGGTCACCGGGCCAGCAGCACCTGGGAGGGCTGGCGGGTGGGGAGCTCACCGTCTGAGTTCCCCTCAGTCAGCTGTAGGGCCCCAAATGGAAAGGTCCCGTTCCCTGGAGATGCCTCCGGCTGGTGGCTATATTGTCTCTTTTGGCAGCCACGGATAGGGACGGGGGAGGGGAGAAGGAGGCAATATGGCGCCTGCCGCGAGGCTCATGTCTGTGCACACGGAGGTGCCCATGGGAGTTGGGAGCCTGGTGCCGCGTCTGCTACCGGCTTACCGCTTGCTTGTGGTGGCCGTCTCTGGGCTGGTGTCCGCAGGTCTCTCCACCCGCTGGGGAGCCCACCAGCAGTCCAAGATGCATTGGAGGGAAAAGTTAACTGCTCCACCTACCCTTGCCGCTGGTCTCCAGGCTGCTCCGGAGGTCTCTGCTTCAAGTTCTCCTCCACAATCTCCTCCCGTGGAGTCTCTCGTGGTCTCAGGTACCCTCCTTCCGTCCTCATCCGATGTATGCTTGTCTGCTAGCTCCTTTCTTCTAATTTCTTTAGAATCTGTCTTTTCTGCAGAGACACTCTGGCTGGTCGTTTTTCTCCTCCGCCATCTTGCTCCGCCTCCCCTAAATTGTGTTTCTAAATGAAGCACAAGTATTACAGCTAACTAGGTTGGAGTCAGGACTTGGCAGGCTCTCTTGAACCTTTTAAAGTCAGATTGGCTTTTCTCAAAGACAATACATAATTCACATTTAAATGGGCCCAACACAGTGACTGAGAAACAGTAGATGCTCAGTGTTCATTTCCATTAGTAAAAATAGCATCTTAGATTATCCTAGGAGAGAAATGATAGTTGCTTCAAATGATTGTAACACTAGTCTTACAAATGTCACTAAGTGGAATTTAGTCCACTAAGTGGACACGCGCATCGGACGGTCGTCTGAGAGCCTCCTCCCTCTCCAGCTTCAGGATCAAGGGCCAGCAGAGGCTGTGGGTGGTGGGGGGAGATCAGGCTGTCTGTACCTCCTCACTCCCCTAAAAGCTTTCCCTTCACCATTTCAGCATTGCTGTTGTCCTCTTGAGATAGCTTTCCTTTTCTGTCCCTGGAAAGTGTAGTGTCAGGGCAAAGTACACGAGTGATACCCCCAGACTGCTTGGGCTCAAATTCCAGCGCTGCCAAAGCACAGTTATGTGAACCTGGCCATGTTATTCAGTCTCTCTTAGCCTCTGTTTTCTCATCTGCAAAATGGTCTAATACCAGTGACTATTCCACGGGATTGTTATGAATAGTGCATGCGATTAATGCATTGTTGTGGTGCTTACTGTTAGAGTGGTTCCCATGGACCAGGCTTTACCTGTTTAAAGTTGTTGGAGAGAGAGAGCAGTGCTGGATGAGGCAGTCCTCCCTTAGGGATGGGCCCTCCATGCATACCATCTCAGGAGTTCTGGTGTGTCCATTTGTTTAGCAGGAATATCATATTCCCTCCACTGGAATATACATTGTGTGAGGTTAGGAATTTTGTCTATCTTAACTGCTATATTCCCAAAGTCTAGAATGGTGCTAGATATATATCAGGGGCTCAATAAATATGTGTTGAATGAATGAAAGAACATTGTTTAAAGGGCACCAGACTGTCACTGCTCATAAACTTGAAGTCAGCGGCCCTGGATGTGGAGTGGAAGGATCATGTCTGGCAGCTGCATGAGCAAGCAGCAGCATCCAGAGAGGAACGGGGACCAAAGGGGTTCAGAGACCCCTGGGGGCACAGGAAAAGAGGAAGAGGCAGCTGGTGAGGAAGACCTCACTCGCACATCCCAGACAGGCCAGGTCTCCAAGGTGAAGTTTACACCTAATGACCACACCCTCTGCTAGCACCGGAGTCTGCCCGCGCTGCTAAAACAGCCTGACCCAGACAACCAGAGCCTCTCTCTGCTCAGCTCATTTTGCTGAGGTCTGCTCTGCCCACCTATAGTTGGGCCCTAACCAGCCAGAGACTAGATGAGACTAAATTTTCTCTTAATGGAAAGACAGGGAGGGTCTGTTTCTCTAAGGTCTGCATTTAGCAGGAAGGAAAAAAATATACAAAATCCATTAGTGACAAGGACTTCATGGAGGCCAGCAGATATTAGCTGCCACTGACTTCCCACAGAAAGCAGAAAACAATCAAGTGAGCATTTCCCTCATTACTGAACTTCAATTCTCCTGAAGTTTGGGAGATCAGGGGAGTTATTAACGCTATATAAACACAGTAACCAAGATAGTAATAATAACATGGACTATAAGTGAGCTCAATTATTATTCTAGCTTAGAGGCAAAGCAAAAATCAACACTATTCCAAATGCACTCATTTCAGTTGTTGGTTTTTCAAACATTGACTCAGCACTTACTTTGAGTTAGGCCCCGTGCTAGGGCCCTCGAGCCCTAGAGTTCCTGGGGCAGCCTCCCACTGCCCCTGTGCTGACACTTGGGGTCCCACAGAACAGCTCTGACCCCCAGCACTGACTTGCCCCTTTAGTCCAGTTGGGGTGGGGCCCAGACACCTCACCATCTCTTCCACTGCCCCATTCTCTCCTCTTTCTTTTTGGGTCTCCCTGCACAAAGCAAAACAACATCCCACCCTACTCCAAACACCGCACTTCTGCCTCTTTCATTTGGCCAGCAAACATGAAGTTCCATCCATACAAGCTCATATAAGTAGCTACTTTGGAAAAGTGGTATTTGCATCATGGCAGACAAATCTGAAGCTTAGACACTGAACTACTATTTGGTGATTGAATGAATGGATCTCTATTAATTATGTTCCAACAGCCTCGAATATCACAAACCCATTCGTCCTTCTGTCTTACACACAGAAGAGGTCCAGTGTCTAAATTTGCTTTCTTCTTAACCATTTAAATGGATTCTCTCAAGTGCCATCAAATCTTTCTTGGGACACAGTGACCTTCACAGAGGATTCCAGGAGCAGACACAGCACGGCTCTATATAAAGCAGAACAATATTCATTGTTTTGTTTCAACTTATATTTTCTTTTTTTTTTTTTTGAGACAGAGTCTCGCTTTGTTGCCCAGGCTAGAGTGAGTGCCGTGGCGTCAGCCTAGCTCACAGCAACCTCAAACTACTGGGCTCAAGGGATCCTCCTGCCTCAGCCTCCCAAGTAGCTGGGACTACAGGCATGTGCCACCATGCCCGGCTAATTTTTTGTATATATTAGTTGGCCAATTAATTTCTTTCTATTTATAGTAGAGACGGGGTCTCGCTCTTGCTCAGGCTGGTTTCGAACTCCTGACCTCGAGCAATCCGCCCGCCTCGGCCTCCCAGAGAGCTAGGATTACAGGCGTGAGCCACCGCGCCCAGCCTCAACTTATATTTTCAATGATTTGTTTCTTTTCCCTCCCTCCCTCCCTCCCTCCCTCCCTCCCTCCCTCCCTTCCTTCCTTCCTTCCTTCCTTCCTTCCTTCTTTCTTTCTTTCTTTCTTTTCTTTTTTTTTTGACAGAGTCTCACTCTGTTGCCCAGGCCAGAGTGAGTGCTGTGGTGTCAGCCTAGCTCACAGCAACCTCAAACTCCTGGGCTCAAGCGATCCTCCTGCCTCAGCCTCCTGAGTAGCTGGGACTATAGGCATGTGCCACCATGCCTGGCTAACTTTCTATATATATCAGTTGGCCAATTAATTTCTTTCTATTTATAGTAGAGACGGAGTCTTCCTCTTGCTCAGGCTGGTTTCGAACTCCTGACCTTGAGCGATCTGCCCACCTCGGTCTCCTATAGAGTGCTAGGATTGCAGGCCATGAGCCACCGCGCTAGGCCCAATGATTTGTTTCTTTTCTGCCAACTAACACAACCTGGCAGGATTTTCATTCAATCATTCTACAAAAATATGTTGAGAATTCATTCTATGCCAAACACTGCGCTAGGGGCTGGTATACAAAAGTGAACAAAACATGGTATAAACTCAGCCTTTGAAAAATCATACAACTCACAGTGCAGTGCAGTAAGTGCTAGGGTGGGGGTGGAGTGGGGCAGGCAGGGCAGTGGCCTAAGGGGGAACATCGGGGTGACACCTAACCCAGGCTTCATTTTTTAACCTTTTTATTTTGGAAACTTCCAAACATATGAATATCGAGAGGATGTACAATGAGCTCTCATGTATCCATCATCCAGCTTCAACAATGTTCAATATTTTGCCATTCTTGTTTCATCTACCTCCTGTTCCCACTTTTTTTGTTGAGTATTTTAAAACAAATCCAGACGTCATGTCATTTCACCAATTTCTGTTTACATCTCTAACAGATAAGACATTTCCTAATCAGTCTTGAAGAGGTTCGGAAAGCTTCCTGGAGGCAGAAGCACCTAAGCTGAGGCCTGGAAACGGAGCCGCCTTGGCGGGAGAGACAGGGGAAAAGTTTCACATGAAAGGAAGTTTGGCAGAGGTCAAAGGAGAGGGGACCACGGTGTGTTCAGCGCCTCCTTACTCACCTGTGGTCAGTGGACCTGCAGAATTGGCACCCCCTGGGAGCTTGTTAGAACTTCAGAACCCAGAGCCCCACCGCAGGCCTGGTGAATCAGAATCTGTTTTATAAAATCGCTTCTCGGCCTTTTGGCTAAGATCAAGTGTAGAATCTGTTTTATAAAAACCCCTGCTGATTTGTTTGCAAATCCAGGTCTGAGAGGCTGGTTGGTTAGGGAACTGCCTGAGGTTCCATGTTGCAGGAGCGAAGAGTGGGGCGTGATAGGGCTAGAGCAGGGCGAGGATATGAAGGCCAGCAAAGTGGAGGCGCACGCTCCACCTTCATCCAATGTCAGGGAAGAACCACTGCAAGTGTTGAGCAGTGGGTGACGGCATCTGATTTGCCTTGAGCCAGGGGCTCCGCTGCAGCGCAAGAGTGGACTGAGGTGGGGGAGACAGGAGCGAGCTAGGCTTTTGTGGCCCTACAAGCTGCAGCGGACGGGCATGAACTCTGGAGCCCAGTGGCCTTGCCCATGGTGTACTTTTACGGTATGTTCAAACCCCAGCTTGGCTTTACCAACTGAGTGGCTGCGACTTGAGGCACAGCTGCTTAACTTTTCCGAGCCTTTCTTTCCTTGTCTGTCTTACACATAGCACCTTCTATTTATGGGACTTTAATCACAGTGTCAACAAAACATGTCTAGAGGGCCGGGCGCAGTGGCTCACTCCTGTAATCCCAGAGCGAGGTCAGGAGTTCGAGACCAGCTTGAGCAAACGCGAGACCCGTCTCTACTAGTAATAGAAAGGTAACTGGACAACTGAAAATATATAAAAAAAATTAGCGGGGCATGGTGGCGCATGCCTGTAGTCCCAGCTACTCGGGAGGCTGAGACAGGAGGATCGCTTGAGCCCAGGAGTTTGAGGTTGCTGTGAGCTAGGCTGATGCCACAGCACTCACTCTAGCCCGGGCTACAGAGTGAGAGTCTCGGAAAAGAAAGAAAGAAGGAAAGAAAGGAGAGGGAGGGAGGGGGAGGGAAGGACGGAAGGAAGGAAGGAAGGAGGGAGGAAGGGAGGAGGGAGGGAGGAAGGAAGGAGGGAGGGAGGAAGGCAGGAGGGAGGGATGGAGGGAGGGAGGTGGGAGGGAGGGAGGGAGGGAGGAAGGGAGGAAGGAAGGAAGGGAGGAAGGAAGGAAGGAAGGAAGGGAGGAAGGAAGGGAGGGAGGGAGGAAGGGAGAAGGGAGGGAGGAAGGGAGAAGGGAGGGAGAAAGGGAGGAAGGAGGGAGGGAGGAAGGGAGGAGGGAGGGAGGGAGGAAGGAAGGAAGGAAGGAAGGAAGGAAGGAAGGAAGGAAGGGAGGGAGGAAGGGAGGGAGGGAGGGAGGAAGGGAGGGAGGGAGGAAGGGAGAAGGGAGGGAGGAAGGGAGAAGGGAGGGAGAAAGGGAGGAAGGAGGGAGGGAGGAAGGGAGGAGGGAGGGAGGGAGGAAGGAAGGAAGGAAGGAAGGAAGGAAGGGAGGAAGGAAGGGAGGGAGGGAGGAAGGGAGAAGGGAGGGAGGAAGGGAGAAGGGAGGGAGGAAGGGAGGAGGGAGGGAGGAAGGGAGGAGGGAAGGAGGGAGGGAGGAAGGGAGGGAGGGAGGAAGGGAGAAGGAAGGGAGGGAGGGAGAAGGGAGGGAGAAAGGGAGGAAGGAGGGAGGGAGGAAGGGAGAAGGGAGGGAGGAAGGGAGAAGGGAGGGAGGAAGGGAGAAGGGAGGGAGGGAGGAAGGAAGGAAGGAAGGAAGGGAGGGAGGGAGGAAGGAAGGAAGGAAGGAAGGAAGGAAGGAAGGAAGGAAGGAAGGAAGGAAGGAAGGAAGGAAGGAAGGAAGGAAGGAAGGAAGGAAGGAAGGAAGGAAGTCTGGAATGGGACCTGATTTTGATAGGTCAGGAATCAGACAGAATCAGAAGCGCCGGGCGGCCTGGCTGCGCCCCGGCCCAGCCTTCCAGACCGCGCGGCGGGCGGCAGAGCCGGCCTGGAGGCGCCCGGCCGCGCTTCGGCTCGCTGCGACCTCGCGGAGGAGCACCCGCCGTCCCGCGCCTCGTCTGGGCGTCGCGCCGGGCACTTGCGGGGCGCCCGCGGGCGCGGAGACGCAGCCGCGCCCCTCAGCCTGCGGAAACCCGGCCGCGCTTCGAGCCGCGCCAGCCCCGCACCCGCCAAGCGCAGACGGCCGGCGGCCTGCGGTCTCTCAGAGCCAGTGCAAGCACAGACCGAGTGTGCCCGGCGGGTCGCGTCCCCAGCGGAGAACGCCTGAGGCGGCCCGATGGGGCCGGCCTCCCCAGGGTCGTGAGCTGCGAGCAGGGACACAGCCGGCCCTCAGCGCGGGCCGCGGCCGGCGGGCGGGCGGGCGGGCGGGCGGGCGGGCGCGGACGCTCCAGGGCCGCCGGCCTCCGGTGTCGCGCGCCGCAGCCCCGCGCACGGCCACGCGGGGGCGCTGTCTTCGCAGGCCGGGCCGCGGACGCTCCAGGGCCGCCGGCCTCCCGCGTCGCGCGCCGCAGCCCCGCGCAGGGCCACGCGGGGGCGCTGTCTTCGCAGGCCGGGCCGCGGGCGGGCGCGGGGCCGCCGGCCTCCCAGCTCCGCGCAGAGGCGGCGGGTTCCGCGACTGCGCAGAACCTGCCGGAGGCCGGGAGCGCGGTCGCCCTTCAGGCCTGAGGGGCGGCGCGGCGGGGTGAGGCGGAAGAGCGGCGGGCTGCGTCCGCAGACACCTTGTTCGCCCGGGCGCCCGGCCCTGCACGATCCCTGCGCAGGCCGGCTCGCCCTCGCGGTTAATTGGGGTCCGAACTGCACAAGCTAAGCCCCGGGAACCTCCCGGCCCGAGCCACAGCGGGCCACTCCTACTGGTCCTGTTCTGAAAGGCCACAGGTGACTCAGCCTCAGGTACGGCTGGAGATCAGGGCCTCAGTCCCGGCCTCAAGAGCGCGGCTCACCCTTCGTGCACCAGGAGGGTGGCAGGTGGTGACACAGTGGCCACCCACCCTGCCAGGCAGGGCGTTGCTGGGGAAAAGCCCCAGAGGTCCAGCCCAGCAAACGCAGGTCTCACCGGCTCCTATACTCTGGGCTCTCCCTCAGCTCAGGTTGTTGCTGGCTCCCGAGGCCTCAGAGATGAGGGCCAGCACTGGCTGCTGGGATAACCCCCGGGCCTAGGCACAGATCTAGGTTTTGTTTTTGTATAAGATCTGAAGCTTAAACAATTCGGAGACCCCTTTATGAATATAAAGTTGCAAATACAAAATTGGGAACCGGCGGGGCGCAGTGGCTCACGCCTGTAACCCTAGCACTCTGGGAGGCCGAGGCAGGTGGATTGCTCGAGGTTATGAGTTCGAAACCAGCCTGAGCAAGAGTGAGACCGTCTCCACCATAAATAGAAAGAAATTAATTGGCCAACTAATATATATACAATAAATTAGCCAGGCATGGTGGCACATGGCTGTAGTCCCAGCTACTGGGGAGGCTGAGGCAGGAGGATCACTGAGCCCAGGAGTTGGAGGTTGCTGTGAGCTAGGCTGACGACACGGGACTCACTCTAGCCTGAGCAACAGAGTGAGACTCTGTCTCCAAAGGAAAAAAAAAATTGGGAACAAAAGTAAATATTTGTAATGAGAAAATAGATGACATCAAATTATAAATTTTAATGGTTGACAAATACCACAAACATCAGAACATTCAGGAAAATCATATTTTTATCAACTGACATCTCTAATATTTTTACATGTGTTTTTGGCTGCACACACTTTGATGACTGCTTCATATGCCAAACATTTTGTAATATCATTTCTGTTGAAAGAATAGAAAGTAATTCAGGTTGGGTGTGGTGGCTCATGCCTGTAATCCTAGCATTTTGGGAGGCTGAGGCAGGAGGATCTCTTGAGGTCAGGAATTTGAGGTTGCAGTGAGCTATGATGATGCCACTGCACTCTAGCTTGGGCAACAGAGTGAGACCCTGTTTAAAAAAAAAAAGAAAAAGAAAGATAATTCAGTCTTTCCTCTAGCACAACTGATCAAAATTTTTCGTACTATTGCTGTAGGTCTGTGGTTACAAACTCAACAATTTGATACATTCTATTATGTCGATCCCAACAAGGAAAAACATGTATGGTGTTCTTATAATTGTATATGCTACATTATTAAGAATATTCTGGCCAGGTGTGGTGGCTCACACCTGTAATCCTAGCACTCTGGGAGGCCGAGGTGGGCGGATTGCTCCAGGTCAGGAGTTCGAAACCAGCCTGAGCAAGAGTGAGATCTGTTTCTACTATAAATAGAAAGAAATTAATTGACCAACTAAAAATATATATACAAAAAAAAAATTAGCCGGGCATGGTGGCACATGCCTGTAGTCTCAGCTACTCGGGAGGCTGAGGCAGGAGGATTGATTGAGCTCAGGAGTTTGAGGTTGCTGTGAGCTAGGCTGACGCCACGGCACTCACTCTAGTCTGGGCAACAAAGCGAGACTCTGTCTCAAAAATAAATAAATAAATAAATAATAAAAAATAAAGAATATTCCTGACTAGAGAGAATATCCTGGCAGAAGGAAACTTTCATTGGACATCAAGGAGAATCAAACACTGCCTTTTACATTTACAATGGCTGAAAGAATTTTCCACAAACTAGTTTCTGACTCTGTATGTTTTGAGCCTTGTTTCTCTTGCACTTCACACCTATTTCCAGTGCCAGGTGTCAAAGGTCATGTTCATATTGCAGTATGACCTTTGGTCATTGGTCAGTATAGTGGACAGTAGGGATATTCCTAGAAACCATTGCAGCAGCTGAGGGTGGAGTGGTGTTAGTAACTGTTTAACTAGGAAGTGACTGCAAATCACATACGTAAATAATCTCAACTCAAATTCTCCTTAGCCAGATACTAAAAATGCCCACAGCCACTCCAAACGCCGACCAACATGAAAGGAAGTATGCCTGAGGGATGTCAGAGAGGGAAAAGACTAGCGTCTTAATTATGGTTAATAAATATATCTCACTTTTCTATATTTTACAAATTTTAAAACAATTGCTAGGGACAGGAACTTGGAAGGGTCTCTGCAAGTAAGGGGTCGTGAGTCTTCAGCTTCGTTAGTTTCATGCTAAATCCACCCTTGCCTGGAACCCACCACCTCCCTTCTTCCCTTCCTCTCTCCTCCCTCCTCTCGTCCCGGAATTGGCCTGCCTTTTCGCTCTCTGTGCTCAACTCATGTTGCTTCTGGTGGAGGAGTTTCTTCCTCTTCCAGACAGAAGGCAGGCCTCAGTGCCCGGCCTCCCCGAGACCTCACCCTTCCTTCCAGCAAGCTCTGCACTGATTGGACAGCTACAGCAGACACACGGAACAGTCTTCTAACGTGCTTTACTTTCTTCCTCCCACTTGGGTGCCACAGAGTGACAAAGTCATACACAGAAGTGGATAATGCACCGTTAGCTGTGACCAACGTGCTGAAACGAGTCCTCATATTTCAGAGGAAAACAGATTTGAGATCTCCGAGGCCTTTTATCCCTGGAGTTGGGGTTGAAGCTCTGTGTAGAAGAGATGGGAGAAAGGCTGGGCAGCTGGTGGCTGAGGCTGGGGCCACTGCCACCTCCCCACATGGCCCCAGCATACACTGCCCTAGGTTGTTCCTGGGATAGGACAAGGTGTCCTGAGGGCAGAGGCTGTGTTGCATTTATCTCCATGTCCCCTACACCCACTGTAGTTCTTGGTACATAGTTGGTGCTCAATGAATGTTGAACTTGAAGAGCAGATGGGGTTGGGGGATTCGGCTGCTTCCAGGTGGCCACTGGGGGAACAACAGAGACTGTGCCTTGCCTGGTGACTGGGACTCTGTGGGGGCGGGGCTGCCCATTACAGGCAGCCACTGGGTGGCCAGGGCCTAACATCCCCCACTCCCCCTGCACTCATGCCTAGTGCTCTTTCATTAACAAGATTCTTTCTTTAGCAATTCGGCAAAGGCCAAGTCCAGCCTAGTGTTTCCATGCAGGAATTTCTTCTGGGCATTTTGGGGGAAATTACGTATTTTTCCACATCCTGAATCCTGAGAAAAATCAATTTGGCAAAACTGTTATAGTTCTTCGTTGAGCTTAACAATCAACAGAGAGTTGTTACTGGTTTGAACTCAAAATCAGGAGTAGGAAAGTGATGGCATCTCTGAATTGAACGTTAAGGTTTTTGGGAACAGGAACAGGAGCATGAAGGAGAGACATGGTCACCACATAATCACTCTTGTGTGTAGCTGCTGCAATGTTATGAGTGTGTGTTTGTGGACCTGCCTGGTTCTGTGAGTTATCGTTGCAAATAAAATAAATATTAATAGGTTTATAAGCTTTTAGTATACGTTTTATAAATCCTGTGAGTGAAATTCCAGGAAATAACAAGTTTTGAAAGCAAAACTAAGTCCCTAAATTGACAATTTCAAACCATGATTCTGTGTAATGCTGTTTACTTTGGTAGAAGATCTGAATGTTATATTATCCAAAACAGGCACACCTCATTTTATTGCACTTCGTTTTATTGCACTTTGCAGACATATTGCACTTTTTACAAATTGAAGGCTTGTTATAACCCTGTAAGCAAATCTGCTGGCACTATTTTTCCAACAGCATGTGCTCACTTTCTGTCCGTGACACATTTTGGTAATTATTGCAATGGTTTGGAAATTTTCACTGTTATTATATTATGGTGATCGGTGGTCAGTTATCTTTGATATTACTAGTGTAATTGTTTTGAGGCACCATGAATTGTGCCAAGATAGCAAACTTAGTCAATAAATGTTGTTTGTGTTCTGACTGTTCCACTGACTGTTCTTTCCCCCATCTCCCTCCCTCCCTCAGGCCTCCTTATTCCCTGAGACATAACAATATTGAAATTAGGCCAATTAATAACCATACAATGTCCTGTGTTTAAGTGAAAGGAAGATTTGCATGTCTCTCGCTTTGAACCAAAAGCTAAAATTGATTAAGCTTAGTGAGGAAAGCATGTCAAAAGCTTAGATAGGCCAAAGACCAGCCAAAGTTGTGCCAATCAGCCAAATTGTGAATGCAAAGGAAAAGTTCTTGAAGGAAATTAAAAGTTCTACTCCTGTGAACACATGAATGGTAAGAAAGCAAAACAGCCTCATTGCTGATGTGGAGAACGTTTCAGTGGTCTGCATAGAAGATCACACCAGCCACAGCATTCCCTTAAGCAAAAGCCTAATCCAGAGTAAGGCCCTAACTCTCTTCAATTCTATGAAGGCTGAGAGAGCTCATGAAGAAGCTGCAGAAGAAAAGTTGGGAGATAGCAGGGGTTGGTTCATGAGGTTTAAGGAAAGAAGCCGTCTCTACAACATAAATGTGCAGGGTGAAGCAGCAAGTTATCCAGAAGATCTCGCTAAGATAATTGATAAGGATGGCTACACTAAATGATAGGTTTTCAATGTAGACAAAATAGTCTTTTATTGGAAAAAAGATGCCATATAAGATTTTCATAGCTAGAGATAAGTCAATGTGTGGCCTCAAAGCTTTAAAGGACAGGCTGACTCTGTTGTTAGAGGTTAATGCAGCTGATGACTTGAAGTTGAAGCCAATGTTCACCTACCATTCTGAAAATCCTAGGGCCCTTAAGAATTATTCTACATCTACTCTGCCCATGCTCTATAAGTGAAACAACAAAGCCTGGTGACAGCACATCTGTTTACAGCATGGTTGACTAAATATTTTAAGCCCACTGTTGAGACCTACTGATCAAAAAAGTAAAAAGATCGGTTTCAAAATATTACTGCTCATTGACAATACAGCTAGTCACCCAAAAGCTCTGTTGGAGCTGTACAAAGAAATGAATGTTGTTTTCATACCTGCTAACACAACATTCATCCCACAGCCCAAGGATCAAGGAGTAATTTTAATTATTATTTAAGAAATACATTTTGTAAGGCTATAGTTGCCATAGACAGTAATTCTTCTGAGACACTTGGGCAAAGTAAATTGAAAACATTCTGAAAATGAGCCACCATTCTAGATGCCATCAAAAACATTCATGATTTGGCTGGGCATGGTGGCTCACACTGTAATCCTAGCACTCAGGGAGGCCAAGGTGGGCAGATTGTTGGAGCTCAGGAGTTTGAGAGCAGCCTCAGCAAGAGTGGGACCTCATCTCTACTAAAAAAAAAAAAGATAGAAATTAGCTGGATAACCAAAAATATATATAAAAATTTAATCGGGCATGGTGGCGCATGCCTATAGTCCCAGTTACTTGGGAGGCTGAGGCAGGAGGATTGCTTGAGCCCAGGAGTTTGAGGTTTCTGTGAGCTAGGTTGATGCCATGGCACTCTAGCCCAGGCAACAGAGTGAGACTCTGTCTCTAAAAAAACAAAAAACCAACAAATACTCATGATTCATGGGAGGAAGTCAAAATGTCAACATTAACAGGAGTTTAGAAGAAGTTGATTCCAATCCTCATGGATGACTTGGAGGGCTTCAGGACTTCAGTGGAGGCAGATGTGGTGGAAATAGCACAAGAACTAGAATTAGAAATGGAGCCTGAAGATGGGGCTGAATTGCTGCAATCTCATGATAAAACTTGAATGGATGAGGAGTTACTTCTTATGGATGAGCAATGAAAGTGGTTTCTTGAGATGGAATCTACTCCCGGTGAAGATAGAGTGAGCGCTGTTAAAATGACAACAAGGATTTAGAATATTACATAAACTTAGTTGATAAAGCAGTGGCAGGGTTTGAGAGGATTGACTCCAGTTTTGACAGAAGTTCTACTGTGGATAAAATGCTATCAAATAGCATCTCATGCTACAGACTACAGAGAAATCTTCTGTGAAAGGAAAAGTTAACCGATGCAGCAGACTTCATTGCTTTAAGAAATTGTCACAACCACTCCAACCTTTAGCAGCCACCACCCTGATCAGCAATCAACATCAAGGCGAGATCCTCCACCAGCAAAAAGATTACAACTCGCTGAAGGCTCAGATGATCATTAGCATTTTATTTATTTATTTATTTCTACCTGTCACTAACTTGAAGCTCAGATCATTAGCATTTAAAAAATTTTTTTTTATTTCAGCATATTATGGGGGTACAGATTTTAAGGTTTCAATAAATGCCCATTTCCCCCCCTCCCCCCACAAGTCTGAGTCTCCAGCATGACCATCCGCCAGATGGTGCACATCTCACTCACTATGTATGTATATACCCGCCCCCCTCCCCCTCCCCCCTGCCCAATACCCTATTACTGCAGTACCTATGTGACCACTTAGGTGCTGTTCAGTTAATACCAATTTGCTCGTGAGTATATGTGGTGCTTGTTTTTCCATTCTTGGGAAACTTCACTTAATAGTATGGGTTCCAGCTCTAACCAGGAAAATATAAGATGTGCCATATCACCGTTGTTTCTTAGAGCTGAATAGTACTCCATGGTATACATATACCACATTTTATTAATCCATTCTTGGATTGATGGGCACTTGGGCTGTTTCCACAGCCTTGCAATTATGAATTGTGCTGCTATAAACATTCGAGTGCAGGTGTCTTTTTTGTAGAGTGTCATTGGATCTTTTGGGTAGATGCCCAGTAATGGGATTGCTGGATCAAAGGGTAGATTCACTTGTATCGCTTTAAGGTATCTCCATATTGCTTTCCACAGAGGTTGAACTAGTTTGCAGTCCCACCAGCAGTGTAGGAGTGTTCCTCTCTCTCCGCATTCACGCCAGCATTTATTGTTTGGGGAATTTTTGATAAAGGCTATTCTCACTGGAGTAAGTGATATATCATTGTGGTTTTGATTTGCATTTCCCTGATGATTAGAGATGTTGAGCATTTTTTCATATGTTTGTTGGCCATTCTTCTGTCTTTTTTAGAAAAGTTTCTGTTCAAGTCCTTTGCCCACTTTTTAATAGGGTTATTTGATTTTTTCTTCCTGATTTTCGTGAGTTCTAAGGATATTCTAGTTATCAATCCCTTATCAGATGCATAGGATGCAAAAATTTTCTCCCATTCTGTAGGTTGTCTGTTTACTTTCATGACTATTTCTTTGGCTGGGCAGAAGCTTTGTAGTTTGATCATGTCCCATTTATTTATTTTTGTTGCTGCTGTGATTGCCTTTGGGGACTTATTCATAAACTCTTTGCCTAGGCCGATGTCTAGGAGAGTGTTTCCAACTTTTTCCTCTAGAATTCTAATAGTTTCATACCTTAGGTTTAAGTCTGTTATCCAGTGTGAGTTGATTTTTGTGAGAGGTGAAAGGTGTGGTCCTGTTTTAGCCTTCTACAGGTGGCTATCCAGTTTTCCCAGCACCATTTATTGAAAAGGGATTCTTTTCCCTAGCGTATGTTTTTGTCTGCTTTGTCAAAGATTAGATGGCTATATGAGGATGGTTTTATATCATGATTCTCACATCTGATCCACTGGTCAATATTCTTATTTTTGTGCCAATACCAGATTGATTTAATTACTACAGCTTTGTAGTATAGTTTGATGTCTGGCATATTAATGCCTCCCATTTTGTTTTTGTTGCCTAGAATTGCTTTTGATATCTGGGGTCTTCTTTGGTTCCATACGAAGCATAAAATTATTTTTTCTATATCTGTGAAGAAGGCTGATGGGATTTTAATAGGTATTGCATTCAATCTGTAGATCAGTTTGGGTAGTATAGACATTTTAATGATGTTGAGTCTGCCGATCCATGAGCATGGTATGGATTTCCATCTGTTTACATCCTCTGCTATTTCCTTCCTCAGTGTTTCATAGTTCTCCCTGTAGAGGTCTTTTACGTCCTTGGTTAAGTATATTCCTAGGTACTTTAATTTCTTTGTTGTTATTGTGAAGGGAATTGAGTCTTTGATTTGGTTCTCAATTTGATTGTTGTTGGCATATATGAATGCCTCTGATTTCTGTGTATTGATTTTGTATCCTGAGACTTTACTAAATTCATTGATCAGTTCCAGGAGTTTCTTGGTTGAATCTTTGGGGTTTTCTAGATATAATATCATATCATCAGAAAACAGTGAAAGTCTGATCTCTTCTGCCCCTATTTGGATACCTTTAATTCCATTTTCCTGTCTGATTGCTGTAGCCAAGACTTCCAGCACTATATTGAACAGAAGTGGAGATAGTGGGCAGCCTTGTCTGGTTCCAGTTCTAAGTGGGAATGATTTCAATTTTTCCTCATTCAGTATGATGTTGGCTATGGGTCTGTCATATATGGCTTGTATCATTTTTAGGTATGTCCCTTCTATGCCTATTTTCTTAAGTGTTCGTATCATGAAAGGGTGTTGAATTTTGTCAAAAGCTTTTTCTGCATCTATTGAAAGAATCATGTGGTCTTTGTTTTTCCTTCTGTTTATGTGGTGAATTGCATTTATAGATTTACGTATGTTGGACCATCCCTGCATCCCTGGGATGAAGCCCATTTGGTCGTGATGGATTATTTTTTTGATAAACGTCTGGATTCGGTTAGCTAAGATTTTGTAGAAAATTTTTGCATCTATATTCATTAGGAATATTGGTCTATAGTTTTCTTTTTTTGTTGCATCCTTTCCTGGTTTTGGTATCAGAGTAATATTTGCTTCATAAAAGGTGTCAGGGAGGTTTCCGTTCTTCTCGATGTTGTGGAATAGTTTCTGCAAGATAGGTGCTAGTTCTTCTTTGTAAGTGTGGTAAAATTCGAGTGTGAAACCATCTGTACCGGGACTTTTCTTTTTAGGGAGATTTTTAATTGCTGTTTCTATTTCAGCTCTTGAGGTTGGTCTGTTCAGGGAATCTATTTCTTCCTGGTTGAGCCTAGGGAGGCTGTGTGTTTCTAAAAATTTGTCCATTTCCTCCACATGTTCCAGTTTGTGTGCATAAAGATTTTTGTAGTATTCATAAATTATATCTTATATCTCTTTGGGATCAGTTGTGATATCTCCTTTTTTGTTCTTGATGGAGCTTATTAGAGATTTCTCTTTTCTGCTTTTTGTTAGCTTAGCCAATGGTATGTCAATTTTGTTTATTTTTTGAAAGAACAAACTTTTTGTTTTATTAATCTCCTGAATAGCTTTCCTGTTTTCAATTTCATTTAGTTCTGATTTGATCTTGTTGATTTCACTTCTTCTGCTGGGTTTGGGGTTGGTCTGTTCTTCTTTTTCCAGCTCTTGAGTCATTTTGTCAGATTGTCTATTTGTGATCTTTTTGACTTTTGGTTATAGGCATTTATGGAGATAAACTTTCCTCTCAGAACTGCTTTAGCTGTGTCCCAGAGGATTTGATAACTTGTCTCTCCATTGTCATTTTCTTCATAGAATTTTTTTATTTCCATCTTGATTTCTTCATTTATGAAGTAATCATTTAGTAGGAGGTTGTTTAATTTCCACGTTTTTGTGTAGAAATGTGAGTTTCTGTTAGGGTTGATTTCTACTTTTATTCCACTGTGATCTCATAAGGTACATGGTATGATTTCTACTTTTTTAAATTTCTTGAGATTTACTTTGTGTCCTAGGATATGGTCAATCTTAGAGAATGTCCCGTGAGCTGATGAGAAGAACGTATATTCAGTGGATTTTGGGTAGAATGTCCTGTAGATGTCAGTCAGACCCAATTGTTCCAGGGTTTTGTTTAAGTCCATTATTTCTTTATTAATTTTCGGTTTGGAGGATCTGTCTTGTGCCGTCAGTGGGGTGTTGAAATCTCCTGTGATTATGGAGTTGCTATTAATCCATTTGCTTAGATCCAATAAGGTTTGCTTTATGAAACTGGATGCACCTAAGTTGGGTGCATGTATATTTAAAATTATTATCTCGTCTTGTTGAACTGTGCCCTTCATGATTATATAGTGACCCTCTTTGTCTTTTACTACTTTTGTTGGTTTAAAAACTAAATCGTCTGAAATTAGAACTGCCACACCAGCCTTCTTTTGGCTTCCACTTGCCTGGAATACTGATCTCCACCCTTTTACTTTTAGTCTATATGCATCCTTGCAGGTTATATGGGTTTCCTGAAGACAGCATATACTTGGCCTGTATTTTCTTATCCATTCAGCCAGCCTATGTCTCTTGAGTGGAGAATTTAAGCCATTCACATTTATTGAGAGAAATGATAGGTAAGGTAGATTACTGTTCATTCTCTTGGGTTGGATGTTGTTGCTTTGATTTCTCTCTTGAGCCATTGTATTATCTGGCCTTTAATTTTTGGGTTTTGGTTGTTTTTATATTCGTGAGTTTTTATTATGGTGTTCTGTGTGTAACACTGTTTTGAGTACTTCTTGTAGAGCTGGTCTTGTCTTGGTGAATTCTCTGAGACTTTGCTTAACTGAGAATGTCTTGATTTCTCCTTCATATATGAAGCTTAATTTTGCAGGGAATAAGATTCTAGGCTGGGCATGGTTTTTTTTCAGAAGAGTGAGAATGGGGCCCCAGTCTCTCCTTGCTTGTAAAGTCTCATTAGAGAAGTCTGGTGTTATTCGAATTGGCTTTCCCATGTATGTCACTTGCTTCTTTCGTCTTACAGCTCTTAGAAGGACCTCTTTAGTTGATATTTTGGTCAGTCTGATGACTGCATATTGTGACGTCTTCCTGTTTGCATTGAATCTCCCCGGGGTCCTCTGAGCTTCTTGAACTTATATATTGAGATTTTGAGGAAGGCCTGGGAAATTTTTCTCTATTATATCTTCAAATAGCTTGTCCAACCCTTGAGTGTTATCTTCTTCCCCTTCTGGTAACCCTATGACCCTCACATTAGGTTTCTTCACATAATCCCACATCTCTTGTAGGCTTTGCTCTTTTCTCTTGTTTCTCTGCTCTATCTCTGTGACTAATTTATTTAATTGGAGGGTGTTATCTTCAATCTCTGAGATTCTTTCTTCTGTTTGATCTACCCTGTTCTTGAGACTTTCCACTGTATTTTGTAGTTCTCTGAATTGATTCCTCATTTCCAGGAGTTCAGTTAAACTTTTCTTCATTCTGTCAATTTCTTTAGTGAACTTTTGTTCCAGGTCCTGGAGGCTTTTTGTGGTTTCTTTGTGTTGGTTATTGAGTTGTTCTTGCAGTTTGTTGAATTTTCTTATGATCCACATAAGAAATTCCTCTTCTGTCATTTTGGTTGTCTGATTTGGGTTGGTGTCCGTTTCTAGGGGGCTGGTGCTCCTTTTGAGGGTGTGTTTTCTGTTTGGTTCTTCATATTTCCAGAGTTCCTTCACTGATTTCTTCCCATGTCAATCAGTTGTTGTTTCTTTCCTTTAGGTTTTTGTTTGGGTATTCACATGCCTTGTTTAGTTTCTGAGCCGTTAGGTGGTGTCTGTGGGTGAGATTTGACCACTCCCTTTATAATGAGTCAGTGGGTGCCGTGAAAAGGCTGTGCAGGATGCCGTCCCTGTCAGTAGGTGGTGCTTGCTTGGAGGAACAGGCTAAGCTGTTGTTTTTGTGTCCTGTTATCAGCTCTTGTTCTGTGCAGAGCTGGGTTGGGTAAGCCTGCCCTCAGGCACCACCAATGCCGTTAGCAAGGGTCAAAGTTCTGTTCTCTGCTTCCAGGAAAAGCTATCAGGGCGGGGCTGGTATGGCCCCACTCAGCTAGAAAGTCTGAGTGTGGGGTGAGGCTGTCTGAGACCCGCAGTCTGGAGCGGGCCTCACTTCTTTCCACCCTCCCCAACTCCGAGGCTACTCCTGGGTCTCTGCCAGCAGGCCAGACCACATGCCACCAGGCCTCCCCGGATTGTGATGCCGATGGGGAAGTTCCCTGCGCAGAAACGCCACCTGGGCTGGGCATATGGCCTCCTTTTGGGAGGAGGGTTGCCCTCTAGGACACTTATCTGCCCCTGAAGGCACACACACCTCAGTAGGCTGTTCACATATATCCCTTCTGTGCCCCGGGCAATGCTAGACCTGGGTGCACGGGATCTGGTCTGCAGGTCCGACCTCTAGGTCCCAGAGTTCAAACTGTATCCCCACCAGGGAGAAGAGTTCTGGTCCCAATTCACCCACAGGGAGCCCAAGCTGGGTCTATGTCTCTCAGCCTCTGAGTCTGCACCGTTCTCCTGGGATCACCGTGCCAGTAGCACCTGGGAGGGCTGGCGGGTAGGGAGCTCACAGTCTCAGTTCCCCTTAGTCAGTTGTAGGGTCCCAAAAGGGAAGGTCCCGTTCCCTGGAGGTGCCTCTGGCTGGTGGCTGTATTGTCTCTCTGGGCAGCCGCGGGTAGGGTCAGGGGAGGGGAGAAGGAGGCAATATGGCGCCTAACGCCCGGCTCGGGATGTGCACAGGAGGTAGCCCGGGGATTTGGAAGCCTGGTGCCCCGTATGCTACAGGCTCACCGCTAGCTGGCGGCGGCCGTCTCTGGGCTGTGTCTGCAGGTGTCTCCACCCGCTGGGGAGCCCACCAGCAGTACCAAATGCAGGGGAGGGGAAAGGTGACTTATCCACCTACCCTTCCCGCTGGTCTCCGGGCTGCTCCGGCAATCTCAGCTTCCAGTTCTCCTCCGCAGCCTCCTCCCGTGGAGTCTCCCGGGGTCTCAGGTACCCCTCCTTCCGGCCTCGTCCGCTGTATGGTCATCTTCTTGCTTCTTATTGCTAATTTCTGCTAGAATCTGTCTTTTCTGCAGAGACACTCTGTCTGGTGGTGTTTTTGGTCCGCCATCTTGATCCTCCCCATCATTAGCATTTTTTAGCCATAAAGTATTTTTAAATTAAGGTATGTACATTATATATATATTTTTTTGAGACAAGAGTATTGCTTTGTTTCCCAGGCTAGAGTGAGTGCCGTGGCATCAGCCTAGCTCACAGCAACCTTAAATGCCTTGGCTCAAGCAATCCTACTGCCTCAGCCTCCTGAGTAGCTGGGACTACAGGCATGTGCCACCATGCCCTGCTAATTTTTTTCTATATATTTTTAGTTGGCCAATTAATTTGTTTCTACTTATAGTAGAGATGGGGGTCTCGATCTTGCTCAGGCTGCTTTCAAACTCCTGATCTTAAGCAATCTGCTCGCCTTGGCCTCCCAGAGTGCTGGGATTACAGGCGTGAACCACTGTACATTGTATTTTTAGGACACAATGCTATTGCACAGTTAATAGATTATAGTGTAAATACAACTTTTACATGCACTGAGAACCCCCAAAATTTGTCTGACTTGCTTTATCGTGACATTTTCTGTGTTGTGATGGTAGGGGACTGAACCCACAATCTCTTTGAGGTATGCCCAACAAAATTCACTGGACATTTCTATTATTTGAATATTCACTATAGGCAGCGATTTTTATAAATATCACTAAATTTTATAGTTTTTATGTATTAAACAAAATTAGGATATACACGAGTAAAGAGGATGAAGAATTTTTGGAAGTATTTTAAGAATAACTTATGATTTGGGGAATTTCTGAGAATTACCAGGAATTCTGATTTCTTGTTCCTGAATCCTGAAGGTAAATGTCAGTCAGGAATTTGGAGACACTACTTTAGTCTCAGGAGGATCCAACTCTGAATTAGGGGACTGAGGGGATCAGGTTTTATGAGACTAGGATGCTGGCTGGGGCCTGGGACAGTCTCTGGAAGACCCTGTTCCAGGTGGAACCCTGCGCGCGCATTTGTGTTTGGGTCGAGGGCAAGAATCACTGAATAGGGAATGGGGGCACCGTAATGGATCGCAGTGGTCATTTAGTGACTTTGAAGTCTGGGTTGTCTAGAGCGCCCCAGACACACGGCCACACAGCCACCGTTTGCGTGCCCGGGACCCCGGCCCCCGCAGGTAGGTGTGGGGCTGGCGCGCTGGAGCGGCCCGGGCGTGCTCTCCTCAGGCCGCGGGCGCCTCATCGGGCCGCGGGTTCCTTCTGTCCTGCTCAGCGCAGGAGCCTCGGGAGGCGGCATGCGATCCTCGAACTTGGCTCTGGGTCCGATTCGAGAACCCAGATCTGAGTCCGGGCTCCGCCGTGGCCGGCCCGCCGCGCCGCCGGTGCGTGCGCACGAGGGCGCGCGGGTGCGGCGCTGGAGCTCCGGCGAGTGCGGGAACACGGAGCGCGGGTGGACGCTCAGCTGGGAGGCTCCGTGGAGGAGCTGCTGCCTGACTCGGCACTCGCTCTGGTCTCTGCAAAGAGAAACACGAGAACTGACGGGTAAATGTGATGGATTGAAAATACACGCATCTCTCTCCCCCTCCCCAAGCTCCATTTACCAGGTTTTCCTAAGAAGTGAGAAGAAAAGGTGTCCACTCCTCAGGACACAGAGAGCGGCGTCCGCACCGGTTCCGAGGACCGCAGTCCGCGGAGGCCGGCCTGCCACCGCCGGGCTGAGCTGCCTGCAACTGGGGGGGCGCCCGTGCCCGCCGCCCGCCCGGTGGGAGGCGGGACGCCGCCCCCTGGAGAACACCGCACGGCCGCCTGGTGGGAGGCGGGACGCCGCCCCCTGGAGAACACCGCACGGCCCGACGGTGGGAGGCGGGACGCCGCCCCCTGGAAAACACCGCACGGCCCGACGGTGGGAGGCGGGACGCCGCCCCCTGGAGAACACCGCCCGGCCGCCCGGTGGGAGGCGGGACGCCGCCCCCTGGAGAACACCGCACGGCCGCCCGGTGGGAGGCGGGACCCCGCCCCCTGGAGAACACCGCACGGCCGCCCGGTGGGAGGCGGGACGCCGCCCCCTGGAGAACACCGCACGGCCGCCCGGTGGGAGGCGGGACGCCGCCCCCTGGAGAACACCGCACGGCCGCCCGGTGGGAGGCGGGACGCCGCCCCCTGGAGAACACCGCACGGCCGCCCGGTGGGAGGCGGGACCCCGCCCCCTGGAGAACACCGCACGGCCGCCCGGTGGGAGGCGGGACGCCGCCCCCTGGAGAACACCGCACGGCCGCCCGGTGGGAGGCGGGACCCCGCCCCCTGGAGAACACCGCACGGCCGCCCGGTGGGAGGCGGGACCCCGCCCCCTGGAGAACACCGCACGGCCGCCCGGTGGGAGGCGGGACGCCGCCCCCTGGAGAACACCGCACGGCCGCCCGGTGGGAGGCGGGACGCCGCCCCCTGGAGAACACCGCACGGCCGCCCGGTGGGAGGCGGGACCCCGCCCCCTGGAGAACACCGCACGGCCGCCCGGTGGGAGGCGGGACGCCGCCCCCTGGAGAACACCGCAGGCCCGCCCGGTGGGAGGCGGGACGCCGCCCCCTGGAGAACACCGCACGGCCGCCCGGTGGGAGGCGGGACGCCGCCCCCTGGAGAACACCGCAGGCCCGCCCGGTGGGAGGCGGGACGCCGCCCCCTGGAGACCACCGCACGGCCGCCCGGTGGGAGGCGGGACGCTGCCCCCTGGAGACCACCGCACGGCCCGACGGTGGGAGGCGGGACGCCGCCCCCTGGAGAACACCGCACGGCCGGTGCAGGGCTCCAGGCGCAGCGGAGGCGGGTGGCGAAGGGCGCGCTGAAGTCCAGGCCTCTGAGCGAAAGGCCACCTGCGTCTGGAGCCTGGGAACCTCCTCCCCCAAGTTCCCCGCAGCCCAGCTGCTCCTTTCCAAGTGCGGGATTAGAGGATTCTCTGGAAAATCTGGCCAGCCCCAGAGAAAACACCTATAGCTGCTGAAATTGGCTTCTCCTCACAAACTAAGCAGGTCTCAATCTGGCCCGTGTCACCATGCCTAGAGCGCCCACTCAGCCACGCAGAGGGCCAGAGTCGCCATGGCGGGAGGGAATCAGCAGCAAACAAGTAATGAACAGACTTTGCCTGTGTTCAGGTTTTAGGGGAAATATTGAGAAATCACTTTATTTAAAACCACCACTCTGCTGAAGCATTAAGAGAATACGTAGAATTCTTCTTCTTTTTTTTAAGAGTTTTGTTTTTTGTTTGAATGGCCTGGTCCCTGACGGGCGCTCTCTCCCCTTGCCCCCATTCTGGCTACAGGTCTGAGCGCCGCTCGACTCGAGCGCTCCGCCTCCAACGCCAGTGCTGCCCGAGTCTGTGGGCCGCTCTCCGCGCGCGGCGCCGGCGGCTCGCCAGCCCGCGCTTTCCCCTCACGTCCCTAGCAGCCCGCCCGGCCCGGCCGCGCCAACGGAGACGACGCAGGGCTGGCTCGGGCGGCTGCTGTGGCCCGCCCGCCTTCCGGCTGGCCCGCCCGCCTTCCGGCTGCCCCGCCGCACGTGCGGAGCGTCCCCTTTTCTCGATTTGATGGGACAGGGGTCCACCCGCTTCTTTGCCCCGCTCTGTAGCTTCCGTTTGCCTTCCGCTCCCGTGGCCGTGGCCAGGGCGCTCGGGCAGACGGACAGTCCCGTCAGGACCCAGCTCAGCCTCGCGTCTCTCCTCCGCGCCGGGAGTCCGCCCGGGTCATGCCACGCCTCTGCGCAGGCGCGTCCCCCCGGAATTATTCTTCTCTGTTAGGGGTGTGTGCTGAGTTTTGAAAATCATGGCTTTTATGAAAAAAGCTTATATCACTTTAAATCATTAATATTATGCACATAGATGTAGATTTATGATTATTGTAATTATCTAAATCAGTTTTCACATGTCTGGTAACTAATTCAAGAATGGGAGGGTTTACAACGTGTTTCTTATATTAAAAACAAGTTTTAATGCAAATGAAGCTTCTTGCTTTTTAATCTTTGGGTGTCAAGAGATTTTCAGAAAATACTGTGTGTAGCAAAATGCAATCTGATTTGGGATTTTAAATTTTACACTAATGAATTTACCTAACAAAGCCATTTTAGTGGGGAAAGAAAACCCTGATTTTTTTCCTTATAGGGGGAACTTATATATTTTTAATTATATTTTGTTTCTAAAGGGAAGTTTATGTTTAGTTTTTGGGGTTTTTTTAGCTTATTTATTTTTTACCCATACCAGACAACCCCCAATGTTAAAGACAGAGCCACAAACATAAATCAGAAAAATAAAAAAAGGATAATGTAAGTTATAGAAGAAAACTTGAAAACAATTGTAATGATCTTCTGAAAGATCAAGATCCATAAAATAAAGAGGAGCCAGAAATGAAGAGGATGTTATTTTTATTTTTATAAAAGGAACACCCAGAGAACAAGAAATAGCTCTTGGAAATTAAAAAAAAAATAGTTACAGGCCAGGTAAGGTGGCTTACGCCTGTAATCCCAGCACTTTGGGAGGCCATGGTGGGAGGACTGCTTGAGGCCAGGAGTTTGAGACCAGCTTGGGCAACATAGCGAGATCCCCTCTGTACAAAAATTTTTTAAAAAAATTAGCTGGGCATGGTGGTGCACACCTGTAGTCTGAGCTACTCGAGAGGTGGAGGTGGGAGGATCACTTGAGCCCAGGAATTTGAAGTTACAGTGAGTTATGATCACACCACTGCACTCCAGCCTGGGCAACAGAGACCATATCTCTTAACTAAAAAAATAGTCATAATAAATTTATTAATAGTAGGAGAGTTGGAATATAAACTCATGGAAATATCCCAGGAAGCAGAGCAAAAAGAGATGTGGAAAATAAGAAAGGTCAAATATCATACTAAAGAAGTTTCCATGGGAGTAGGAGAGAACAGAGAAAATTGAGGAGAGGACATTGTCAATAAACTAATGTAAGAAATTTTCAGCACCAAGGTCACAAGTCACCATTTTGAAAGGACCCACAGAATGCTCAGCAAGAAGGATGAAAAAAGACCCACATGAAGAGCACTGAATCTTGAATTGTCAGAACATCCAGAATGAAGAGATGATCCTACTAGCTAGTTGTGCAGAGGAATAAAGTGACATAGGAATATTGGTGATGAGGGTGGAGGCAGTTTCTCATCCACAGCACTGAAAGCTGGAAGACCTTTGCAATCATGGGGGAAGTGTCTTCCAATCTCGAATTCAGTTCCCAGCCAAACTTGGAATCTTGTGAGGATAGATGAAAGGCATTTTCAAATATACAAGGTTTTAAAACAATTTAACCCCCCCCCCCACTCTTTTCTCAGGAAGCTAGTGGGGCAGGAGCAAACCAAGAAAGAGAAAGATAAGAGGGATAACAACCTCAGGAGAGGGACAAAAATATCCAGAATAAGGCTGAAGGGAAACCCCAAGATGTCAGCTCTGAGCTCCAGACCCAGACAAGTGGGGGTGGCTGCGGCTGGAGAAGGGAAGTTGCAGAGGGAAACCTAGCCACCCAGACGTCCAGTCACATTGGAGGTGGGGAGGGCAGATTTTGGAGAAAAATGAGTGATGAGTACGTAGAAAATAAAGCAAAGAGAAAAGCAGCTTTTAATGTTGGGGTGGGACAGAAGTGAGCACTCTGTATAGGAAAGGAAATAGAATCTGGCATCACAAGACTCAGCTGGGAAAATATTTACCTAGTAATGTTACAAACACTGAACATTGATTTTTATTTATTTTTTAATTTAATTTTATTTTTTTGAGACAGAGTCTCACTCTGTTGCCCGGGCTAGAGTGCCGTGGCGTCAGCCTAGCTCACAGCAACTTCAAACTCCTGGGCTCAAGTGATCCTCCTGCCTCAGCCTCCCGAGTAGCTGGGACTACAGGCACGCGCCACCATGCCTGGCTAAGTTTTTCTATATATATTAGTTGGCCAATTTCTTTCTATTTTTAGTAGAGACAGGGTCTCGTTCTTGCTCAGGCTGGTTTCAAACTCCTGACCTTGAGCCATCTGCCCGCCTTAGCCTCCCAGAGTGCTAGGATTATAGGCATGAGCCACCTCGCCCGGCCTGAACATTGATTTTTAAATATCACCATATACCTTACCGTGAGGTGGGAGAGCAGAAGTGTGTGTGTATGTGTGTGTGTGTGAGTGTGGGGGGGGGGGGAAGAAGAGAGGGGAGGTTTCTGTAAGAGATAAATCCTTATCTTTTGTGATTCAAGTCAATAAAGAAATGAAGTCTAAAATGAAAAACAGAGCCAGAAATAGCCTTTAAATATAGAGGTAAATTCTTTATTTATACCTAATAATTCTACATATTTATGGGCCACATGGGATATTTTGATGCATATATACAATGTAATATGATCAAATGAAGGTAATTGGGATATCTATCTCCTCAAATATTTAGCATTTCTTTGTGTTAGGAACATTCCAAATCTTCTCTTCTAGCTGTATTGAAATATACAATAAATTGGCTGGGCTCAGTGGCTCATGCCTATAATCCTAGCACTGTGAGAGGCCGAGGTGGGGATTGTTTGAAGTCAGGAGTTTGAGACTCCTGGATTCTTTATCTACTTTTTAATGGGATTATTTACTTTTTTGCTGGTGAGTTGAGTTTCTTATATATTCTGGATATTAGTCTCCAGTCAGATGATAGTTTGTGAATATTTTCTCCCATTCTCTAGGCTATCTCTTTCTTCTGTTGATTATTTACTTTGTTGTGCAGAAGCTTTTTGGTTTGATACAGTCTCATTTGTCTATTTTTATTTTTGTGGCCTGTGCTTTTGAAGACTTAGCCATAAAATCTTTGCCTAGGCCAATGCCCTAAAGTGTTTCCCCTATGTTTTCTTCTACTACTTTTATAGTTTGAGTCTTACTTTTAAGTCTTTAATCCACTTTGAGTTTATTTTTGTATATGGTGAGAGATAGGGGTCTAGCGTCATTCTTCTGCATGTGGATATTCAGTTTTCCCAGAACCATATGTTGAAGAGATTCTCCTTTATCCAATGTATGTTCTTGGTGCCTTTGTCAAAAATCAGTTGGCTGTAAATATTAATACATGGATTTATTAATATTTCTGGATTCTCTATTTTGTTTCATTGGTTTATGCATCTGTTTTTATACCAATACTGTGTTGTTTTGGTTACTATAGCTCTGTAGTATATTTTGAAGTCAGGTAGTGTGTGGTGCCTCCAGTTTTGTTCTTTTTGCTCAGTATCGTTTTAACTGTTTGGGGTCTTTTGTGGTTCTATACAAATTTTAGGATTGTTTTTCCTATTTTCATGAAGAATGTCATTGGTATTTTGATGGGGATTGCATTGAATCTGAAGATTGCTTTGTGTAGTATGGTCATTTTAGTAATGTTAATTTTTCCAATCCATGAGCATGTGATGTGTTTTCATTTGTGTCTTTTTCAGTTTCTTTCATCAGTGTTTTGTAGTTTTCATTGTAGAGGTCTTTTATATCCTTGGTTAAATTTATTCCTAGGTATCTTATTTTTTTGTAGCTAGTGTAAATAGGTTTGATTTCTTTGTTTTTCAGCTAGTTCATTCTTGGTGTACAGAGATGCTACTGATTTTTGTATGTTGATCTTTTGTCCTACAACTTTACTGAATTTATCAGTCCTAAGAGTTTTTTGTGGAGTCTTTAGGGTTTTCTACATGCAAGATCATGTCCTCTACAAAGAGGGACAATTTGACTTCCTCTTTTCTAATTTGGATGCTCTTTATTTCTCTCTCTTGCTTAATTTCTCTGGCTAGGACTTCCAGAATTACATTGCATAAGAGTGGTAAAAGTGGGCATCCTTGTCTGTTCCGGTTCTGTTTTTTTTTTTTTTTTTTTTTGAGACAGAGTCTTGCTCTGTTGTCCGGGCTAGAGTGCTGTGGTGTCAGCCTAGCTCACAGCAACCTTTAACTCCTGGGCTCAAGTGATCCTTCTGCCTCAGCCTCCTGAGTAGCTGGTACTACAAGCATGTGCCACCATGCCCAACTAATTTTTTCTATATATCTTTTTTTAGTTGTCCGGCTAATTTCTTTCTATTTTTAGTAGAGATGGGGTCTTGCTCTTGGTCAGGCTGGTTTCGACCTCCTGACCTTGAGCGATCCTCCTGCCACGGCCTCCCTGAGTGCTAGGATTATAGGCGTGAGCCACCATGCCTGGCCTGTTCCAGTTCTTAAAGAAAAGGCTTTTAGCTTTTCCTCATTCGGTATGATTTTAGCTGTGAGTTCGTCATATGTGGCCTTTATTATGTTGAGGTATGTTTTTCTTTACCTAATTTGTTGAGCTTTTATCATAAAGTGATGTTGAATTTTATCAAATTCTTTTTCTGTGTCTCCTATAAGGATCATGTGTTTTTATCCTTCATTCTGTTGGTGTGATGCATCACGTTTATTGACTGCATGTGTTGAACCATTCTTGCATCCTTGAGATAAATCCTACTGGATCATGGAGTATCATCTTTTTGATAAATTGTTAGATTTGGTTTGCTATTAATAGTATTTTTTTTGAGAATTTTTGTATCTATGTTCATCAGAGATATTGGCCTGTAGTTTTTTTATTTTTTATTTTAGAGTATTATGGGAGTACAAGTGTTAAGGTTACATATATTGCCCATGCCCCGCCTCGAGTAAGAGCTTCAAGCATGTGTAGTTTTATTTTTTGTTGCAGCATACTTGTTTAATTTTGGTATCAGAGTAATGCTGGCCTTATAGAATGAGTCAGGGAGAATTATCTCCTCTTCAATTTTTGGAATAGTTTGAGAAGAATTGGTGTTAGTTCTTTAAGCATTGGTAGAATTTAACAGTAAAGCCATCCAGTCCTGGACTTTTCTTTGTTGGGAAATTTTCATTCTGATTCAACCTTGTTATTTGTTATTGTTCTGGTAGGATTTCTATTTCTTCCTGGTTCAAGCTTGATATATCATATATATCGAGGAATTTATCCATGTCCCCTAGGTTTTGCAATTTGTTAGCATATAATTTTTCATAATAGTCTCTAATGATTCTTTGTATTTCTGTGGTATCAGTTTTAATGTCTTCTTTTTCATTTCTGATTTTGTTTACTTGGGTCTTCTTTTTTTGTTGGTAAGTTTGGTGGTTTATTAATTTTGTTTATCTTTTCAAATAGCCAACTTTTTGTTTTGTTGATTCTTTGTATCTATTTTAGTCTATTTCGTTTAGTTCTTGATTATTTCTTTCCTTCTACTAATTTTGGGTTTGGTTTATTTTTGTTTTTCTAGTTCCCAGGTGCATAATTAGGCTATTTATTTTAAATCATTTTACTTTTTCGATGTAGGTATTTATTACTATAAACTTCTCTCTTAGCACTGCTTTGCTATATCCCTTAGGTTTGGGCATGTTGTGTTTCAATTTTGATTTATTTCAAGAAATTTTTTTATTTCCTTCTTAATTTTTTCATTGACCCAGTAGTCATGCAGGAATATGTTGTTGAATTTCCATTTATTTGTATAATTTCCAAAGTTCCTCTTATTGTTGATTTCTAGTTTTAGTCCATGTGGTCTGAGAAGATACTTCATATGATTTTGATTTTTAAAAATTCGTTGAGACTTGTTTTGCATCCTAACATATGGTCTATCCTGGAGAGTGTTCCATGTGCTGATGAAAGGAATGTGTATTCTGCAGCCGTTGGATCGAATGTGCTGTAAAGGTCTATTAGGTTCATTTGGTCTACAGTGCAGATTAAGCTCACTGATTCTTTGTTGATTTTCTGTGCAGATTATCTGTCCAGTGCTAAAAGTAGGATGTTGCAGTTCTTAATTATTATTGTACGGGGGTTTATCTTTCTCTTCAGCTCTAACAATATTTGCTTTATATATCTGGGTGTGCCAGTGTTGGGTGCATATATATTTACAATTATTATTTCCTCTAGCTGAATTGATCCCTTTCTCATTATATAATGACCTTCTTTGTCTCTTTTTATGTTTTTTTTTTTTTTTTTTTTTTTTTTTTTTTTTTTTTGAGACAGAGTCTCGCTTTGTTGTCCAGGCTAGAGTGAGTGCCGTGGCGTCAGCCTAGCTCACAGCAACCTCAAACTCCTGGGCTCCAGTGATCCTTCTGCCTCAGCCTCCCGAGTAGCCGGGACTACAGGCATGCGCCACTATGCCCGGCTAATTTTTTATATATATATCAGTTGGCCAATTAATTTCTTTCTATTTATAGTAGAGACGGGGTCTCGCTCTTGCTCAGGCTGGTTTTGAACTCCTGACCTTGAGCAATCCGCCCGCCTCGGCCTCCCAAGAGCTAGGATTACAGGTGTGAGCCACAGCGCCCGGCCTCTTTTTATGTTTTTTGACTTAAAGTCTATTTTGTATGATCTCTTGCCCACTTTTGGTTTCCATTTCCATGGAATATTATTTTCATCCCTTCATTTTTAGTCTATGTGTGTCTTTACAAGTGAAGTGAGTTTCTCATTGGCAGTGTATGATGGGGTCATGTTTTCTATCTATTCAGACACTCTTTGTCTTTTAATCAGAGAATTTAGTCCATTTACATTCAATGTTAATATTGACAGGTAAGGATTTACTACTGCCATTTTGTTACTTGTTTTATAGTTGTTTTGTAACTTCTTTTTTCTTTTCTTCATTTCTTATTATCTTCCTTTGTGATTAGTGATTTTTTCTGGTAGTATGTTTTAATTCCTTGGTTTTTATTTTTAGTGTATGTACTATAGGTTTTTCTTTTCGTGGTTACCATGAGGCTTACAAAAATATCTTATGGCTATAACATGTTGTTTTAGACTGATGATAGCTTAATTTTGATCACAAAAAAGAGACAAAGACTAAAAACCTTTACATTTTAACTCTACCCCCAGCATTTTTATTTTTTGTTGTCTTGTTTATGTCTTTTTATATTGACTATCTCTTAACAAATTGTAGTTAGTCTTTATGCTAAAAATATTAATTTATACACAATTATAGGATTAGCATATTCTGAATTTGTCTATGCACATACTTTTACCAGTGAATTTTATACCTTCAAATGTTTTCTTTTTGCACATTACCATCTTTTTCTTTTAGATTGAAGTACTCCCTCTCGCATATCTTATAAGACAACTCTGATGATGATGAATTTCCTCAGGTTTTGTCTGTTTGGGAAAGTCTTTATTTTTCCTTCATGTTTGAAGGATAACTTGGCTGGGTACAGTATTCTCAGTTGGTAGAATTTTTCTTTCCCTTCATCATTTTGAATATGTTATCTCACTCCCTCCTAGCTGGTAAGGTTTCCACTGAGAAGCCTGCTGTCAGATGTAATAGGGTCCCTTTATATTATTTGCTTGTTTTCTCTTGTTGCTATTACAATCCTTTTTTGTCCTTGACCTTTGAGAGTTTGATTATTATATGCCTTGAAGTAGTCTTATTTGAATTGAATCTGCTTGGTGCTCTTTGATCTTCTTGTACCTGCATATGCATATCTATCTCTAGGTTTGGAAAATGTTCTGATATTATTTCTTTGAGTAAACTTTCTATTGCTTTTTTTTTTTTTACTCTCTCTTTAAGGCCCATGCCTCTTATATATAATCTTTTGAAACTATTTCTTAATTCTTGTAAGTGTTCTTCATTCCTTTTCATTCTTTTTTCTCCTCTGTGTATTTTCAAATAGCCTGTCCTCAAGTTCACCAATTGATTCTTTCTTCTGCTTGATTAATTATGCTGTTCAAACCATCTAACACATTTTTCACTTTATCTATTGTATTTTCAGTACTGGATTTCTGTTTGATTTTCTAAATTATTTCAATCTCTTTGTTAAATTTCTCTGATAATTTCTAATTACTTCTGTGTTTTCTTGAAGTTAATTAAGCTTCTTCAAAACAGCTATTTTGAATTCCTGGTCAGTGAGGTTAGACATCTTCATCTCTCCAGGGTCTTCTTATTTAGTCTGTTTAGGGAGGTTATAATTCCCTGAATGTTTTTGATGCTTATGGGCATTCATCAACATCTGGGCACTGAAGAACTAGGTATTTATTCCAGTCTTTGACACCTGGCCTTGTCTGTACCTGTCCTTCTTCATGGGACCTTCCAATAATTCACAGGGGACTAACTGTTGAGTTTGCTAAGCCTGTGGTCACTGCAGCCATTTTGGCAATAGAGGATGCCCTATTCCTAGGTTCACACAACTTTTGCAGACTCCTAAATCTCCAACCCTGATTACTTGCAGAAGATCAGGGACAGTTCCCTGGATTTCCAGGTAAAGACCCTTGCTCACCTCCCCTCTTTCCACCCAAGTGGAAGGATTCTCCCTCTGCTATGTACTGTCTGGAGTTGGGGGAGGGATGACATGGCACAACCCATGCCCTCTGCAGCTGGCACCATGCTGGTCACACTGAAGCTCACAGTCATCTTGATCAGCACAGAACCAGGGCTAGTTCATTGCCTGAGCTACCTGACTGACACTGACATTTATTCAAAGTCCAAACCCACTTTAGTCAGCCAGTGGTGAAGTAGGCTGGGACTTGAGTGCATCCTGCTGGGGCACTGGATTGTCTTCTAGCCCAGGGTGGGTCTTGAAGCATATTCAGACTGTAGGATTTTGCCCTTTGTTGTGTTTTACTGTGGCAGAGCAGATACTAGATTTGCAGGCAAAGCCCCCTGTATTATTCTTCCCTCCTCTTTTTCCCAAGTAGAGGGAGTCTTTCTCTGTGCTGCACTTCCTGGAGTTGGGTAAAGAGTGACATAGTACAGGAGTTCGAAACCAGCCTGAGCAAGAGCGAGACCCCGTCTCTACTATAAATAGAAAGAAATTAATTGGCCAACTAATATATATAGAAAAAATTAGCTGGGCATGGTGGCGCATGCCTGTAGTCCCAGCTACTTGGGAGGCTGAGGCAGAAGAATTGCTTGAGCCCAGGAGTTTGAGGTTGCTGTGAGCTAGGCTGACGCCACGGCACTCACTCTAGCCTGGGCAACAAAGCTGAGACTCTGTCTCAAAAAAAAAAAAAAAAAAAAAGAGTGACATAGTACTCCCATGGTGGCCACCACTGATGTCGTGTGGGTTGCTCTCTGAGCTCATGTCCTCTCAGACCAGTGCATGCTGGGGCTTGCCCTAGGGCGATTGTCTGTAAGGCCTGCTCTCCACTGAAGTTTATCCAGGGCTCAGTGCTGCTCTAGTGACTTGGTGATGAAGTGGGCCAGGACTCGGGCTTCTCTCACCTGGACAGTGCATTACCCTCTGTCCTGGGGAGGTCTCAGCCTGCAATTTTGGGCTGCAGGAACTCTGCTCGGAGCTGAGTAGCTCTGTCCCATTGTGGTGGTCTTGGCACTAAGTTCTGATTCAAAGTCCCACACTCACTTCCCTTCCCCTCCCCCAGGTAGGCAGTTTATGCCCCTGGGCTGCGCTGCCTCAGCTTGGGGAGGAGAGGTTCCGGCGGTGTGAGGCTGCCCTTCCTGCCTCTCCAGTGCACCTTGGGCTCTCTGGAAGGTGCTTTCTTGCATGGACAGTTTGTTCACTTTGATGTTCCTGCAGGGGGATGGTTGCTGGGAGATGCTATGTGGCCATCTTGCTCCACCCCTCCCCAAGGCAAATTAAAAAATATAACGAAAGGATATAAGGTGGTTGTTCCTGGTTTGGGGCTCAGGGGTCAATGGATGGAGGACTATTGTTTTTATTCTAAGCCTTGAAGTACTATTAACTTTGGAAACTATGTATTCAGTATTATAATGCTAAAAATAAACTTTAATGGCAATTCTTCAAAATTCTTGCGCCCCTCAATTTTATAACTTCACTCCAATCATGCCCTCTACACTCAGAAACCAGTTCATCAAACATCTAAGGAAGTCTCACATCCCCGAAGCCCACCAGAGTCCCTGAAAGCAAGAAGCAGCCCCTATGCTCCTCCTAAGAGAGATGAAGCCAGCCACTTGCTCACCAGTGGGTCAAGTTCAAGGCTTGTTCTCTCACTTTCCGTCTAAGCTGCTGGGCTCCTGCCAGACTCAGTTCTTTCTTTCTTTATTTTTTTGAGACAGAGTCTCACTCTGTTGCCTGGGCTAGAGTGCTGTGGCATCAGCCTAGCTCACAGCAACCTCAAACTCCTGGGCTCAAGCCATCCTCCTGCCTCAGTCTCCTGAGTAGCTGGGACTATAGGCACGTGCCATCATGTGCTAATTTTATATATATATATATATATATATATATATATATATATTTTAGTTATCCAGCTAATTTCTTTCTATTTTTTTTTAGTAGAGGCAGGGTCTCGCTCTTGATTAGGCTGGTCTTGAACTCCTGACCTTGAGCAATCTGCCCACCTAGGCCTCCCAGAGTGCTAGGATTACAGGCATGAGCCACTGTGCCCAGCCCAGACTCAGTTCTTTACTAAATCAAAGCAGCAAACACTAAATCTCCTGCTCACCCCTCACCCTCTGCATAATTCAACCAGACTGACTTTGCCAGAAGAATCATCAAACTAAAGGAACATACAAAGCAGGAAACACACACACACACGTCAAACCACAAGGCACCTTCCATTGCTTTTTGCCCCTGGAGAGAGCAGAATGGCCTGCTCTGGGAGACAGAGCAGATGGAAAACTCATTACAGATGTGAGCTTCAGAGGAAGGGGGACACTTGGAGACCGGCATGTTTCGGGAGTTTGGGGGTATTCATGTGTTGCTTGGAAACCAGAGACCAAATAGGAAACAGGAAGCCCCAGGAGAGAGAGGCTGAAATATTTCAGCATCATTTCCAGAGGTGAAGGCTGCTCGCCGAGGCCTGTGGGCGGCTCTGGCAGCATTTCTCCGCAAGCCTCGGACCATGAGAGGTCCTTCCACTTCTCCCCAGTCGCACCTGCACCTCTGAGAGGCAGAGGTGAGCTTCTCAAGGGTGTCAGAGCCCATGTGCACACACATGTACACACTCACACACACACACAGCTGTAAAGCCATTTTCTGGCACTGATTTCTGGCGAAACTGGCATTCTAACAGAAATACGGTCTTGCACCCCCAGCCTCCTGCAGCAGCAGGGGCTGCCTGCACAGGGCATCGACTCGCCACTGCCACTCGTGTGAGCCGGGTGGGCTGGGTCTGTCTAAGTCCGTCCCAGAATCCGCAGCTGGAGCTGACTGTGGGCAAGCTTGGAGACTTCTCAGGGCACAAAGGAATCCGGAGCATAAAATCTGAGTGACCTCCACTCTGGGACCTCCACTGAACACGCCAACTATGTCTTTCTATGCTATGGACACAGGCCTCACAAAATGGGTCCCTTTAGTGTGTCTTGCTGGTCCCTGCCCCTTGCACTCAGTCTCTTCACTGTCTCTGTTACTCTAGACCCATATGTAACCCCACCCACCAAGCTTCCCACCTGAAGGCCTTCTTGGGGCTCCAGGTTTTTGTACCCACCCCTCCTCCATACCCTGTAGCTTTTCGACTGCAATTCTCATTTAGCACTAGCACCTGCAGTGTTGGGGCGTGCATGTGGTATGAACTTCAGGGTCAGACAGACCTTGCTTTCCATCACTGACTGGAGTTGGGGCACCCTAGACTCTCATAGCCTCAGTTTCCTCATCTAGTAAAACATGAACAGTCATTTCCTCTCAGTGGTGCAATGAGAATTAGAGGGTATAAAATATCTGGATTTCGAATAGACATTTCTCCAAAGAAGATATAGAAATGATCAAAAAGCATATGAAAAGATGCTCAACATTTTCATCATTAGGGAAATGAAAATTAAAACCACAATGAGACACCACTTTACATCTATAAGAATGGCTATAACAATAAAAAAGCAAAACAGAAAATGATAAGTGTTCACAAGGACATGAGAAATTGGAACCAGTGTTGTTGCTGGTGGGACGGTGAAGTGTGCAGCAGCTGTGGAAGGCGGACTGCTGGCTCATCAAAAAGTTAGGCATGGAGTCGCTATGTAACCTAGCAACTCTTCTGATAGGCAGATACCCCAAAGAATCAAAAAATGGGTATTCAAACAAAATATTGTACACAAATGTTCAAAGCAACATTATTCACTATAGCCCTAAGGTAGAAACAATCCAAATGTTCATCAACTGATAAATGGATAAATCAAATGTGGTCTATACATGCAATGGAATATTATTCAGCCGTAAGAAGGAAGAAGTACTGATACATGCTACAACATGGATGGATTTATGCCAAGTGAAGCCAGAAACAAAAGGTCACATGCTGTATGGTTCCACTTACGTGAAATATCCAGGATAGGTAAATCCATAGAAACAGAAAGCAGACTAGTGGTTGTCAGGAGCTGGGAGAAGGGGGAAAGGGAAGTTATTGCTTAATGTGTACAGGATTTCATTTTGGAGTGACAAAAATGCTTTGGAACTAGAGGTGATGGTTGCACAACATTGTGAAAGCGCTAAATGTCACTGAATTGTACACTTTAAAATGGTTAATTTTGGCCGGGCGCGGTGGCTCACGCCTGTAATCCTAGCACTCTGGGAGGCCGAGGCGGGCGGATTGCTCAAGGTCATGAGTTTGAAACCAGCCTGAGCAAGAGCGAGACCCCGTCTCTACTATAAATAGAAAGAAATTAATTGGCCAACTAATATACATAGAAAAAATCAGCCGGACATAGTGGCGCATGCCTGTAGTCCCAGCTACTCGGGAGGCTGAGGCAGGAGGATTGCTTGAGCCCAGGAGATTGAGGTTGCTGTGAGCTAGGCTGACGCCATGGCACTCACTCTAGCCTGGGCAACAGAGTGAGACTCTGTCTCAAAAAACAATAAAAATAAAAATAAAATGATTAATTTTATGTTATGTGAATTTCACCTCAATTAAAAAAGAAATCTCAGCAAGATGCAATGTCTCACATCTGTAATCCTAGCACTTTGAGAGGCCTAGGTGGGAGGATCGCTTGATCCCAGGAGTTCGAGACCAGCCTGGGCAACATAGAGAGACCCTGTCTCTATAAAAAAAATGAAAAATTAGCCGGGCATGGTGGCGCATGCCTGTAGTCCCAGCTACTCGGGAGGCTGAGGCAAGAGGATGGCTTGAGCCCAGCAGTTTGAGGTTGCTGTGAGCTAGGCTGACGCCACGGCACTCTAGCCTGGGCAACAGTGAGACTCTGTCTCAAAAAAAAAAAAAGAGAAGAAATAAAAAGAAAAAGAAAAGGCTTGAAGATCAGAGACTTACAACTTCTGCTGGGCTTGTTTCCCTTCAGGGTCTGCCCTTCCCCTGCAGACTTGCCACCTGGCCTTCCAGGGGCGAGTGAGCTGCAGGGTCCAGGACTCTGGCCAGCGCCTACAGCCCAGCATGCTCCCTTCCATTTCCACCTGGCTGGGCACCCCTTTCAGGCTTGCTGAGGGCTCCAGGGAAGCTAGAGAGGTTGTATTGGCTGCCCCACCACAGACCTTGGTTGTGCTTCCTCATAACTTGCATCGCCAGGGACTGGCCTTGCACTTGAGCGTGTCCATGTGAGGAGTGAAAAGCTCAACGTGTATGCGAACGTGGAGAAGGCTGTGTGAGGCCTCTGGGGTGTGGGACTGACTGAATGGAGCATACCCTGGGTCCTGGTCTGTGTGCATGAGGGTCAGTAGAGGTTGCAGGCCCAGCTCTAAAATATCCTTGGAGGAGGAGTCCCACGTACTTCCTACATATGTCACCTGTGGAGCCAACCCCAAGAGGTTAAATTAAACCAAGGAGGAGGAGTGTCTAATTCTTCTGAATACAGAGTGTTGGGAAACTTTCTACATGCTTTGCCAATAGCCTCTTCTGGAGCAGCTACACTAGCCTTAATTCTGACCAAGCACAAAAAATTGGAAAGTGCAGGTGGCAGATGTTGTGAGGTGATGACTGTGCCACCTTACAGTCTAAGGTAAGCAGAAAGTGAGGGGAGGACCAGGACATCAGGCTCAGTGTCTTGGTTCTCCATCCTGCACGACAGACCCACCCACAACTTAGTGGCTTAAAACAAGAACTCTTTACTGCAATGAGACGACACCTCACACCCATTAGGATGGCTGCCATCAAAACAAGCAAATGAACAATGACAACCACCACCACAAAACCCAAAACAGAAAACAAGTGTTGGTGAGGACGCAGAGAATCTGGACCCTTGTGCACTGTTGGTGAGAATATAAAATGTAGCCACTATGGAAAACAATAGGGTTCCTCAAAGAACTAGAAATAGAACTACCTTATGACCTGGCAATTCCCACTTCTGGGTATGGATACAAAAGAATTGAAAGCAGGGGCTTGAAGAGAGATTTGCACGCCCATGTTCACAGCTGTGTTATTCACAATAGCAAAAATGTAGAAGCAGCCCAAGTGTCCACGGGTGGATGAATGGATAAGTAAAATGTGGCATAAATATACAATGGAGTATTCAGCCGTAGAAGGGGAGGAAATTGACACGCGCTACAATGTGGACGAACCTTGAGGACATTATGCTAAGTAAATAAACTGTGACAAAAAGGCAAATTCTGTATAATTCCACTTATATGACGTACTCAGAGTAACCAAAAATCATAAAGACAGAAAGAATGGTGGTTGCCAGGAGCCAGGAAAAGGGGGAATGGGAAGTTATTGTTTAACGGGTACAGCTGAGCTTTGCAAAAATATAATAAGTGTTTGAGGTTTTTTAAATTGGTATTGTTGTTTGTATATTCATTTTCTATTGCAGCTGTAACATTATCACAGACTTAGAGGCTTAAAACAGCACGGATTTGTCATCTTATAGTTCTGGAGGTCAGAAGTCTGACACGGGTCTCACGGGACTGAAAACAAGCTGTGGGGCCGCCCCTTCCGCGGGCTCTGGGAGAAGCCGTCTCCCGCCTTTTCCGGCTCTCAGAGGCTGCCCGTGTTCCTGGGCTCGTGGCCCTTCCTGGACCCACAAAGCCGGCGCTGAAGACGCGTCCTTCTCAGGCCGCCGCTGCCCCAGTGCTCCCCTTCCGCCTCCCTCTTCCACTGGTGACGGCCCTTGTGATAAGGACGCTCCAGGGTCATCTTCTTATTTTAAGGGAAGCTGGCTAGCACTCTGTGGCTCTCCTTTCCTTAGTTCCATCTCCACCCCCTTTGCATGTAACAGAACATTCCTTCATGGCCTCTTGGGGGCGTGTGGACGTCTTGGGGAAGCCACTGTCCCTGTCCCGGCCTCGTCTGGAAGATTAATATGAAAGATGAACAAGAAAGAAGAGACCCACCGCTTCAGGAAGTGATAAATGTTAGTAGTTTGATGTCATCTGCTCCACGAAGGGTAAAACACAATTTTAAGAGGGCACTGCAACCCGATATAGGAGTGTGAATATAGCAGGTGAGGATCTTGGCTCACAAATTCAAGTGTGAGGTCACATTTCTCTATTTTCTTCAAATTGACTTCAACCTGACTCCAAGTTCCTACCTTGCCTGTTTGGCAGGAAACCCAATTTAAACTGTCACCAAGCCTCTCTCCTTTCCCCAGAAAGTTCAGGGGCTCTGCCTCAAAACAACCAGTCGTCACCAGCCCCACCATGGCACCACAAGCCAGGCGCGGCTCTGAGCATTCACAGGCATCTACTGATTAGACCTAGCAATGCTACTGAGACAAGTAATACTAGTGTCCCCATTTTACAGATGAGGAACTGAGGACCAGAGAGCTTCAGGAACTTGCCCAGGGTCACACAGCTCCAGGCCATGATGGCTGTTGCTGACATTGCCCTTGTCAAAACCGAGCAGCCCCCGACTGCTTTCTCTGTCTCAGTGCTCGTGTGGGGCGGGGAAGTGGTCGCTGGGATGGGTCCCCTGGTGCCTGTGCCGGGCCCTCAGGGCACCACGCAGCCCTCTGCCCCGTCTCACCACTTTTTCTTTTCTTTCTTTTTTTTTTTTGTTGCCCAGGCTAGAGTGAGTGCCATGGCATCAGCCTAGCTCACAGCAACCTCAAACTCCTGGCCTCAAGCAATCCTCCTGCCTCAGCCTCCCGAGTAGCTGGGACTACAGGCATGCGCCACCATGCCCGGCTAATTTTTTCTATATATATTAGTTGGCCAATTAATTTCTTTCTATTTATAGTAGAGATGGGATCTTGATCTTTCTCAGGCTGGTTTCGAACTCCTGACCTCGAGCAATCCGCCCGCCTCAGCCTCCCAGAGTGCTAGGATTACAGGCGTGAGCCATCGCGCCCGGCCAGTCTCACCACTTTCTCAGCACCGTCCTGTCTTTCTCCCTCTCACTCTGATTGACTGTTTTCTTGTTGTGGGGAATTCTGTCTCTTACTCTTCCAATTGCCATTAAAGGTACTTTTCATAATCTTTTCGACCAGCACCAGGAATAGGCAGTCATGTGAGTACTCCGGTTGTAGCCTCTTTGCACAAAACTCCCTCCTGGGAAGAAACACATAAGGACCCAGCTACGTTCACCAATCTTGGGACACCAGGACATTTCAGGGAGAAAACACCCACATCAATACATCAGGAAATTATCCTGTCACACAAGGGAGAGCGCTGCACCTTTAAACTCGCCCAGCCACTTCCCGGAGCATGGAAAGAGCCTGCGAAGAACACGCCAGGCTCTGCTTGGTCCTCTCTGGGGAGCCTTGGAGAAAGCAGGAGGTGCCAGGAAATGGCTCAACACATTTTGAATTTAAAGTTTAAAATTAAAAATGGAAAAAGAGGTAGATTCCAAAACTGACATACTTGAACCTTGGCCAAACCTTTTGAAGATGTTATTAAATACACAATTTGTAAGCCTTTAGCAGAGGAAATGGTCTCACTTCCTTTAATAATGGGGTCACCAGACAGGAGGGTGGGCGAGAAGTTAAACTTGAAGAGACTCTGGAGTATAACATGGACCTTAACAAAGACTCCCATTACATCCCCAAGGTCAAGATGGACAAATGGCATCCAGACGGTAGCCTGGCTAGATAGGTGTGTAGCTGGTTCCATGAAAGCTCTCACAGAGAGTTTATTGATGGACTCCTATCAAGGGCGGTGGGCAGGGATCAGGGAAGCTCTCAGCTAACGTGTGCAGGTGGATCTGGCCTGGCCTCATCACACTCAAGGTCGGCATTAGTGACCGTGAGATGGAGCGAGGCGTGTTTACAGAGCGGAGCTTGCGCGGCCGAGCTGCAGGTCGGGAGGAGGACAGCTCTCAGGCCAGACGCGGATTCCAGCACAGTGCCAGCTCACAGGAGCAGCGCGGTGAACGGACGCCCTCATCCTGCCTGCGTTGTACCCTGTGTCTTTTGTTTTTTGTCTTTGAACTATTTTCTCTGCCCGGAATGGCTCTCTTCCTTTGTTTGGGAAATGCCTTATCCATTCTTTCAGATTTTAATCACACGGCATCTTCTTTGTGACACCGCTACTGACCCATGTTCCAGGTGAGATTGAGTACTCGGAGTGTAGGCCCTTTCTGTGTTTTTATTGCTATCATACTTATCGTGTATATGTGTCTACACTTGGTCTCTTCTACTGCCTTGTTCATTTTAGCATCAGCATCTAGCATAGTGCCTGGCATGTATGATAGTAAGAGCTTAAACATTTTGCAGGGAAAGAAGGAAAGTGGAAAGGAAGAAAGGAGGGAAGGAGGGATCAAGTTGACTGCTGCTTCAACCACCGCAACGTTTAGTGGCTTAAAACAACAATCATTTTATTTGCCCATGACTCTGTGGGTCAGGAATCCAGGCAGGGCTCAGCTGGGTGGCTCTTCTCTTCTACTTCTTATTGGCTGGGGCCATTCATTTGTCTGTGTCTGGCTGGTGGCTTGGCTGGCCTGGAAGGTCAAGAAGGCTTCATTCGTCTCCCTGGTGCTTCAGTTCTCCACTGTCTTGCCTCTGTGCCTCCTTGTGGCCTGAGTTTGGTGGACATGGGATGGTTGGATTTCTAACGTGACAGGTTGTCTCCAGGATGGAGCATTCCAACTGGCAGAGGCTTACAAGAAGCTGCAGATCTCTTAAGGCTCAGTCTCAGAAGTTACACAATGTCACTTTCACTAAGTTCTTTTGGTCAAAACTAGTGACAGGGCCAGCCCAGACTCAAGGGGAGGGGTTTAGTGGTTGGAAAAACACAGGTTAAGTGGGGTGCTCCCAGTGGCTGTGGGGCACTCTAGTGACTGTGGGGTGCTTCCAGTGGCTGTGGGGTGCTCCAGTGGCTGTGGGGTGATCCCAGTGACTGTGAGGTGCTCCCAGTGGCTGTGGGGCACTCTAGTGGCTGTGGGGTGCTCTAGTGGCTGTGGGGTGCTCTAGTGGCTGTGGGGTGCTCCAGTGGCTGTGGAGTGCTCCAGTGGCTGTGGGGTGCTCCCAGTGGCTGTGGGGCACTCTAGTGACTGTCGGGTGCTCCAGTGGCTGTGGGGTGCTCCCAGTGACTGTGAGGTGCTCCCAGTGGCTGTGGGGCACTCTAGTGGCTGTGGGGTGCTCTAGTGGCTGTGGGGTGCTCTAGTGGCTGTGGGGTGCTCCCAGTGACTGTGAGGTGCTCCCAGTGGCTGTGGGGCACTCTAGTGGCTGTGGGGTGCTCTAGTGGCTGTGGGGTGCTCTAGTGGCTGTGGGGTACTCCAGTGGCTGTGGGGTGCTCCAGTGGCTGTGGGGTGCTCCCAGTGGCTGTGGGGTGCTCCAGTGGCAGTGGGGTGCTCCAGTGGCTGTGAGGTGCTCCCAGTGGCTGTAGGGTGCTCCAGTGGCTGTGGGGTGCTCCCAGTGGCTGTGTGGTGCTCCAGTGGCTGTGGGGTGCTCCAGTGGCTGTGGGGTGCTCCAGTGGGTGTGGGGTGCTCCAGTGCCTTTGGGATGCTCCAGTGGCTGTGGGGTGCTCCAGTGGCTGTGGGGTGCTCCAGTGGGTGTGCGGTGCTCCCGTGGCTGTGGGGTGCTCCCAGTGGCTGTGGGGTGCTCCAGTGGCTGTGTGGTGCTCCAGTGGCTGTGGGGTGCTCCAGTGGGTGTGGGGTGCTCCAGTGGGTGTGGGGTGCTCCAGTGCCTGTGGGGTGCTCCAGTGGCTGTGGGGTGCTCCAGTGGCTGTGGGGTGCTCCCGTGGGTGTGCGGTGCTCCCGTGGCTGTGGGGTGCTCCCAGTGGCTGTGGGGTGCTCCAGTGGGTGTGGGGTGCTCCAGTGGGTGTGGGGTGCTCCAGTGGGTGTGGGGTGCTCCAGTGGGTGTGCGGTGCTCCCGTGGCTGTGGGGTGCTCCCAGTGGCTGTGGGGTGCTCCAGTGGCTGTGGGGTGCTCCAGTGGCTGTGGGGTGCTCCAGTGGGTGTGGGGTGCTCCAGTGGGTGTGGGGTGCTCCAGTGGCTGTGGGGTGCTCCAGTGGGTGTGGGGTGTTCCAGTGGGTGTGGGGTGCTCCCAGTGGCTGTGGGATGCTCCAGTGGCTGTGGGGTGCTCCAGTGGGTGTGGGGTGCTCCAGTGGGTGTGGGGTGCTCCAGTGGGTGTGGGGTGCTCCAGTGGCTGTGGGGTGCTCCAGTGGCTGTGGGGTGCTCCAGTGGGTGTGGGGTGTTCCAGTGGGTGTGGGGTGCTCCCAGTGGCTGTGGGATGCTCCAGTGGCTGTGGGGTGCTCCAGTGGGTGTGGGGTGCTCCAGTGGGTGTGGGGTGCTCCAGTGGCTGTGGGGTGCAGTGAAATGATCCCAGGCTTTGGAGGCAGGAAACCTGGTTCAAGTCGTATCTCCCTTGCTTACTAGGTGTTGCAGCTCTCAGCTTTTCTGGAGGAGAGGATAAAGGCATCATCTCTTTTACAGAGTCACTGTGAGTCTCTAGTGAGATCATGCATTTTAAAGTGCTCTACAAAGGCCAGCTGTCAGTAGTGGCAGAGCCAGAACTCGACACTGGGCCATGCATCTCGCCATGCCCTTCCCGTCACTCCACAGTCTGTACACAGCCACCCATAGCCAGCGGACACAGGCCCCGTCTGCGTAGGGACTCTGTCTCCTCCTAAATAGACGCAGGTGGTGACACTCCCGTTACGTGACTAAACAGGTCTCGTGCGGCTGTTGCTGAGGACAGGGAGTAGGGTTGCCAGGAAAAAGAGTAGAATTTTTAGGGGGTACGTGTGTCTGATTTAAATCCAGGTGAGAAATAAGAGGAAGAAGAAATATTTCTTTTCGAGATGCTTTAAACTAACAATGTCCCTGTGCTGCGCCCCATCCCCATCCCATAGGAGTGGCACAGAAGAAACCCTGGCCCCAGAGCCAGAGCTTGTGTGCCAAAGACTGTGGCTTCTAGGAACCCTGCTGGCCAAGTGCCAGCCATTTCCAGGGGTAACAAGCAGACCTGCCCCCAAACCGTGGGCTGTGCACCCTTATCACAGGCTGTGGCCAAGCGGGGATTGCTTTCCCCGCTGGTCTCCTTGCTTCCCTGTATTCTATTCCCCACGCAGCAGCCGGTGACCTTTTATTTTTTATTTCGGCATATTATGGCCGAAATGGCCATAACATGGCCATCTGTATATGGCATATACAGATTTTAAGGTTTCAATAAATGCCCTTTCTCTCCCTCTGAGTTTTCAGCGTGACCATCCCCCATATGGCGCACATCTCATTCATTATGTATGTATATGCCCGCCCCCTCCCCCCTGCCCAATACCCTATTACTGCAGTACCTATGTGACCACTTAGGTGCTGTTCAGTTAATACCAATTCGCTGGTGAGTATATGTGGTGCTTGTTTTTCCATTCTTGGGAAACTTCACTTAGTAGTATTGGTTCCAGCTCTAACCAGGAAAATATAAGATGTGCTATATCACCGTTGTTTCTTAGAGCTGAATAGTACTCCATGGTATACGTATACTACATTTTATTAATCCATTCTTGGATTGATGGACACTTGGGCTGTTTCCACAGCCTTACAATTATGAATTGTGCTGCTATAAACATTCGAGTGCAGGTGTCTTTTTTGTAGAGTGTCACTGGATCATTTGGGTAGATGCCCAGCAATGGGATTGCTGGATCAAATGGTAGATTCACTTGTATCGCTTTAAGGTATCTCCATATTGCTTTCCACAGAGGTTGAACTAGTTTGCAGTCCCACCAGCAGTGTAGGAGTGTTCCTATCTCTCTGCATCCACGCCAGCATTTGTTTGGAGACTTTTTGATAAAGGCCATTCTCACTGGAATTAAGTGATATATCATTGTGGTTTTTATTTGCATTTCCCTGATGATTAGAGATGTTGAGCATTTTTTCATATGTTTGTTGGCCATTCTTCTGTCTTCTTTAGAAAAGTTTCTGTTCAAGTCCTTTGCCCACTTTTTAATAGGGTTATTTGATTTTTTCTTCCTGATTTTCGTGAGTTCTAAGGATATTCTAGTTATCAGCCCCTTATCAGATGTGTAGGATGCAAAAATTTTCTCCCATTCTGTAGGTTGTCTGTTTACTTTCATGACTGTTTCTTTAGCTGTGCAGAAGCTTTTTAGTTTGATCATGTCCCATTTATTTATTTTTGTTGCTGCTGTGATTGCCTTTGGGGACTTCTTCATAAACTCTTTGCCTAGGCTGATGTCTAGGAGAGTGTTTCCAACTTTTTCCTCTAGAATTCTAATAGTTTCATACCTTAGGTTTAAGTCTGTTATACAGCATGAGTTGATTTTTGTGAGAGGTGAAAGGTGTGGGTCCTGCTTTAGCCTTCTACAAGTGGCTATCCAGTTTTCCCAGCACCATTTATTGAAAAGGGATTCTTTTCCCCAGCGTATGTTTTTGTCTGCTTTGTCAAAGATTAGATGGCTATATGAGGATGGTTTTATATCATGATTCTCACATCTGATCCACTGGTCAATATTCTTATTTTTGTGCCAATACCAGATTGATTTAATTACTACAGCTTTGTAGTATAGTTTGATGTCTGGCATATTAATGCCTCCCATTTTGTTTTTGTTGCCTAGAATTGCTTTTGATATCTGGGGTCTTTCTTGGTTGCATACAAAGCATAAAATTATGTTTTCTATATCTGTGAAGAATGCTGATGGGATTTTAATAGGGATTTGAATCTGTAGATCAGTTTGGGTAGTATAGACATTTTAATGATGTTGAGTCTGCCGATCCATGAGCATGGTATGGATTTCCATCTGTTTACATCCTCTGCTATTTCCTTCCTCAGTGTTTCATAGTTCTCCCTGTAGAGGTCTCTTACGTCCTTGGTTAAGTATATTCCTAGGTACTTTAATTTCTTTGTTGTTATTGTGAAGGGAATTGAGTCTTTGATTTGGTTCTCAATTTGATTGTTGTTGGCATATATGAATGCCTCTGATTTCTGTGTATTGATTTTGTATCCTGAGACTTTACTAAATTCATTGATCAGTTCCAGGAGTTTCTTGGTTGAATCTTTGGGGTTTTCTAGATATAATATCATATCATCAGCAAACAGTGAAAGTCTGATCTCTTCTGCCCCTATTTGGATACCTTTAATTCCACTTTCCTGTCTGATTGCTGTAGCCAGGACTTCTAGCACTATGTTGAATAGAAGTGGAGATAGTGGGCAGCCTTGTCTGGTTCCAGTTCTAAGTGGGAATGATTTCAGTTTTTCCCCATTCAGTATAATGTTGGCTATGGGTCTGTCATATATGGCTTGTATCATTTTTAGGTATGTCCCTTCTATGCCTATTTTCTTAAGTGTTCGTATCATGAAAGGGTGTTGAATTTTGTCAAAAGCTTTTTCTGCATCTATTGAAAGAATCATGTGGTCTTTGTTTTTCCTTCTGTTTATGTGGTGAATTGCATTTATAGATTTATGTATGTTGAACCATCCCTGCATTCGTGGGATGAAGCCCATTTGGTCGTGATGGATTATTTTTTTGATAAGCGTCTGGATTCGGTTAGCTAAGATTTTGTTGAAAATTTTTGCATCTATATTCATTAAGAATATTGGTCTGTAGTTTTCTTTTTTTGTTGCACCCTTTCCTGGTTTTGGTATCAGAGTAATATTCGCTTCATAAAAGGTGTCAGGGAGGTTTCCGTTCTTCTCGATGTTGTGGAATAGTTTCTGCAAGATAGGTACTACGTCTTCTTTGTAAGTGTGGTAAAATTCGAGTGTGAAACCATCTGGACTGGAACTTTTCTTTTAAGGGAGATTTTTAATTGCTGTTTCTATTTCAGCTCTTGAAATTGGTCTGTTCAGGGAATCTATTTCTTCCTGGTTGAGCCTAGGGAGGCTGTGTGTTTCTAAAAATTTGTCCATTTCCTCCACATTTTCCAGTTTGTGTGCATAAAGGTTTTTGTAGTATTCATAAATTATATCTTGTATCTCTTTGGGATCAGTTGTCATATCTCCTTTTTTGTGCCTGATGGAGGTTATTAAAGATTTCTCTTTTCTGCTTTTTGTTAGCTTAGCCAATGGCGTGTCAATTTTGTTTATTTTTTGAAAGAACCAACTTTTTGCTTTATTAATCTCCTGAATAGCTTCCCTGTTTTCAATTTCTTTAGTTCTGATTTGATCTTGTTGATTTCACTTCTTCTGCTGGGTTTGGGGTTGGTCTGTTCTTTTTCCAGCTCTTTGAGTCCTTTCGTTAGATTGTCTATTTGTGATCTTTTTGACTTTTGATTATAGGCATTTATGGAGATAAACTTTCCTCTCAGAACTGCTTTAGCTGTGTCCCAGAGGATTTGATAACCTGTCTCTTCATTGTCATTTTGTTCATAGAAGTTTTTAATTTCCATCTTGATTTCTTCATTTATGAAGTAATCATTTAGTAGGAGGTTGTTTAATTTCTACGTTTTTGTATATAAGTGTGAGTTTCTGTTAGGGTTGATTTCTACTTTTATTCCACTGTGATCTGAGAAGATACACGGTAAGATTTCTATTTTTTAAAATTTCTTGAGGTTCACTCAAGAACGATATGGTCAATCTTAGAGAATGTCCCGTGAGCTGATGAGAAGAACGTATATTCAGTGGATTTGGGGGAGAATGTCCTGTAAATGTCAGTCAGACCCAATTGTTCTAGAGTTTTGTTTAATTCCATTATTTCTTTATTAATTTTCGGTTTGGAGGATCTGTCTTGTGCCGTCAGTGGGGTGTTGAAATCTCCCGTGATTATGGAGTTGCTATTAATCAATTTACTTAGATCCAGGAAGGTTGGCTTTATGAATCTGGATGCACCTGAGTTGGGTGCATATATATTTAAAATTGTTCTCTCTTCTTGTTGAACTGTTCCCTTCACCATTATATAGTGACCCTCTTTGTCTTTCGCTACTTTTGTTGGTTTAAAAACTAAATCGTCTGAAATTAGAACTGCCACGCCAGCCTTCTTTTGGCTTCCACTTGCTTGGAATACTGATCTCCACCCTTTTACTTTTAGTCTATATGCATCCTATATGCAGGTTAGATGTGTTTCCTGAAGACAACATATACTTGGCCTGTATTTTCTTATCCATTCAGCCAGCCTATGTCTCTTGAGTGGAGAGTTTAAGCTATTCACATTTATTGAGAGAACTGATAGGTAAGGTAGATTACTGTTCATTCTCTTGGGTTGGATGTTGTTGCTTTGATTTCTCTCTTGAGCCATTATAATATCTGGCCTTTAATCTTTGGGTTTTGGTTGTTTTTATATTCGTGAGTTTTTATTATGGTGTTCTGTGCATAACACTGTTTTGAGTACTTCTTGTAGAGCTGGTCTTGTCTTGGTGAATTCTCTGAGACTTTGCTTAACTGAGAATGTCTTGATTTCTCCTTCATATATGAAGCTTAGTTTTGCAGGGAATAAGATTCTAGGCTGGGCATGGTTTTTTTTCAGAAGAGTGAGAATGGGGCCCCAGTCTCTCCTTGCTTGTAAAGTCTCATTAGAGAAGTCTGGTGTTATTTGTATTGGTTTTCCCATGTATGTTACTTGTTTCTTTCATCTTACAGCTCTTAGAAGGACCTCTTTAGTTGATATTTTGGTCAGTCTGATGACTGTATGTCGTGACATCTTCCTGTTTGCATTGAATCTCCCCGGGGTCCTCTGAGCTTCTTGAACTTGTATATCAAGATTTTGAGCAAGGCCTGGGAAATTTTCCTCTATTATATCTTCAAATAGCTTGTCCAACCCTTGAGTGTTGTCTTCTTCCCCTTCTGGTAACCCTATGACCCTCACATTAAGTTTCTTCACATAACCCACATGTCTTGTAGGCTTTGCTCTTTTCTCTTGTTTCTCTGCTCTATCTCTGTGACTAATTTATTTAATTGGAGGGTGTTATCTTCAATCTCTGAGATTCTTTCTTCTGTTTGATCTACCCTGTTCTTGAGACTTTCCACTGTATTTTGTAGTTCTTTCAATGGATTCTTCATTTCCAGGAGTTCAGTTAAACTTTTCTTCATTCTGTCAATTTCTTTAGTGAACTTTTGTTCCAGGTCCTGGAGGCTTTTTGTGGTTTGTGTTGGTTATTGAGTTGTTCTTGCAGTTTGTTGAATTTTCTTATGATCCACATTTGAAATTCCTCTTCTGTCATTTTGGTTGCCTGATTTTGGTTGGTGTTTGTTTCTAGGGGGCTGGTGCTCCTCTTTGGGGGTGTTTTTTCTGTTTGGTTCTTCATATTTCCAGAGTTCCTTCGCTGTTTTTTTCTCATGTCGATCAGTTTTTGCTTCTTTCCTTTAGGTTTTTATTTGGGTATTCACATGCCTTGTTTAGTTTCTGAGCCGGTAGGTGGTGTCTGTGGGTGAGATTTCACCATTCCCTGTATAATGAGTCAGTAGGCGCCGTGAAAAGGGTGTGCAGGATGTCCTCCCTGTCAGTAGGTGGTGCTTGCTTGGAGGAACAGGCTACGCTGTTGTTTTTGTCCTGTTATCAGCTCTTGTTCCTGTCGAGAGGCACTCTAGTGCCTCAGGTTGTCAGTGGGGCCCTAGGACTTCCAGGGGTGTCCATTTCTCCCCCTCAGTCAGGGCTGGTTTAGGAGAGGGTCTGGGCGGAGCTGGGTTGGGTAAGCCTGCCCTCAGACACCACCAATGCCGTTAGCAAGGGTCAAAGTTCTGTCCTCTGCTTCCAGGAAAAGCTGTCAGGGAGGGGCTGGAATGGCCCAGCTCAGTCAGAAAGTCTACATGTGTGGTGGGGCTGTCTGAGACCCACAGTCTGGAGTGGGCCTTGCTTCTTTCCACCCTCCCCAACTCTGAAGCTACTCCTGGGCCTCTGCCAGCAGGCCAGACCACACGCCACCTGGCCTCCCCTGGCTGTGATGCCGGTGGGAGGTTCCCTGTGCAGGAACGCCACCTGGGCTGGATGCACGGCCTCCCTTTGGTGGAGGGTTGGCCTCTAGGATGCTGATCTGCCCCTGAAGGCTCACACCCCTCAGTAGGCTGTTCCCGTATATCCCTTCTGTGCCCCGGGCAATGCGAGACCTGGGTGCATAGGATCTGGTCTGCCGGTCTGACCTTTGGGCCCCAGAGTTCTAACTATATCCCCACCAGGGAGAGGAGTGCCAGTTCCAATTCACCCCACAGAAGCCCTGTAGGGCAGAGGAATTTGTAGGACAGAGGAAGGGCAGAGGAATTCTTCCAATTGTCGGGAATTTACTTGGGTGGGGCAATGAGCTAACCGCAAACCTTTGCTTCTGGTCATTGCTTGCTTGCTGCACCGCTGTAAGGGGAATTATGGGCTGAGGTCATTAAAGCACGGGCAACTGGCCCATCAGGCAATAGAGGGCAACCAACCCGCCAATTATTTCAAAAGGCAATAGTGGGCAACCAATCATTTTAAAGGTCAACGCATGATCCATGCGTAGTCTGCTTGTGCGCAGCTTGTGCACCATGGGGATAAAAGGCATGCCGTTGTTCCGGTCGGGGTCCTTGCCTGCGAGAGTGGCCACTGCGTTGGTGCTCTGGGGCTTGGACCCTGGCTAGCCAGAAAATAAACCTCCTCTTGCGTGATTGCATCCTCGATGTCTCTGCTTTTCTGTCCGGTGGGGCTGTGGAAGGTCGGTCCCTAACAGCCCAAGCTTGGTCGATGTCTCTCAGCCTCAGGGTCTGCCCCATTCTCCTGGGATCACCGTGCCAGCAGTACCTGGCAGTCTGAGTTCCCCTCAGTCAGCTGTAATGCCCCAAAAGGAAAGGTCCTGTTCCCTGGAGGTGCCTCCGGCTGGTGGTGTATTGTCTCTCTGGGCAGCTGCGGGTAGGGTGGGGGGAGGGGAGGAGGCAATATGGCGCCTGCCCCGAGGCTTGGGTCTGTGCACACGGAGGTGCCCGAGGGAGTTGGGAGCCTGTTGCTGCGGCCGCTACAGGCTTACCGCTCACTGGCGGTGGCCGTCTCTGGGCTGGTGTCCGCAGGTCTCTCCGACAGCTGGGGAGCCCACCAGCAGTCCCAAATGCAGGGGAGGGGAAGGTAACCCTGCCACCTACCCTTCCCGCTGGTCTCCGGGCTGCTCTGGCCGTCTTAGCTTTCATTCTCCTCCGCAACTTCCTCCTGTGGAGTCTCTCGTGGTCTCTGGTACCCCTCCTTCCGTCCCTCGTCTGCTGTATGCTTGTCTTCTTGTTTCTTTCTTCTAATTTCTGCTAGAATCTGTCTTTTCTGCAGAGACACTCTGTCTGGCGGTGTTTCTCGTCCACCATCTTGATTCCCCCTCCCCAGTGACCTTTTAAATCTTAAGTCAGAACTTGACAGCAGCCCTGTCCTGTCAGGTGAACCCCGAGTTCTCAGCTGTGAGGCCCTGCTGGGCTTGGCCCTCACTCCCCTCGGACTCAACAGCTCCTTGGTCCTCGCAGAATAGGCCAGGCTTTGGGCTTTGCATATGCTGTTCCCTCCATCTAGAACATTCTCCCTCCAGATACGTGTGGCTCACCCCCTCACCTCATTCAAGTCTGTGATCAGAATTCACCTTCTCAACAATGCCTGTTCTGACCACCTACTTAAAATTGCAGTCCTCCACTTACTGTGTTTATTGTCTTTCTGCCTTCACTAGAAGCAAGCCCGCCGAGGGCAGGGACCTTGCCTGTCTGTGCTGGAGAGCACATCCTGAGCCTCCACAGCAGTTGCTGGTCCGCAGTGGCCCTGGAGTTCTGTGCTGCTGTCTCCAGTTTCCCCTTGCTGGCATTTGGTAGAACTGCACCCTCCCGCCGGCCATGTGGTTTGTTTCGGTTCCTGAAATAGCAAGTAGAAGTGACATGCTATGTCCAGAAGGAACACTTAGGAGCTAATGTGTGAGTAGTTACAGTTCCCCCTTCAGCCTGTTGTGGTGATCCATGATGCCACCCAGGGTCGTGGGGCTTTGTCAGCTCTCCTCCCTCAGTGAGGACCAGGTGGGACAGAGTCCTGGCACCTACGATGGACAGGGAGCACTGACAAGAAAGGAACCTTGTTGTCTTGAGTCACTGAGAAACTGGGGATGTTTGTTATTGCAGAATAGCCTAGCTAATCTTGACTGACCCACTAGGCCCTCAATAAATATTTGTAAATAATTATCAATGAATCCTTTTGTAGTCTTCATAAAGTGCTGAGTTAAAGAACCCCATGTTAGGTATTCATATACATATCATACATAACGATTATGATTATCTTTTGAGTGCCAAGCACTTAAAAGTTTGGAAAGCACAGATCTAAGCATTTTACACATACTTACCCATTTAATTCTCTCTCTAACGCTATGACATAAGTACTATTATTATTCCCATTTTCAAATGGGTACACTGAGGCTCAGAGAGGTTGGCAGGTTCGTGTCAGACCCACTGGACTAAACTTGACTTTTAATCAATATTCTGGAGCTCACAGGTGAACCCAGGCAAGCAGCCTGCAGCAGGCCACAGTCAGGGTGCAGGACCCAGCGGCCAAATGCCTGCAGTTACCGTGCCCTCAGCCACTCGGGGCACAGCTTCTGGGTGAAGAGCCAGTAGGGTGTGTGCTTGGTGGCAGGGAGGGCAGGCAGCTTGCTCAGCGGCCACGCTGGGCGATGGGTCAACAGGGCGCTTCCATGTCTGGTTAACATCTCAGGGTGTTGTAAGTGGTTTAGCTGCCAGCAAAATTCCCCAAAATGTGCTTTGGGGGAAAAAACAGCCAATCAATGTTTTGTGTAAAAAAATGTTTTATGTAAAAAAACAAAACAAAAACCCCCCACCCAACCCCCTCCTTTGCCTTCTAATTTTTAAATCCCTGTGTATTCTTTGGGAAAATTCAATCCATATGTTGTGCCTGTCTTTTATACATTGAAATGTTTCTTAGGGAGTATTTGACTTCCAAAAACCTCAGAGCCTTCCCCCACTTTCCTCTCCCTGTCTTCTATATTACCCCACTGCTCCCAACACTCCAGAAACACGAATTCACATCCTGGCAACAGCAAAGCTCAGGAGAGATGCTAAGGCTGTACTCTGAGAAGCCTGGATGGCCCTGAGCCACCAAGACGCCCAAAGGAGACCCTCGGAGCCGCACCCGCCAGACAGCCCAGCCCTCACCGGCCGGTGTGCCCCGCCCCGCAGGTTGCAGGGCGGGTGCAGCTTGCAGGACCTCACCAGCGCTCTCGCGGTTGGGGTCGGGACAGCCAGACAGTGCACAGGCGTGTGTGAGACCCGACGGGGAGTCGCATTTTGTCGGGGGCCTGGAGCCCAGGTCCGAGAGGGCCTCCTGATGGCGCTACCACCCCCGGCGGCGGCTCTGCGAGCAGGGAGAGCGAGCAGCGTGGCAGGTTCGAGGGCAGCTTGCTCAGGGGCTCAGGCCAAGCCCCAGAGGTCGACGTAATAATGATTATTAATGCCTGACATTCGTGTAGCACTTCATAGTTTTAAAAACGCTGTCAGCAGCTTTGTGTAACCAGTTTTTTGGAGCCAGAAAACTTGGATTTGGATTCTTTGCCCTAGTGGCGCAGCCTGGGCAAATCATCTCATCTCTCTGAGCCTCAGTTTAGTCTCTGGTGAAACGGGGACAGTGGCAATCCCTGCCCCACAGGGTAGCAGGGTAGACGTCTCGGAGAAACGTCTCCAGACCATCCAGGCCGTGAAGGGCGAGCTGGCGGTGCTGCCTGGCGTGGTCCTCAGGGCCTGCGCTGCTCCAGGGTGACAAGTGCTTGGTTTTCCGTGCTTTCTTTTCCTAGACAGGGAAACAGGCGGTTACTTTCCGGCCTAACGCCCTGTCCCGGGTGCCCCGTTGCTGGCAGCGCCTGCCGGTCGCAGGACGCCCATTCCCAGGAGGAACTGCGGCGCCCAGGGAGCGCTCGCCTGGGGACGGCGGGCGGGGAGCGGGCGGGCGGCTGTCCGAGGGAGGGTGGCTTCCAGGGCCTCCGAGGAGTCACGGCAGGAAGGCCGAGCGACAGACCGGGCGCAGAGGCTTCCCTGAGCGCGCAGCACTGGGGCGTGCCACCAGAGAGCCCCGGCCCCGTGTGGACTCCGCGGCGACACCTTCGCAGGAAATGGGAGGGGAGCGGCGAGAGCGGCCGGGCCGCAGTGCTGTTGTGTCGCGCACTGACAACGCGTGGACGCGGGGCTGCAGCGGCCTAGTGTTATGATCCAGCTGTGACACCAGGCCCACCTCAGGACCACGCGTGCGGGGAGCTGGGCACCCAGGGTAAGGCTCAAGTCCGCAGCTCGGCACACGACGCATGGGTGGGTCCCTGCCTGCCCCTCCCCCGGCAGAAGCAAGGTCCTGCCACCAGCTCTGCGCCTCTGCCAGTCTGCTCTCCTCCTGCACCCTTTGCCCAGCGGCCCTGCACCCGCGCAGGGCACACGTCAACGCAGGCCTCCCGCCACCAGCCTTTCCTGACCTGCTTTGCTGAAACGTCCCCTCCGGGCGAGCCACCTTCCAAGCCAGCGCTGACTGCAGTTGCCTCCTTCAAAGCAGGCCTGTGCTCAACCCCTCTTCCCTCCCAGGGCCGGGAGGGTGCTGGCACACACAGCGGACACACGTGTGAAACACGAGCTAGTAAGCGGAGAGGACGAGGGACTCCCCCAGGGTCACCCCGCGTTCAGACCGCGATCACAAGGCGGGTCTGGGGCCTCGGCGGTGTCAGCGCCGCGTCCTCCCGCCGCTCCCAGCCGCGGCTCCGGGCCCAGGCCGCGCCCACGCCTCGCAAGGCCCGTGTCCAGCAGCGGCGTGTGCGGGCGGCAGGTGGAAGGTACCGGCCGGGGTCTCAGCTTTGCGCCCTGCCCTGGGCAGCGCTGGCCGCCCCGGCTCCGATCGCGCCGGGCTCTCAGAGTGCCTCTCTCTGAGCAAGGACAGTCTAACAAAACCGAGGAAGCCTCAACCAGCCGTGCAAGGCAGCCTGCTGAGGAGGCGCCTCCGGGTGAGAGTGGCTGCTGCACTCTAGCGTCACGGGGCAGCTTGGAAAACCAGCAGCACCCGGGCTCCCCCTCATCAATTACATCAGGGTCTCTGGCGGTGGGAGCCAGCGTCAGTATTTTTTAAAGCTCCCCGGGTGGCTGCAATGTGCAGCCACATTTGAAAAGGCTACCCAGGGCACTTCAAAGAAATACCCAGGCCCCAGCCTCACCTAAACCAATCAAATTAGACTCACTCTTGATGTCTGGGCATCATTCCACCGGGTGTGGGTAGGTCTCAGCTGACCCTAACGTGCATGTGGGTGAGAACACCTCCCTGCGCCCCAACACCTCCCCGCGCCCCAACACCTCCCCGCGCCCCAACACCTCCCCGAGCCCCAACACCTCCCCGCGCCCCAACACCTCCCCGCGCCCCAACACCTCCCCGCGCCCCGAACACCTCCCCGCGCCCCAACACCTCCCCGCGCCCCAACACCTCCCCGCGCCCCAACACCTCCCCGCGCCCCAACACCTCCCCGAGCCCCAACACCTCCCCGCGCCCCAACACCTCCCCGCGCCCCGAACACCTCCCCGCGCCCCAACACCTCCCCGCGCCCCAACACCTCCCCGCGCCCCGAACACCTCCCCGCGCCCCAACACCTCCCCGCGCCCCAACACCTCCCCGCGCCCCAACACCTCCCCGCGCCCCAACACCTCCCCGCGCCCCGAACACCTCCCCGCGCCCCAACACCTCCCCGCGCCCCAACACCTCCCCGCGCCCCAACACCTCCCCGCGCCCCAACACCTCCCTGGCCCTGCAGGGAGAAGGCCGCCCGCGCGGTGGCTCAGCGCCTGCGCCTGCACGTGCTGGAGGAGCGCCTCGGCCCTCGCCGGGTGCCCGCTGGCGGCGACCGCAGGGCGGACTGCGCGTGGTCCGGGGCAGCTCGAGCTGCAACCTGGGGACGCACGGGCGCCGCGGGGCCGCCCCGGCCGGGCTGGCGCGGCGGCGGACGCGGAGGACGGCGAGGTGGCAGCAGTCTCCGGAGGGCGCGGGGACGGAGGGCGAAGGGCCCTCTACGCGGGAGGCTCTCCCTCCCGGCTGCAGCTGTCCTCGTCGCCGCGGCACCGCGGGCCGCCGGCCCTCCGGGCTCCCGAGGAGAGAGGCCGCCAGCCGGGCGGCGGGGCGGGCGGGCGGGGCTCAGGGAGCCCCCACAGCACCTGACGGCCACGTGTGAGGCGGGAGGGGCTTTCTCTGCAACCCTCTTCTATTCCTCGCCTTTGCCGCCCTCCGGAGGCGGCACCTGCCGAGACCCCTGCGGGGCAGAGACCGCCTTCTGGAACGGCAGGGCTTGCCCTGGAAGCCTCCGCCGCCTGGTCCAGGCCCGGCAGCCCTGCCTGCTTTCTCGGGCGGCCCCGGGGGAGCCCTCAGCCCCTCCCGGGCTGTTTGCTGATTTCGGAACTCTGCCGTTGAGTGAGACGTCAGGGCTCCCGGGCAAGGCTCAGCAAAGCGAGAGGTAGGAAGGCAGAGGGTCTCCAGGGCGTCCCCCAGGTGCAAGCAACACCCTGCGCCGCCGGCCTCCGGAGGACGCCCGCAGACACGCCCCCCGCAGGACGCCCCGCAGACACACCCCCGGAGGACGCCCCGCAGACACGCCCTCCCGAGGACGCCCCACAGACACACCCCCGGAGGACGCCCCGCAGACACGCCCCCGGAGGACGCCCCGCAGACACGCCCCCGCAGGACGCCCCGCAGACACACCCCCGGAGGACGCCCCGCAGACACGCCCCCGGAGGACGCCCCGCAGACACGCCCCCCGCAGGACGCCCCGCAGACACACCCCCGGAGGACGCCCCGCAGACACGCCCCCGGAGGACGCCCCGCAGACACGCCCCCGCAGGACGCCCCGCAGACACGCCCCCGCAGGACGCCCCGCAGACACACCCCCGGAGGACACCCCGCAGACACGCCCTCCCGAGGACGCCCCGCAGACACGCCCCCGGAGGACGCCCCGCAGACACGCCCCCGCAGGACGCCCCGCAGACACACCCCCGGAGGACACCCCGCAGACACGCCCTCCCGAGGACGCCCCGCAGACACGCCCCCCGGAGGACGCCCCCCAGACACAGCCCCCGAGGACGCCCCGCAGACACGCCCTCCGGAGGACGCCCCGCAGACACGCCCCCCGCAGGACGCCCCCCGACACACCCCCGGAGGACGCCCGGCAGACACGCCCTCTGGAGGATACTCCTCAGAAACTGCCCTCAGGAGGAGGCTCCCAGAAACGTTCCCCCCAGGATGCCCGCAGAAACGGCCCCCAGCTTGATGCCCGCAGGAACTGCCCGTAGAGGACGCCCACTGTAACGGTCGCCTTGAAGATGCCCACAGAAAGAGCCCCCTGGAGGACGCCAGTAGACGCGGCCACCTGAATGACGCCCGCAGGATCGCCCCCTGGCGGACGCCCGCATGATTGCCCCCTGGAGGACGGGCGCGGACGCGGCCCCCTGGCGGACGCCCACAGACGCGGCCCCCTGGCGGACGGGCGCGGACGCGGCCCCCTGGAGGACGCCCGGGGCAACTCCCGGCAGGCAGCGCGAGGCGCTCTTGCCCTGCAGCTGGCACTGGGAGCTGGGCACTGCGCCCGGCCGCTGCCATGCGTTCCCTCTGGACGCCTCAAGGTCGGCAGGTGGGAGCCGGGTCCTGCCCTCGGGCGGTCCTGCGCTCGCCAGGTGTGAGCCGCGCCCTGCCAGAGCCCTCCTGGGGCGCTGGCTGCCTTCCCTCCCCCACAGTAGCTGCTGCGCCCGTCCCCGCCGCCCCTGCCGCCCCTTGCGCGGCTCTCGTGCTCTGCGGTGCCCTGCCCGCGCCGTGCAGCCGCCGTGGCCCGCTACCACAGGGCCGTCCCGGCACGGGGCGGCCACGGCCTCCCTCGCCCCCTTGGAATGGGCGCTGGGGAAAGCCGGGGAAACCAAGTCACTGCAGGGCAGCAACCCTCGAAGGGCGAGGCAGCGGCACAGCTCCTGTTGGCCAGGAAGCGCGGGTCTGCCCCGCCTCCCGCCGCAGGGCAGGGCAGGGCAGGGCAGGGCAGGGCAGGGCAGGGCGGGGCGGGGCGGGGCAGGGCGGGGCAGGGCGGGGCGGGGCCAAGCGGGCGCGGACAGAGGCCGGCTCTAGGGATGCTGCTCGCCCAAGGCCCATGGGGGCCACCAACGCCTGTGCAGTGGGCTGCACGGCTGCCGGGCTCGCTGGGGCGCATAGCAGAGACCGGCGGGAACACGCAGCGGCGCGTAGGGGAGAGCGGGGGGACACGCTGGGGCGCGTAGGGGAGAGCGGGGGGACACGCTGGGGCCCCTAGGGGAGAGCGGGGGGACACGCTGGGGCCCCTAGGGGAGAGCGGGGGGACACGCTGGGGCGCGTAGGGGAGAGCGGGGGGACACGCTGGGGCCCCTAGGGGAGAGCGGGGGGACACGCTGGGGCGCGTAGGGGAGAGCGGGGGGACACGCTGGGGCGCGTAGGGGAGAGCGGGGGGACACGCTGGGGCGCATAGGGGAGAGCGGGGGGACAGGTTGGGGCGCGTAGGGGAGAGCGGGGGGACAGGTTGGGGCCCGTAGGGGAGAGCGGGGGGACAGGTTGGGGCGCGTAGGGGAGAGCGGGGGGGAACACGCTGGGGCGCGTAGGGGAGAGCGGGGGGACAGGTTGGGGCGCGTAGGGGAGAGCGGGGGGACAGGTTGGGGCGCGTAGGGGAGAGCGGGAGGACACGCTGGGGCCCCTAGGGGAGAGCGGGGGGACACGCTGGGGCCCCTAGGGGAGAGCGGGGGGACACGCTGGGGCGCGTAGGGGAGAGCGGGGGGACACGCTGGGGCCCCTAGGGGAGAGCGGGGGGACACGCTGGGGCGCGTAGGGGAGAGCGGGGGGACACGCTGGGGCGCGTAGGGGAGAGCGGGGGGACACGCTGGGGCGCATAGGGGAGAGCGGGGGGACAGGTTGGGGCGCGTAGGGGAGAGCGGGGGGACAGGTTGGGGCCCGTAGGGGAGAGCGGGGGGACAGGTTGGGGCGCGTAGGGGAGAGCGGGGGGAACACGCTGGGGCGCGTAGGGGAGAGCGGGGGGACACGCTGGGGCGCGTAGGGGAGAGCGGGGGGACAGGTTGGGGCGCGTAGGGGAGAGCGGGGGGACAGGTTGGGGCGCGTAGGGGAGAGCGGGGGGGAACACGCTGGGGCGCGTAGGGGAGAGCGGGGGGACAGGTTGGGGCCCGTAGGGGAGAGCGGAAGGACACGCTGGGGCGCGTAGGGGAGAGCGGGGGGACAGGTTGGGGCGCGTACGGGAGAGCGGAAGGACACGCTGGGGCGCATAGGGGAGAGCGGGGGGACAGGTTGGGGCCCGTAGGGGAGAGCGGGAGGACACGCTGGGGCGCGTAGGAGAGAGCGGGGGGACAGGTTGGGGCGCGTACGGGAGAGCGGAAGGACACGCTGGGGCGCGTAGGGGAGAGCGGGGGGACAGGTTGGGGCGCGTACGGGAGAGCGGAAGGACACGCTGGGGCGCGTAGGAGAGAGCGGGGGGACAGGTTGGGGCCCGTAGGGGAGAGCGGGAGGACACGCTGGGGCGCGTAGGGGAGAGCGGGGGGACAGGTTGGGGCCCGTAGGGGAGAGCGGGAGGACACGCTGGGGCGCGTAGGGGAGAGCGGGGGGACAGGTTGGGGCCCGTAGGGGAGAGCGGGGGGACACGCTGGGGCGCATAGGGGAGAGCGGGGGGACACGCTGGGGCGCGTAGGGGAGAGCGGGGGGACAGGTTGGGGCCCGTAGGGGAGAGCGGGAGGACACGCTGGGGCGCATAGGGGAGAGCGGGGGGACACGCTGGGGCGCGTAGGGGAGAGCGGGGGGACAGGTTGGGGCCCGTAGGGGAGAGCGGGAGGACACGCTGGGGCGCATAGGGGAGAGCGGGAGGACACGCTGGGGCGCGTAGGGGAGAGCGGGGGGACACGCTGGGGCGCGTAGGGGAGAGCGGGGGGACAGGTTGGGGCCCGTAGGGGAGAGCGGGAGGACACGCTGGGGCCCGTAGGGGAGAGCGGGGGGACACGCTGGGGCGCATAGGGGAGAGCGGGGGGGGACAGGTTGGGGCCCGTAGGGGAGAGCGGGGGGACACGCTGGGGCGCGTAGGAGAGAGTGGCGGGGACACGCTGGGGCGGGTAGGGGAGAGCGGGAGGACACGTAGCGTTAAAAGGAAATAGGTCCTGTCTCTGTGGCCACTAAGGCAGCACCCTTGCCTCCCTCCCGCTCCCTTCGTGCCCCAGGAGCCCCAGGCACCCGGATTGTGGCCTTTGATACCGTTCACCATAACAAGGAATGAGCATTCTTTGGAGGACAGCTTATTCCGTGTCTTGAAGTAGGAAAAAAGCCAGGACGAGTCTGGAACATCTTGTTGTTGCCAGAAAGTGAGAATGCTTTCAAGATGTCAGGGCAACACTGCAAGGACGAAGGAGCCAAACGGAGGGGCTGCGCCAGGCCTTTGCAATTTGGGAATTAATTGAAACAGGTTGAGCCAGAGAAAGACTGTGGACGCATCACACTACTTAAAGGAGGGTGGATGTAACGGGATATGTTCATTTGTGTTGATTTTAGTAAGTAGGGCATTTCATACAAGCAGGTCTTAGTTTTTCCATTAATCATATATCTGTTTAGGAAGGACAGATAGTACTTGTCTCTGTGTAAGCAGGCAAGAATCAACGCTGGAAACATGGAGTCAGCCACTTTGTTGGGGGAAAGTAGGCACTGTCCCAGGACAAGGCTCTCAGCCCTGGGGTCATACGTGACCGCCAAGTAAGGGAGGGTCCCCCATGTGTTCCCCAATGGCCCTAGACAGGAGCACTACCTACACGGACTCGACACCGCCTCCCTTAGGTAACGGGCCTTCCCGATGGCCTCTAAGCTGTGACACAGCACCAGCAAGGACACCCGCGGCTTCACACTGCTAACAGCCCAGGCCACCACTGCTCGGTGACAGCTGCAGCCCAAGACAATGGGCTATGCGGTGCCGACCAAGCAAGGTGTGAACTCATCTCATTCCAGGGGGAAAATTCAATGTTGTAAAACCCAAACACCTTCCTGAGAGATGTGAACTTAAAAGTCTTATTGAAGTAACAAAGTTCACTTATAAAAAAGCAGCTCGCCTATTTGAATCTCCTGGGACTTTTACAACTCGTATCCCGATGCAGAATCTACTGTTCAATCACCCAGACTTTGCAAGCCCAGCAGTTTGAGGTGGTTCTTTTTCTTCTTCTTGTGGTCTGGTAAGATTGTCAAAAGCCCTAGGAAGGTAAAAATAGTATTTGGTAAAATTACTGAAATTCTAGGAAGGTGTCAAAATTGGCACCCCAGGAAAGTGTGGAATTTAGGATGAGAAACAAAGTGAAATCACTGTATTAGCATTTTCTAACAGGTCTTGGTGTAAGGGTATTAAACAGCTTTGGAGTCATGATATTTTCTGAGTTCTGTATATTTAATACACTTATAGTATTTAAGAGGAGCTGCTGTTTATGAATTTAATTAAATGTTTGGAGGTATTTGTTTAAGTTTGCAATCAGTGTTAAATGTTTGTGAAAATTCAATTTGCTAAATTCATGAATTTTCAATAGACTTTACTTTTTAGAGTTTTAGATTACAGCAAAATTGAGCAGAAAGTACAGACAGTGCCTGTGTACACACTGCCCCCACACATGCACACCCTCCCCGCTGTCAGCTTCCCACATCACATGGTCCCTATAATAACACGTCATTATCACGCCGAGGCCGTAGTTTGCATTAGGGTGCTGGACATTCTATGGATTTGAACGAATGTATAAAGACACGTATCCACCATTATAGTAGCGAACAGGGTAGCTTCACTGCCCTAAATATACTCTCTGCTCCACCTCTTCATCCCAGCATGATTGCTGGGTCACATGGTAAAAATATGCTTAGTTGTTTTTTTTGGGTTTTTTTTTGAGACAGGATCTTGTTCTGTCTCTCAAGCTAGAGTGCAGTGGTGTCATCATAGCTTACTGTAACCTCAAACTTCTGGGCTTGAATGATCCTCCTGCCTCAGCCTCCCAAGTAGCTGGGACTACAGGTGCACCACATCTTGATTGGCTAATTTTTTCTATTTTTTAGTAGAGACAGGGTCTTGCTCTTCCTCAGGCTGGTCTCAAACTCCTGGCCTCAAGTGATCCTCCCACCTCGGCCTCCCAAAGAGCTAGGATTAAAGGTGTGAGGCACCAGACCTGGCCAATATGTTTAGTTTTATAAGAAATTGCCACATTGTCTTTCAACATGGCTGTACCATATTGCAATCCCACCAGCAATGACGGAGAGCTCCTGTTGCTCCACACCCTTGCCAGCATTTGGTGTTTTGGATTTGGGCCACTGTAACATGTGTGCAGTGGTATCTTTTTTTTTTTTTTTTTTTTTTTTTGAGACAGAGTCTCACTCTGTTGTCTGGGCTAGAGTTCCGTGGCATCAGCCTAGCTCACAGCAACCTCCAACTCCTGGGCTCAAGCGATCCTTCTGCCTCAGCCTCCCCAGTAGCTGGGACTGCAGGCATGCGCTACCATGCCCAGCTAATTTTTTCTATGTATTTTTAGTTGGCCAATTAATTTCTTTCTATTTTTAGTAGAGATGGGGTCTCGCTCTTGCTCAGGCTGGTTTCGAACTCCTGACCTTGAGCAATCCTCCCACCGTGGCCTCCCAGAGTGCTAGGATTATAGGCATGAGCCACTGTGCCTGGCCAGACATAGATTTCTGAAGCCAAAGATAATTGAAGGTAAGCCCCTCAGTGTTATACCAAGAACAGGAATATGAAGGGTCTGGTGTCTTGTTTTAAATATGTTTGACTTATTAGCTATGTTAGTAGTATGTGAATAGTTGGAGAAATATTAATAATTTAAGGAGTGATAATTGTTATAAAATTCATAAGATTAATACCTGGGTGTTAAACCAGGTGTAAACAGTTGCTATTCTACTCCATGCCCAGAAACCCTTCAAATTTGAAACAACCACTAGGGCCTTGAATATGGACAGAGCAGCACAGGACTGCGTGGGCATGGCTAGAGAGGGCCAGATTTCTCTCTATGACACCGTAGAAGTATTTTGAAGGGAGTATCGAATGGAAAGGGGCCAATGAAGGTTGGCGAGAGTGGGGGACAAAGCAATATGGCAGGAGCCCAAAGCCCAGGATGATGGAGATGGCTAAGGAAAAAGTTAAGCATAGAGTGGTGTACATTTCATTTGATGTGATTAGCATTGCTGTGATGTGAACCTTCTCCACTTTCATAAGTTGGCTACACTATACATGCTTATATGACTGTTTTCTGTGCAACTACAGGAAAAATGTCCATAGCTACATCCATGACAGAGACAAGAAACAGCCACAGGCAGGGGGAGGTGAGTGAGACCAAAGGATTTGTAGCAGCGGCCTGAAGTCACTTAATGTGGTCACTCCCTCCAAGGACTGTGTAGGAATTCTGTGACAGGGAAGGGAGAGGGACAATATGCGGCATGTGGTGGATGCATAGCCTGTCAGAGCTGGCCCCTACCAGCTTGCAAGCTGATTGCTAAATTTTCAGGTTTTGTGAGCTGGATATCGAACCATTGGTAGACTGAAATCCACCATGGTGGGAGGTATTTACACCACGGAAATTGGCACAAACATTACAAATCAGCAACCCTCCCCCCCATTCCTTGCCCATAGCCACTTGTCAAAAATTTACCAGGACGCCGCCATGGCATGTTCCGCCATCGTGATATGGCTCTGATCCTCCTTCCAGGTTGCTCTGCTGTCACGTCCTGTCTTTGCACCCCAGAAATGCCAGAGGAATCTCGGTTTCCATCTCCTGGCCTTCTGCACACACTTCCCCTTTCCCTAGCTTCTTTCCATATTTTAAGACTCCACTCAAATGTCATCTCCTGAGGAAAGACCCAACTCCAGGGCTGCTGCCAGCACAGACAGTGCCTCGCACACATTAGGAAAAGGGGTACGACCCTCCCATCCTCACCCCTAAAGTTCGAGGCCCCTGAGGGGGGCCTGTGGATCCACTCCTTTCTGAATCAGAAGAACTTAGTGTGGGCTGGGCCCTGTCTCAGCTGCAGAAATGACCTCCCCAGGTGGGTTTAGTGCTTCAAGGACAGCCATGGTGGCACTGAGTGGTAGGTGATGCCTTCTTTGAAATTAGAGAGAAAACTCTGCAGAGCTTTCTTGGATGAGGGGAAGTGAGGGTCGGCAAGAGAGGGGCCTGCTGACCACCGCAGGGAACCAGAGAGAAGAGCCCCTCGTGCCCTGAGGCCTGGGGCTTCGCTGGTCACCCTGTTGGGGACAGGGTCCCCAGGCCTCTGGGCTCCAATGTGTCAGTGGACCATGCCAAGGCCTCACCTGCTGCTGTCTCTGCCATTGCTCCTGGCCAGAGCCACTATCCGACTTGTCAGCAGGACTGGAAGTGGCGAGTTGAATGATAAATTTAGACTGCAGGAAAAATTTTTAGGGCTGCAGAGAGAAGAACTTCTCTTGGGGCTTTTACAAGGCTCTCTGTTGCCCAAAGACAATGCTGTCCCCGATGCTTAACACTCACTTCTGCCCTCAGCACCACCAGTTCTCACTGGGGAAAGGGGCATGTGACATGAAGAGAAAAATGGGAAGATGCCAGCTGAGTTGGCCTCAGGAACCTGCAAGAAATACAGCTGGCCCTGCACACTCTGTCCCTTGTTCACCAAAGACCACTACCAATTGGGGGCTGGGGAGCTGCCAGAGAATGTTCCCTGATACTGTTTCTTACTCAGTAGTGCCCCATAACAAATCCTCTTTTGCTTTAGAATTCTAAGTGTCATTTAAAAACCCTAATCAACAATTATTTTCAAATGCACAAGCTAGTCTTTCTGCTGGTGGCAGGACATTTCCCCAACCCAGCAGGAGAGCGCTTTGGAATGAAGAGGGAGGCTGGGGACCAAGATGGGTGAGCCACCCGTGCCCTGCACAGCCAACATTAGTCTGGCCCAGGTGTCTGTCTTGACCCTGGGCTTTCTGATTCAGACGTGCACTTCAGCTCACCTCTCTGGTTTTAGATTTTCCCGAGAGTGGCTAAGCTTCTTTTTCCTGGAAAGCTGAGTGCCAGTTTCTCCTGAGCCTCTGGTGCCCAAGCAAGCCTGCCCTTGCCGATATCCACACTGTTTTCCTGGGAACCACTCCAGGATGGTTGACTTGGTACTTTTCAAAAACCCTTTTGCTAAAAAAGAAATCCACCTCTGAGCCAGGCAGACCTGCCAGGGGAGGCCTGAGAACATGAAATTCCTTACTAGGTTTGCTAAGCAACTGATGGTATAATAGGACCATGCGGAGCATCCTGTTATGCCTGTCATTCTTGACCTGAGAAACTGAAACATCACATATTTTCTTGTCTCTTCTTTCCCCCTCTTCTACCTATGACTAAAATAGGTCACAGACCTTCCACCTCCATCTAAACAAGCTCTGCCTCTCAGCAAGATGGAACTCCCTTTGCGACTGTGGGCATGGTGTCACTATCTGGTGCTTATTGTGCTTTGACATAAATCATAACCCTGCAAACAGCTCCTGGTGCTTCCCAAGGCTGGGTATTGTGCTAAGCAATGCAGAGCACCATCTCATTTAATTGTCTCAACCACCTTGGGAGGAAGGTAAGTATTATTATCACCATGTTTCAGGAGACAAAGTGAGGCTCAGAGAGTGGTGGAGTTGGAATCTAAACTCAAATATTTCAGAATGGGGGACCATCCTGCCTTCCTGTGACTTGTCAATTCAGTCTGATTGTAAAGCTCAAAGTCTTTGACTAGTCTTTGGACAACAAACTTTATAATATGAGTCCCCTTTTGAGAAAGTAGAAAATGCCATCGCCAGAAAATCTCTATCAACACATGATTACAAGGTAAAATTAATGTTGATTTTACCAGATATTGACAGGTATTGAACTTGTCCTGTCCTGTTTTCTCTCTACAACCTGTGTTTTCTCAGCTCCACATCGTATCTGCTAAGTATTATGTTGAACCATCAGAAACTGATGTTATTGTAGGTCAAAACCAGTAAAACATCAGCAGTTTTATGCATCTCAACCTAGTAACAGACATTGCAACTTCAAAAGCCTTTGCTATCTTCATTACTCCATCCCCCACCCGCAACCAACAGTGTTTCTTGTCCAAATTTTACCCTCATTTCAATTCCAGCTTAAATAATGTCACCTACTCCAAGAAGTCTTTGCTAAATTCCCCACTGGAAACAATCTTTCCTGATCTCCCCTAGCACTTTATTTGTACCTCTCCTCACCATCTTCTAGGCATACTGGTTGTCTGTGTCTATGTGCACATGCTTTGGCGCGATCGAGGAACCGCCTCTAATTCGTCCCTATCCAACGGCTCTTAGCTTCATGTCTGGCACGTGGCGCGTTCAGAGTTTGCATAGCTCGCGGTGCGACCTCCCGCTTCTGCCGGGGTCTATCTGGGAGTCGCGTTCCGGCGTGTGGGACGGGCGGGCGGGCTGAACGGCGGCCTTCCACCCCCGCTGCTCTGCCCGCCTCCCGGCACTGTCCCGGGAGGGGCGAGGACGCACCTCCGGCCCGGCAGCGGAGAGGCCGGAGCCTCCTCTGGACGCGCCCTCCGCCAGCCGGCCGCGAGCCTGCGTGCGCACTGGCGCGCCCTGGACGGCCGGCCGCCCTCCCGCCCACGCGGGGTGCGCGAGTCGCGTCTCCTCGGCCGGTGGCAGCTCCCGCCGTCCCTCCCGCTCGGAGCGGGGCGGGGCGGGAAGGGGAGGCAGACCCGACGCAGGCCCACAGCGCAGCAGGGGCCGAGGCGGAAGGAGCGGGCGGTCTGGGGATGCGGCCGCGACCACTGCCCGCCTCTGCCCCGCCGCGCCGGCCCAGCGACCACGCGCGGCGCGGGAGCCCTTGGGACCGGTTCTGGGGCACGAACCCGGCCCGACCGCACGGAAGCGCTCGCAGAACCGTGAGGAGCGGCCGGGCGTGAGGGCTTGCCGTCGCCGCGCCTCCGCGGAGCCGGGCTGGGAGCGGGCCAGAAGCGCCTGGAGCGGGCAGGGAGCGGGCCGGAAGCGCCTGGAGCGGGCCAGAAGCGCCTGGAGCGGGCCAGAAGCGCCTGGAGCGGGCAGGGAGCGGGCCGGAAGCGCCTGGAGCGGGCAGGGAGCGGGCCGGAAGCGCCTGGAGCGGGCAGGGAGCGGGCCGGAAGCGCCTGGAGCGGGCAGGGAGCGGGCCGGAAGCACCAGGAGCGGGCCGGAAGCGCAGGAAACCCGGAAGAGCGACCAGGCCAGCGCAGTTCCCGCACGTGGCACCCCGGAGACAAGACGGGAGCTGGGCCAGAGTGAAGGCACGGGGGAGGCGGCCCCATGGGAGCCTTGCGTGTCCGGAACCGGAGGCGGCCGGGGGCCAGCAGGGTGGGACGGAAGGGCGCCCGCTCGTGGGAGCAGCACGGGCCACAGGCGGGGACCTTGGCTGCGCGGGCTGGCTCCGCAGCCCCTCAGAGCCCCTGGAGTTGCTCTGAAAACACCAGGAGGCCGCCGAAGGTGTTCTGGTGAGGACCTGGTGCCACTTCGGAACTGGGGACGCAGGAGGAAAATCAGGTTAGGGAGCTAGACGAGGAGTTCCGTTTTGGGTATCCTGAACTTCTTTCCTTTTAAGTGGGAAATAGCTTTTTTCCCTTTATACTATTATGTTGTTTCATTCCAATTTGCTTTGTTGAAAAAGGAAAAAAAATCACGACACATAAAAGCACATAAGTGAATAAAAAATTTCTCTTAATAGTTAACATATCAGTGAATATTCTTTCAAATCTTTTCCCATGCATATATAATTTTTAAAAAGCATAACTAGGACAAGAATATATAACACTTAAAAAGACTTGGGGTGCTCAGCCACACCCCAGGTCAACGCCATCAGAATCTCTGGGGTCTGGGGACCAGGCCTGAGTGGTTTCAAAGCTTCCTGGATGGCTCTATGTGCAGTCCGGGGTGGGGTTCTGGAGCTGAGACAGTGCAGGCAGGAGTGCAGGCAGCCTCTGTCAATTCCTCGCTGCCCCCAAAGGCTCCAGAAGGAATCCCAAATCTTTGCAATAGCAAGAGTCAGTGACCATAAGGGAGTTTAGACTTCTACCCAGTGGAATCAGATTAAATCATGATTCAAAGAACTGAGGAAATGACAGTAAGTTTAGATAATCTGCTCAAGCCCGGTGGATGGGGAGCCTTGATGCGGGAGCCTCTTCAGTGGTCCAGTTCTACACTGAGGCCTCAAGACTCAGGCTTTCTGTGGCCACTGCAATCGAGGACGCTGGTAGCCTCTTAGCAAGGTTAACTTCAGGTAATACCCAAAAAGGGATTATAGACTCTTGGAATTGGCATTTACCTCCTTAAAGAAAGAAGGTGAGGAGGAAAAAGAGTGCCTCTGATTCCCATCAGAGCTTCGAGTCCAAGAACTGTAAACATGTATAGGCTGCCAAATCTCACTCTCAATATATTCCAGTGATCTCATGTTTTCGTATGCACTGGAATAAAAAGAGGCATTTTTATTCAACTCGGATGACAGCATCTTGAGATTTTATGGGGTGTTGTAGAATTATTAGTTAGATCAAGAGCTGCAGTCAATATTTCAGCCATTCAAAGTCGTCATAACAGGCATGTTAAATATACCGAATGACAATTGTCATTGCAAGTTGGACCCTCAAATGTGTTCCCAAATACCAGCGGTAACCCCCGCCCCCACAGGAAAAAGTCTCCAATCAAAGAACCTCTGAGGAGAGCCAAGAGAGGTTTTGGAGAGAACAGCGCATATTTTGAGGTGATTAACATTTTGGTTTTAGCCTCCTCATCTGCAAGGGCGTCATGTGTTACTCGTTTTCTCTTTGGCCAAAGAGACCGCATCCAGCGTCCCGAAGGAGAAGGCTGGAAGTCTTTCAGAAAGCCCTTTCAGGAGAAGCCCAGTGAGAGGGCAAGCGGCGCTCATTCCTTTTATGGCAGATGTCAGCCAGCCAGCTCCTCTCTGTGCCCTGGGCTGCACAGCCACGTGCTCCTCACCCCTGAGCTGAGTAAAGACTGGATCCTAAGATGCTTTCAGTGACCTGTGGGGTAACAGGAGGGTCTAGCATCCCAGTTCCCCCTAACCTTGGAGCCCGCCTTCACTGTCCTCTGGAGTCTTCACCCCAGCCCTGCATGCACATAAATCAAGCAGCAGGGTGGCTCAGAAATATGACGAATACCTTGGCTGGCTCCTGCTTGAAAAGACAAGGGGGGAGGAGAGGGACTCTAAAGTAACCAGGCCTTGGCTGCAAATGCAGCCAGAATTTAATGTTCCTGGAGCTGGCCCCAGCTGGTCAGACAGAAGCTGCCAGGGGAGTCTTCCCTGGGGGCAGCCCCAGCTCTCTACACTCCGGAGGAGAAAAAAAGCTTTGGTGTCTGTCAAGAACATTACTCAAAACATTCTTGGACACTTCCAAGCCCTTGCTGCGAGCACGGAGAAGGGGGGCGGGGGAAGCTTCGCCTGGGCTGGGTTGGCCCTTGGCCTCAGGTCCGAATGCTGCAGTGTTCATAGAGCCCTCCCCCAGGTGGTGTGCGATGCTCGTGTGTGTTCATGTGTGCCTGCATGTTTGTGCATGTACATATGTGCGCATATATGTAGGGGGCTGGTGAGTCAAGAGAGCCCACTGTGAGCCCACAGTTTTAAGTACATTGCCAGCCTTCAAGTTGGGGCCTGCTCAATGCAGGGGTTGTTAGTGTCCGCCCCTCCCCCCGCCCCCGCCCGCATCTGTGTTTCCTAATTTAACGAGCTGCCTGCGTCTCTGATCCCTCAGTTCATTTTTTCCAGAGGGTCAGGACCCTGCTGGAATGACTCTTGAAGAGCCTGCTCTGCCCTCCTGACCAGGGACTCCCAGTAGGTAAAGCCGGGGGCCCTGGGTGGTCCCTCTTGTCCCTCTGTCTGCCAGGCCACTGCAGGGGCCTGCGTGTCCCAGCTCTTCTGTCAGATGCTACAGAGCCATGTCTGCACAGGGTACCAGTCCAGGCTTTGGGGAGCTTCAGTCTAGAGATCCTTTTGGTTTGGTTTTGTTCTTGAGCGTCACGAAGAGATTGTTCCAGCTGCCACAGATGAGAGATTCCGGGAGGCGCCTGCACACAGCAGAGGGCCTGCAGAGAGGCGTCTTTTGGGCAGAGCTCTGGTAGGGCTCAGGGCTCAGATGTGACAGGCTCTGAGCACATGTGTAGCAGAGGCTCAGAAGGGTTGTCTCCCTAAAAAACGTTAATCATGTTAAAATATTTACTCCCCTCTCCAAAACCTCCTCAGCACTTAAAAGCATTTTTTACTGATTTTCTTTTTAAGAGAAGAAGCACTGTGGGGTTGAAGAAGACAGACCATTATCACCACCCCTTCTCTCTGCTCCCCCACACTCCCCTCCAGACCACAGCGTCACTCTTCCAAGCTGGCTGGCAGAGCAATTGCCCTCCTCAGGGCAGGGGTAGATCGCCATCTCAGGCCTCCACCCAGAGGTTTCCTGTCACCAAAGTCATACTAATGCAAATCCATTTTTCATTAGGATAAAATAAAACTCACAAGTGACATCAACTGAAAAATGTTCTTTGAGAGCAAGTTGTTTCCATTTAAAGCTAAGCACATGACAGCTGGTAATTTTTAATGGAAAGTAAAATTTGCTGGGCTGAATGACTATCAAACCACTTCAGAATTTGTGTTTTTAATTTTCCTTTTTGGAGAAAGGCAGTGCTTTGGAGTCCAGCAGAGCTGAAGAGGAATGGAAAGGTCTGGTCCTGTCTCTAATTGTGGCCTTAAAAGACCCTGGAAAAGCATCTGTGAAATCAAGTCCCAATATCTAGGTGTATTAATTTTCCTTACCCTATACCTAAAGCTCATTTAATGAGCTGGGTAGAAAGCAAACTCTCTGTCCCACCATTCATTTGGGCCCTATACCAAAATAGTTGTATGTGTTACTGAAAACTCTCTTGTCTCTTCCCTACTTAACAGAAAATGGCTGGTGTGGAAGCACCTGGAGGATAAGTGGAAGTGTTGCATCCACTGTGATGGATGGGCTGTGCCCCCCTCACACGCTGGAGCCCTCCCCCCAGTGTGATGGTCTTAGGGGCTGGGGCCTTTGGCAGGTAACTAAGTTTAGGTCAGGTTATGATGGTGGGGCTTCCATTACTGGATTAGTGTACTTATAAGACAAGGAAGAGAGCAGAGCTCTCTCCCCACCACGTGATGACACAGGAAAAGACAGCTGTCTGCAAACCAGGACAGAACCTGCTGGTGTCTTGATCTTGGGCTTTTCACCCTCCAGCACTGTGAGAAATAAATGTTTGTTGTTTAAGCCACCCAGTGTATAGTATTTGTTGTAGCTGCACAAAGCTAACACCGTGTTCGAGGAGGCATGAGCTCAGGGGTGATACCCACATACTTGAGCATAGTCAGACATGAGAGAGGAGTGATGTGAGACTAGCTATTCTGCACAGTCTGTTTCAGATCAATATTAATTCAGTTTCTCTTTTCTTCCGGAATCTTCTAGCACTTCTAGAATGTATAAACACATTTGTTGTCAATAGAAAGCCTCTCTGGAACTGGGGGACAAGGTCAAAGGGTATCAGGCTTTGAAGGAAAGCTATGAGAATTTCTACAATGTAATCAAGACTAAGCACCTACAGGTGCAACCCACCCTCAGGGAGGTTTTGCAAATGCATTGCTGAGAATTTCATGGCTTGTTATTAAACATCAAGGTTAACAGCCCAAAGTTTATTGGAAGATTAAATTATATAAAGCAATGACAAAATAAGTTGTTATTAATAAGTTGTCAAATAATAAGCCATGTTATTTGATGAGAATTGAAGTGGATAGGCATGAAAGATCTTGTGAGGAGCCTAGAAAAGGAGAGCTGAAGAGCAAGAGCAGGCGGTGTTTGCCCAGGAGTGCCAAGCGAATGGTAGAGAAGGCACAGTCTGAGCCGCACCCTCGATGCCTGTGCTCGGATCCTGCCTGAGAAGCAGTTTCCAAGCGCTGATTCAGCTTCTGTGGTGCACAGCAGGAAGGGGGTCCTGGATAGTGATTAGAAAGGCGTGTCCCTCATGTACGTTAGCTCAGCTGGCACTCTGGTTTTCCCGTCAGTCGGCTGCGGGATTTGGCTGGCAAGAGTCCATTCATTGGGGCCTGGTAAACCTTGTGTGGACATGTTACAGGGCGTTTCTGGAACTTGAAAGTTAAGGGCCAGAGCTGGACCCAGACCTGTCCCAAGGCACAGATGCCCTTTGAGCCTCAGTTCGGTTGTCCGCAGCCACGGAACAGCATCACCTGGCAACTCAACACAGCTGCCTCGGCTCCCACTTGCTGATGCGCCTTTCTGCGTATTTTGTCTCTCGTACACACGTCTTTCCTCTCCCTGCTTCTCCCTCGGAGTGCGAGGTTTTCTGCAGTACAGGGTGGTCTCTCCTGTTATACGTTAAATGTGCAAGCTCTTGACCTCAGGACACATAACTTTGTAAGTAAAGATATTTGAAAAGGTGATAGGTAAAAGTATAATTTATTGATCTGTTTTGGAATCCAACGATAAAAAGCATAGTTAAAACAGAAGCTAGCCGGGCGCGGTGGCTCACGCCTGTAATCCTAGCTCTCTGGGAGGCCGAGGTGGGCGGATTGCTCAAGGTCAGGAGTTCGAAACCAGCCTGAGCAAGAGCGAGACCCCGTCTCTACTATAAATAGAAAGAAATTAATTGGCCAACTAATATATACAAAAAATTAGCCGGGCATGGTGGCGAATGCCTGTAGTCCCAGCTACTTGGGAGGCTGAGGCAGGAGGATTGCTTGAGCCAGGAGTTTGAGGTTGCTGTGAGCTAGGCTGATGCCACGGCACTCACTCTAGCCTGGGCAACAAAGCGAGACTCTGTCTCAAAAAAAAAAACAAACAAACAAACAAACAAAAAAAACAAAAAAAACAGAAGCTAAAATGTTCTGTTGTTTGATTTTCAGTTTTTGTCTGAACTGACTCTCCACCCCAGCCTACTTTCTTTACAGATAATTGTCGGGACTCAGAAAACAACACCCCCAAATGAAGGCCTCAGAAGCAAAAGTTCTTCTCTGACCTTCTCCGGCTCTCAGTCCCTCTCTCCCCCAAGGCTGGCCATAGAGACTAGAATCTCTCATCTCCCAGGTGGGTCATAGAAACCAGAACCCCTTTGCCCCAAAGCCAGCCAGAAAACCTGAAAATATCACTCTAACTTTCCCTCTGTGTAAAAACTGGCTATAAAAAATTATCTGACCCACCTTGTTTGACTATAGGTCATAAGACCCCCATTCCAGAGAGAGTCCTAACCCATATCCAGAAGGAAGGAATGCATGCTCAGAGAGACCAAGAAGAATCTAGACATACAGACCTTGCTAGGTTTCCCTACTCAGCTGATTAGCATTAGAGTGTATCCTTTTTGTCCAATCATAATTCTGTCTGCATGGTTCTCCATACCTTGTTACACTTAAGCATAAATATAGACAATTTCCCTTGTACCTTTGGGTCTTCATTATGAAGGATCCTGTGTATACACATTAAATAAATTTGTATACATTTTCTCCAATTAATCTGCCTTTTGCAAGTTGATTTTTCAGTGAACCTTCAGAAGGCCAAGGGACATGTTCCCCTGGGCCTATACACAAGCAAGAAATTCCATTCATCACACCTTTCTGACTTGGGCCTCTGGCTTTTTTTTTTAAGACAGAGTCTCACTCTGTTGCCCGGGCTAGAGTGTCGTGGTGTCATCCTGGCTCACAGCAACCTCAAACTCCTGGGCTCAAGCGATCCTCCTGCCTCAGCCTCCCTAGTAGCTGGGACTACAGGCATGTGCCACCATGCCTGGCTAATTTTTTCTATATATTTTTAGTTGTCCAGCTAATTTCTATTTATAGTAGTAGAGATGGGGTCTCGCTCTTTCTCAGGCTGGTCTTGAACTGAACTCACAGGATCCTCCTACCTTGGTCTCCCAGAGTGCTAGGATTACAGGCATGAGCCACTGCGCCCGGCCTCCTCTGGCTTTTGTTTTCTGTTAGTCTGTCCTCTACTTGCTATTAAGTAAGATGCTATTTGAGGGCTGATTAGAGCTTGCAGTATTTACATTTATTTCCAATTACATTGTTATAGATAATTATTATAGCCAATCACCATTATGAACTACACACCTCTCAATCATCCTGTAACAAAAATATTGCTGAACTTGGATGTCATAGTGACAGCAGTGCAGTCTTACCACAGGGCCTCAGCAACAACTTGGGAGAAGGGATGTGTGCGGGAAAAATGGGGCTTCAGCCAGCGTACAAGAAGCAGAATTCTGGTTGCACCCTTGGCTAGAAGCGTGAGTTTGGGCAAGATCCTTTAGCTGAGACTCCATTTTCTCATTTGTAGTGATGTGGATAACAATTCCTATTTCATGGGCTCGGTGTGAGGGTTAGATAACATGACATATGTCGAATTCACAGCACACTGTCTGGAACAGATGGAGCAAGATACATGTTACTTCCTTCTGGTCTTTCTGCATCCAGGGCACAAGGTGAGGGAAGATTGCAATTTTGCATGAAGAGCCCTTCTAGAACTGCCAGGGCTTGACCTATATGGAAGTGGTCCAGAAGCACCCCAAATTCCTTTCCAGGGGCTCTGTTATAGCTTGGCTCCACAAACACGAAGGGGGAAGAAAAGTCTGTGTGTACAATGATGTTATGAAATAAGAAACGAAGAAGTCATGCTTCACCATCAGAATGGAACAACTTCTGGCCCTTTTGTTAGAAAGTTGCCTACAGCCAGCTTGTCTGACAGGGAACCTTAGAGACAGATCACACTTCAAACTTGCTTGATTTCACCTTCCGCTGTTTGCTAGTGCTATTCACAGAGAAAGAGCAGAACAGCCACTTTCAACAGCGGGCAAGTCCCCATAAAGCATGCTCCTTGCTGCTGGGCGTGAGTTCCCGCTGGGCCTCTGTGCTAGCATCTGGCAGCTGCTGAGCGGCTCCCAGGGCCAGCCCCCGAGCTTGCTTTTCCACGCATTATCTCATCCAACCTCAGGATGACCTTAGGAAGGAGGAACCTTCTTCATGCTGTCTGTACAGATGAGGCGACAGGCATGAGTGACAGGAGCTGTGTGTGACACAGGCAGTTGGACATGAAGGGTGCTGGGGGTGAGGCTCCCACTCTTCTCTAGAAAGGGCACCCTGTCGCCAGCGAGGGTGATGGGTCGCCACGGCGCTGCAGTCACTGCCTAGCAGAGGGCAGGGCGGCCGCTCCCTCTGCTTACCTGTGCTCCCGCTTGGGGACAGGCCATTGGTCTCTCTCCCTTGGAGCAGAACCACTTCCTGCCCGGTTTCCCAGCTTCCACTCTCCAGCTCTTCATTCTGGCAATTAAAGTCCTGAGCAATTAGGCTCAAACCCAAGTTTCCACCTTTATGTCCTGCCGCTTCTCAATGGGAACTCTTCCCTGCCTCCACTGTATGCTTCCAGTTCTTGCTTTCGGTTCTTTTCCTCTGGCCCTAAATCCTGCCCACCCATGGATCTCCCCTCCTCCGAAGCCTGCCCTGACCTCTCTAGGCCATGGTGCTTTTCTGAATGTGCAGAACTTTCCTACCCTAGCGTGGGCATCCAGCACATTTGAGCAATTTAGGATTGTTGTGCCAACCACTCTGTGTTTGCATTTGTAGTGAGGTGGTGAAACTCCTGGGGCCAGATGCAGCACAGCCCAAGGCCCATGGGGACACTCTGTCCCAGCACAGACATTGGGAAAAAAAGAGTTGTTTTTTTTTTTTTCTTTTCCAAAAAAAGAGTTTACATTTACATGTTGACAGCACAGGAATTTTTTCAGCTAGAAACTGTTGTTAGCAAGAATAATTAAAACAAAGCTGCTGGGTTTGTTCTTTGAGTTTCATAGTAAAACAAAGTTATTTGCGGAGCGTTTGTGCTGCTAGTTCTGGGCACTGAAATTGCAAATTACAGCTCTGAACGCCAGTGTCCACCAGGGCTAAGAGCCAGACCAGAGTTTGAATCCTGGCTCCAACTCCTTGCTGGGTAACTATAGGCAAATTCCTAAACTTCACTGAATTTTCTTGATGTAGTTCAAGAAGAATTATCCCTTCCTATTAGGTTGTCCTAAGGAATAAGTAAGATGTTGTATATAAAGTGAATAAGATTAGAACCAAGTCATCAATGACCATATGATGGATCGAATTGGGTAAGTTTCACAAAATACATTGGGAATTCAGAATGGTGTCTGTAGGGACCTGGTGAGAAGACACAAGGCAGTGGGGTGAACAGGAGACCAACTGCTTAGTACCTTTGTTTAAGGTGAGTTTGGGTTCCAGGTACAGGAACAGGGTGATGGGGAGGTAGTTGCCACCAGACAGGAAGTGTGTTGTTTCTTCCCAGTGACCTCGGGGGACACTGCCTTGTCTGGCTCAACTGCTGAGCAACACGCCCCCCTGTCTCATGCAGGTGATCACTCGCCAGGCACTGGCTGCTTCTCAGCTCTGGTGTCTCCCGCTGGCTGTGAGACTCCTGGCCAGGGACTGCCTCCTCCTCCCAGAGTGCCTCCCAGGCACAGGGCAGGAGTTCAGCACATACTGGTCTTTACTGGACATTACCAAGTACTCACTTTCCAAGGATAAAAGAAGCAGGACTTCTCTCTAGACAGACTTGCTAACCAACACATGGATAATTAAGATGTTGCAAGGAAGTGATTGGCACAAGTTCAAGGAGCTGCTTTTCATAAACTCTGCAGGGAGGCGCAGGGGTTACATTTTTTGACAGCTATTACATAGCTCAGGGCAGATGGAAGAACAGCAAGTACAAAAGAACTTGATTTGAGGATGACCTTTGGCTTTGTTTGGCAACTGTTTACCGGACACCATGGTAGCACGCCCTGCGCTGGCGTGGTGTGAGAGATGCCGCCCCGCCAGGAATGGAGAATGGAAATATCTGAGAGTAAAAGCCTAATTATTTTAAGACACATCAAAACAAAAGCAAAGAGGGAAACAAGCTGGCTTGAACAGTCCATGAGACGCCAGCGTCTCCGAGGAGCCCAGCGCCGTCGGGGAGTGGAAGGCAGCCAGGGCGGGCCGGGCGCGGGCCGGGCGTCCGCCCACGCGAGGGCGAGCGCCCCTCTGCCGAGCCCGGGCACGTGGCGGGCTCGCGGGGAGGGGCCCGGCCTGCGCCGTTTGGGGTTCATTTCTGGCCTGTGAAGGTCCCATGGCCTCTCCTCTTTAATAATAACAAAACAAGACATAGAGGCTTCTCTGCCTTAATTTGAGACTAAGGGAGAGAAACATCGTTAATATCACCTGGTTATAGTTTTAAAAATTAATAAATCGGGGTACACGAGCAGAAATTTTGTGAGAGATCTCCCTACTAAAGTATTTTCTGCAACTGTGTTATTCCTTATTAGCACATGTAAAACTTAAAGGTGGCCTGCCTTTTTCCCTTTCTCTTTTTTCCTTTTTCTCTCTCCCTTTCTTTTCTCCTTTCTCTCCTGTTTCCTTTTTCTCTTTTCTTTTCTTTTTCCTTTTTCTTTTCCTCTCTGCGGGCCTTGGGGCCGCGCCGGCCTCTCTGCGGGCCCGGGGAATCCGCGCCGGCCTCTCTGCGGGCCCGGGGAATCCGCGCCGGCCTCTCTGCGGGCCCGGGGAATCCGCGCCGGCCTCTCTGCGGGCCCGGGGAATCCGCGCCGGCCTCTCTGCGGGCCTTGGGGCCGCGCCGGCCTCTCTGCGGGCCTTGGGGCCGCGCCGGCTTCGCCAAGAGCCGACAGGAAGACTAGGGGGCGCGGGGACTGCGGCGAACCGGAAGGGGAACGGCCCTACTTAAGGAATTCAAATACAAAACGTTGTGGCTCCTGTAGTTTCAAAATGCTTTGTGCTGCTGCAGGGGAAGAAACGGAACCGCAGACGTTCTGGAATGACATCCATGAGTGGCTATGTCGCTGCGAGCAGCTAAAACACCGAGATTGCTCCGCAGAGGTCGGAGGAGGTTAGGTGACCCGCCCCAGCCCAGGGCCCTGCGCTCCGGGCCGCCGGGCACGCGCAGGACCCGCGGCGGGCCTCCCTCCCTCCCTCCCGGCGGGGCGGGCCTCCCTCCCTCCTGGCGGGGCGGGCCTCCCTCCCTCCCTCCTGGCGGGGCGGGCCTCCCTCCCTCCCTCCTGGCGGCCCGGGCCTCCCTCCCTCCTGGCGGCCCTCTCGCAGCGCGCGCTCAGTGCGGGGTCTCCGACGCTTCCCTTTCGAGTCCACTCTCTAACTTCCTGTGGCTGTCCGAGTGTGGCCCTCACACCAGCAGCACTGGCTGCACTTGAGGCCCAGTTAGAAAAGTGAATTCTTAGGCTGCAGCCCAGACATGCTGATTCAGAACTCCCGGGGATGGAGCGCAGTGACCTGTCCTAACAAGCCCTCCAGGGGACTCTGGTGCCCCTCAAGTCCAGGAGCCACTGTCCTAACTCTCTGCGGTGCTTACACACCGGTGAGCTAAATATCGGTCCCAGCCTGGGCTGGATATTCAAGTCCCCTAGGGAGCTTTCAAAGCATTATTAATGCCTGGCCTCCCACCCACACATTTTGATGTAATTGGTCTGGTGTGCAGCCTGGGCCTTGGGAGTTTTAAAAGTACCCCAGGTGATTCTAAATTGTAGCCAAACTTGAGAACCACTGATTTAAATAAAATACGAAGGGAGACAATTGTACTATAAATGAAAGATTTGGTAGAAATCCAAAAGTGAAACATGCATACTGACAGAGAATGGGGAAAAAGGGGCTAACATGAAAGATTAAACTCTAAATATAGAAGTATAAGAGAGATTATTTGTGTTAGACACTATTGGAGATATTTCACCCTCAAGATTTAAAGAAGGCTGGAAAGCCCATTACCTCCTCAGGAACAGGTATATCTTGCTGGCTTCTAAATTGCTGTAGGTTACTGTTACTTGAAAAATCTTCTTTACTGCTTCAAAACATACATAGTTCATTATGTTATGAAACACTTTCTTTCATTACTTCAGGTGTTTTCTTAATTGTCCTTTTACCTTTTCTGTGAGTTCAGCGAGAGTAGATGCCATAAGCTTGAGCTGTAACAGGGAGCCTAAGGACACGGCCAGACAGGAGTGGGAGATGCCCCCAGCAAAGTGCCGTCACCGCACAAGCCTTCACGCTACCAGTCAGCTCAAAGAACAGAGGGCACCCAGATACTATGGTGACCAATGCAAAATTGGAATATAAACCTTTTCTTAAAGAAGGAAAAATATGAAAACAGAAATGAGTTTTCCTTTAAGAGGGGAACCAGTTTTAAATAAAAGTAAGGAATCCCATAGAATTTATGTCACCCAATGTAGTAAAGTAGCTTGACTTGGAATCAGATGTAGAACTTCATTAGCTGTTCCCTGGCAAGTTAGGCTAGAATCAGAAGTCTCAATTCAAATTGCACCAGGCCATACTTTGGACTTTTTCTTAGGTTGTCTAACTCAAAGATCCAGGCAGATACAATCACACTCAAAAGTGTCGTCATTTCTCTTTTAAAATGGAAATCCTAGCCCCATGTATGTGTGGTAGATTTGTTAAAACATGATTTGGCTAGCATAAAGTCATAAAACATGGTTACTAGAGGACTTAATGGCTGGCAGCAGAGGTTCATTGATTGTACATATTGTTAATTGCTTACAAATCTCCAGGTTTTTCTTCCCCATTTAATGGAAAAATGTCCTATTTCCCATAAAACCTTGTAATAGTGTCTGGTAATCAAAACATCAACTTGCTTGTTTGCCTTTCTTCTGCAAAAGCTTAATACAGATGCTAATAGTTTCTGAACCTAAACTGAATGGAAAGCTTGGTTTTGATAATTATGTAATGACAAAGCAAATTCAGCAAGAGTTACGTCTAGTTGAGCTTGAGCTGTGGGCAAATCAGGTGCAAATTTTAGTGTGCACCAGGCACTGTCCTCAGATTCTGGTTGGGGTGGCTTTCAGAAATCTGCATTTTATGCAAGTCCCCTAGTGATTCTAACCCATGTGGGTGAAATACCAGTCTTAATAATAACAACAATGGGAGCTCTTTTAAAGGTAGCTTTTATGTTTTTCTCTACTTGCCAGTTTGTCTGTAAGGAATATACTTGGCTTATGTCTTTATTTGGTTTACAGGTGAAGATACTCCTCAGTTCACTGTGAATCCATAGGTGACTTCGAAGACCTGTCTCTTGTTCTGTTTAAAATTTACCCTTCAATCCCACAGCCAGTGCCCGACTCCACGGGCACCCCTAGCAGGCACAGGGTGTGTGACTGGCTCTAACGCCCTCACACTGCGTGCTTCCCACGTGCCGGCCTGCTCTAGGGGCTGGAGATGTATGGAGCGTGGCCTCACAAAACCATGACCTGGGATCTGACATTGTGCCCACTTTGCTGAAGGGGAAATTGAGGAAGGAGGTTAAGTCATCTGCTGAAGGTCATGCAACTAGTAAGCGACAGAGCCAGGATCTGAACCCAGGCAGTTCAGCTCCAGTATTGGAGTTCTTCCTCCTATGCTCTGCACACCCACGACTCCCTAATACTGCCAGGGTGCTTTTACTTTTGTCGTGGCCTCACCAGTGTACACCCTCACCTGAATGGATGAGGGTCATGGTTTTCTCCATACCATAACTGGTATTATCTGGCTTTCTATTTCTCACCAGTTTGACAGAAGTAATGTGACAGCTCTCAGATGATTCAGTTCACACTTCTGTGAGGCTGAGCATCTTTTCGTAAGTTAGCCAGACTTCCTTCTACACATTGCCTAGTCATGTCTTTAGCAGCCCATTTTTCTACTGAATATATTTTATTGATTTGCAAACATTTCTGTATACTCTTCACATTAATCCTTTGTTCTTATAAACTCCAAATAATTCTTCCAATTTGTCACCAGTCTGTTAACTTCGTATTGTCGATTAAACAGAGATCCTTAGTTATCTTTATGGAAGGCTTTGAAGGATTTGAGATCTTTCCCATTAAAGTTCAGAGATATCCTTTTGTAGCTTTACCTTTAATAATTAGGTCTGTAATTCATCTGGAGTTCATCTATGTATAAGGTGTGATGTAGGAATCCAACTTGACTTCTCTCCATGTAGTGAGACAATTTTTCCAATAACATATATTAAACCTGTCTGTTCCCCATAGGTGCCACTGCTAACATTTTTCAAGGTCATATTTATGGTCTTTTTCTTATCACAGTAAAACACATGCCATTAAAATATACCATCTTCACAACTTTTAAGTGTATAGTTCAGTGTTATTAAATAGACTGTCTTTTTGTGACTGGTTTATTTCATTTTAGCATGCTGTTCTCAAGGCATATTGTAACATATGTCTGAATTTTCTTCCTTTTTAAGGCTGGATAATATTCCAGTGTGTGTATACACCACATTGGCTTATCTGTTAATTCATCAGTAGACATTTGGTTTCCTTCCATGTTTTAGCTGCTGTGAATAATACTCCTATGAATATGGGTATACAAAGACATCTTTAAGACCCTGTTTTCTATTCTTTTGGCTTTATGCCCAGAAGTGGAATTGCTGGATTATATAGGTAGTTCTACTTTCAGTGTTTTTGAGGAACTGCCATACTCTGTTCCATAGCAGCTGCACCATTTTACATTTCTACCAACAGGGCACAATGGTTATAATTTCTCCATATCCTCACCAAAATTTGTAATTTTCTCTTTTTCTTTTATAGTCGACATCGTAATGGCTATGAGGTGATATCTCATTGCAGCCTTGATTCATATTTCCCTTATGGTTAGCAATGTTGAGCATTTTCCCATATTTTACTGGCAATCTTCTTTGGAGAAACGTCTGTCCAAGTTCTTTGGCCATTTCTGAATTGAGGTGTTTTTATTGTTGAGTTTCAAGAGTTCTCTATATATTCTGAATGTTAATCCCTTAGCAGATATATGATTTGCCTACATTTTTTCCCCATTCTGTGGGTTGCCTTCTTACTCTGTTCATATTATCTTCTAATGCACATTTAAAATTTTCATGAAGTCCCAATTTATTTTTTTTGTTGTTGCCCATGCCTTCGGTGTCATAGCTAAGAAATCATTGCCAAGTCCAATGTTAAGAAGATTCTGCCCTATGCTTTCTTCTGATAGTTTTATATTTTTAGGTCTTTGATTATTTTTGAGTTAATTTTTGTATATGGTGTTAGGTAAAGGTCCAACTTTATTCTTTTGCATGTGGCCATCCAGATTAACCAGCACCATCTGTTGAAAAGACTGTTCCTTCCTTAAGGGTGTTTTGGCACTCTCATCAAAGATTGACCACGTATGTGAGAGTTTATTCTGGGGCTCTCTATTCTATCCCATTGGTTTGTCTATTTTTATGCCGGTATCACACTATTTTGATTATTGTAGCTTTGTAGGAAGTTTTGAAATCAGCAAATGAATTCTCCAGCTTTGTTCTTAAAAATTCTTTTGGTTACTTGGGGTCCCTTGAGATTTCATATGAATTCCAGGATTGGTTTTTCCATTTCTATGAGAAACATTGTGACTTTGGCAGGGATTGCATTGAACCTGTAGATTGCCTTGGGTAGTATTAGTATCTTAATGATATTATCTTCTAATCCAGGTACGTGGTTTGTTTCTGTTTATTCATGTGATCTTTCAGCAATGTTTTGTAGTTTTCATTGTACAGGTATTTCATGTCCTTGGTTAATTCCCAAGAATTTTATTCTTTTTGATCCTTTTGTAAATGGAATTGGTTTCATAACTTTCTTTTTAGATTGTTCATTGTTGGTATATGGAAATATGACTGATTTTTATGTGTTGAATTTGTCTTCTGCTACTTTGCTGGATTCATTTATTTGTTCTAATTGAAAGGGTGTTGAATTCTGTCAAATGCTTTTTCTGTATCAATTGAGATTTTCTTCATTCTGTTAATATGGTATATTACATCAATTTTCATGTTGAATCAACCTTACATTTCAGGAATAAATCCCACTTGGTCATGATACATATATATATTCATTGGAATATGCTGCTGAATTCGGTTTGCTAATATTTTGTTAAGGATTTTTGCATCAATAATTCATAATGGATACTGGCTTGTACTATGCTTGTAATCAGGGTAATACTGGTCTTGTAAAATGAGTTAGGAAGTATTCCCCCATCTCCATTTTTTTTTAAGAGTTTGAGAAATATGGGCATTAGTTGTCTTTAAATGTTTGCTATAATTCACCAGTGAAGCTATCGGGTCCAGAGCCTTCCTTTGTTGGAAGATTTTTGATTACTGAGTAAATCTCCTTTCTAGTCTATAGATCTATTCAGATTTTCTATTTCTTTGTGATTTTGTCCTGGCAGGTTTTGAGTTTCTAGAAATTTGTCCATTTTATCTAGGTTATCCAATTTGTTGGCATATATTTATTCACAGTACTTTTATAATCCTTTTTACAGCTAATTTCATTAAATAAAAAAATGTAACCAATGTATCAAAAGTCTATTTAGAGTAAGGATTATTATGCTTTTAGCTGTGACAGTACTAAAGTACACGTAAGGGCCTTAAGTTGGGCAGAGGTTTGAGAGAGGTGCAAAAAAAAAAAAAAAAAAAAAAAATCTTCAGAGCCTGAGTCAGAAAGAAATTAGGCTAGGATTATAGGAATTGAGTCAAAGATATTATTTTATTTAATATGGAGGGGGGATTTGGCAGGTGGGACGTGCAACTTTTACTCCATAGTTTTTGTATTGCTTAAACTTTTTACAATGAGGATGTAATACTATTTTTTTTTTTTTTTTTGAGACAGAGTCTTGCTCTGTTGCCTAGGCTAGAGTGCCGTGGCATCAGCCTAGTTCACAGCAACCTCAAATTCCTGGGCTCAAGTGATCCTCCTGCCTCAGCTGGGACTACAGGCATGCGCCACCATGCCTGGCTAATTTTTAAATATACTTTTAGTTGTCTAGCTAATTTTTTTCTATTTTTAGTAGAGATGGGGTCTCGCTCTTGCTCAGGCTGGTCTTGAACTCCTGAGCTCAAACGATCTGCCCGCCTCAGCCTCCCAGAATGCTAGAATTAAAGGTGTGAAAGGATGTAATACTTTTATAAGAATAAAAAAAGCAACTAGCTTCTGGTTTAATTAAAGCTCAGATTAAATAGTCCAATCTGACATCCTGAGTACCTCTTTTATCTATTGCTATCAGAGTTATCTTTTCAGACTTGGAAGAACCATACAAAGATAGACAAAAATATCTGCAGGTCTGTGCTCATTCAGAATGTTCCCACAAGTCTGCTTTTGGTCGAAACATGTAGCTTTTAGCTCAACAAATACTTCAAGGGTAATACACTATGGCCCAGGTCATGAATATACTCATGCTATTAATTTATCTACTTCTACAGCCAGTAGGCTAAACTTCTATGACAAAGGTTAACTTTCAAGAACTCTGCCATTTATAAGCTGAACTCTTTCCTACAACCAAAACAATATATTGAACTTATGAGATATGTTACTCACATAGAGCGTGGCTTCTCAACCTTGGAACTATTGACATTTTGGAACAGATAATGGTTTTGTTGTAGGGGATGGCCTGTACAGAGTAGAGGTTAGCAGCATTCCTTGCCTCTCTACCTGCTAGATACCAGAACCCTTCAGTGGTGACAACCAAACATGTATCCAGACACTGACAAGTATCTCCTTGGGGAAAAAATCACTTACAGTTGAGAATCAGTGACATACAGGAGAAATTTAATTACATGTTGATATCCTGAATTCTGCAACATTCCTATGACCAGTGTTTTATTTACTACTGACTGGTAAGTCACCCAGTGGTGGCTGAGATGGCCACCTATTTTCTGCCTAACAATATAAATATGCATTATAAGAAAAAGTAGAAATTTAAGTTGAAGATGAGTTTTCCTAAAAATAAAATGAAAAAAATTATTCTTGGGTTATAATATAACAAACTTAGAATTCATACTGGGCATGTGCTGTATTTCTGAGGTTTTCTGAGAAGACTGGATAATTAAACTCTTTGGCATGCCACCACTGCTTCTAATCCAATGTTGCACTGGAGCTCCTTGACAAATAAGGTTAAGACAAGAAAAAAAAATAGGGTACAAAAATTGAAAGGAAGAGGTAACTGTTCTTATTTGCAGCTAATATGACTCCAACAGAGTCTATGGACAAACCATTAGAACTAGATAAGAGAGTTCAACAAGGTTGGTGGATGTAAGGAACAACATAAATGGATTCCTACACACAGTAATAATCAATGAGGAAATGTAACAAAAAAGATCACAGTCATAGTAGAAATAAAAATGAATTTACCTAAATATAAAATTTTCAAAACTGAATTCTCAAGTAAGTCTTATAAAGCAAATCCAAAGCAATTCCAATAAAAATAACAATAGTGTTTTCATTGAACATGACAAGCTGATCCCAGAATTTACAGGAAAGACAAGAGTCAAGAATAGCTAAGGCAATTTTGAAAAATATACACTTACCTCACCATATATTGACTTACACAGCTATATTCTAACAACGACAATATGGTATTGGCTTGGGGACAAACAACTAATGAAATAGTAAAGGGACTGAGAAAATTATGCATATATAGGAAACTGATGTATGACAAAGGTGGCACTGTGTGAGGTAAAAGGTTGACCCAATCAGAGAATTGTCACTCTCTTGGCTCTAGTAAAGGGACAGTGAGAATTTTCAGGAGAAAATTGTTGAAAACTGAGTTATGGTTTGCCAAAACATTGGGCATTCAGTCCTGGCTGGGTGGTGGGGTTCCTAAACCACTTAGAGGCTAAGCTCATGATGAATTCTTAGGGCATAACCGACACCCACAGGACACTAAACACAGGTATTTCTACTTGCAATTTAAAACTCCACAGGCTGGAAGACGGATTTTGTTTTCAGAAATGGTAAAATGAAAAACTGTTATATCTTAGAAACTATAGACTACAATATTACTGCTCCTATCATATCACATATGCAGGATGAAGAGATGCAGTTGGAAACATGCCCTCGGCCTCGACTCCCCACAGCCTGCTTGTCTACATGCCAGGCTAAAGAAGAGCCACTAAGGTTTACAGGGCTTTCCCTCCACTGACAGTAACCTTGTTGACTATTTTAGAAAAGGCAAAAAAAAAATCAATTTAAAGTTTATTTGCACTTTAAAAGTTAATAATAAAAATGCAAATATGGTAACAAAACATCGTCACACAATCTATCATTTTCAGTAATTTATTGCAATAGAAATATTTCAGAAAACTGTACTTAAATTCATTTTAAGTTAGCTTATGCAAACACACTGAAGATCACACACTTGCATTTGCATATTAAAAAGAAACAAAAGTGAGAGGAACCACGATGCACACGGCTCACAGAGGCCATAGTGCAACTGAGTGCTCATCATCAGAGGACCTCAGATTAACGGGGATAAAGACAGATCAAAATGGCTTGTGTTTTCCTGTATGTTATCATTGGGTGCTTTTCCTGACAGATGTTTGATCTCCTTTAGATTATATTGTGAACTAGTTCCCCTACCACTGCCGAACACATGTACTACAATAGGTTGTAAAACAATGAATTTGTAATAATTAAGGTGCAGAAACTCTTGAGAGTCTGCTGACGTTTTATCAGGCTTTTTGTCAAGCCTAGTAAGTCAGTAATTATTGCACTGTATTTGTCAATACTTCTAGTAGGTGGTATCTTCAGGGGAAACTTAGTATTTGTTACCTGGTATCTAAAGCACAGCTAATATTTATAAAGTTTTCTATTAAGAAAAACAGAGTTCAATCCCCACTCTATGTATCCTTTTAATCCCACCATCAGTTTATAGTCCAAATGGCTAGAATCAAATGCAAATTAACCAAATGCTATTAACCCTTAAAGACCAGTTAGTTAACCTTTTCATTTGGCTTTAAAGACTACTTGCCTACTCTGGAACATACTAGCCCTTTTAAAAAATGTGAAAAAGCATCTTGACTCAGGTGAACATTAGTAGCTCCCAATGATCTCAGAGAAACAAAATGTCTCCACTGAGAAAGCTAGTTTAGACTCTTAACTTTCCTTTTCTTTGTATATTGGAGTTGTTTTTACTTTCTTGCATATTTTCAAGTAAACAACAACTGGTAGGTTAAGTGACTGCTTGTTTGTTCTGAGTGTTATTTAAATATTATATAATCATGAACAGAAACAAATCTCATTTCTGGCCACAGGGACTCTCATGATAAGATTTCAGTAGCTTTAATAAAACTCAAACAAATTCTTCTGGCTGTATTTTATTCTTCTAGGGATTTTTCTAAAGGCTGTATGATTAAATCTATGTTCAAAACAACAACAGCATCAACAACAAAATAAAACAAATGTGGCTCTTCAAAATTGTTTTTTTTTTTTGTTTGTTTTTTATTTTTTTTATTTTTTATTTTCACTTGTTGAATTCTCACCAATTCAAAATTGTTTTTAAGAGTGCTTATCTAAAGGTTGACTTGGGGAGGTCTATTTTTAATCTCCTACCCTGAAAACACAGAAACAAGAAGGAAGCTTGTTTATAAGGGCTCAAAAACCAAGGAAGAAGGCAACAGTTACCTAGAGGTTTCTGTAAGGACTTTCTTAGATGTGTTCGTGAGAAAGATGAAACTGGTGGAGAGAGGCATAGCACACACTCCTGAAATTAGAGGAGTAAGAGGGCACATGATTATTGTCATATGCAATGCCCTAAAACTGTTTTTCAAATTGATAAGGCACTGATCAAATTTTCTTCACACTGTAACTTGAAACACAGATGTAAGGAAACTGCTTTCAATAACCTTAAGAGTTTGTATGCACCAATCTCTTTCATTTGAACCCTCTAAATAGAAAAAAAGTCACTTTAGACACAAGTCATTTTTAGGCGAAGAAAACCAAAAGGTACTTAAATCATTTTGAAAAGGTTCACCTGGAAGGTAATTCATCATGAATAGGATTAAATAGCAATATTTTTATCTCAAAGCTTAGAAAAAACAGAATGCCACTCTGGCTGTAAAATCGTAAATTTACTGTGTTTGAAAAAATAATACAAAAAAGAGAAAGAGAAAATAAAAGCAAACCCCAAACAGTCACTAAAGAAGTCAGACAAACCTCATCTCTTGCTTCGTATCATCTACTGGTGCGACAGTAGCACTACTCTTCAGCAGGACACAAATTCATCTTCATTTTTAAAAAGGGATCCCATTATTTCAAAAGTCTTTGAAGCAGAGGATTTATTTTATTAAAGATGATCTTCTGTTATGCAACACTGGTACCCCTTGTTTGCGAATGATAATGCGGAGGTTTAACAACTGTGAAGGAATGTGCCTCAAGAAAACAGGCAGGAAATCAACAGTGAATATATTCTTTTAAGAAGCCAATGGATTAAATCTATTACTGTTGATTTCCAATTAGTATGATGTCCTAAAGTTTTGTTATTAGTGGTAAAGATATATAGCTTACAGATTTAACCTTATAAAGAAAAAAAGACTTATGCTTAAGTCATTTGGCAAGGTAAATTCCAATAATTCCAAGAGATCAACTGGCTTCTCTTAGAGGGCCCCAGTTTTAGCTAACATAGACATATCACAGTCTGTAAATAGTCTTTTCTCCCTTCAAAACAACAGAGCTTCTAGGCTCCTTTATAAATCTTCTGGAACAGGAATAAAGCCACTTGCAAACACTTCTGCAGCTATAAACACCCTGACTGTTGCTATGTGGGAGACCCAGCCCCAACAGGGTCCACACAGAAGGTAGTGTGATAGCTAGGTGGCATTTTCCTCAGAGGAAAACTCTCTGTCACTGAAACACATGCCTGGGGAGGAAAAAAATATTCAAACTCCAATTGTTTGGATCCCTTTTTGTAATGTTCACGCAAATGATATTTACTATAGTGAAGAAAATGAAATATGAAGGTGTGTTTGATCAGTTCTTTTTCAATTCTTAAAAGTTTGGAGGTTACAGCAAAAATAATACTCTGAAAAACAAGCAGACCTTGAACAGAGGGGGCAATAAACCAAAAACTGTGCTCAGTAAGGTCATTATGTAGTTATTTTTATAGTTATATTTTAAAAACTGGCATATTACTTCTATATAAAAAATAAGCCCCCATGTTCAAATAAATGGTTAAATGAGACGTGCCTCAAACTGTATTGGCTAGTATAATATACTACTACACTAGCGACATGGTATGCCGACCGTTAGGCTTATCACAACCAGTTTAAATTTAATTATAAGTGAATTTCTAATGAATTCTTCTTGGCTAGGGGAGAAACAAGTGAGCTTAATGCTGGTGAAAATTTTGAGTTTTTGAGTCACTAACTTACAACTGAGGACAGGACAGAAGATTCATTTTCCTAGTTATAAACTACCTGAATATTTAATGTATTCTGGTGACATACTCTATTTGAAATATTATCAGACATCATCTGGTGAATTATAGATAAAAAATTCACTTACACTATTTTAATTCACTTCCCTCACTGGCTTCCATGTGTTTCAAATGCTAAAATAATCTTTAAAAAGCAATGACTAATCTTTTGAATGGACAAATTTAAAGACAGAAAAATAATGATGTCTTCTGGCACTATTAGGAGATTTAGTCAGTCAGAGGCCACAATTCTGTCTGTGAACTATGAACCAAATGTGAACACTGCTCTTAGTCTGTGCAAGCATCTTTAATGTTCACAGCTGCAAACATCAAACACACACCTTCCAGCTCAGCACCTGCTCTCTGGCAGAGCTGTCTGCCCTCAGGCTCTGGCTTCCAGCTGCTTATCTCCACGGATACAGTCAGCCTACAACACATCTACTTTGGCTTATTTATGACAGACAAATAAAGAAAAAAATCCACAGGGTTCTCATTCACAAAATCTTTAAAAAAGCACATACACTGTAAAAATGCTATTTCTAAAGAGAAATAAACAAGTTAAGAAATTAAAAAAAAAAAGCAAAACAAAAATAAGATGTGCAAGGTCTATGAAGTAATACTGCTGGCTATGTGGGTGGTATCTTTCTATGTACCCAACATGGGTTAAGCTTATGACATCATTAATTGAAAAATTATTCAGCATAGGCAACTTTTACCCTCTCTAGCCTATGTCGCTAAACTCCAGAAATAATGGTATTCTAATTGTTATATGAGAAGCATATTGGAACTCTTAACATCTTTTCCAAACAGAAAACTAAATTTAAAAACTTAACACTCAAAAAAGCTCTTCTACTTACCTTTGGATAGATTTTTACCTAGTTATTATATAAGTGATGTTTTCTATTTAAGTTTCATGAACTCAAGGGTGAAATATTTAGGATTGAAAAAAAAGTATAAAATTCTCTAGGAATACAAATATGACAAATTTTATGTGAGGCCCAAAGTAATATAAATTAGACATATAGTAATATATATAAGTAATATAAATTGAAGACATTAGTCACAAAACATTACTTTGGGCCACTGCTAAAATTTACGATGCCTCAAGAATTTATAACATCTAACACATAGCCTTTATCAAGTGTCATTTTTTGTTAAAATTCTACGGTATCTTACCTTCAATTTTTTTTAATTCAACATTTATTTTAGAAATTAAATGCATTATTGCAGAGAAGAGCTTTCACAAAACTGCTTGGTCAACTACTGACAAAATATGGTTTCACATCAGAAACCTATAGTAAGTTTTCAGAAAAATGTTTTGGTATGTTTATGGTAAGACGTACAAGGAATAAAGTTTTGATACCTAAATTCCAAGAATCTCAAACTTTCACCTTTATCCCTCTTAAAAATTTTTTGTAGGTCTCAGAAAACAAATAATAACTCTGGCATTATGCACATTAAACACTGTGAAAGAAAATATCTTGATGAAATAGAAATACATCACCTTGATAAAAACTACCTGTGACTAGAAGAAGGGATATAATCCAATTAACTTGGAAAAAGATCTAATTATTGTACAATCTTTTCAAAAAGTTTAGGTTGGGATTATAGTTCTCTACTAAGCAGAGCTGTGGTCCAACAATGAATTCATATAGAAAGCTAAACTTTAGCCCCAGTTAGAAACAACCATGTTTTCTAGAGCATACTTTAAAAGCGTCTGGCAAATGAACACTCAGCCTTTGTACCTCCTGCAGGAAATAATGTTCCCCATACAGTACTAAATTTTAGAAGTTTAGTGTTTAAAAAAATCTCCCCTCATCCAAAATAAAACAAACACCCCCCACCCAATCCCAAACAAACTCCAACAACTCACATTAATAACATTCCTAATTCCTACACTCTTGCTGTGAGAAAGCAAGTGAGGCTGCAGACTGCTGGAGGCTGAACAAACCTCAGAGGTGAGCTGCACGATCCCTGCTAAGTATCTCTCACCTTGGTTCAAAACCAGCTCCTGATGTAATCCATAAGAAATATGTTTTTCCATTTTAAAGCATATCTAAAAAAAGGCGATTCCCCCCTCCAAAATTAGTACAAAGTTAAAAGAAATGCAAATTAGCTACTCTATTCCAAGCACAGCACCGCCAGAAGATTCACACACACTATTTGGTGTTTCGTGTTGGTTTTCCTTTCACTCTTTTAAGGCAGTGGCTTCCACAGGTCAGTTCAGAGACAAGAAGCATGGTTCATGGCAGTTTGTTTTGCAACTCCAATTTGTTCTCTGGGAATATCTCACTTCACTCCCTGAAATTAGTGCTTTTTTGGTTCAGAACTCCAAGGCTGAGACAGAGCCCCTGGGCTCTGCCTGGCACAGGATGGGGTACAGCTGGCGCTCTGCTACCAGGTCCCGGCTTCCACACAGGAGTTCACCTTTTGTCCTCAGGCTTTTACTCAAAAGTCATCAAGTTTGTAGGGACCTAAAAAATATAAGCATTACAAACTGAGTTTAAAAGTTGTTTTTCAGAGTAGTATTTCTTGTCTTTCTTTATCATGTAGGCAAATCCCAATCTTTCCACCTAAGTATCTTTTAAAAGGAATGTTATAGAAGGTATTTCAATAATTTATGAAAAATGAATACACTGGAACATTTTAGAAGAGAAAAATCGCTGAAATGAGCTAATACTCTGTTTCTAGTAAACTGACATCTGGACAGGAGAAGGGCAGAGACAGTATCTTTCTTGTCCGATGTAGGGGGGCTCAGTAGATGTTCATTGAATGAATAAATGAAGAAAAGAATGACTATAGTAGGGTGAGATCCAGACAGACATGCTTGTCATCACTTATTTTCTCATTATATATATTAAAAAATTTCCTACATGCACATTTTAAAAACCAGCACAAATAATTTTATAACAAACATTACTAAGAATTTCTTTGTGAAATTATCATGTATAAATGAATTAAACTCATCAGATAAATTCTAATCTGACACTTTGTGACTGAAAAATCAATAGGTTATATAATAGTTTACTGCTTATAGATTGGATTTTATTCAACTTCTCGTAAATGTGCAATTCAGTTAATTCTCTGAAATGTTTTTTTTAAACTTAGTTGATGAGTCCTCTCATCAAAGAACTAAGGAAGGTTTCACCACATTAAAAGAAAAAACTCTTAATCCTTAAAATCAGTTCTCCAAAGCTGTGTCAGTAGAGATACTCATATGTCAGTGGTTTTTCCCTGTCTTTTAAGACAGCTTAACAGCTCTCACACTTCAGCAATATTTCTCTCTGAAATCTATTATACTCTACAATATGAATCCTTACATGTGTCAGCTTCTGAATAAATCAAATACAGCAAGAATGCTCAAGTGCTTAAAATACAGATTATTGGGTCTGATTATAAGAAACCCATATTTAAATAAAGCAAAAGTTTCATTTCTTTCTAAGTTGCCTGAATGTGGTTTAAGGTATTTTGCATTTGAGTCAGAGTTTTCCACTAAAAATTAAAAAATTTCATAGGTTCTATTTATAAATATGCTACTACTACAATTCTTATAAGTATAAAAAACAAATAAAAAACATTTATAAAGTCCACTGCTCAAGGTCTCTTGGGAGTGGCTCCAGGTTAAAAAAAAAAGACAAAAGAAAAAAAAACAAAAACATTTATACTCATCTGGTTGACTTATTCAGCAGGAATGTCCACTAATACAGTAAAATAAATGCAACCTCTATGCTGGTGTACATATACTGTCTAGATTAATCTTGGAATCTGAGATTTTTTAAAAACGAGACTAAATAACTTGAGCTACATTTAGAGAAAATGTATGGCAGGAAAGTGAATCCGGAAAAGCCTACTCTAGGCCAAAGAGGGTCTGTCTCTCTCATTCTGACCCAGACACTAACTTGACAAGGCAAGGAAATAATTTTTGCTCTGCGGTGTTTCATGTCCTTTTATGGAGGTTGCTAAAAATTGTACCAAATGCTGCTATTAGTTTTTCACATATATTTTTAAAAAATTATGAGAGAACAGAGCCTACTCCAACAATATTTAAAAAGAATGGGCCGGGTGCGGTGGCTCATGCCTATAATCCTAGCACTCTGGGAAGCTGAGGCGGGAGGATCACTCGAGGTCAGGAGTTTGAGACCAGACTGAGCAACAGCGAGACCCCGTCTCTATTAAAAATAGAAAGAAATTAATTGGCCAACTAAAAATATATAGAAAAAATTAGCTGGGCATGGTGGTGCACACCTGTAGTCCCAGCTACTTGGGAGGCTAAGGCAGAAGGATTGCTTGAGCCCAGGAGCTTGAGGTTGCTATGAGCTTGGCTAATGCCATGGCCCTCTAGCCTGGGCAAAAGAGCAAGATTCTATCTTAAAAAAAAAACAAAACAGAATGGACTTAAAAAAAATGAAGGTAAGAGTTTGGTTCTCAAGTTCACCATTTTTTACTTGTTTGACTTGTGTAAGTCACTTAGCATCTTTGAGCCTTGGTTTCTTCATCTATCAAAGAAGGGTAACAACTTATATCCTGGTATCATATTATTTTTATGGCAGGGTAAAAAATACTTTTATAAGCTCTTTAAACTTATACAGTGCATTATATTATTCAACATTATCTACTGATAACACTGTATACTTTTGTATTATCAAAACCCTGAGTCAATGATTTTCAAATATATTTAATTAGAAACTGGTTCTACAAAAAGTCTATAGAAATTTCTATAACTGCACTGCCAATTTGTGGTTCAATTCTAACTCTGCAACAGAGTTTGGGGAAAACACCATGGTGGATTGCTTCTCTGCAGCTAAAAGTCTTTCAATTAGGCCATCTTTATTTCAGTACAATAAAAACAAAATCCAAATAAGTGGTCTTTGTTCACTGCAACCATAGGAACCCCAAATCCAGTTGTCAATAGTTTAAACAAAGGTAAATCAGAATAATTTTTATTAAAGTGCCATCTAATTTTTATCACTACTATAGAGTTATACTCTCACTGTACTCTCCCATTGCTAGCTAGTTACCTTTCTCCATTTTGAATACCTTAATCTTATTCCAGCTGCAAGACTCTCGCGCTTGCTGCTCCCGTTACCAGCGCTCTGCTCTCCCTGGTCCTCTCACAGCCCATTCTTTCCCGTCATACGTGTCAGTGGCATCTTCTCAGAGAGACCTTTGCTGTTCACCCTTATTTATTTAAAGTTGGCTCTACTCCCATCACTCTGTATCACATAATTCTATTTTGTTTTCTGCATACAGTTCTTACTGCTTGAAATTTTATTTACTTGTTTATTGTCTAGCTCCTCATTAAAATGTAGATATTCATGTGTTATTAACTATTGTCAACAAGAAAAAGAATAAAAACAACACCATTCTCCTAGTTAAATCAGAACTAGTCTACTTACTTCTTTGGAACTCTGAAATATATAATATAAATAGCCCAAGTTATGGACTATTCTGAGAATTAAGAGAAATGCTTACCTGTTGTTTGTTACTTTGGCAGGCTGCACTCAAATGCTTAAACCACTGCATTGCATTCATTCTATTCCCAGCTTGAAACTTGTATGAATTTCCTAAAATTACCAAAAACAAGGGGAAAATAATAAAAATTTAAGGACTATGCCATATCATAATTCTGCCAGATATTAAAGAATAAACTTAACATGACTAGACTTTTCAGTTTCAGAGTTCTGTTCATTTAACACTTGATTTTCCAGTACAATAACAAGAAGAGGTCTTGATATGACACATTATGCTATCATATATTCAGAAAGTCATTGTTTCACAGCTTATGAATTAGGAGAAATAATTTTGTCTCCTTTTAGATGTTCTTTAGAATAAAATATATCTAAATAAAACAATTGTGTGGCTTCTATAAATTTGTTTGTGTGGATAAGACTGCAGAATATTGGTTCTTTAAATGTTAAATGTTAAGTTTTTACATGGCAAATGCTTCAACATATTTAACACCTAAACATTATTTAATATGATTAAGGATTAATCAGATAACTTCAATATTGGCTATGCTTTTTGTCTTTCGTTGCAAGATATTTGTCAATATTATTACAAATTTCTAGTACTGTTGAGGCCTCTCTGTGAAAATCTACGAGGCATCTTTTTCTTTCAGAAAATTATAAATTCATCTGTGTTGTATTTAGTAGCTCCTATATTGACTCTAATTCAAAATGACACATAATAAGGATATGATTGTATGTATTAAGGGGGGTAGGTAATAAACTGAGAAAAGAAAGAATTCATGTACTATAGGCTGCTGTAAGTTAAATTTTATTCCCTTTTTTCACTGACCCAAGTTCTTTCATTTCACAATTTTTGCTGAATTCTACTTTTTCCTTTATAACTACATTCAATGGCTCAAGAGCCTGACTATATTTAAGCATTCTACAGCTTTTCTTTGAGATTCTAACTCTCAAAGAACTTTTTTGCTTTCAGAAGCACTTATTTCTTTCTTCACCAAATGTTTAATTAGTCAAGTAATATTGTTTTTCTTGCTGAACTCAGATGTAGACATTAGGTCAATTTGAACACAAGGCATATCTACAATTAATCTGGTCATAGCTACAATTTATCAACTCTCTCCTCCCCTTAAAGAGATTATTAGTATAGACTTCATAAAAATGTTGGCTATAGGAAATAGTTCTGTTAAGCACACGAAGAAAAACTGAAGGAAAACAAAGAACTGATTAACTAAATCCAATAAAAATGATCTCATTTGAAGATGTAATTTTATGAATAATATCTTTGGTATTTTGAGGGGCTGGGGCTTTGAATTCAGAATGTTGAGTAGGGAGTCCTTACTCTGTAAATCAATCTATTTAATCTAAAAACAAGACATTTTGGTATTATTATTTTTTTCCTGCATCCAACATATTTGCTCATTATTTAATTTTTTTTTTTTTTACTTAAAACACTATAATATCCTAAATGTGGCCTATCTGCTGATACAAAACGCATTTGAATAGGCAAAGGTCAAAAAATAGTTGTAAAGTCAACAGAAGGTAATATATTTCAGTTGTGAGTTGCTGGAGTGGAAGATTCTGAACAGAAATGAAAGATTCTCCTTTCTGGCCTACTTTGTGGTACTTGTCAACAGCTGGCAATTGTTATGAGGAAGAGTAGCCACCACTTCTGGATCTCTTCGGACCCTGAGGTATCCCCTATAGGCATAGGCAGGGTAAGGGGGTACGACATGATTCTACATAGCCCACCCTCCAATTCCACTCAACCACTTTACAGACGCCACTGGTCAATAGTCAATTATTTTAGTCATATGTCTCTAAATATTCTATGTAAAGTATTATGATTAATTTGGAGAGTGATTTGAGGCAAATAACCAATTAATGTAAGGTAACAGAAAAAATATCACTTAAGGAAAACTTTGCCATTTTCAGAACGTAAGAATAACAATCTATTTCAAGGTATAAATAAAGGGGTACTGCCTATATGGCAAGTCCCTGGGAATTTAAAATAACAGTGGGCTATATATTCTTACATTCCCGTCTTCCCTCCCTCTCTTTCTAGTTAGCTCTCTAGGGATTAATTGGGCTTTGAATTTTCAAGCTTATGACCATGTAGCAAAGAAAATAAGCTCTAAAAATACTGGTATCATTAAAATACATTATGTCACAAAGATGTTCCTCAATAGATAAAACTACACTAACACTTCCCTTGTTGAGTATTACAGTTTAAACTAGTTCTGGCAGAATGGAAGTTATGTATATGCGGTATCTTAAACCCTAGTTACTCTAACAACTCACCTTTCTCAGAGTCGGTCAGCAGGAAGAGATCTGGATGTTCTGGGTCATCAGCCATCATTACCATCCATCCTACCACAGATACATTCTTATTTGATGTGGATTTGAACTGAGAGATAAAAACATAATTACTGGAAACAAAAAATGTATGCCTCATTCCAAGCTAAAATTAAGTATTAGAGTGTGTATTTTCAGTTTCTCCTGATGAGAAATGAGATTATTATGACTTCGTGTAGGTCCCAATCAGGTTGGTACATTTTTCTACTAAATTCCATTGAGGCATGCCCTCTCTTAGGTAAGTCTCCCCCTTTCTAGACCCTTCCCAGCTTCAACTCTTCATCAAAACCTGTCTTATTCTCCATTCCTAGACAGCATGATGTCTTAGTAAATTTGATAAATTCATCTATATTGTTTTTCCTGAATTACTGTGCCACCCCTTACAGGAAACACATGTGCATTTTAGTAGTTATGTTATCTTCAACCTGATAATTTAATTATGATAATTCTCGATTGTATTTCTCCAAAAAAAGGGGGATTCTTAGTATGCCCATTATTTTTGTAGTTAACTATTCTTTTTATTATTATTATTATTATAGTTATAATATACTTCTTTTTGTAACCTTGAGAAAGGGTGCTTATAAAAGAACAGAAAATTAGATCAAACTCATCAAGAACATAAATAAAAATTTTAATATCAAATAAAATACTGGCAAATTGAATCTAGTAGTGTACAAAAAAGCTGACACATAGCGAACAAGTTGGATGTATCCCTGGAATGTGAGGTTGTTTTAATCTTAAAAATCAATTAATGCAACTAAAGTTGAGTTTATTTCAAGAAAGCAAGGTTAGTTTAACTTTACAAATATTATTAAAGTAAATTGCCATATTAACTGATTAAAGGAGGGAAAAAAACAAATGATCAACTCAACAGATGCTTAAAAAAAAGGAGCCTTTGCTAAAATACAGTGCATATTTATGATAAGGACTTGCTAACTAGGAATAGAAAGAACATCCTAACTGAATAAAGAGTATATATTAAAAACAAAACAAAAAACCCACACAAAAAACCAATCCAAAACAAAGCGGGCAGGGGGGGGGGATCCCCAAAAGACAAACCCTGCAGGACACATGCTCAAGGGTAAAATGGTAAAAAGCAATTCAAAATCAGTATCAAGAATGTCCATCACTGCTCTTTCCTGTCAATCCTGGCTCAGAAGACTTAGCGCAATAAAACAAAAAACAAAGACAGGTACGAGGATAAGAAGGAAATCAGTCACAAATGATATTATCTACACAGAAAATCCACCAAAATCTATCAAGTTAACAAGAAAGATTAACAAGGTTGCTGAGAAAACATCAAAATAAAAGTCAGCTGTAATTTTATACACTAGAAATATAAAGGTCAATTACAAAAAGGGAACCTAGGAATACCTGGATGAAAATACAAAGGAAAGTGTAAAAGACACAAAAGAAAACCTAAATCAATGGAGAAATACTATGAAATAAAGAAAAAGGTTCAATGTTGTAGAAAAAAATAAATTTTTCCTAAACTGATCTATAGACTCAGTGTCATTTCAACAGAAATTTCGATAGGGTTTTATGTGGAACTGGATGAGCTAATTCTAAAGTTTATATGGAACAGGAAAGAACCAAGAATAGTCGAGACATTTCCAAGAAAGAATTACACCAAGACTTGCCCTATTACACATCAAGGTTTATAAAACTACTAAAAAAAAGAAAAAAAGAAAAAAAAAAGAACTATGTGAGGTGATGGATATGTTAATACAAAATTGTACACCTTACTATACACAACTTTTATCTATCAGTTGTACCTCCACAAAGCTGAAGGAAATAAAAGAGTTATAAAGCTACAGTAATTGAAATTATGAGTAAATGAGTATATGAGTATTATGAGTAAATGAAATTATGAGTAAATTACAGTAAATGAAATTATGAGTTATTGGGACAAGGACAGACCAAGAGACCAACAGAAGTCTAGAAAGGAGTCTTTGCATAAAGATGCAAACTCATGGCAAGAGCAAGCTCTGCAGATCAGTGAGGGTAGAATGAACTTTTCAGTAAATGGTGCCAGGAAAATTAGTGATCTGTGCAAAAAATCATGAAAATGAATGCCAGTTTATATCGTAGTGTATCACACCCACACCCTGTTCTAACTCCAGATGGATCAATGATTTTAAAGCAAAATTCAAAACTTTAATAATACAGGAGAATATGCTAATGATCTCAGGTTAGAGATGAATTTTTTTTTTTTTTTTTTGAGACAGTCTCACTCTGTTGCCCGGGCTAGAGTGCCATGGCATCAGCCTAGCTCACAGCAACCTCCAACTCCTGGGCTCAAGCAATCCTGCTGCCTCAGCCTCCCGAGTAGCTGGGACTACAGGCATGTGCCACCATGCCCGACTAATTTTGTCTTTATATATCAGTTGGCCAATTAATTTCTTTCTATTTATAGTAGAGACGGGGTCTCACTCTTGCTCAGGCTGGTTTCGAACTCCTGACCTTGAGCAATCTGCCTGCCTCGGCCTCCCAGAGTGCTAGGATTACAGCTGTGAGCCACTGAGCCTGGCCTAGAGATGAATTTTTAAAATACGACTCAAGAAGTATTAACCATAAAGGAAAAGAGAGAAAAATTTCTTTAAAATTAAGAACTCTTCACTAAAAGATACCACAAAGAGAGTGAAACGATAAGTCAAACAAACTAGAAGAAGATATTTCCAGCTTTCTAGCAACAAATAACTGCTGATAGATTACTATCCAGAATATGTAAAGAATTTTTATCAATTAGAATAAGAATAGGAAAAATACTTACACAGGCATTTCACAAAAGAAAAAATATTAAAGACTGATAAATATGAAAAAAATCTCAAATTCCTTAAGTAATCAGGGGCATAAAAATTAGAATCACAGGGTACCATTTCACATATACTAGATTAGGTCTAATTAAAAAGCCTGACTATAATAAGTATGTGGAAGTTATGAAACTTCATTATGTTATTGGTCAGTATATAAATTAATTTGGCATTTTCTTGTAAAGTGGAACATTTGCACTCCTAGCTACATAACTGAGAGAGACTGTGCACAAAAATTTCAGAGTATTATTGGTAAAAATAGCAAAAAAACTGGAAACCATGCAAATATCAACAGTAAAGTAATAAATAATGGTACATTCATGAAATGGAAGATTATTCAGTTGTTAAAAAGAGTAAATGAAAGCTATATGCATCAACAGTGATGAATCTCACTAATATAATATTAAGCAAAAAACCTCGTGCTTAGAATATGTATGTGAAGCCATTCAGGTACAGTTAAAAAATCAAACAGTGTATTGTATTAGGAAGTGCATATGATAAAACTCTAAAGAAAAGCAAGGCAATGATTTACATGAAACTCAGACAGTGACAGACAATGGGTATGGCTGACAGGAAGGGATCTGGGAGGGATTGACGGTTCAGGTAATGTTCTGTTTCTTACGCGAGGGAGAGTACAGAGGTGTTTATTTCTTTATTATGCTTTAAAATGCACATGTACATTACATTTTCTGTATGTATGATATGTTTTACAATTAAAGGAAATGGGAAAAATAATGAAAAGGGCATATTTGTAACATCATGGAAATGAAAAATTAAAGGTAAAGAAGTCAGGAGTTTTAATATTATGAAGAATAAAATTGGCAAAACCACAAACTGCTGATTTGATAGCTTATAATTTACTTTAAAGTGGACAGTACAGTTTCTAACAGTCTTTTCCTAACCCTCAATATCTCTACCTCAAATTGCTTCATTTTTCAAAAAATAAAAAAATAAAGGCTGGGCACAGTGGCTCACACTTGTAATCCTAGCACTCTGGGAGGCTGAGGCGGGAGGATCACTTGAGCTCAGGAGTTCGAGACCAACCTGAGCAAAAGCGAGACACCCATCTCTATGAAAAACAGAAAAATTAGACAAGCAACTAAAAACAGAAACAAAAAGTTAGCCAGGTGTGGTGGCAAGTGCCTGTAGTCCAGCTACTTTAGGAGGCTGAGCCAAGAGGATTGCTTGAACCCATGAGTTTGAGGTTGGTGTGAACTAGGCTGATGCCATGGAAGTCTAGCCCGGGCAACAGAGTGAGACTGTCTTAAAAAAAAAAAAAAGTAACTCAAGCAATATAAGCTCTTTCTTACAGAGAGACGAAACATGGGGTGACACCCTCCAGACCTTTTTCTCCGCATTTACATCAGAGGCTTTTTTGTGTCATTGTTGCTTCTGGTTTTTATATACTAATGGGGATTATATTTACACTCTAACTTGTGTTTTTCACCTATTAGTAACTATTTCCTTATTGATAAGTATTCTTGGGTATTTCCAGATTTCTGTTGTTATAAACATTACAGGAATATTCTATAGATATCTTTGCGAACCTGTTCAAGGATTTCTGAAGGACAGATTCTCAGATAAGGAACTGAGATGGAGCAGGGACACCTCTTAGGGGCCTGCTGGGTCTCCCAAGCCTGTAAATAAAGGAAAATCTCGAGTCTCTTTAGGGGAAGTCCTGGGTATCTGGCTAGCCTTGAAAAGTGAGTGAGCAACCAGATGAGAATAATCCCCTCCAAGGGAGCCAGAGGTGCTTTGGTTCCCTAAAGAAACTAAAAGATGCAGCCGGGCGTGGTGGCTCAGGCCTGTAATCCTAGCACTCTGGGAGGCTGAGGTGGGCGGATCGTTTGAGCTCAGGAGTTCGAGACCAGCCTGAGCAAGAGCAAGACCAAAAATAGAAAAAATTAGCTGGGCATGGTGGTGCTTGCCTGTAGTCCCAGCTACTCGGGAGGCTGAGGCAGGAGGATCGCTTGAACCCGGGAGTTAGAGGTTGCTGTGAGCTAGGCTGACGCTATGGCACTCTAGCCCGGGCAACAGAGTGAGACTCTGTCTCAAAAAAAAAAAATAAATAAATAAAAGAAACTAAAAGATGGCATCTTAAAGTATGTTCTTGAGTTGACTTTCAGAAATTTCCATCAGATGGAAAATGCACATGAGGGTGAACTAAGCAATTGAACTGTGACTGCCATACTTTGTCCTAAATTTCCCTAAGGGGCCTGTCATATCCATCTTAACATTTCTTTCCACTAATCTAAGAATCTCTCAATCCAATCCATCCCCACCCTTACCCTCCTTTTAGGATATCCCATCCTTTTGGGCCAGGCCAAAGTATAACCTCCAAGTACTGATCTGCAATTTTGCCCACCTGAAAATGTACTCCTGACTTTAAAACCCTAGGTAATAAGTTACCTGGACGTTTGGGTTTTAAGTGTTTGCTGCCCACACATACTCCTCATGTGGTGCCCTGCAAACAAACTAAAGACTCTTTCTCCCACTGCAACTCTTGCCTTCAGTGTCTGGCTTTACTGCAGCAAGTGAGTAGACCCAGTTTGGTTCAACAACAGAATTGTTGGTTATTATTAAATTAAATACTGACTAGGACTGCCCACTACAAGAACAATGCCAATTTAGATTTCTGTCAGCCATGAATGATAATCTGTTTCTCTGTATCATGACCAATGCTGTATTACCAATCTTTAAAATTTTTGTCTAATGGTCAAAAAAGAGTGTTCTTTAATATGCATTTTTTGATAACTAGTGAGGTTAATCATCTTTTCATGTTTATTAGCCATTTGTATTTCATCTTCTATTTATCTCCCTTTTCCATTTTCTACTTTTCTGTTTTATTCTTACTGAGACATGGAAAATCTTTTATATGTTACAGATTTTTTTTTTCAGGTGCAGTGTTGGCTTTAAATATAGTGATAGGTTCAAACATATCTTTAAAAATATATATATTTTTTATAATGAGTACACTTCCATTGAATACTGTTTTTACAATGAATATGCTTTCATTCTTAAACATTCAGAAACAGAGACATAACAAAATAATAGTCTCTTTTCTCTATCTCCAGGCACTCTATCTTCCCAAGCTTACTCTGCCCCTCACAGGCAAAAGAATACTAAAATAAAAAATAAAAAAGCATACTAAAGTAAAGGTATGTAGGCTTGCAGATTTCTGCCTTCTGTATTTATATACATATGCAAACTGGTATATGTTCATCAGTGACTTTTCTTCTCCTCCAGCTTTTTATTTTGAAAAAGTTCAAACTTTGAAAGAATGCCACAATGATTAGTCATATACCCTTCATATCTACATTTTGCATTTGTTTGATCTCTTTGAACATTCAAATGCAAGTTGCATATAACACCGAATCCAGACTATTTCAACATGTATTTCCTAAGAACAAGAATGCATTCCGACACAATCATAATATAACTATCACATCTAAGAAATCTGACATACAGTCCATATTAAAATTTCCATTGTCCCAATAATGACCTTTGTAAGTTTTTTTTTTAATTTAACACCAGGATTCAACCAAGGAACATAAATGTATTTAGCTGTCAGTCTTTTTAAATCTAGAACAATCCTCCTTGTCCCCCACCTCCGTACTCTGCCAAAAATTTTTTTAATTTCAAAATATTAATGAGGTACAAGTATTTTTGTTACACGGATACCTTGTATTAATATAGTGCTTAAGTTAGGGGTTTTGGTATGCCTGTAAATTTTGGTCTTTTTAAGAATCTAGGCCAGTTGTCTCACAGAATGTCCCAATCTGGATTTGATTATTTCCTCATGATAAGATTCAGGTTAAATATTTTGGCAAGAACACAATATAAGTAGGTGCTGTATTTATATAATGATTTTAATCCTTTATCTGTTGCTTATATATAGCAGATATTTTCTTCCAATTTGTTTTTCTTGTAGCTTTGTTTAAAAACGATTACAAAAATTTTTTTTCCTTTATTGCTTTTTCCATGATTCCCTGAAAATAAGACAGGGTCATATTTTTATTTTTCCTCAAGAAGACACGCTAGGGCTTATTTTCAGGGGATGTGTTTTTTTTTTTAAGCACAGTACAACAATCTACATTTATTCAAATATAGTTAAGTCGTCCTCTTCTGGAACATCATTATAACTCTTCCAAACCCCGAATTCCATCCTGAATTTCTTGTGACTTTATTTCCTTTAGAACTATTTACCCCAATCTCTCATGTTGAGCAATAGAGCTTTCCTGGGACAGATGAGAAGGGCTGCTCGTCTTCTTTACCACTCTGCAATGAAATGCATGGGTTGTGCAGATAGGCTGGTAGCCAAGCCCATCACTAGGTATTATTTTCGGGGTAGGGCTTATATTACGCACGTGCTTAGAAATCCTGCTAGGGCTTATTTTATGTGCCATATCTCTTCTATCCCCAAATTAATACTAAATATAGACATGGCCATGTCTGTATGGCCTCTATCCTATTGTTATAATTCATTCTTTAATCATAATAGTTTTAATTACAAACGATGAGAAATACAGTCCATTTCCTTGGTATTCAATTTGATTTTCTCACAACCCACTTTGCTTTAATGCCAAAACGTTTCATAGACATTTATCAGAAACCTCATATAATTAAAAACCCAAATATATTAGTAATTCATTATGTTTAAGTAGCAATGCAAAACCCAAACAATATTTAACATATGCATTACATAACAAATTCAGTTATCTTACAACTTCTCTAATTTGGCCTTTTTCTAATTAAAACAAAAATAATTTTATTTTGAGTAACTACTTCTTTGTAATGGTCAACTAAGTGAAATCCAGCTAATAACTATCTCAAAGTGGCTATATGAAGTCAGTTGGTGTATATCTGAATACAAAGGATTTAATTTAACTTTATCAACCTTCTTCCCCTACGCTAAGTACTTAGTACTAACTAGAGGTAATGACTCTGCAAAACGTTCCGGGAACCTAATCTGTGCAATTTTGTAGGCTATGTGGGTGTTACAATCAATTTGACCACAATACCAAAAAATAAATATTCACAAAATAATCTCCATGATCACACACTCAATCCTTTACCTTAATGCAAGAGCTGTCTAAACAATTATAACATGATAGTGAATGACAAAGTAGTGCTTAAGAATATACATGATTCCATTCAGGTACAGTACAAACAGGAAACATATTAATTGGGGAAGCACATGGTAATACTCTAAAGAAAAGCAAGGTAATGAGTAACATGGAGTTCAGGACAGAGGCAGGCTGTGGTATAGTTGATTAGGAAGGCAATGCTACCTTAGGGCACTTCCCACATTCATTTAAATCAAAATGTCCTCTTCTGTACCTCTGGTTTGATTAAAAGGGTAAAATTCTGAGAATAGAGTTTCTTTGAATTATGCAATATCATTTGGGTAATTTATAAGTAGAAAAAGGACTTAAATTTTTCTTTACTAGTTTACCACATAATTTCCCCCCAATATATAATTTAGAAATAAAATTCCTCTCAAAGGGATTTTATTAACGTAGCAAGAAAAATTATTCTTCATTTCAAAGACTGATTGTATCACAAAACAGCATGCAAAAGAGATTCCACATGGTGAAAACAGCATCAAGAGGCCTCTTTTAAGTAGTAGAAGCACAAGAGAGTGGATTGTAGTAACTATTGTGATCACCCATTCCTCTTCACTGTTGGGAAAAATCACTGAATCAGCAATTGAGGTGATAAGAGATGTTGGTCTTAAATTTAAATGTTCATTTTGCTGATTAGGAACTGAGACTCTAAGGCAAAGCAAGTTTTTTTTTTTTTTTTTCTGAGAGTCTCACTCTGTTGCCCAGGCTAGAGTGAGTGCTGTGGCATCAGCCTAGCTCACAGCAACCTCAAACTCCTGGGCTCAAGCAATCCTCCTGCCTCAGCCTCCCGAGTAGCTGGGACTACAGGCATGTGCTACCATGCCCGGCTAATTTTTTCTCTATATATTTTTAGTCGTCCAGCTAATTTCTTTCTATTTTAGTAGAGACAGGGTCTCTCTCTTGCTCAGGCTGGTCTTGAACTCCTGACCTCGAGAGATCTGCCCGCCTTGGCCTCCCAGAGTGCTAGGATTACAGGTGTGAGCCACCATACCGAGCCTCCAAGGCAACAGTTTTGAACCATGTTCTGAACCAGAAACCCAGGTCTGAGAAAACTTTGATGCCAAGATAGATATCTATAATGTGCAGTTTTGGCATTTGCAATGGGAAAAATAGTATTCAAAAAAGGAACTTAGGCCGGGCGCAGTGGCTCACGCCTGTAATCCCAGCACTCTGGGAGGCTGAGGCGGGCGGATTGCTCAAGGTCAGGAGTTCAAAACCAGCCTGAGCAAGACCCCGTCTCTACCATAAAAATAGAAAGAAATTAATTGGCCAACTAATATATATAATATTAAAAAAATCAGCTGGGCATGTAGTCCCAGCTACTCGGGAGGCTGAGGCAGGAGGATCGCTTGAGCCCAGGAGTTTGAGGTTGCTGTGAGCTAGGCTGACGCCACGGCACTCACTCTAGCCTAGGCAAGAAAGCGAGACTCTGTCTCAAAAAAAAAAAAAAAAAAAGGAACTTAAAAATTTGGAATTTATTCCAACGATCTTCTTTGGAATGGTCTTACCAAATAAAAATAATTTGATTACTGTATTCATACAAGGAATAAGTATAAAATACTTCTAGATTAGTAAATGGGAAAAAACATAACGCAAAAAACCCTTGCATCTTATCTAGGCATGGTGGTGCGTGCCTGTAGTTCTAGCTACTTGGGAGTCTGAGGTGGGAGGATCACTCAAGCCCAGGAGTTTGAGGTTACAAAGTTTGAGCTATGATTACACCACTGTACTCTACCTTGGGCAACAATAAGAGACTCTATCTCTAAAAAACAAAACAAAGCCCCTTGCATCCCACAAGGGCTACTTTCTTTACAACCACAAAGCGGCTATGAAACTATGCCAAAAATTTAGAGAAGGTATACTTACATGTTTTCTTTCTGTAGCTTTTAGAGATTTGGCAGCATAGTAAAAAAGTTGTGTCCCACACAAAGCTACCCAATATTTTGTCCAAGAGGATACCTAGAAAGGACAAACACATGAACATACTATTAAAGTGCTATTGGCTCCTCAGTTTATCTACCTTCTTAGGGCCAATGATCCACTTCACTTCAGCCATTGAAGACCTAACCTTAGAGCTGTTATGTCACTTCTGAAATCTCAAATACTCCTACCACTTCCAGCTACTGTAATACTCTCATTCAGATAATTCTTAATCTCATCAAGAATCCTATTTCCTTTTTAATATTATCTATTACTGCCCCTGCCCTCTCCAATCTTGTATCTTCCCTCTCCTTTCTTCACATCTATATATTTACATACATCCCAGTGTTCAAAACTATATCCATTCACTTCCAAACACTTTAACCCCTTTCCCCTTCCCTCCTGATAAAACCCTAACCCTAGTCAAGTCTAATCGTCTGGTTGCTGGCGCCAGGCCACAGTAGCTGGATACTGCTGGAGAAAACGCACAGCTGTGCCAGTGATCGAGTTAGCGTCACCAATCTCAGATGGAAATTAACAGTGCTTTCTTTTACCCAATCAAGTCATTTCTCTCTCTCTCAATCTGGAGGCAACTATTTCATACCTTCTCCTCAAAATTTTCATACTCTCCCTCCCAGCATGTCATTGCATACCTCCTACAGAAAAACAGATGCAATCTGGTAAGAACTATCTCATTTTTCCAACACCAATTCCACTGAACTACCTGTTTTGTAGATTCACATACTCAGCCTTTCTTCCTGAGCCAATAGAATTGTTAATTCTAATTCCATCTAAAGACAAACTCAACTTTCCTTTTATGACCTCCATACCTACTATCTCTCACTATCTTAAGAAACCTGCTTTTGTAGTTATCGCTCTCTGATGCATCTCAATTTCTCTCGCTCTACCAACATTATACAAATGAGCCCTACCAGTACTCTCATCTTTAAAATCCCTCCTTTGACCCATCCCCTCATCCCTCAGATACCATCCAATTTCTCTGCTCCTTTTCACAGCATAACTTCTTGCAAGGCTGTCTCCAATTCTTGCCTGTACTTCTATTTTGCACATTTTCTACTTATTTTACTTCATTTTGGCTTTCTGGTTGAGAACACTGCCGTCAAGGTCACCGATGACTATAATTTTACCAAAGCCTCTTATCACAGTCAGCCTTTTAGCGGCATATGATCTTGCTGACCACTCCTTTCTTCCTGAAACATTTTATATAACTCCTAGGCTTCTGGGATAACAGTTCCTTAGTTTTCCTCTACACTCTTCTTGTAGGAGACCTTTAATGCTGCAGAGCTCTATCTACAGCCCTTTTTTCTTCCCAGCTACACTTCCTAGATAATCTATTCATTCAGTTCCACACTTCAAATACTATTTATATGCTAATGACTCCTAAATCTCTATCCCTGGATACTGCCTCTCTGCTGAACTCCTGAACACTTGTTGAAGAGCCAAACTGTTATCTCCACTTGAATATTTCATAAGCATATTACATTGAACTTGGCCAAGATTTAACTGTCCTCTCCATTTCAATAAATGTCCTCAACATCCACCCAGCTCAGTCCCCAAACCTAGAAGTTATCTTTATTTCCACTTTCCCTTTTAATACATCACCTCTAATAAGGTCATCAAACAACTCTGGTTTTTGTCCCTGACCTCATCTCCTTCACCTCTCCCAATTTCAATGCTTCAACTACACGGGCCTTCTTGTCTCTTGAACTCTAGATCTTCACAAGACTAATTCACCTTCCTCAGTCAGATCTCAGCTCAAATGCCTTGCTATGGTGACATCCCTCCTCACCCCATCATTCTGTATCCTGTGACCTTATTTTAAGGACTTAATCTCTGTTTCTCCTTATTAGAATGTAATCTTTATAGGGTAGGCACTTTGTCTTATCTGGTTCACTGCTCTATTCCTAGCACTTGGCACATAATAGGTATGGTAAAGCCTCAAGTGACCTGCTATTCTTAGTTTACTAGCTGGTCTAATATGGCTTCTTGATTGTATGTGCTTTTGGTTTACTGTGACATAAGCAGCGAAATAAGATTACTCAGATAGAAGCTATTTTTATATTTTAAGAAGCTCTCATACTTTTAAAAGTGTTAAGTGTGGCTATACATAAAAGGTTTTATACTTCAAATTTGAGAAAAGAAAAAAAAATCTTTCTTTAGTAGTCAAACCATTATGCTGGTATTAGGGAAAAACTTCTTTGTTACATATAAAAAGTTTTATTCTACTAAGGTTCTTTTTATTTTCTCCAATATAGTTATGGTTTGGAAGACATTTAATATCTAGGTTCTATTTTATGTAGGAAAATAAAACTGCATTACAAAGATCTAAATAAGCCAATAAAACAAAATTAGTCAAATTCCATTTTTAGGGTTGTTATTCTCTATTTTTCCTAAACTTATTACTAAAATACTTCTGGATGACATACTTTCATGGGTCTCTAAGAAACAATCTTGTAGAAGAAATACAATAGAGGGTAAAAAAAAAGCACAGGAGTACCTTTATTTAAGCAGCCCTAATATATGATTTAATTAAAATCTATATGGCAAGTACAGTAACACTTTCATAAGGAAAGAAAAGTCATATGCCAAGGTTGCTAAGATCTACAGTAAGAACAAATCTTCTACCTGAGAAATTGTGCAGGAGGAAAGAAATCCGTGCTACTGTTGCTATCCCACCTCTAACTGCAAAAGTTATGGCCGGAGTTGTGATCCGTGCTTAGTTAAGATGGAAAAGACGTTTGGGGTGGAAGGCATGAAGAGAAACGTGTTCCATTACTATCTGTTGTTTCAGGCATCCACGGTGTGTGTGTGTGTGTCTTAGAATATACTGCCATGGGATAAAGCGAAGTATTTTATATTATTTCAAGTCTACTATATATCTGGTTTCATTTCAATTGTCTTAGTACTTTTTAGGATCTTATACATTTGCATATTTTTAGAGGTGTATTAAAATATAATGCAATCTTACTGTAGGTTTTTTGCCTTCTTTTAACAAAGTTTTTCTCCTGAGAACACCTTGAATAGTAACAGCTCCTGGATATAAATGTACTGCCAAATCTTCTGATTCTGCAGAACTATAACAATAAAATGAAGAAAAGAACACATAAGGGCTTTTGTCTATAGTAGTCATCAAGTAGGTACTTAAATAAAATGTAATTATTCTTAAATTATCCTTTTAAAACTTTGTTATTTTATTGAGAGCTGAGAAGACACTGACAATTTTAAAGGTTTATTAATCTGAAACTTATAAGCTGTCACAAAAATTATTAAGAAAGTTATTCAAGTCAGCAGATAGTTAAAAACACACACTTCATGACATCTGAACAAGTATAATTTAGAAAGAATGCAATAATTCACTTCAGTAAAGATTGAACATTTAAGATTTTTTCCCTTCTTCTTAACATGACACACTGCATCACTGTTTTTCCCATTAGAAACTTTAAGTCCTGGTAGGAAAGATGAGGATTCTATTGTTAAAAGTATTTAAGTTTATAAAACTGAAAATAAAAATAGTAGAAGCTAAAAAAGGAAAAAAAGAAAGAGAAAACCCATGCTTAATTTACTTCTAAAATAGCAGAAAGAATAAAGACAACAATATATTTTAAAAATTAGCTTTCTGCAATAAATTTTAATAGCATTTAAATGCTGTTGATGCATAAGTATTTGATTATGGCTTAATAGCTCTCTAAGAAAGGAATAATTCTCAAACTCAAGATTTCCTTTTCATATATCTTTTAAAAACCATCACAAAACAATCAACATTTTAATATCTTTTCCCAATTGATTTAAGGTTCAATATTTAAAACAAGAATGATTCTTACATGAGCCAATTAAACATACACACTGACAAAACTATCATTCCCTGGTGACTTGACATGAGCTGCAGAATTCCTACAACAGCAAGGAAAACTGAAGTTTGCTAGTTTATTCCTTTGTGATTATTTAGGTGTCTTCAAAGTGACTTAAAAACCTAGAAAACAGTATAAATTTCATGCTACAGCTATTTATATTCAAGGAGGTATTCACAAGGGGATTAGACACCATCAAACTGACATAAAGTTTGCTATTTTGTTGTATTATGAATTGTTTGATTACTCATTACCACTAGACCGCATGCCCCAATCAATGTACCACCTTTCTTTGCCTCCGCAGCTAGTGTAGTATAGATAGAGACCCAATTTAACCAGTGAACAACTGAATGAACATGAGTTTAAATATACAAATATTACTTAATGAAACAGACTTGTCTAAATTTAGGACCTGTGGTTTATCTGAAAAACTTTTTTAAAACAGACAAATTAATTTATTAGCAAAGTAAAAGCTTTGATTGCAGCTTATGAATAATCAGATTTTTATACTGCTCATTCAATAACTAGCAGCATTCAAAAAACAGACCTGTGCAGTTAAAACATTCCAACTTGGAAGCATTTAAAAAATATGACATAAAGATGCAAGTGTAGCAACTAGCCCTGTGATCAGAAAGATCAGTTCAAATTTATCTCCATATCAAATCTTGGAAATAAAGTTTTTCTGGGCAATTTGTTTAGTTTTTAAATCAATTAGTTAAGAAAGAACAGAAATAATGTCAGACCAGACCCATGTAAGCCGATCACCAACACCAGAAGGGAGTTCTGTGACCCCTGAATGCAGGGGAATTGTACCTGCTGGCCTTCATGTGGCTTCGATAGCCATTTCGTGCCACTCTTGTCACCGGGCCGAGAGAATGGTATAATCTGTTCCTGTTGGATTCCATTATAAATTGTATATATTACATATACTTTTACTCACACAATTATCAATACCTACAACAGCATAATAGTTTCTTCATGTAATATAGCTTTCTAAATCTTACAAAACGATGGTATATGATTTTTCCATTCTTTTTTTAAAGCATGCAGCATAGATTTAAAAAAATTTTTTCTTCTACTATTGACTCTAGAAATACTTATAGGTGTTTAGTATATACCATATCTTTATGTATACATTCATTTTAACAAATCTACTAAAGGAATTAAAGAGCTACTTATAGCCAAATAATATAAAAACCTGAAAAATCCTTGAAAAACCCTTACGTTTCTATTATACTTCTTGGATTCCAGTTTGAATATGATACCTGGATTTATATAAATAATTCCATTTTTATTATATGTCCCTATGAAGACACCTAAAAGCAATGTGGCTTGTAAATTTAAAATTAATGAGGAAAATCTTATTTTCCTCTTTATCCTTTATATTAAATCAAAGAAAACTTAAAAGAGATGAATTGGGTAAAGTAGGTATTATACTATTTCTATATCAACTGAAAAAGCCAATAAATGATAAAATATGGTTTGAGTTAATATATTTATCCAAAATGGCATATTATACTTAACACAAAGGAAATAAACACAGAAACATAAACACTAATACTCCTTTGCCTGCTAAAAGTAGCATTGCTGATAAATAATATTTAAAAGAAAAAGCATTATTTTAGCAACTTAAGCAATAATATATTTGATCTCTTTCTAGAAAATAAGAACAGAAAATGGCAAGTTAACATTCAGAGTACTATTTTCAAATGCACTATTCATAAGTAAGGTAAATCTTAGTTCTTTATTCACTTTTTATTATTGCATGTTTGAATCTTGCTGGGCAGCATTCATTTAACTGTTCCTGAAATGTTCCAAGAGCCACTGATTTAAATTTGGCATAGGTACAGATTTTTTTTAGCTGCAAATGTCTGCAAAGCAAAACATTTGTCATAAAAGAAAAATATTGTTTTGAGATGTGAAGGTAACACTGTTAAATACTATCTTCATTGCTTGATCCTTTATTATGCTGAAAAAAAAAAAATACTATCTTCATAAGTAACCTGCTGGGATGAGAACAGATTATTTAACACACCGGTCTGGTTATTCACTTAACTCAAGCAATCTAAGAAAAAATTTTGTTAATCAATATTTTTTACCTAAAGATTACAGTATACTCTATAAATCAAACGTGATGGTATTATGAACATTCTAGAGGGAAAGACAATTTGTACAAATTCAGACAGCATGCCAGAATCAACTGTTGTGTTTTTCCTATTTCAGGCAAACTGAAATAAAGAGATTTCAAGTAAAAGTTGGAAGAGAAATAATATATAAAAGCAAATTGTTAAGAATCCTCCAAAACAATAATCTTGGGAGCACTGATAATTAGAGTAGAAAGGATCAAAACTACTTTGAAATATAGGGTTTATAAATAAAATCTTAATCACATAATGGCGAGAAATCTTTAAGAAATTTCATGAGGAATAAGGATCTAATTTTCTAATTAAACAGCTTGAAATTAACCGATTAAAATACAATTTAATTTCAAATTGTCTTCTATTAAAAAGTGATTGATAGGGAGTTAGGTAACTAAATATTTTCAAATCTAGTGTTAATATGATATTCAACATTCAACCTAAACAACCCTCATACTAAAAAATAAATAGAGGCATTATTTAGAAACTTAGTATATTACAAAAAGGAGCAATATTTTAGTCAAGAGTCAAATATCTTATGAGTTTAAAAATAGCAGGACTGAAGTGGTGAGAGATAACATAACAATCCTAATGGACATTTAGTAAATAACAATTATTTTTCTTGTGTTGCTACCATCTTAGGAAGATCTGTGTATTTGAAGATCAATACACCATGCTATTTGCTGCAGGCAGATGATGGTTTTTATAGTTTAAAGCAACAAAGAAAAGGAGAAGGGAGCACAACTTATAGTATTTCAGTATAAATAGGTGTACTTTGTGTAAATTTTGAGTTCATGACAATTTCAATTCAAACTTCAATCTGCTTTACTTACAGTATAATTTAAAATTTATTAAGTCATTTTGCCCTTGACAAAGTGGCAGAGAATAAGCATGACCATTACAGTAAATGCCTTAAAATTACTTAAATGAACCAGAACTTAAGAAAATAATTTCATATTTGAATACATAAGTATGTAAATTGACTATGATTATTTTAAATTACTAAAATTCAAATACATGTGTCATGCCACCAAATAAACATTTATAGATATGACTATCAGCCAATCATTCTCATTACTTACAATTCCAGACCTAAATATCAACTTCTTAATTTCTTCTACTAGCAGGAAGCTTAAATAGTCCCTTAGGGATATATGTTAAACATTATCTCTTAAAATGCATATTATCATATACTTTAAGTCAGGCAAAATAAAATAGTTCAAGTGGACAATTTCTCTTACCTTTCAAAAGCAGGCCATGAGGTCTCTTCACTTAGTTCAGAACCGTCACTGCTACCTAAAAATCAGAAGTTTTCTACTTTTTAAACATCACAATTATTTTTCCAGTTTAGATTTTATATTTTAAAAATAATCTCACTAACTGTGCTCATAAAATGACAATCACATTGTGGGGGAACATACACATAATTCTTTATTCCACTATTATTGCCACTAGGTTTATTCTGCAATATATACTGGATTATAAATTGACAAGACTACCTAAAATAACAAAATAGCATAAAACATTTTTGTATGCCTACTGATAGCTCAAATTCATTATGTTAAATAATCATTTTTTCCCACCATTAGAGACTATAAAATAGCATAAAATTTTTCTTATTAAGTCTGTCATAATCTAGGACCAATGTAATTATGAAATCCTTAGATGATCACGGCATACTTCTTTTTCCCTTTGTATTAAAATCCATTAGTACCATAAGAATAAAAAGCTTAATGAAATCCAATTCTTTGCCTTTAGAGACAAGGTTGATGGAAATTAAAAGAAAATTAATGCTATGAAGTTGTATTAATAACACCTTTCTCTTTGGACAAAAGATCAGTTAAAACAATCTTCAAATAGAAAGTTTAAAATTAGCTGGAAAAAGAACTAAGGAGAATGAATTTGGAGAGTTCAAAACAGCTTAGATTGATTTAAAAGTTATTTTAAAGATAATTCTGGCTCTCAATAAAATTAGGATGATTAATACATCAAGCTGAATAGTCTATCAGACTTTTACAACCAGGGTTCTATGAGAGACTCAGACTCTAAAGCTAAGGGAGCAGTCCCCAACCTTTCTGGTACCAGGGACCAGTTTCATGGAAGACAGTTTTCCACAGAGGCGTGTGTGGGCGGGAGGGGAGAGGCAGAGCTCTCAGGCAGTGATGCGACGCCCAGTTCCTATCAGGCCACGAACCAGTACTGGGCCTCAGCTCGGGGGTTGGGGACCGTAGCCATAGCTATCCATTAGTTGTGACAGAAGTATACCTCTTCTATGGGTGTAGAATGGCACTAGTTATGTTCCATCCTTGGATGAATCGACACAATAGTCACTGAAATAATTTTCTGTATTGTGTGGTTCAGACGAGAAACCAGAGGAAATCTGTGTTGGTGGGGTCCTGCAGATTACCTTTTAAGCATAATTAGTATGACATTTGTAGAAAATGTAAGCTTTTTCAGAAGTGTGAAGGTCAGAGTGGATATGCCGCCCTTAGCTAGGCAAGACTACTGTAGGTTATCTAGGACATAGAGAACATATTAGAAAATGTTTGAGGCCATTTTCCCCAAGCACTGGTTAATTTTTCCACAGTACTTTCAAAATCTTCATGGTATAGTATTGAGGATTAATACTGCATGTAAAAGTTACAGCTAAGGAAAAAACTATTTTGTGTATTAACACCTACCATCTTATGGTAATAGACTTACTCTTTTTTCATAATGTTAAAGCTTTAAAACAAAAATTCTGGATGGTAAATGCCTATGTGTAGTGTTCTTAATTTACAAACAATGACGCAACAATCTTTTACTGTTTACCTGCTTAGCCTTAGAATACAGAAAATAAACACAAAGGCAAAAATCTCCTCTAAAAGAAAAAAGTCTCCAAAGAGACAACTAACTTTAACTCAAAATAACTAGATAACTACCTTGAGGTAATCAAAATAACGTGTATGAAAAGTAAAAGCTACAAATGAACTAGAGAACAATCATTATAATACTTATGATGGGAAAAAGCCAAGTATTACATACTTGAGAGCTGTAACCTTAAAAATTATTTTTTGCCTTAAGTGGCATGCCAGGTTCTGTAAGTGTAACAAATATTTGTCTGGCAAAAGTTCTTCCTTTTACAAATTTTCCTGTGTATAAATTTTCAGACTGAGGTTGGTATTTGCATATAGGCAACTTAGAACATTAATAAAAGGTATTTCAGGTAACAAACTTGTCTTCTATTTCAAAGATTTTGTCATCATTTAATCATTTTCATTCATAAAAATGAGAACATTAAATAACTGCTGCATGGTAAAGGAGAGCTGTGAAGTAATTTCATTTTCAGGGTTTAGAACTCTCAAGGGCTAAAGAGGTCAATACGTCCAAGAAAATGAATCTCCTTTTGCATATTTCTATTGGCATGAATCAACACTGAGAAGATCATATTAACAATAATAGGCTTAGCTCTTCAGCAACCTGGTACTTAATCACAGAGGAAGATATTTTCCTCTTTTATTTTTTAAAAATAAAAATAGCAATGTATGGATAATTTCTAATTATAAAAAGAAACAATGCTCATCTAGAAGATTTAGAAAGTAAAGAAAAATTTAGAAAGTAAAAACAAACAAACCTCTCTCTTAATCTCACATCCCTATTCATTATGCCCCCAATTTTCTGCTCTCCTTCATAGTAGATATCTTTATTTTCTCATCCCTCATTCTCAAATCTACTCCAAGTAGGGCTTTGCCCATCTCATCATTCTATGAAGCAACCCTTGTCAAAATCACCAATGACTTTTATCTTCCCAAATCCCCTGGTTGATTCCCCATCCTCATTTTATTTCTCTTTTGCATTTGATATTGATACATTCAGCACTTTCCTCCTCCTGGAAACAATTTGTCTACTGAGTTTTGTAGTATCCCACTCTGGTCCCCCCCCCTCCCCAACTCCCACACTTCACTGATCTCTCCTTTGAGCTGCCTTTAATGGCCTATCTTTCTTAACCTGATCATACCCCACTGAGCTCCAGATTCATACATTCACAATCTACCTGACAGCCCCACAGGCACATGTGCAAAACAGAATTCTTGACTCCCAAACTCAGCCGCTCTTCACAAACACTTTACTGCCCAGTCTTCTCTACCTTGGTAACAGCACCATCATCCAACTAGTTGCTTAATCCACATAACTTGGAGTCATACTTGACTACACCCTTTTCCTCATTCCTACATCCAAGTTGCATGCAGTTAACTAATGCAACCAGCCCACATTCTTTTCCCACCATATCTTCAAATGCCTTCCTTTTTGGACTCAAAAACATTAAGCACTTTTAAAACCATCATGAATTATGAACTTCACCCTGTATTTAATTGCTACCTTTTTTTTAAAACTAAATTTTCTCTATGTATGGTAGGGTTAATGAATTTTTTCCACGTGAGTTATTAAAATTTTCATTTTATGTTAAGTTGGAACCCTTGCATAGAACTATTTCTCACCTATTGATATTCCACTAGAAAGAGTAGAACTTTCAGCTTGGCCTCGAGATGGTGCATGGGGCTCCATGACGCTATCATCTAACAGATGTCTTGGCCCTGCATTTGGGAACGTTGCACTCTTAAACTCTGCTGTGTTCATTTTATGAATGAAACTGGAAACAAAGAGAAATATTTTTCATATCTTTTAATGTTGTTATTAATTTAGGATATAAAAGATACTACAAAGATTTAGGATATAAAAGATTTATCTGCTATCCTGAACCTGTGAACTCTCATACTAATGAACATATATAGATTCTACCTCAAACTAACAGTTTAGGGAAAATGTTTTAGGAAACTTGGCCATATCTACCCATATAACTTCAGCATACTTAAAATTCATCTTGAGCCTCAGTTCCACTAAAAAAATTGTTTTCACATTCACTTTTGGAGAATAGTTATTAAATTTTCTTAAAAATCATGGCAAAAGTGAACATGGATCAGCTTTTTGAAACAAAATATTACAAAACCAAAGAAGTTAAAAAATCAGTTTCCCTGTTGTTGTATTTAGGAATAAAGAGAATAGTTTTTATAGATCTTAATTTATGACTTAGTTAAGAAAATAATTGTCTTAATATAAAAGTTATAATTAAAAAAAAAGGTATAGTGCTATCCTGATTTAATTTATGATGGCTCTCTATAATGTTCATTTATCTTCCCCAAATGAGTGTATAGTTGAGGAAAGCTCATTTCAGGTAATTCATTATTTAGATAAAGGAAGAAATAAATGCTTTTAGGCAAACAAGATGTTTTATTGAATCAGAAAAAGGCTGTTATTTAAAAAAAAAAAAGGAAACTATTCAAGGACACTATTTTCTATTTAACTATTAAGGTAAACAGATAATAAATCCAACTACAAACAACTTAAAAAACTGAAAGATTAAAAAATGCTGACTTATAACCCAAGCTGTGGCACTTCCTGTGTCCGTGTGGAACCAGGTTCCGAGGGGATGGGGGTGTCTGGGGCAGCAAGGCTCCTTCAGCTGCCGCACTTTTTCTTCCACTCTGTGGTGATGCTCCTACTTCAGGACCTGGGGTTAAATTAAAAAGAGAGAGAGAAAGAGAAAGAGAGGAAATTTTCAAGTGGTTTCAAAGGATTATTTTATTTTTCATCCCTTGGTATAAAATATTAAATCTGGTTTCAATTTTAAGATAATATTAATGTTAGTTCTATTTAATTGACTTAAAGATGGGAAATAGTTCCCAAGTCCTAAAAGACAAACTCCCAAACCATACATAATCTATTAATTTCTATCTATCTTATTTGTATTAAGTAGAGGCAATGTGAATTTACATGGGAAGAAGCAGAATTAGAAAAGGTCCACTTAGGATCTCACATCAGAGACAAAATCTGAACCTAGGTCAGTGCTCTTTTAATTTTATATATTGCTTCTTTACTCCTAGTTTCAGCTTCCTATTAGATAAAGAATGTGTAGGGTAAGTCAAGCACTCAAATTAGAAATTAAGTCTACACTGATACTGTTCAAGCTATGGGAATAAAATATAGAAGTCAAAAATATACAGATTTGCAAAATATTGCTTTAAGAATTAAAAGAAAAGCAAATTTAAGAGATTTAAATTCTATACACTAACTGTACACCCTAAAAAAAAAAAAAAGAGATTTAAATTGAATTTTTTTTCCTGCTTGGAATGCTCTTCCCTATAGATACTGTCATGGTTTGTTCCTTCACTTCTTCATATCTTATTAGATAAGGCTTCAAATATTTTTTAGAATATACAATATGAAGCTTAGTGCAAATGTGTATATTGGGAATTTTTAAAAAGGTACTTATCAATGATTTCTTAAATAATGATTCCCTTCAATTTTATGGGTTTTTAAAGTTATTTGTAATATACATACAATATATAAGGCAATAAGGGACTATGATTTTTATATTTTTAGTACTTGGCCCAGTATTAAAGTAAACTTTAAAAAAAATTAAGTCACTAAAATTGACTTCTATAATTATTAAAATTAGTAGAATTTACCACTTAGACCATAGAAATTTCTGGTGTAATCAACTCTCACTGCCTCAGACAGTGTATTCTTAATAAAAATAATGAATAGAATATTCATAAACACACATCTGTTATTTTCTATCTCTGCATCTATTTTCCTTGATTAGGTAGCATATTTGTTTGTACATTACTAACAAACTACATGCAACTCATGCAACTTTTAAATTAAAAAACAAAAAAATCTCTAGAAAGTATTGACAGATTTTAGCACCAAAATAAAGTTTTGCACACAATATAAGATATGTCAAGTTTTTATTTACTTTGGAGTACATTCTTATTAGGTTATCTGATTTACTATTTGGTAACAAGAAAAAAGTATGCACTAACCTACTAAATCTTCCCTGGAAGCAGCAGAACGAGGTGTGCTTGTCCCTGGTTCTATCTTTAACGAAAGCCTGAATTTTAAAAAGACAAAACACATAAAGTGATTAACATTTGACAAAATAATATTAAAGTTATGTATTTTCTCACAAAAAGGAAACATTTTAATAAAAAAATCTAAGCTGTATATTTTTCTTCAAGAACAATCTTTAAGATGTTATGTCTATCTCCTTCATATAAAGCAGATCTTATGGTTATTCTAGGAAATATTAGGGAGGAGAAAAACATTAAAAAGTTGTACTTAAAAATTATCTTGGCAGGGCATGGTGGCTCATGTAATCCTAGCACTTTGGGAGGCTGAGACAGGAGGACTACTTGAGGCCAGAAGCCTGAGCAAGAGCAAGACCCCATCTCTACAAAAAATAGAAAAATTTGCTGGGTGTGGTGGCAAGCACCTATTATCCCAGCTACTCAAGAGGCTAAGGCAGGAGGATCACTTCAGACCAGGAGTTTAAGGCTGCAGTGAGCTATGATAACATCACTGTACTCTAGCCCTGGTGACGGACCAACACCCTGTCTCCAAAAACAAAAACAAAAACAACCTTGAGCCAGGAATGGTTGCTTATACCTATACTGACTCAGAAGACTGAGGTGGAAGGATCACTTGAGGCCAATTCAAGACCTGCCTGGGCAACACAGGGAGCCTGTCTCTAAAAGAATGAAAAAAGTAGCTGGTTATGGTGGCGCACGCCTGTAGTCCCCGTTACTCTGGAGGCTGAGGCAGGGGGATTGCTTGAGCCCAAGAATTCAAGGGTAGAGTGAACTCTGACTATGCCAATGTAGCCCAGCCTGGGTGACAGAGTGAGACCCTATCTCTAAATAATTTAAAATAAATAAAAATAAAAAATCTCCTTAACTACCTCAAAGTTGCCAAACAATTCAACACATTTAAAGATATTTCATGAGGGCTGGGGACGGTGGCACATGCCTATAATCCTTGTACTCTGGGAGGCCGAGGTGGGAGGATAGTTTGAGGTCAGGAGCAGTAAGCTATAATGATGCCACTGTACTTTAGCCAGAGCAACAGAGCAAGACTCTGTCTCACCAAAAAAAAAAAAAAAAAAAAAGAAAAGAAATTTGATAGATGATTTAACTTGCTTGAGTTTATACTGACACCTACCACTTAAATTCAGGAACTTTCATATATGTTATGAAATATATTATGCAAATTATTTCTAGAATCTTTACTGGATAGGCTATTGGTTTGACTGTAACACTGAAAATTTCAAAAACATCTTATTTAAAACTAACCACCCAGGCAGGGCGTGGTGGCTCAGGCCTGTAATCCTAGCACTCTGGGAGGCCGAGGCGGGCGGATCGCTCGAGGTCAGGAGTTCGAAACCAGCCTGAGCGAGACCCAGTCTCTACCAAAAATAGAAAGAAATTAATTGACCAACTAAAAAATATATATAGACAAAATTAGCCGGGCATGGTGGTGCATGTCTGTAGTCCCAGCTACTCGGGATGCTGAGATAGAAAGATCGCTTGAGCGCAGGAGTCTGAGGTTGCTGTGAGCTAAGCTGACGCCAGGGCACTCTAGCCAGGGCAACAAAAGTGAGGCTCTGTCTCAAAAATAAATAAATAAATAAATAAAACTAACTACCCAACAAATCAACTAACACAATTCTTCAAAAGAAAGATCAATAAAAATAAAAAGGTTAGCAAAATTCCTAGTAAATTCTTATCAAAGTTTATTAGTTGATACTCATGTTCCATTTAGGATAATATATTCAGTTTTGAATTCCATAGCAAAAGAGATTATAATTCCTATCACTGAAAGCTATTTCAGGAAATAGGATACTAAAAAAGTTGTAGAAAGGCCGGGCGTGGTGGCTCACGCCTGTAATCCTAGCTCTCTGGGAGGCCGAGGCGGGCGGATTGCTCGAGGTCAGGAGTTCGAAACCAGCCTGAGCAAGAGCGAGACCCCGTCTCTACTATAAATAGAAAGAAATTAATTGGCCAACTAATATATATATATATATATATATATATATATATATATATATATATATATATATAAATAAAATTAGCCGGGCATGGTGGCGCATGCCTGTAGTCCCAGCTACTTGGGAGGCTGAGGCAGAAGGATTGCTTGAGCCAGGAGATTGAGGTTGCTGTGAGCTAGGCTGACGCCATGGCACTCACTCTAGCCTAGGCAACAAAGCAAGACTCTGTCTCAAAAAAAAAAAATAAATAAATAAATAAATAAATAAATAAAAAGTTGTAGAAAATGCTTTGGGATAATACATGAAGACTAATATTGCTAAGAATTTGTCTGAAAATTAATAAAAACTGTTTAGCATTCTATCAACTGGAATTTTTTTTTTTTCATTTTTTTTTTATTTACACAGCTAATTGGACTGAATGGAATTTTTAATGAAATTACATAATACAAGTGGCATTCAGCATTCATAATGATAAACTATTGTTTTATTGTAGGTTTTTAAGTTATTTGATAACCTAAGAGGAAATTAAACATGATTTCAATTATTTGACAATGTTAAAATTCATGTGTTGAATAGATGTATGATTAACCAGACTGCTCCTTTCTTTTTCTTTTTATAGAGAAGTTTACTTTATTCAGGCTACAGACCATACCGCATATATTCATTTGTTAAGTTTTTATTGAACACCTGGTTTGTGTTGGGCACTGTGCTCAGAACTGAAATATAACTGACAAGGCAGACATGGTGTCCCTGCTCTTCTTAAGCTTAACAGTCTAGTGGGTGAAAGAAAAGAAGCAAACAAAATACAATTTCCTAACAGCATCAAAAACAGAAAGGAACAGAAAAGACTAGAGAGGAAGGTTATTAGGCCAATCATATTGCTGTCAGCAGCAGCTAGTAACTGAAAGAAGTATAAAAAGCAGGGGCATCTTAAAAAGCACAGCAGTAAAGGCTAGTCTGAGTGTCAACTGCTTCAATATCATCAAAGTAATAAAAGATGCTGATTCGTTGAGAAAAGATATGTTTGGTATTAAAATAACTTAGAAAGATTTTCATCCTGATTAAAAGACATACATATAATTTGTAATATCTATACTGGCTGCCTATAAATTAATAGATGAAGTTGCTAAGAACAGAGGTCTTTTGATAAGTGAAGTGTCATTTCTACTTAAAAATTTTTCATCATAAAAAACATTTTTCCAACAAAATGTTTTTTCTAACATATTTTCTAATAATTGTAATGACACCTTAAGACACTCTAATTTTCAACAACATTTAATTAGTAGGCTCAAGCAACACAACTGCATCCTTAGAAAAGCAATCTATCTTCTCCAATCTCCCATATGAGACCCAACACCACCAAGTGACTTGTAGCTCCCTAAGCAAACACAGTTTCCCACCCAGTCCTGTGATCGTGCATCCTCAGCATCCCTTTCCTTACTCTTCATGTGGGGCTAACTCCTACTTACCTGTTAAGATTCAGCCTCAGGTGACACTGTCTCCTGAAGCTGTTTCTCTACTTTTCCTAGTAAAGCTGCATTAGGTCTCCCCTTATCTATGTTTCCACAGCATCCTGGGCATATCTCTATCACAGTTCTGTTTATTATCTGTTTTGTGGATGTGTCATGCATTAAACTGAGCTTCTTTAGGGCAAGAACAAAATCTTATTTTTATAACCTCAGCAACTAGCCCAGTAACTAGCTTATAGCAAAAACTTAAGAAATATTTATTAAATATAATGGGAAGGCTGCTTTAATTCTAGCTACTCATGAAAACAAAAATGAATGTAACAGCATCACCTTTCCTATAAAAATGAAGGTATCATACAATATGTCAGTTTGTGGACTATTAGAGTGACTTAATGTCTTCAAGTCTATCCTTTCACAAAGTAACCAGATTCAATAAATACTATATTAAATTTTTATGGTAGTTAGTAAAAATTAGTCTAATAGTCTAAAATTAATAATAGTCTGCTAAAATTATGAAAAATTTTGTTAGACTTTGTTTCTACCTGTTAAAACTTTAAGTTCTTTTAAATTCAATGATGAGTTTCTTGAGCCAGATAAAGAAATGTTTAACAGCTACTTACTCATATTTTGAGTTTTAGGTTATCTATTCTATACCTCACTGTACAAAAGGAGATAGGAAAAATAGTGGTAAATATAAGATAAAGATTATCAAACTTGAGAAACTTACAACCCAGGGCAATAGATTTGTAAAACAACTCCAGCCTAAAAAAAAGCCCATCCACTAACCTCATACATTTTCAAGTGAGTTAGCATGTACATGCATTTTGTGAAATCAAAATTGATATAGAAATATAAAGCATTAATATTATGGTGTGGGGGAGAAGATAAAGGTGTTTTCGAACATTAGTAAAAATTTAGATACATCTAAGTATATAACCAGAGCTTCTTAATATATTTATTATTTGAAGAAAAGTTATTTCTAGTTGTTTTCCATAATTTCTAGCCTTTTGTTAGGACTAATTCTATTCTGTAGAATTAAAAAAAAATTGTTGAAACCTATGGAACAAGGAAGTTCATAATCATTACCAAAGGGGCTAAAATTTTTTTATGCAATGCATTGATATTGAAAAATAATCTAGTCTTTCACTTTGATGAATTTATAAAACATGACCTTTTATTAGAAAAAACATTTATGGAAACACAAAATTCAATTAGAAAGCTTGAGAACAACTGGCATAAGAAAGCTAATAAACTTTTAAAAAAATTAACAAATAGAGCTAAAAGAAAAATGAGAAGCCTCAAGATAAGCTCTTTATCCTCCCACATTTTGAGAAAACCAGTAGTTATGATGTAAAGCACACCACTGCAAGATGAAAAAGGTTAGTAATTTTAAAATCCTCCTGTCCTAGGTCATACTGCAGATATAAGGAGAAAGAAATGGACATGACTTATTTTAAAAATCTTAAATAAAGGACTTGCTATAATACAGGGAGAATAATAAATACGGTTTTATATTGGAGAAATGTCTCTTACTCAAAGATGAGAAAGTTCAATATTCTCTCAGTAATATAAAAATTAATATAAAATAATACAAATTAATATAAAATAAAAATAAAAGTAATTTTTATATTTTGCAGTATTTCAATAATTTTCCTATTAAAAGATAAATTTCCATAAAGATTCAGTGATTGAACTTAGGGGGAAAGAAAGAAATTCAAATTAGAACTATCATATATTAGCTCTCTACAACTTGAGAAAGGAAATATTTTTTAATAAAAGAACGGATGAGGTATTTGTGTATTAGTTCAATCATAGTAAGTGATTAAAAAGAAATACATGTAAGTACTTTTACCACTGTAAATGTACCACTGGAGTAGGCACTAGTGTGATACCATGGAGGATTTACATGTTTAAATACATGGGGATGGAGGACAGGGCAAAGTTATACAAACCACTTTTGAAGATCCAACCTACTTGTAATTATCGTCTTCCACAAACTTTTGTAGTTCTTCTATATACTGAACAGAGTTCAGATATTTTTGGACGTGAGGCAACATGGGAATGTCTAGGCAAAAAGTGATAAATAATTATCCAAGAAAGTACATCATTACCAGAACTTTAAAAGTTGAGAAAAATAATTAAAGGTAAATTAAGGCCACAAGACACCAAAATTTAAATTAACTATAGAAGGACATTTTTGAGGTAAAAAGACTTTAGTGTGAAAACTGAAATAATTTAGAAAATTACAATTGCATACTGTTTGAATAGATTTTTTTTTTTTTTTTTTACGAAACAAAACAGTTCCAATTACAAAGTCCTGCCTATTTGATAAATTTCACAGAAAAAAAACCAGGAACTTCATTGTGATTTATATTCAAACCTCAACTAAATACAAGATGTGAAGGCAGTTATTTTTCTTTTATAGAAATCTGGCTCCCATTTATAAATATGGCTTCTCCCCTCCCTCCTATTAAATTTCAAACATTAATTTAACACTAAATTTGATGTTATGTCTAACAAATTGAGAAAAGGACAGAATAAGGAAGTATTTAACTTTCAGTAAAATTCTATCTCCACACACTTTTAGGAAGTTTTTGAGGTTTTCTTAAAAGCATAAACACATAAAAGTTAGCTTTGAGACAAATTTACTTGAAATAAATCAGATAATGTAAAACTTACTGTTTTTTAAGACCCATAAAAACTACATATTAACAGCCTAACTTTATTCCCTATCAAACCGAAAGCATTTAAACATTTTAAAACTCCCCTTTTTCTAATCATGTGTAAATAAATCATTGGCCTTACTTAGCTCTTCCTATATGTGTCATTTCATAATATACCTTGAAGAAAAATTGATAATTTACTCAGTATCTAACTCAAGAAAGCTAGTCAATTGTCACTAGGTGCAAGGGTGTCAGCTACTTCTCTAATTAAAAAATATAAAAACTATTTACATTATAGATCAGGAAGAGCAAATGAGATGAAGATAATAAAAAAAATTTGTAAACTAGTAACTACGAGGTGGTAAATATTAAAACTTACTGACCTCTGCTCTGTGAGCAAAGTTGTTATAAAATATCAAGGAGCAATAGATAACAATGAAAATTTTAAATATTAAATACTTCAAAATTCCTTAAAAGCAGTATCTTAACACACTGACTACTCATGTGAGTTGTATTTAACTCAGGCTAGTTTTAGTTTTAACCCTGGGGCCTTGTGAAGCAAAACCTTGCAGTTGGTTCATGAAAATCTTACTTACTGATATTCTTGTTATAATTAATATTGAAAATTTAATTCTAAAACCATGGATTGCGTTGCATATAACAAACACACAGAAAACAATAAAAAATAACAAATTAGAAAGGATCATTTTGTTTTAATAAAACAGTGTGGCTCCAGAGAAAAAAATTTTTTTTTCTAGTGTGAGAGTGACTGTGTTAAACAGGATGCTGAATAGCACATGCTGAAATAAAATAACCATTATTTCCTTTCATTTAGGATGGAAATAAGAAATTGACGGGTCAGGTGCAGTGGCTAAAGCCTGTAGTATTAGCACTTTGGGAGGCTGATGTGGGAAGATCGCTGGAGGCCAGGAATTGGAGACCAGCCTGGGCAATAGCAAGATCCCATCTCTGGGGGGTGGGGTTGGGGGTGGATTAGCTGGGTGTGGTGGCAGGCACCTGTAGTCCCAGCTATTTAGGAGGTTGAGGCAAGGAGGATCGCTTGAGCCCAGGAGTTTCAGGTTACAGTTAGCTATGATTGTGCTACTGCACTCTAGCCTGGGCAACACAGTGAGACCCTGTCTCAAAAAAAACAAAAACAAAAAAACTGATGTTCCCTCTTTGTGAAAAATGGTTATCAATATGTGTAAATAAATCATTGGAATCACAGCGTGTTAATGGCTTAGCATTATCCCCTACAAACTTACCGTATTCACAGGACTGCTGTAAATCAGAAATTATCCGAAGGATGTTATTCATTAAATTTGATCTTTGTTCATTTTCTAGAATGCTGCCAGTTGATGGGTATGCTGAATCAATGTATGTTAAATCTGACAAATAGATACCTGAAACAAAATTAGATAAATGAATGTTTTCTTACTTGCCTAGTTTGGACAAGCATGACAAAGTAAAGGGAGGAAAAGCTTGTTTATAGATATATTCTAATGTATGCCATATTTAGAATATACTGCTATTAATATACTGAAGCCTTGCTAAAACATGACCACCGGGGCCTAGTTTTCTGTAAAGTGGGGGTCAGACATGCAAATGATATGATTTTTTGTAATTGTTTTCTTACGATACCATTTTCAAGTATGGTTTGAGGCTGGAGTTAGAAAATCCAGCACATATGGGACTTAATGGAAAGAAGCCAAGCCCTTGAGCTGGCTCTGCCTCTGATTAGTTGCATAGAGGAGACAGTTATTTTATCTCTGAACCTCAGTTTTTAAATCTATATAACAAGCAGTGTCTATTTTCCAAGTTGTGTTATAGCCTGAAGAAGTTAGCTTAGGCAGCCTAGCCAGTACCCTCAGATGGGGGACGTTATTTAATATTAGTTTATAACCTCTTGCTTTGGGTTGATAAACTACTGTCATTGGAGACTTAAATACTTTGAAAATTGTCTCAATCTGGTAGAAATGTCTTACGTTTTAAAGATCAACAAATGGATTTCTGAAACAGTTCATGTGACTACAAATTGAAGTTAACTCTTTCCTATCCCTTCCCCACATTCTCTGTACTAACAAAAATAACACATCCCCTAAAGTAATTTGGTTGTACTCACCCTGAACATGGAAGGTCACTCACTTAAAAATTTTTCCTGAGAGTTCACTATGCATATGTAAAATGTTTAAGACAACTATAGTTGGAGAGAAAAAAATATGTATTTTCCTACTTTTACCTCATTACCCATGTCATGAATTCTCAGAGTAAATGCAACCAAAATGACATATCCACTGTCTTCTAAATAAGCCCTAAGTTTTAATTCATGCCATTTTCCTCCACCTTGAATATTTTCTAGACTTATCTCTGCCCATCCAAATCTTGTATCTTATATGTCCAGTTCACTGTTAACGGTTCTCTAGTTTTCTCACAGCTGCCAAGAAAGGAATTTAGAAACTGTCTAGCCTAACCCCCGCTTTTTTATATATGAAGAACCTGATTGAAAGGATCCGTCTAATGCTATGCAACCTGTTAGGCAGTGACTCAGCTGGATCTTAGAGGTTTCACTTGTAGCGCAGGTTTTTAAAAAAATTACATTCTGTTAAAAACTCATACATTATCTGTACCATTCACTCAATAACTTTTATGACTTTATAATCTTTTTACTTTCTCCTATTTATACCATATCTGATCAAGACTATAAACTCATTTAAGGCAGTTGCTCTGTCTTACATTCTAAAAAGAAAGACCCTTGCAATGATTTCACAATAGGTGTTTAATATACCATAAAAGGTTGGCATGGCAATCCTTTTACTCATCCTGGTATCCTTCACTTTCCAATCAGTAAATCTTTACAGTATTCTTTAAGCCACCTATCATAAATACTTTTTCCTTAGAAAATCTCAACTTTTTTCCCCCTACAACTCCAAATACTTCTATGCCTAGGTTCTTCCTACTTCCTCCAATCTCAAAGAAGAATTCTCTTTTTTCTCCAAATCTAAACTGTGATTCTGTATGTAATTAGTGCCGCCTCCTTCCAAATACCCACTGTTGCCTCTACTATCACTTGTCCCAACTAGCTCCTTTCCCAGAGCCAATATACACATTTAAAACTCCCCTATTTGGGAAAACAAAATCAAAGAAACCCTTCAAATCTGATCCCCTTTTCAAGATACGACCCTTGCCTTCCTCCCTTCAAACAACTTGAAAGAGAAACATAGAATAGTACACTTATGTGTAATATTATGTAATATTATGTGTAATATTTGATACACATAAAAGTTTACATGTGTCAGGAAAAACTGAAAGATTTTGAATAAGCAAAAAAGATTACTTGGTATCCTGTATTCAGTGCATTCTTTTGACCCTTTTGAGCTATTTTATTTTACAACTCTGTAAGATGTTGTAACTTGGTAATAATACAAATTCTTGTCCCTAAACTTACCAATAAATTATATTCAGTGGGATATAATTGATTATTGCCTAGTTGCTGTTGACCAATTTTGCAACTATTTGTAAATTTATTTCAGCATTCTTAATTGCCTATGTGTGTGTTACTTTGAATTCTCCCTTGAAATGGATTTTTCTGATTCCCTTATAAATTTAGTGATTTAAATATAATAAAATATTTAACATGTATTCATTTTTTGTGAGAATCATTTTATCTTTTAAAGAATTATCAACACATGCAATAGCTGTTATTACCAAACAATATAATAAACATTCGTGAAGACCAGTCAACATAGGAACGACAACAGCCCTAAGGAAAGCTGAGAGTCCTCAAGGAAATGACACAGGGATCCCAGCATATGTGCGTTGATAACAGCAATAAGAGATATGTTAAAAGTAACACAGAAATGGTTGAAAGGAAGCTTTATGAAAATTCTGTACAAAAAAATATTCTCTGCTGATGGGATCAGGGAAGGCTTTAAGGAAGAAGTGGGATTTCAGCTGGTCACTAATGTGCCAATTTTTCCCATTTTTCCATTAAATCCAAATGACAACACTCACTCTTTATAACTGTTGTCCCATATGAGAGCCATTTGCCACATGTGACTATTATTTCAAATGTGTTTATTCTGAATGTGTTTAAGTTAAAAAATAGATAAATTTTGAATGATAAAATAAATTTTAAATTTAGTATGAAAAATTAATGTAAAATATCTCATAATAATAACATATATTGGTTATATGTTAATATTTTAAATATATTGGGGTAAATAAAATATATTACTTAAAAAAAGAACTACATCAATACTGTTCCATCTATTTATGTTCCCTGAAATTTAACATTATTCTCATTTTTTTCCACAAAAACATGTCTGTATACCTGCACAATATATTATTTACTTTTGCTTATTTTTGAGCTTTAAAAAATATTTTAATGTATGTGTGGATTAAATAACAATATTCATAAAGTTAGAAAAGTGTTTAGTAGACACCAAGTGATTTATAAGCATTTGTTAAATAAATTGTAAACATATGGTCTTCTGTGATTGCTTTGTCTCATTACTTTCTTAGACTTATCTATGCTGTTAAATGTAGCTATAATTCCTTAAATTGAGAATAAACTAATGTGTGACTATATTACAATTTACTCATTCATTTTATTTGATAGTTTCTGCTGATCCACATTTGTACTAATGCTTGGTATCATCAATCTTAATTTTTGCCAATCTTGTGAGTATAAAATGGTATCTCCTTGTGTCTTAATTTTCATTTCCTTGATCAGTAATGAGGTTAAACATTTACATTTCTATGTAATGTTTTTGTCCTTTTGTTCCCTCTTGGATTGTCTTTTTCTTATTGAGTTCTAATTTTTTTAAAAAAAATTTAACATGTTTTATTTGCACAAAGAACAATTGTTTCTTTTTTTTGCGAGACACTGTCTTACTCTGTCACCTTGGGTAAAGTGCAGTGGCATTGTCATAGCTCACTGCAGTCTTAAACTCCTGGGCTCAAGTGATCTTCCTGTCTCAGCCTCCCAAGTAGCTGAGACTACAAGCCTGCACCACCATGCCCGGTTAATTTTTCCGTTTTTAGTAGAGGTGGGGGTCTCGCTGTTGCTCAGGTTGGTCTCGAACTCCTAAACTTAAGCAATTGTCCCGCTACTTTTGCCTCCCAGAATGCTAGGATCACAGGCATGAGCCTCTAATTTCTTAATATATTGTGGATACTGATTTGTCAGTTAAATTTTATACAGTCACTCTTCAGCCCACTAAATAATCTGAAATGTATAGCTATCATGATGCTGAAACTTATTCTGGCAAAGGCATTAATGATTTTTCCTCATTATAAGTTTTTAAACCTCTCTCTTGATCTTCCCTCCTACTTAATCTCTCTGTAGTATTTTAATCATCCCCTTCTAGCTCTCTGGTTTTTCCTACCTTACTTTCCTAGCCTCTCCCTCCCCCCATCATTCTTCTTTTTCCTCATGTTTCCTGGAAATTGGTATTACCCATGGTCTGTCATTAATCTTCCTTTCATTTTACATTTACTTTCTCTGTAGTATCTTTTTTTTTTTTTAGACAGAGTCTCACTTTGTTGCCCAGGCTAGAGTGAATGCTGTGTCCTCAGCCTAGCTCACAGCAACCTCAAACTCCTGGGCTCAAGTAATCCTGCTGCCTCAGCCTTCCGAGTAGCTGGGACTACAGGCATGCGCCACCATGCCCAGCTAATTTTTTCTCTATATATTAGTTGGCCAATTAATTTCTTTCTATTTATAGTAGAGACGGGGTCTTGCTCTTGCTCAGGCTGGTTTCAAACTCCTGACCTAGAGCAATCCGCCCGCCTGGGCCTCCCAGAGTGCTAGGATTACAGGCTTGAGCCACCACACTGGGCTGTCTCTGTAGTATCTTAGTTCTGTAACTTCAGTTACCACCTAATTCCGATGACTTTTGAAATCTCTCTACATAACTAAGCTCCCGGCTTTCATTTTCAATCTAACATGCCTAACTATTATTTGTCCCTAAACAACTGTCATTCCAATTTTCTGCCTTGGTTAGTGATATTACTAATTGCTTAAGTTAGATATTGCTTAAGTTAGAAAGCTCAAGATTGCTCAAATTAAAAAGCTCAGGACGAATTTTTTACTATCTCATATTTCCCTCAAATAAAACTATTAGTGAATACAACATAATCACTGAATGATCAAGAAATTATACATAATATATATATATGTATATATATTATGTACACAGGCTAGAAGCTGGCAGTTCATCTGACTCAATATTTGTAACTCAGGAAATATGACAGGAAAAATCTAAATGACTCTCTTTTCCCGAAAAATGGGAAGGGCTAGCAATATTGTCTCATAATCCTTAATGGCCACAATGAGGCACAACTGAGAAGGTATAGGCAGATCCCTTTAAATTAACCATAAGGATGCCAGTTTGATATAATCTTGATTTTCCTCTATTATTTTACAGCTGGCTTACTTTACTCATTTATATTACCTGCTTCATTTTTGTTGTGAGCATTTGCCTTTATAGGCCCTTAAATACCTATGCATGCTATAGGAATTCAAAGAAAGAATTCTGTGAAAGAGGTAGAAATTAATCTCAGATTTTGAATAAAGGATGTGGACTGACAATGTGCCCTATCTGAAAGAGAAAAACAGCACAAGCTAAGGCAAGGAAGAATAGGAAGTAGAAGTCCAAAAATTTTATCCAGAAGCAGCATTCAGCATCTTGGTAATCCAATGAGAGGCAGCGTGGCATGATGTGGCGTGATGCTTTGCCATAATATTCAAATCCCAGTTCCACTACTTAAGTACCAAGCCAAATTACTTAAGATGCTTAAGTTTATGTTTCTTCAGCTATTGGGTTACTTAATTAACATTTCTTCAATTAATGAAATATGATAGCATAGTTGATACTCAACACTAATTCCCTATCTAATACTGTATTTTCATAGCAGAAGAAACTGGGCCAGAGTTAGGTACAGTGATTTGTCTAAGTTCACATAGTTTGTGGTGAGTCAGAGCTCTCTTGTTTTTTACTCAGTTCAGGGTTATGCTTGTTTTTAAGCCACAACACATCTATTAATAACAAGAACAACTCACACAGAGAAGAGAGGTCATTCTGTAGAATAGGAGGATGTGACATTATATAACACCAGAATTTAAGATTAAAAAGTATTAAATATCTGAAAGAATTTCACTCATTTTTGGTGATTTCACTTATTTTTGGTAATTATATATACAAGTAGTTTTCTCTTAAGACACATTATATAGTAGATACAACATATTACAACATCATCAAGTTTTTTATAAGTTAAAAACCTTTTGAAATAGCAACTTAGTAAAATGTTTAAAAATTCTTCTAGGCTATAAAGAGTATTATATTATTTAGGTGGCTGCCTCCTGACAAAGTCTAGCTCTTGTTCTTTGTTAACAAAAACTAAACTCATCAGCGTACAACTACTTCTAAGTGAAGTTGAGTACTATTTTTTCAGTATTCAACTTAAAAGATCTCTGGCCAGCGGACAAAAATGTTTGTTTTACAATTGCCTGCTGAACTATGATAGCCTGTTTCCAGATGGTGCCCTTCCTTCAACCTGCACAATCTCTCCTTGTTCGAAGCTATTCAACCTCCCGCTGATCCCACTACCCCCACCTCTATTTAAGGCTACAGAGAGGAAATCTTAAGTCTCTAGCAATTTTTTGGTGATGTAATATGTGGGCTGAACTTGAATCTACTGAGAAAGAGGGAATCACTATTCTAGGGTACTGTATATACAATCTGGGTCAGCTGCAGCTGGTTACTGCATTTCTCCATGTGGCAGGCAGAGCAAAGCCACAATGCTTTCTCTGCCCAATTAAAGACAGCCCACAGACCAGAACTTCCACTAGACTACTAAAAATTACATAGGTGGCTTGTCAAATTCAATTGATTAGTATTGTAAAAAGAAAAAGAAGTTCCTTCTTACAGCGTGGATTCAACGGTCCAAAACAAAA